>NC_139217.1:446526492-447126492 GCF_055691185.1 Crinia signifera
CAGGGGGCACTGGGAAGGGGACAGCGTACACGCAGGGGGCACTGGGAAGGGGACAGCGTACACGCAGGGGGCACTGGGAAGGGGACAGCGTACACGCAGGGGGCACTGGGAAGGGGACAGCGTACACGCAGGGGGCACTGGGAAGGGGACAGCGTACACGCAGGGGGCACTGGGAAGGGGACAGCGTACACGCAGGGGGCACTGGGAAGGGGACAGCGTACACGCAGGGGGCACTGGGAAGGGGACAGCGTACACGCAGGGGGCACTGGGAAGGGGACAGCGTACACGCAGGGGGCACTGGGAAGGGGACAGCGTACACGCAGGGGGCACTGGGAAGGGGACAGCGTACACGCGGGGGCACTGGGAAGGGGACAGCGTACATGCGCGGGGGGGCAGCGTACACACAGGGATAGTGGGGTGGGGGACAGGGTACACACAGGGACAGAGGGGGGACGGATTTACCTGGGTGCAGCTGCAGCACAGGGGGGACAGTACACACGGGGGGCAGCATACAAACGGCGGGCACTGGGGGGGACATCGTACACATGGCGGGCACTGGGGGGGCAGGGTACATACAGGGACAGTGACGGGGGAAAGGGTATGCACAGGGATAGTGGTGTGGGGGACATGGTGTACATAGGGATAGTGTGGATGGGGGACAGGGTACACACAGGGACAGTGGGGGGATGGATTTACCTGGGTGCAGCTGCTCCTCTGATGGCCCGGTGGCTGCTTTCTGTCTTCTGGGTGGCAGAGGCAACTCAACGCTGGGGCTTCACCAGACTGTTAGGGCTGCAGGCTGTGGAAGCGGCTGAACCGAGTCCCGGCGGCAGCATGGGGAGGACAGAGTCTGAGCAGGAAATATAATAATAATAATAATTATTACAATAACAATGCGTACACACGGGGGGCACAGCGTACACACGAAAGGGGGGGCACAGCTTACACACGAAAGGGGGGGCACAGCTTACACACGAAAGGGGGGGCACAGCTTACACACGGGGGGGGGCACAGCGTACACACGGGGGGGGGGCACAGCGTACACACGGGGGGGGGCACAGCGTACACACGGGGGGGCACAGCGTACACACGGGGGGGCACAGCGAACACACGGGGGGGCACAGCGAACACACGGGGGGGCACAGCGAACACACGGGGGGGCACAGCGAACACACGGGGGGGGGGCGACACAGCGAACACACGGGGGGGGGCACAGCGAACACACAGGGGGGGGCACAGCGAACACACAGGGGGGGGCACAGCGAACACACGGGGGGGGCACAGCGAACACACGGGGGGGGCACAGCGAACACACGGGGGGGCACAGCGTACACGGGGGGGGCACAGCGTACACGGGGGGGGCACAGCGTACTCACGGGGGGCACAGCGTACTCACGGGGGCACAGCGTACACACGGGGGGCACAGCGTACACACGGGGGGCACAGCGTACACACGGGGGGCACAGCGTACACACGGGGGGGCACAGCGTACACAGGGGGGCACAGCGTACACACGGGGGGGCACAGCGTACACACGGGGGGGCACAGCGTACACACGGGGGGGCACAGCGTACACACGGGGGGGCACAGCGTACACACGGGGGGGGGGCACAGCGTACACACGGGGGGGCACAGCGTACACACGGGGGGGCACAGCGTACACACGGGGGGGGGGCACAGCGTACACACAGGGGGCACAGCGTACACACGGGGGGGCACAGCGAACACACGGGGGGGCACAGCGAACACACGGGGGGGCACAGCGAACACACGGGGGGGCACAGCGAACACACGGGGGGCACAGCGAACACACGGGGGGGCACAGCGAACACACGGGGGGGCACAGCGAACACACGGGTGGGCACAGCGAACACACGGGGGGGCACAGCGAACACACGGGGGGGCACAGCGAACACACGGGGGGGCACAGCGAACACACGGGGGGGGCGGCACAGCGAACACACGGGGGGGCACAGCGAACACACGGGGGGGGGGCACAGCGAACACACGGGGGGGGGCACAGCGAACACACGGGGGGGGCACAGCGTACACGGGGGGGGCACAGCGTACACGGGGGGGCACAGCGTACACGGGGGGGCACAGCGAACACACGGGGGGGCACAGCGAACACACGGGGGGGCGGCACAGCGAACACATGGGGGGGCGGCACAGCGAACACACGGGGGGGGGGGGGCGGCACAGCGAACACACGGGGGGGCGCACAGCGAACACACGGGGGGGGGGGGCGCACAGCGAACACACGGGGGGGGGCACAGCGAACACACAGGGGGGGGGCACAGCGAACACACAGGGGGGGGGCACAGCGAACACACGGGGGGGGGCACAGCGAACACACCGGGGGGGGGCACAGCGAACACACCGGGGGGGCACAGCGTACACGGGGGGGGCACAGCGTACACGGGGGGGGGCACAGCGTACACGGGGGGGGCACAGCGTACACGGGGGGGCACAGCGTACACGGGGGGGCACAGCGTACACGGGGGGGGCACAGCGTACACGGGGGGCACAGCGTACACGGGGGGCACAGCGTACACGGGGGGCACAGCGTACACGGGGGGGCACAGCGTACACACGGGGGGCACAGCGTACACACGGGGGGCAAAGCGTACACACGGGGGGCACAGCGTACACACGGGGGGCACAGCGTACACACGGGGGGCACAGCGTACACACGGGGGGCACAGCGTACACACGGGGGGGCACAGCGTACACACGGGGGGGCACAGCGTACACACGGGGGGGCACAGCGTACACACGGGGGGGCACAGCGTACACACGGGGGGGCACAGCGTACACACGGGGGGGGGCACAGCGTACACACGGGGGGGGCACAGCGTACACACGGGGGGGCACAGCGTACACACGGGGGGGGCACAGCGTACACACGGGGGGCACAGCGTACACACCGGGGGACACAGCGTACACACGGGGGGACACAGCGTACACACGGGGGGACACAGCGTACACACGGGGGGACACAGCGTACACACGGGGGGACACAGCGTACACACGGGGGGACACAGCGTACACACGGGGGGACACAGCGTACACACGGGGGGGCACAGCGTACACACGGGGGGCACAGCGTACTCACGGGGGGGGCACAGCGTACACACGGGGGGCACAGCGTACACACGGGGGGCACAGCGGGGCGATAGCGTACACACGGGGAGGCACTGAGGGGGGACAGCGTACACATGGGGGGACGCACTAAGGGGGCACTGCATTCACGGGAGGCAATGAGGAACTGCGTACAAATGGGGGGAGCACAGCGTACACACGGGGGGCAATGAGGGTGGACAGAGTACACACGGTGGGCACTGAGGGGGGACAGCGTACACACGGGGGGCAATGAGGGTGGACAGTGTACACACGGGGGGCAATGAGGGTGGACAGCGTACACACGGGAGGCAATGAGGCACTGAGTACACACAGGAGGGGCACAGCGTACACACGGGGGCACTGAGAGGGGACAGCGTACACACGGGGGGCACTGAGGGGAGACAGCGTACACACGGGGGGGCACTGAGGGGAGACAGCATACACACGGGGGGGCATTGAGGGGGACAGCGTACATACGGGGGTCACTGAGGGGGGACAGCGTACACACGGGGGGTGCACTAAGGAGGCACAACGTACACATGGGAGGCAATGAGGCACAGCGTACACACAGGGGGCAATGAGGGTGGACAGAGTACACACGGTGGACAGTGTACACACGGGGGGCAATGAGGGTGGACAGCGCACACACGGGAGGCAATGAGGCACTGCGTACACACAGGAGGGGCACAGCGTACACACGGGGGCACTGAGAGGGGACAGCGTACACACGGGGGCACTGAGGGTAGACAGCGTACACACGGGGGGGGCACTGAGGGGAGACAGCGTACACACGGGGGGCGGCACTGAGGGGAGACAGCGTACACACGGGGGTCACTGAGGGGGGATAGTGTACACACGGGGGTCACTGAGGGGGGACAGTGTACACACGGGGGTCACTGATGGGGGACAGCGTACACACGGGGGGGGTGCACTAAGGAGGCACAACGTACACATGGGAGGCAACGAGGCACAGCGTACACACGGGGGGCACTGAGGGTGGACAGCGTACACACAGGGGGCACTGAGGGTGAAAAGCATACACACGGGGGGCACTGAGGGGGGTCAGCGTACACACGGGGGGCACTGAGGGGGGTCAGCATACACACGGGGGGCACTGAGGGGGGTCAGCATACACACGGGGGGCCAGCGTACACACGGGGGGCACTGAGGGGGGTCAGCGTACACACGGGGGCACTGAGGGGGGTCAGCGTGTACACATGGGGGCACTGCAGGGGTACAGCACACACATGGGGGCACTGGGGGGTACAGCGCACACACGGGGGAGCACCGGGAGGGGGACAGCGTACACACGGGGGACACTGGGAGGTGGACAGCATACACACGGGCGGCACTGGGATGGGGACAGCGTACACATGGGGGGCTCTGGGGGGGGGGGCGCTGCGTACACATGGGGGGCGCAGCGTACACACAGGGGGCACTGGGGGGACTGCGTACACACGGGGGGCACTGTGTACACACGGGGGAACTGGGGGAGGGACAGCGTACACATGGGGGCAATGGAGGAGGGACAGCGTATACACACGGGGCACTGGGGGGGACAGCATACACACACAGGGGCAACAGCATACACACAGGGGGCACGGGGGGCAGTGTACACATGGGGGGCACTGGGAGGGGGATAGCATACACATGGGGGGCACTGGGGGGGACTGCGTACACATGGGGGGCACTGGGGGAGGGACAGCGTACACACGGGGGGCACTGGGGGAGGGACAGCGTACACATGGGGGCACTGGGGGAGGGACAGTGTATACACACGGGGCACTGGGGGAGGGACAGCGTATACACACACGGGGGCAACAGCATACACACAGGGGGCACGTGGGGGCAGTGTACACATGGGGGGCACTGGGGGGACAGCGTACACACGGGGGCACTGCGTACACACGGGGGGAACTGGGGGAGGGACAGCATACACACGGGGGGCACTGGGATGGGGACAGCGTACACATGGGGGGCACAGCGTACACACAGGGGGCACTGGGGGGACTGCGTACACACGGGGGCACTGCGTACACACGGGGGGAACTGGGGGAGGTACAGCGTACACATGGGGGCAATGGAGGAGGGACAGCGTATACACACGGGGGCACTGGGGGGGACAGCATACACACACAGGGGCAACAGCATACACACAGGGGGCACGGGGGGGCAGTGTACACATGGGGGGTACTGGGAGGGGGATAGCATACACATGGTGGGCACTGGGGGGGCAGTGTACACACAGGGGGGGACTGTGTACACACCGGGGCCACTGGGGGGAGGGACAGCGTACACACGGGGGGCACTGGGGGAGGGACAGCATACACATGGGGGCACTGGGGGAGGGACAGCGTATACACACACAGGGGCAACAGCATACACACAGGGGGCACGGGGGGGCAGTGTACACATGGGGGGCACTGGGGGGACAGCGTACACATGGGGGCACTGGGGGCCGAACAGCGTACACACGGGGGCACTGGGGAGGGCAGCATACACACGGGGGCACTGGGGAGGGCAGCATACACACGGGGGCACTGGGGGGGCAGCATACACACGGGGGCACTGGGGGGGCAGCATACACACGGGGCACTGGGGGGGCAGCATACACACGGGGGGCACTGGGGGGACAGCATACACACGGGGGGCACTGGGGGGACAGCATACACACGGGGGGCACAGCGTACACACGGGGGGCACTGGGGGGCACAGCGTACACACGGGGGCACTGGGGGGCACAGCATACACACGGGGGGGCACTGGGGGGTACAGCGTACACACGGGGGGGCACTGGGGGGTACAGCGTACACACGGGGGGGCACAGCGTACACACGGGGGGGCACAGCGTACACACGGGGGGGCACAGCGTACACACGGGGGGGCACAGCGTACACACGGGGGGGCACAGCGTACACACGGGGGGGCACAGCGTACACACGGGGGGACACAGCGTACACACGGGGGGACACAGCGTACACACGGGGGGACACAGCGTACACACGGGGGGACACAGCGTACACACGGGGGGACACAGCGTACACACGGGGGGACACAGCGTACACACGGGGGGACACAGCGTACACACGGGGGGACACAGCGTACACACGGGGGGACACAGCGTACACACAGGGGGCACAGCGTACTCACGGGGGGGGCACAGCGTACTCACGGGGGGCACAGCGTACACACGGGGGGCACAGCGGGGCGATAGCGTACACACGGGGAGGCACTGAGGGGGGACAGCGTACACATGGGGGGACGCACTAAGGGGGCACTGCATTCACGGGAGGCAATGAGGAACTGCGTACAAATGGGGGGAGCACAGCGTACACACGGGGGGCAATGAGGGTGGACAGAGTACACACGGTGGGCACTGAGGGGGGACAGCGTACACACGGGGGGCAATGAGGGTGGACAGTGTACACACGGGGGGCAATGAGGGTGGACAGCGTACACACGGGAGGCAATGAGGCACTGAGTACACACAGGAGGGGCACAGCGTACACACGGGGGCACTGAGAGGGGACAGCGTACACACGGGGGGCACTGAGGGGAGACAGCGTACACACGGGGGGGCACTGAGGGGAGACAGCATACACACGGGGGGGCATTGAGGGGGACAGCGTACATACGGGGGTCACTGAGGGGGGACAGCGTACACACGGGGGGTGCACTAAGGAGGCACAACGTACACATGGGAGGCAATGAGGCACAGCGTACACACAGGGGGCAATGAGGGTGGACAGAGTACACACGGTGGACAGTGTACACACGGGGGGCAATGAGGGTGGACAGCGCACACACGGGAGGCAATGAGGCACTGCGTACACACAGGAGGGGCACAGCGTACACACGGGGGCACTGAGAGGGGACAGCGTACACACGGGGGCACTGAGGGTAGACAGCGTACACACGGGGGGGGCACTGAGGGGAGACAGCGTACACACGGGGGGCGGCACTGAGGGGAGACAGCGTACACACGGGGGTCACTGAGGGGGGATAGTGTACACACGGGGGTCACTGAGGGGGGACAGTGTACACACGGGGGTCACTGATGGGGGACAGCGTACACACGGGGGGGGTGCACTAAGGAGGCACAACGTACACATGGGAGGCAACGAGGCACAGCGTACACACGGGGGGCACTGAGGGTGGACAGCGTACACACAGGGGGCACTGAGGGTGAAAAGCATACACACGGGGGGCACTGAGGGGGGTCAGCGTACACACGGGGGGCACTGAGGGGGGTCAGCATACACACGGGGGGCACTGAGGGGGGTCAGCATACACACGGGGGGCACTGAGGGGGGTCAGCATACACACGGGGGGCCAGCGTACACACGGGGGGCACTGAGGGGGGTCAGCGTACACACGGGGGCACTGAGGGGGGTCAGCGTGTACACATGGGGGCACTGCAGGGGTACAGCACACACATGGGGGCACTGGGGGGTACAGCGCACACACGGGGGAGCACCGGGAGGGGGACAGCGTACACACGGGGGACACTGGGAGGTGGACAGCATACACACGGGCGGCACTGGGATGGGGACAGCGTACACATGGGGGGCTCTGGGGGGGGGGGGCGCTGCGTACACATGGGGGGGCGCAGCGTACACACAGGGGGCACTGGGGGGACTGCGTACACACGGGGGGCACTGTGTACACACGGGGGAACTGGGGGAGGGACAGCGTACACATGGGGGCAATGGAGGAGGGACAGCGTATACACACGGGGCACTGGGGGGGACAGCATACACACACAGGGGCAACAGCATACACACAGGGGGCACGGGGGGCAGTGTACACATGGGGGGCACTGGGAGGGGGATAGCATACACATGGGGGGCACTGGGGGGGGACTGCGTACACATGGGGGGCACTGGGGGAGGGACAGCGTACACACGGGGGGCACTGGGGGAGGGACAGCGTACACATGGGGGCACTGGGGGAGGGACAGTGTATACACACGGGGCACTGGGGGAGGGACAGCGTATACACACACGGGGGCAACAGCATACACACAGGGGGCACGTGGGGGCAGTGTACACATGGGGGGCACTGGGGGGACAGCGTACACACGGGGGCACTGCGTACACACGGGGGGAACTGGGGGAGGGACAGCATACACACGGGGGGCACTGGGATGGGGACAGCGTACACATGGGGGGCACAGCGTACACACAGGGGGCACTGGGGGGACTGCGTACACACGGGGGCACTGCGTACACACGGGGGGAACTGGGGGAGGTACAGCGTACACATGGGGGCAATGGAGGAGGGACAGCGTATACACACGGGGGCACTGGGGGGGACAGCATACACACACAGGGGCAACAGCATACACACAGGGGGCACGGGGGGGCAGTGTACACATGGGGGGTACTGGGAGGGGGATAGCATACACATGGTGGGCACTGGGGGGGCAGTGTACACACAGGGGGGGACTGTGTACACACCGGGGCCACTGGGGGGAGGGACAGCGTACACACGGGGGGCACTGGGGGAGGGACAGCATACACATGGGGGCACTGGGGGAGGGACAGCGTATACACACACAGGGGCAACAGCATACACACAGGGGGCACGGGGGGGCAGTGTACACATGGGGGGCACTGGGGGGACAGCGTACACATGGGGGCACTGGGGGCCGAACAGCGTACACACGGGGGCACTGGGGAGGGCAGCATACACACGGGGGCACTGGGGAGGGCAGCATACACACGGGGGCACTGGGGGGGCAGCATACACACGGGGGCACTGGGGGGGCAGCATACACACGGGGCACTGGGGGGGCAGCATACACACGGGGGGCACTGGGGGGGCAGCATACACACGGGGGGCAGCATACACACGGGGGCACTGGGGGGACAGCATACACACGGGGGGCACTGGGGGGACAGCATACACACGGGGGGCACAGCGTACACACGGGGGGCACTGGGGGGCACAGCGTACACACGGGGGCACTGGGGGGCACAGCATACACACGGGGGGCACTGGGGAGTACAGCGTACACACGGGGGGGCACTGGGGGGTACAGCGTACACACGGGGGGGCACTGGGGGGTACAGCGTACACACGGGGGGGGGCACTGGGGGGTACAGCGTACACACGGGGGGGGCACAGCGTGCACACGGGGGGGGGCACTGGGGTACAGCATGCACACGGGGGGGCACTGGGGGGTACAGCGTACACACGGGGGGGGCACTGGGGGGTACAGCGTACACACGGGGGGGGCACTGGAGGGTACAGCGTACACACGGGGGGCACTGGAGGGTACAGTGTACACACGGGGGGTAGGGCGTACACACGGGGGCACTGTGGGGGGATGACAGCGTACACATTGGGGCACTGGGGGGGGACCAAAACATACACATGGGGCACTGGGGGGCGAACCGTGTACACACGGGGGCACTGGGGGGCGAACAGCGCACACACGGGGGCACTAGGGGGCGAACAGCGTACACACGGGGGCACTAGGGGGCGAACAGCGTACACACTGGGACACTGCGGGGCGAACAGCGTACACACGGGGGCACTGGTGGCGAACAGCGTACACACGGGGGCACGAACAGCGTACACACGGGGGCACTGGGGGGTGAACAGTGTACACACGGGGGCACTGGGGGCGAACAGCGTACACGGGGGCGGGACAGCGTACACACAGGGGCACTGGAGGGGGGACAGCGTACACACGGGGGCACTGGCTACATACAGGGACAGTGGGGTGGGGGACAGGGTACACACAGGGACAGTGGGGGGATGGATTTACCTGGGTGCAGCTGCTCCTCTGATGACCAGGATGGCTTCTTTCTGGATTCCCGGTGGCGGAGGCAACTCAAGGAGGCGCCTGAATCTGGTCCACAGGCTGTGGAAGCGCCTCAGTCCCGGCGGTACCATGGTGTGGTCAGCGTCTGGGCTGGAAACATAATAATAATAATATTAAAGGGCACAGCGTACACACGAGGGGCTCTGGGGGGACAGTGAGGGGCACACACACACGGGGACAGTGAGGGGCACACACACACGGGGACAGTGAGGGGCACACACACACGGGGACAGTGAGGGGCGCACACACACACGGGGACAGTGAGGGGCACACACGGGGACAGTGAGGGGCACGCACGGGGACAGTGAGGGGCACGCACACACAGGGACAGTGAGGGGCATACACACAGGGACAGTGAGGGGCACACATACACAGGGACAGTGAGGGGCACACACACACAGGGACAGTGAGGGGCACACACACACAGGGACAGTGAGGGGCACACACACACACAGGGACAGTGAGGGGCACACACACACACAGGGACAGTGAGGGGCACACACAGGGACAGTGAGGGGCACACACAGGGACAGTGAGGGGCACACACACACTGGGACTGTGAGGGGCACACACACACACGGGGACAGTGAGGGGCACACACACACACGGGGACAGTGAGGGGCACACACACACACGGGGACAGTGAGGGGCACACACACACACTGGCACAGTG
Source organism: Crinia signifera (assembly GCF_055691185.1). Taxonomy (NCBI): domain Eukaryota; kingdom Metazoa; phylum Chordata; class Amphibia; order Anura; family Myobatrachidae; genus Crinia; species Crinia signifera. Next base: position 446,537,121 of record NC_139217.1, read on the forward strand.
AGGGGCACACACACGAGGACAGTGAGGGGAACACACACACACACGAGGACAGTGAGGGGAACACACACACATGTGGACAGTGAGGGGCACACACATGTGGACAGTGAGGGGCACACACACACACGGACAGTGGGGGGCACACACACGGGACAGTGGGGGGCACACACACGGGACAGTGAGGGGCACACACACACGGGACAGTGAGGGGCACACACACACGGGGACAGTGAGGGGCACACACACACGGGGACAGTGAGGGGCACACACACACGGGGACAGTGAGGGGCACACACACACGGGGACAGTGAGGGGCACACACACACGGGGACAGTGAGGGGCACACACACGGGGACAGTGAGGGGCACACACACGGGGACAGTGAGGGGCACACACACGGGGACAGTGAGGGGCACACACACGGGGACAGTGAGGGGCACACACACACTGGGACGATGGGGAGAAAAGTGTTTTTTACAATATCACTGCTGCAGCAGCATGGACGGGACCCCAGCGCTCAGCATTAGAGGTCCCATCCACTAACAGCATGTCAGTGAACGGCGCTTCTAACGCTGAGCGCTGGGGTCCCGTCCGCGCTGCTGCCCCAGCATTTAAAATTACCGGCACTGCCACTTCCACCTTCCTCTCCTCCGGCTCCCCCGCCCCATCCATCTTCTGAGAGCTGGCTCCCTCCGGTCCTGTTGGCGGGGCCACTGGTACTTCGCCGCAAAGTCCTCCTCCTCCAATAACACTGCAGCAGGAGGGCGGGCTTGTCCCTCCATGACGGACACCTCCCCAGCACGCTCCTGCGCTCTGCTCTGCAATGTCTGCATAGTGCACACTCGCTGGTGACTGGTCTGGTGTGACAGGGTGCAGGGGATGCAGCGGGCCCCTGGGACAGTCCGGGCCCCATAGCAGCTGCACCCCCTGCACCCTCGGTAGTTACGCCACTGGTCAAGTCTCTGCACCCGCTCCCAGGTTCCCTGCACTAAATTCTAAAAAATACATGGCGGCACCCCCGTGACAGCGCCGCGGCACCCCTGTTAGCCGCGACGCACAGTTTGGGAACCACTGCAGGGGATTGCTTTTGGGGACCCCCAAGCCCAAGGGGGGGGGGGGGACTGCAGCAGCACCTCTTGGAGCAGAAAGAGACTGCTGCGGAGGGAGCGCGATACTAGAACGGTGCCTTGGTGGGGAAAGCATGGGACTGCTTTCAATAAAGACAAAATAAGCAGAGGAGAAGGGCACTTACACAGACTTCTGTGCACACTTCTCCTCTCCTCAGCCGACCTTCCTCTGTCTGCTGCAGTCTGCACGACCTCCTCTGCGCCCGTTATATAAACTCCAATTGGGTGCGTAAAGTTTCCCGCTCCTGTCTCGAGCGCACAACATTGATTGCCTGTCTGTGTACTCCCCCTGCTGGCGGCTATGTACTGCGCATGCGCAACAAGTTGGAGCTCCTATCTCTATAATGGGGCATGTTTCACTAAATTATAAAAAAACTGTACCTATCTGAAAATCCTCAACCCCAAAAGGCACTCCACTGGGACAATATCTACCTAATAAAACAAACCCCAAGTCTCAATTGTTCCTCTACCCCGAGTTATGCCTTCCCAAAAAAACCCTCATAGACTAACATGGGTGACAAAGTGTCATTTCTGAAGTCTCAGAAAAAAACTGGCAGTTGGAAGTTTAGATCGCTCCCAATTGCTCATTTTTTAATATTTCGCCCTGAAATTTGGCATGCAGCACCGGTTGACGATTCTACGCGTACCTGCCAAATTTCAGCTCAGTACGCCCAGTCACTTTTGAGGTGCAGTCCCTCAAACACCATGCCCCCATCCGAAAAGTTCCCTATGGGAAAAATCCGTTCGTTGGATTCAGCCTTAATATAAGGGCACTACCGTGCCCTTATAATATATATATGTGTGTGTATATATATATATATATATACACACACATTTGCACATTTTTTAATTTTAATTTATTTTTAACTTTTCCAGCAGCAGCATGATGCTGCTGCTGCTGCTGCTGCTGCTGCGGGGGGGAGGGGGGAGGAGGGGAGCGCAGCGTGCGCTCCGGACGTAGCGGTTGAGCCGCTGGAGCTGCTGCTGCTGCCGGGTGAGTGCCCGGCGGGTGGGAGGGGGGTGCTGCCGCTCGGTGGTGATCGGTGCTGCACCGATCACCACCGTTTTCTGTGTTACCGAGCGGCTTAGCCGCCGGTAACACAGGAAACGCTGTGATTGACTGTTCAGATTTGAACAGCCAATCACAGCGATCGCCGACCGGGGGGGGCACCCCTGCCCCCCCTGGGCGACGAGGGGGGATGTCTGCTGTCAGGGACAGCAGACATCACCTAACTGTCACTGCGTCTCTAGACGCAGTGACAGTTAGAAGTCATGACGTATATATACGTCAACGGTCGGGAAGTACTTCCCGACCATGACGTATATATACGTCAAATGTCGTGAAGGGGTTAATGTATTTACTGACTTAGCCCATTAAAAAGATAGGATGCGATAAAAAATCGGAGCACGCTACGCTCGCCACGCTTCGGGGTGGCGTGGATAGTGGGGGGGGGGGGTGCGTTAAACCTATTTTTGGGACATACAATCATATTATTGTATACCTCATGTCATGGCATCGCACACCCTATAAAATCGCATGCAATCGCATGCGATTTTGCGGGACATGCGATGCCATGCGATGCGATTTCCTTACGGTGCCGTACGTAGAAAATCTGGGCGCCGTGCTAGGAAACAAGTACCCATGGTACTTGTGTAGTTTCACGGCGCCAGTATGGCGCCGTGCGTCTGAGTCCCCTTGCGGGGCTCGCTTCGCTCGCCCACGCTGCGGGCTCGGTGGCTCGCTATGCTCGCCACGCTATTTAAAATCAACTCCATGCCAACATGGATAGTGGGGGTATGAACTATTCATGTTGGCATGGAGTTAAGTTACTTTTTTTAACATAGTTTGTGGCGAGCGTAGAACCCGGAAGTAGCACGGCGTCATGCTGGCGCTGTGAAACTACACAAGTACCGTACCTATTAATCTACTGGCAAAACAGTTGATCTGATTCCTGCACAGAGGTAAGTACAGCTATATTTATATATATATATATGAACAGCAAACCACATTTTATAATATCTTCCAAGAACATTTTCAGATTCACAGCTTATGTAAAAAATCTCGGTTATACCATGCAGTAGTGTTGTCAAGGGAAAGGGGGAACAGGGTTCCCTATGACATAAAGCTTGTTTTTAGTGGTGCCATACCGGCATGGCATGCCATCTCATTCCTCCCAACTGCAGTTGGGAGGTCGGGACTCTCGCGTGGCAAAGCCGCACGCACTCCCCAAAAGGGGGCGCGACCTTGCGCGCTCCCGAAAAGGGGGCGCGACCTCGCGAAAAGGGGGTATGGCCTCACGGGATGACGCGACCTCCGGCCGCGCCCCCGTTTTCCGCCGCTCGTCAGCGCTGAATACAGGCTATGCGCACAGCATCTATTCTTGGCAGGCTGGGGGACTCCCAACTGTCCCCCCCTCCGCGGGACAATGGCGGCCCCGGGCGGGACGCGGGAACGTCCCCGAATATCAGGACGTTCCCGCAGTAAGCGGGACAGTTGGGAGGTATGCCATCTGATGTCACCACCCCACCCCCCCTCCCTGTGCACTTCAGTCCAGTACTGGAGAGGGGAGGAAGCATCATGTCAATGAATGTAAAAGAAGCAGGAGCCCACCAGAGACCAAACAATACACAATGATGGTGTGTGTGTGTGTGTGTGTGTGTGTGTGTGTGTGTGTGTGTGTGTGTGTGTGTGTGTGTGTGTGTGTGTGTGTGTGTGTGTGTGTGTGTGTGTGTGTGTGTGTGTGGAGGGGGGGCACATTGTGGTATAATAATGTGTTATTAGGGGCCAAATTATCTTGTGCCTCAGGAGCTTCTTGGGAGGCAGGTAGAGAATCAAAATGGAGGCCAGGCAGCATTCTCTACCTGCCTCCCAGCCTACAGCCAATCAGTGAATGCTGCTTGGTAGATGGCTGGTGCTATCCACCAATCAGAGTTCTGCTATTCATTCCCTGTATGGAAACATGCAGACAGACAGCACGGGACAGAAGGAAGGGTTAGTTATTATTTGTATTTATTCCCATACAGGGCGGGGCCTACAATGCTGATAAGATGGCACTGGCTGCCTTGAAAATGTTATCATCTTAAGAAATGACAGCCCTCCTGCAATACGTGGAGGAGTATCCCTGTCATCATGGAGCGGAGAGGCAACATAATACACTCCTGAAGTGAGCACTTTAGGTCAGGAATAAAGAGACAGACAGTACACAGCTGCTATAGTGCTGGTCAGCCAGCCATAGAATCCTGATTACATTGGGCCTGGTTCAGTGCACAATGCACTGTGCACCAGCAATTTCTAGTCAGAATGAGGTATGCCGTGTTCACATTGCTCATGTGGAATACCTGGCTTTTGCTGCAGCGATGGACCCCCATTCTCACTGCTAACGCAAATTCCCGGGCGAAGCAGTTCTACCCGATAATTTCCATTTTAAAAAGCAGGGTTGGAGACCTGGGAATTTCGACATGGGTTGACACATCCACACAAAATTGGTTACTTGTTTCCTAGCACGGTGCCCCTGATTTTGATCGTAGTACATCTTATACAATCGCATCCCATCGCATGCAATATAGTGGCATGCGATGCGATTAGATTTTTAGGTACTTGTGAGTTATCCGGGCGTCCGATTTTTAAATCGGGTCGGATCGGGACATCGCATCGCATCGCATGCGACCATCGGATGCGATGCGATGCGATGACCCGATTTTTCCATAGGAATCAATGTTAAAATGGACTGAGTCCATTTTAACATGGAATTCAATGGGAAAAAGGGTCCTTTTCATACCCCTACTATCCAAGTGGGCATGGAGTTGGATATAAACCTGTGGCGAGCGTAGCGAGCCACCGAGCCCGAAGCGTGGCGAGCGTAGCGAGCCCCGCGAGGGGACACAGAATACCGTCCCCTCGCGGGGCTCGCTTCGCTCGCCACGTTTCGGGCTCGGTGGCTCGCTACGCTCGCCACAGGTTTATATCCAACTCCATGCCCACTTGGATAGTAGGGGTATGAAAAGGAACCCTTTTTCCATAGGAATCATTTTAACATTGATTCCTATGGAAAAATCGGGTCATCGCATCCGATGGTCGCATGCGATGCGATGCGATATCGCATCGCATCGCATCTGATTGTATGCCTTAACTTAAGGCATACAATCAAAAAATCGGACGCCCGGATAACTCACAAGTACCGATTTTTAATTGTACAAGCACCCTGATGGGTGCTTACAATGTTAAATGCACCCCCATTGTCAATGCCACCCCCACTATCAACGGCAACCCAAAGCGTGGCGAGCGCAGCGGTACGCTTCCTCCGACCTTTTCATACCCGCACTATCCACGTCGGCGTGGAGTTGACTTTATAAAGTGTGGCGAGCCCGAATAGTGGCGAGCGGACACGGATTACTTTACATGTATTCTGCGTCCCCTCGCGGGGCTCGCTGCTCTCGCCACGCTTTGGGCTCGTTGGCTCGCTGCGCTTGCCACACTATCTAGAATCAACTCCACACCGACGTGGTTAGTGGGGGTATCAGAAGGTCGGAGGACGCGTACCGCCGCCCCTCGCCACGCTTTAGGTTGGCGTTGATAATGGGGGTGGCGTTGACAATGGGGGTGCATTTAACATTGTAAGCACCCATCAGGGTGCTTGTACAATTAAAAATCGCATTGCATGTCATTTGCTGGCATTCATTGCTGGCATGCAATGCTATGCGATATTTCATTGTACAAGCACTCCTGTTAATTTACCAGGAACATCGCATCGCATGCATAGCATGCATCGCACACCACTAAGTATAGGCATGCTGCATGTCACTTTAATCAGTGGAAGCTGCTTGTGCCTCCTATCTGCATTTTCATAAAACAAAAAACAAAAGGCGCCCAACATTAGCAGAGCTGTCCGGAAACTGCCAGCTCACTCCTAACCAGGCATCTCGCAGTACATGGCATATAGAGGCAAGATGTATGAGGACACAGCTGTATACACAGCTAGAAAAAAGGAAGCTAAGACACACATTTATTAATCAGAAACAAAATTGAACAGTAACACATCAGGTATATAGTAGATCAGTGGTTCTCAAACTCGTTCCTCAGGACCCCACAGAGTTCACATTTTTCCAAGTCACTCGACAGGTGCACTCATTACTGACTGACACATTATAAAAGATCCACAAGTGGAGCTAATTATTTCACTTGATTCTGTGAGGAGACCTGCAAAACATGCACTGTGTGGGGTCCCAGGGACCGAGTTTGAGAACCTGTGCAGTAGATTAACAGCCCAATAGGGTAATTTTTGTAAGTAGGGGAAAATGGACAAATAGATATGGGGATTAATGCCCGACTATAGACTTGACATACAGTATAATGCCAGAGCTATTACATTGTAAACCCATTTCCTCTGATGGTAAGACATAGGTTGTCCGGAGCTATTGTTAACTTGCCCGGAGCAGACACGGTAGGGTCAAAAGGCCCTAATTACCCACAGTGAATGCATCTTCAGACTGCAACATGCCCCATGGCTAACAATTTAAACACCCCCCCCCCCCACACCCCCCCCCCCACCCCCCCGATGCGGCCATTTTCCACCGATTCTGTTTTTTAAAAAGTCAAATCTGCATCGGTGAAAAATTGCCGAAAACAACCGCAGTTTCGACTGAAACACACAAAGTAATTTGCCAATCCACATGTTTTACGACCGTGCCAATTTTTTCCATGGTCGAAAAATCAGCATTGAATCGAATGTAAATTCAGCCTAAAATCATCAAAAAGTGCAGATTTTTCAACTCTCTGTGAATACCCACCTACAGTAAGTGTCCAATCAGATCCTCAATTTATGAATATACAGTATGTTACGTCATTACAGTAGGAATCTACATAAAATATAAACGATGTCTGTGTATGTTCCACAATAAGTCTCGAACGTAGGTTGTGGTTGGGTAGGTGGATAGTTGGAGACTTGCTCTGGCTGCTGCAGCAGCTTCTGTCCTGCTGTGGTTGGGAAGGGAATGTTAATAGTTGGAGCCTTGCTCTGGCTGCTGCAGCAGCTCCTGCCCTGCTGTGGTTGGGGTGGATAGTTAGAGACTTGCTGTGCCTGTTGCAGCAGCTTCTGCCCTGTTGTGGTTGGGAAGGGAAGGTGGATATTTGGAGACTTGCTCTGGCTGCTACAGCAGCTTCTGCCCTGCGGTGGTTGGGGTGGGTAGTTAGAGACTTGCTGTGCCTGTTGCAGCAGCTTCTGCCCTGTTGTGGTTGGGTAGGAGGATAGTTGGAGACTTGCTCTGGCTGCTGCAGCAGCATCTGTCCTGCTGTGGTTGGGAAGGGAATGTTAATAGTTGGAGACTTGCTCTGGCTGCTGCAGCAGCTGCTGCCCTGCTGTGGTTGGGCAGGGTAGGAGGATAGTTGGAAACCTACTGTGGCTGCTACAGCAGCTTCTGCCCTGCTGTGGTTGGGTAGGGTAGGTGGATAGTTCGAGACTTGCTCTGGCTGTTGCAGCAGCTGCTGCCCTGCTGTGGTTGGGTAGGGTAGGAGGATAGTTGGATACCTACTGTGGCTGCTACAGCAGCTTCTGCCCTGCTGTGGTTGGGTAGGGTAGGTGGATAGTTGGAGACTTGCTCTGGCTGCTGCAGCAGCTGCTGCCCTGCTGTGGTTGGGTAGGGTAGGTGGATAGTTGGAGACTTGCTCTGGCTGCTGCAGCAGCTGCTGCCCTGCTGTGGTTGGGAAGGTGGAACAAGAATTGCATAAACTTTTGCCCATCCCTTAACACTAGCGTGTATAATAAAGCTTAACAGATGCCCTACTGTATACTGAAGGGTAGTAATGAACATACAGTGGACACCGTATAAGTGTACCCCGTCCCTAGCTGCGCTTGGCACACTATTATATTCTCCCTCTATGTCCACTTGGATAGTATAGTATGGAAAAACACCTGTTTTGAAAAAAAACAACTCATGGTAACCTCATTTTTATGTCAACCTTTCCCATGTCAAACTATGGCCCTTATTCTGATCGGTGCGGCCGGATCCGATTATGCGGCCAGGACTGTGCGTGCGAAACCCCGCCTTCCATACGGATCGCCAACTCCGTCCGTACGCGGTAAGAAGCTGGCCGAACGGACCGCACGTGTATTTTTCACGGAATACGCCTCCTCCATCTCAGGGAACCTCCCCCATCATTCGATGGTCGCAGACCATCGAATGCAGGACCGAGTGCTCCACCAGCTCCCGCAACCTCAGACCACACGGACATTTTTCCGTGCAAAAGCAGGGATCTGGGCGGGCAGCTGACATCCGGCGATGTCATATGTCTGCCCCCTACACGTGCGTCACGGCCGCATTACCATACGTACGCCCAGCGTTTGCATGGGAACGCCCATGAAACGCGGGGCGTATGCATATGGTAATGAGCCCAAATAGCCCTTCACGCCCCTCTCCACCCCCTGTTCGGAGTGTTCACATTTCATGCGGGATTTGGCCGTACGCCCCGCTCGCACATGCGCAGAGACGCCTCTGCACATGCGCAGACACAAAACATCGGCGGCACGAACGCACGCAGATATTACCGCACCGATCAGAATAAGGGCCTATATGTTGACTATTTGACCAAGTTGACCTAAGGTCCGTCGACCTTTTTCATGTGTGGACTAAGGCCTGCAACCAAGATTGATCGGCCCATTGACTGTCGACCAATTTATTGTCGACCTACTGACCGCATCCTGTCAATCGATGGAGGGGAAGGTTTTAATTTATTCTAAATGCGGTATGTAGAATATATTTCTGCAGTGAAAGAAAAGAAGGATAAATACCATTCTGTAGATATTCTGAGATAAAGGATTTGCCTCTGGGTGCGATTGAGAATGTCTGCTCTGGATTTTTGCCAACTTTGCATTAAACTGGAAACACAAGAAAGAACAAAGCAATACACATTTGCTGTCTACTATCATACTGGAAAGCAAATTGACAATGGGAACTAACATGCGTGATTGTATTGTGTTACGTAAAGTATGAAGAGCACTGCATAATCAATAATAATAATTTTCCCAAAGAGACCCAAAGAACTACAAGGTCAATCTGCTACAGTTTGGTGATTTTGCTGTATACACAGACAAAAAATACCATAATGCAGCGGTAGGAGGGGATTCAATGAAGTGATGTTTTTTCATCTAGACAAAAAAACTGCACTTTTCACCGTTTTTAGGTGAAATTTAGATTCGACCTATTCAATTAAATAGCTGAATTTTTGACTAGTTGAAAAAATCTGGCACGGTCGAAAAACACGTGGGTCTGCAAAATGACTCGCCGATCCACATGTTTTCGGCAAAATTGGGGTCATCTTTGATCATTATCTTCGCCGATGCAGTTTTGAAAGTGAACTGCATCGGTGAAAAGTGACCAAGAATGGGCGCAATTGAATACTAAAGTGTGCTTTATTTCGGCTAGCCATTTAGGATTATGGAATACCCCCCTAACCCTGAGACCAGCTCAGGGTTAGGGGGCCCCCTAAGAATGTTGAAGTTGTACATTTGCCTTGGTTTTCTTTTGTATCTATTGTTCTTGTGTGGGTGGTAATGGGTGGGGTTTAAGATGTTTATCAGTGGCTGCTAACTAGCAGCACTTCCTCTTATCTTCTTAAAATCTCCCAGAATGTAGAGTAGTGCTGCCTGGCATAAATTGATAGCAGATAACTTCTTCTGCCATTTTTTGTTTATCCTTTTGGTAACTTCAACCCTCAACCTTACTATAGGTCTGTGTAAGGATATTTTTATGCCTATCCCAAGCAATTTTAAATGACTGCTGTCTCAAGGCCCATAGACACTGGATGATTTTGAGCCGCCCAGTGTGTACGGGCCAGCGATGAGCAGTGAGCACTGATGCACGCTCCTGCATCATCGCCGGCCACCGCTGCTCAACTGCTGGTATTTCCACAGATGAGCGATGGGATGGACGGCTCTCCATAGCACCCTGCTATGGAAAGCAGGCCACCCCCAGAAAAATCGCTTGGATGGGTGAAAATCACTCAGTGTGTATGAAAATCACTCAGTGTGTATTGCACAGTCCAGCAATTTTCCCATCATCGTTGTCCATACACGCTAGGCAAAAACACCAAGTAAGTATAGACCTTTAACCTTAACCACCTCTGATGGGATCCAAAGATGAGAACCATAAGGTTAATAGAGGACTGCCTTGTAGTTCCAATACAATGTAGCAGTTCCCACCATGGACTTAAATGGAGGCATGTAGGGCTTTATCTCTGACATTAGATTTGAGTCTCGAACTATATATATATATATCTATAAATCTATATCTCTCTGCATGTTACTTCTGCCCCACCTGTATCACAGGGTTGACCCTCTCCTTCTGGGAGAAAATGCTCTGTTCCTGGAATTCCTTTGTACTGTATGATTGCCATCACCTGTGGGGCAACACCTTTCTTATCAATTACCTTGCTCCCCACAGGTGACGGCAATCATACATTACCAGGGAAGTCCAAGAACAGAGCATTTTCTCCCTGAAGGAGAGGGTCAACCCTGTGCAACAGAAGGGGGCAGAAGTAACATGCAGATAAATATATATATATATATATATATATATATTATTATTTTTTTTTTTTTTACTTAAATCTAATGTCAGAGATAAAGCCCTGCAGGTCCCCATCAAGGGATGCCTCCATTTATGTCCATGGTGGGAACTGCTATATTGTATTGGAACTACAGAGGGTCAGGTAGACAACCCTGCTGTAGCACAACATGGTTCAGCTAAGGCTCACAGTTACTTGTTTGTTTGCCTTATTGCCAAATCAGAAACAGCTCCTGGTGCCTATTCGATACCTCTATTTGCTGTTTGATCATCTCACAGTGCTTTTCTTTTTCTTGAGTCCGCAGTTGTTTTGTGAGCTCCGATATTTCTACGTCCTTCTTTGACAGCAGGCTATCTTTTTCTTCTGCTTTCAACAACACTGTGAATTCACAATACTTAGCATTAGATAGCTGCCACTCGGCACTACACACCACTTAGCCCATGCAGTGCATCGTTACTCGCTCCAGATCAGTCTTGTGATAAACAAGAGGTAAGAATGAACCGCATTACCCTTCTTATATAAGTGGGGAAGCAGAAATGTCACATTTCGTACTGGGGTCAGCACCTGTACACAATCAATATAACCAGCGGCACTCAGAGATCTCAGCCGGATGAATAAACCTGTACAGTAAGTGCTGGTAGTAAGGTGTGGTATGTGGACTGCCAAGACGTGTGTTAATGTGCTCTTCATTCTTTGCTAGGTCATTCAATAAAGGCTACTTCATCTGTATTTGTTTGCTGCCTCTGTGAGACCCTCAAATCTGATCTTCTGAAAAAGCAATATGTCATTTATAGAGGCCAGAGATAAGTCCACACTTTAATAAGAGCACCAGCCTAGGTACACAAGCTTTCTCATAGTCAAAGGATGGTGCTCTGTGTTACCATAGAGACATGTTGGGGAACCGGCCAATAACATTCTGTTTACAGTGCCGGTCACAGGAGCTAATGAGGCTAAGGAATGAAGTTAGGGTGTAGGTAGCAGAGGTGTGTAGACTATTTTTTAGGCACTGTGATGGTTGCAGGGTCGGTGGTACCAGTTGCCAACCTGTTTCTGCATGGTGCCACATCATTACCACAAGATTGGCAGAAAGCATATGTGGTATCTATAACAGGAGGGATGGACTTTGTAAATATTGAAGTAGTTTAAATTTAAAGTAAGGTTAAAATGACCTATTTTGTCCAGTAAAAGTGATATTAACCCTTTGAGAGGGTTAAAAATATCTGTGAAAAAGGCCAGCGTCACTCACATTTGTTATATAAAGTTTTTTTTAAAAAAGTGTAAAAAAAAAAAAGAAGATATTTCCTCTATGCGGTAACCATTACAGGTCATTGTGATGAATGTTTGCTTGGCAATTTTCACATCTATTTTGATAAATTTCCTTGGCACTGAAAAGGTCAATCCTATATCTGTAATACATGACTTCATACCTTTTTAGGTAGGTTCTATTTAGGTATGATTATAATGAACAATAATCTATATATTATTATACAATCCAGGACAAATATATGTACTTGTTTCACCCTCCCTGCCTAGTATATACCGTCTCTGCCAAGTATCTGCCTCCCTTTCTCTTTGCCCACTATTGCCCCCCCCCCCTATCTGCCCAGCATCTGCCCCCTTCCTCTCTCTTTAGCCCAGCAATAAGATCTGTGGGATCTCTGCATTTGCAGTTTAATGCAGTCTAATGCCAGGCAGCGTCTGAGCACCTGCTCACATGCTGCATGGCTGCTCTCCACCCAGTGGCTCTGCGCAGTATAGCGCGGTCAGAGGTTATGCAGCACAGGACTCCGGCCGCACCCTTCTCACTGCCCCGCCATATCACCTGCCTGCACTGACTGCCACACCACACGCTGCACCGCCCGCCCCCCCCCCTCACTCCACTCACTCCCGGCCAAATCGCCCGGCCCACCACTTCCAGCCGCACCCACCCAGGTGAGTAAATGTGCCCAGCCGCTTGTGGGGAGCCCTGGGATTGGCATCCCTAGCTGTAAATGTATAGTTTGTATGGCGGGGGATGGGACGCAGAACCGCCAGTGACCTTCCTGGGTGGCTGGATCACATATGGTCTTTTTGCATGCGATATATCACATGTGATCCCAGCCAAGCCTGCCCAGCTCCGAAAGCCATCTGACAGATGTCTTCTGCAGCCAATGCAACTCGTAGGCTCCGTTGCAGTGAGCACGGGGCCGTGCATCGCATCGGACCTGCTGTCAATCACATGCAATTTGGACACTTTTCATGCAATTGATCGCCGCAATCGCATGAAAAGGCCAAATTGCATGTGAATCACCCCTTAAGTATCCCTGTAAATTTGCCACAATGGCAGTCGGAGAGAGAATTTGTACACTCGCTGTGTACAATTCGGGTCCTGAGAGAACAACTGGTCCAATAAGGGAGAAGTCGGACGTCATACTGCTCATGTCCATAGTAAGAGAACCACAGAGTATCCGATTGTTCCCTGTAGTATTGTAAAGATGATCCACAGGGACCGGAGCCAACTGGTATCATTATTATAACTGACATTGGAATTAAAATAATTAGCACAATATTTGAAATGATACCAAAAAAGAATGATGTCTTTGATGTTTGCTGGAGTGTAGTAATTATAGGTCACATGGTTTCCTATTCATATCGGATGTTTGAACGTACGTTTGGTCTCCAAGTCACACTGGATCTTCTTCATCTGTGCCTTGTATTCCGCCTCCTTGGCTCTACTGTCATTCATTAGTAAGGCAATCTTTTTCTTATATTCCTGAAACCAAATGTGCATCTAATTAAAGTGTTTATCGCGCTGTGGTGACATTTTTGTGATGCACAGGGGAGCTGTAATGTAGTAATACTACGAACAATACTGTATGTATCAGTAATAAGCTGAATAGCAGTGATTAATGCCAGACAATGGCTGCAATAGGTTAATAGGAGTATATTTACTATTATTTATTTATTTATTTATTTATCAACAGTTTCTTATATAGCGCATACATATTCCACAGCACTTTATTATGGGAGTTCTCCTCTTCTTTCTGTCCTACCTGGCTTCTAGTAGCTGCAGGCGATGCAGACCTTAGATGCTGGTGTTTGTGCCAAGCGCTGGTCCCACCAGTGCTTGTGCAGTTGCGCCGTCCACAACCCTTGCACCAGAGACCAGGACTGTATCCTCTCCCAACTTCAGCCTATACATCTTCCCTTGTCCGGGAGTGTAGTAGCCCCCACTGGTCATCTTCAAAACCACCAGGACCCCAAGGAGATAGTTTGAGGTTTTGAACGTGGACACCCAAGGTACAACATTCTTTATAAAGGGAATGGGATGTGCAAGGGCTTCCTCCCATTCTCCTTCCTTCTGGCTGGACAGATCAGCAACTCTAAATATAATAGGCTACTCTTTTTAAGTCCTAGTCAGGCGAACAGCAGGTACTACCATTACATATGTTCCTCACTGTACTTCACTGCCCTCTTTATCACAGTGATGCAGGATCTCCTAGTATTGAGATGTACTGAAAACAGAGTCACAGGAGTTATGATGACTCACTTCTTGATGGCAATGTCTCCCTTATCTGTATCACAGGGTTATGCGGGCATAGTGTGCACAAGACTGTGAGATCTCATTCAGGACTGATGGTGTGCGTGCAAGACATTGGGAGGGGGAGGCGGGACTAGTAAGTCTCACATATAGTCATCCTCAGATGGCGCTATGTTTTAGGTGACAAATAATGAAAGGCTCTTCCTTTTGCTACCTGATGAGTCTCTATTTCTCCATAGCCTACCTATATATAAACATTAAAGAAACTGGTATACTGTGTCCCCTTTTCTATTGTCAAAATTAAAAAAAAAAACTAACAGTTCTATAAGGTACATGGGCCGAAAACCAACAGGAACCCTTATTCATTCAATAATAACAATTTTCAAGTTTATTTATTTACAGTTTCTTATATAGCGCAGTATATTCCGTTGCACTTTACAATTGGAAACAAGTGATAAAACAAACTTGGTAGAAACAAACCGACATAGAGGTAGGAGGGCCCTGCTCGCAAGCTTACAATCTATAGGGATTATAGGAGGGATACATAAGGATAGGATTCCATAGCATGGCAGTCCCATCAGATTACAAGACAGTCCTGATGGGATGCAATTAGATATAATTGCTACTGGAGGTTGTGTGAGGAATCCTAAATATGATAGGCTTGCCTGAAGAGGTGAATTTTCAGGGAACGCTTGAAAGTTTGGAGGCTAGAGGAGAGTCTTAGTGTGCATGGAAGGGTATTCCATAGGGTGGGTGCTGCCCAACAAAAGTCCTGCAAGTGTAAGTGGGAGCAAGTAATGAATGTGGATGAGAGACGCAAATCTTGTGCAGAGCGGAGAGATCAGGTGGGGATATATTTTGGGATAAGCGTAGAGATATAAATTTATTTAGTCAGATTAATGGCCTTGTATGTGAGTAGAAGTATTTTATATTGAATATGGTAATATACAGGCAACCAATGAAGGGACGGACAGACCGGATCATGTCATTTCATCTTGGATTTTATCAATCTTGACCTTGAAGAAGGAAGCAAGTACTTGTGCACTGAGAGTAGCTGGTGGGGAGGGTGAGGGCAGGGGAAAAGTGATTTAAATGTACTGTATAAAAAATTCACTTGGGGTTGGTTAAGTTAATTATTCACATTTAAATGACATGTCCCAAATCAGATATGACATGCACAGTGGGGGCACTCCGGACTTGGGACAGACTTGCCCTGTTTCCCCAGAATGCCTCTACCCTCTGTCCACAAACAAACTAACACACACAAACACACACACACACACACACACACACACACACACACACACACTGTGGGGGACAAAGGGATTGGACAGCAGGAAAATGTGGGTCTGTTGTAATTGCAGAGTAGGTTGGTGGGGAGGAACCAGTATACTAGTCAATAAAACTTTCTTTGATTCTTTTAAGAAAATATACATATGCAGATTTTTACATAAAATAGAACTTGTCAGCAAGAAGCGTAACATTGCTTCATAATGTTACTAGCTCAATTTCCTTTTTTTGTAACCTCTGTAAGATTGATGGGGGAGGGGGAGGGGGAGGGCTTTGGGTTGGGTCTCCCCTCCTTGTGTCACACAGGTGAAATAGAGTTCCCACCAGTGATCAGTTAATTTAAATATTGCATTTAAAATCGTAAAAGGCCACCTTACAGACAGGCGGATTCTGCACAAGGCAACCTAGGCACCAGAAGGTCCCAAGGGGCCCCATATTGATATCCTAGCCATCCAAAAAAAGTCCCAGAGGAGGACTGAGCTACTATACTATATGATATCATGACATCACATGGACCCGCCCACACTACCAAAGTCACTGTGATGTACTCTGATAGGCTAAAAACAGTTTCTGCATTCACGGAACAGTTTCTGCATAACATAATCCGCGTGCGCTCGCCACACTATATACAATCAACTCCACGCCGATGTGGATAGTGGGGGTATGAAAGGGTCGGTCGGACGCATACCGCCGCCCCTCGCGGGCTCGCTGCGCTTCAGGATTACGTCGATACTGGGGGGGGCCTTAAAAATGACATTACATGTAATTTAATGGTATAGTACATTAAATGCCATTATACGCGTCAAAATCACATCGCAACGCATTGCATGCCATACCATAACGGCATGTGATGCGATTTCACTACGTTTGCGTACGTAGTAAAATCAGGCGCCGTGATAATACACAAGTACCGAAAACGTTCCAGTGGTATCTCCGGTTCCCAGGGGCTAGCAATGCAGGGCCGGGCTCGTTGGAAAGCTACGAAATGAGCGATGTCAGAAATGACCCCCCGAAGCGCACACATATTCCCTACCACATGCACACACACAGACATTCTAGGGTAGCATTTGTTGGGAGCAAATTAACCTACCAGTATATTATGGGAATTGTTGGAGGAAATCGGAGTACCCGGAGGAAACACACAGATAATATACAAACTCCACACAGTTAGGGCCAAGGTGGGAATCAAACCCATGACCTCAGTGCTGTGAGGCAGTAATGCTAACTATTACACCACCCATGCTGCCACAGTATCCATTATAATTGGACTTAAATAATATTTTTAACATTAATCCAAAGCAAATTACTACAATGGTTCACAGAAAAAGATTAAACTTAACAACATGTTCATTAATTATCATCATAATGACAGTGAATTGCTATTAATTGAAAAAAAATTCTCAATATTTTCTTATTTAATATAATTTAAAAGGTGCAGAAAAATGATAAATACTGCATAAAACACCCAGAGCCGCGGGTAGAATTTTTATTCTGCCTGTTCTAATTCCTTTATTCACACACGCAATTCATTAAAGATAAAAAATAAAAAAAAAGATTGTTTGTCATGTTGTAATTAATTCTAAGTTATTGTTGCAGCAGATACATTTGCATTCTCTCTGCGGGGAATATGAATGTGTTATTAGTCAGATCAACCCTTCTCTATACAATGCAGTGGAGGTCTTTCAGCTCTTGGCTGGTTGTGATGCCAGCAGCAAGTCCTCACTGCATTATGGGAAGGCGTGAAAGATGTACAGGTACCACTGTGACTTCTGCAGGAGACCAGTGCTATGGGCGGATTCTCTCCTTGTGGTCACATGACCTGTAGTATGGGCGCAAAACTTAATTCTACTACTCAATTATATATAAAAAAGTATGCTTCATTTACAGTAAATAATTTTGCAGCGAACCAGTGGTTCTCAAACTCGGTCCTCAGGACCCCATACAGTTCACATTTTCCAGGTCACCTGACGGGTGTACTCATTACTGACGGACACATTTTAAAAGATCCACAGGTGGAGCTAATTATTTCACTTGTGATTCTGTGTGCAGTAGACAATAGGTCGGCAAAGACAAAAGGTGGACAGTGATAGGAGGCAGATTACATTAAAAAAACAGACTATACCAGGGGTTCCCAAACTTTTTTGATCCATGGCGCTCTAGATCATCGAAAAATTTTCACGGCACCCCGAGGACAAACATTTCTTATTGCAAATTCACAAAAAAATATTAAATAGTGTTTATATGTTATCTTTAGGGTAATTTATGTGGCGAGGGACAGGATTTGTTACTGTTTGTCAACATATGATATGATTGGCAGCCACCAGAACTGGTTTCGCTGTTATATTGACTATAAATAATTTGATTTGGTCCTGGACCACCAACCTGAGGCACCCCTGCAAGTGTCCAGAGGCACCCCAGGGTGCCTAGGCACACAGTTTGGGAACCCCTGGACTATAAAATAAATAACACAGGGACCGGAGATATGTTTCTAGTTCTGACATAGAAGACATAGGGGGTGATTCAGCACGGTTCGAAAGGGGACGAATTCAGGCCTGTTCCGATGGTGGGGGGTGTGCAGGAAAGGGAGCGGCATCAGGGGGACACCCAGCGTTTTATGGGTGTTCCCCTGGGAATGCAGATGTGGCATTCCTTGCTCGGGGCAGACGGCTGACATCAGCACCGCCCGTCTTTGGCAGACTCCAACGGGAATAAAAGTATTTTATTATCGAAGGGGAGAGAAATCATTTGATGGTCGGCCACCATCGAATGATTACTCACTCCTTTGGCCGCATGCGAGGGGACATGTTAGTGTACATCCCCTCGCATGGTACCGAGGGGATTCGGCGGTGGGGTGGGGGCGGGCGTTCGGCAGGGCGGCGTTTATGGGCTCTGTAAGCAGCATACTATATGTACGCTGGTTAGCGAACCATGCTGAATTAGGCCCATAATTCATTGGTTTTGAATGTACATAGAACTCATTTAACTTGTTTATACCACAACTTACAACCAGAGGGGTATTTCATGGGTAGACACATGCATCTACACTGCAAATGCATTACCAACAGGGGGACGCAGATCAAAGTTGTGTTCAAGTTTAATAGGTGTTCTAGAGCGAGTCCAGGGAGTGTCAACAACTGCGTCTTGAAATCCAGTTCTACTGACACCGGTGGCCATGGACCTTTCGCGCAATGTCGGATGCCCCACTGATAGTCTTCCAACACTGGATCTGTGCCGTGTCCGGTGGACATCTCAGTGGGATGCCCATAACTGCATCATTTATATATAGGTGCAGTAGCGGCGGTGACAACAGTAGCAGCCTCTACTTTCCTGCGTCCACCTCTGCATCCCCCCCACCACCACCATAATGTCAAGTCACTTTGCCGGCAGACAGTTGTTCCTAATGAAGTCGTGCTGTGGGCTAAGGCATCCAGTAATCTTCTGGCCAGTTCTCTTAACATTCCAAACGTTCTAACTGAAAACAGACCCGTGCATCCAATTGTTTTCAGTACGCTCTCTTCACCACATGAATATATTTGGATTGTGCTTATTCAGAAAAATGTCACTGAGTGCTGTGTGTCTGCATTTAATCACTGAGCCATTCCTTCTGCTGTCATTTCCCTAGTCCCAGTAAAAGTTATTATCGTTTAAAACAAGAAGGATGTTGTTAGGTCGACATGCATTGGGTTGGGTTTTGCACTTTTTTTTTGAACCGACGTGCCAACAGGTGGTATTTCATGCCCTACCATCCACTAGGGCATGGACAGGGGTGGAACTTGATATCTGTAGGCCCCATAGCAGAAGTTTGTACGGGCCCCTATTTAGCAACTGATGGTGATAAATGTATGTAAAACATATTACTTAGACAGTAAAGATGGGCCCCCTTCAGCTCTGGGCCCCAAAGCAGCTGCACCCTCTGCACCTATGGTAGTTATGCCCTTGGGCATGGAGGGGGAATAGAATAGTGTTCCGAGCGTAGCGATGTACCGTGCCCGAAGCAAGGTGAGTGCAGCGGTGCACTGATAAAGTGTCCATGGCGACCATGTTGACATGTGGGACAAAAAAGGTGTCACCCTTTTGACTGTCGACCTAGCCATGGTCATGCTAATGCTTGTGTCGACCTTAGGCATGTTGACCTTGGGGGGGTTGACCCAATGACCCATACACGCTGTATATTCTGTATATGTTTTTCCTGATATCTGTAAATGCTTTCTAAATATTTCCCTAAATTCCGAATATATTTCATTGTTTATCAATCCAGTTCAAATGTGTGCTTTCATTAGTCTAATAGACATCAGACTCAAAGTGTTATGCTGGGTGCAAACCAGACAATATTGTTAACAATTTTGCGACTCTGATCGGTCTGAACGACAAAATCAAAATATTGTTCAGTTTCTATTGCACCATGACGCTGACCATACGCACTCCCACCCATCCTCGGCAACAGCCTCCGTCAACCCTAAAGGATATATTGCCAGTGAGGGCCATGACACGGAATGCCATGTTATTCAGGAAGTGCCTCTGCAGTCGGTGTTAAGCATGACTGCAGCTAATAAAGCCACACTTCTGCAGCTCTCCAGATCCCTGTTGTAATTTGCACACAGACCAATGTACAGTAATGATGGACAAAACAGTGGAGCGATGTGATCACATGAGTACAGTCGCATTTGTATCTCACTTACAAAGCAATTGCTTGCCTTTCACCGCGTGCGGCATTAGTTGCATACGCATAATGTACATCTCGGAATCAGGCCCTATATGTGCGCATATTGGAACCACATTGTGTATATGTTTTACTAATATAATATCAGTCTCACCTGGGTGGTATCTTGTAGTTTTATCTCTAATACATCAATATTCTTCTTCAGGCTGAAGTTCTCATCTTAAAATAAGTAAATATACAGAACTGTTTTATTAATAATAATAATAACAACAACAACAATGGGTTAATTTAACTAAGGGCCAGATGTATCAAGCTTCAGAAAGTGATAAAATGGAGTGATAAAAAAACAGCCAATCAGCTCCTAGCTGCCATGTTACAGGATGGGTTTGAAAAATGACATGTAGCAGCTGATTGGCTGACTGTTTATCACTTGTGTTATCACGGTTTATCATTTAAGATGGGAGCTCAATAGAGCTCCCATCTTAGTAAGTAAGAGAGTAAGTAGTAAGTCTTGATCCTTGTGCTGCAGCCCTCCACCTGCAGCGACCGCCCTGTCCCCCCAGCCATCCGCCATCCTGCTTGCCGCCGACCCCCTGCCTTCCGCCATCCCCCTGCTGCCTGTGTCTGCCGTATTGAAGAAGTATCGTCGTCAGGGGCAGAGAGCCCCTGATGAGTTGAATAGGGCGGCAGCAAATTGTGGACACTGGTGAATCACGGCAACCGCACGGTGAATCCAAAATTCTGTGCGCTCGCCAGAGCATTGAATACTACCCATAGACTGGATGTAGGAGCAGATAGAGACTAAGCTGTCATTTTCACAGGTTTTTAACTAGTTAATTATGTAATGAGCAATTTAATTGAGAGCGAATGTTTAGTATAGACCATAATATGGCTTACCTCTCATGTTACACTGTAATTCTATAGTTTCTTGCAGACCCTTAATGACCTCCTGTAATGCTGCACATTCTGCACATATATAAAGAGAGTTACGCCTATAATCACTGTATATGCACATAGCATTTTCATAATGGATTCATGACTTGGTTAGCTTAATAACATGACACCAGTAAAAAAAAAACAGCTACAGTATACAATTAGTAATTGCAGCTATATTATATCAATTAAGACCATCAATCCGCAATACTTAAATGACAGAGTAAGCAACAGCTGTTAGCATTTATTAATGGTTCCGGATAAAATAGTGCCTAGATCAGTGATGGCTAACCTTGACGCTCCAGCTGTTGTTGAACTACACATCTCAGCATGCCCAGCATCAGTTTTACCATGGCCAAATAGTAAAACTTTAGCAGGGCATGCTGGGATGTGTAGTTTAACAACAGTTGGAGTGTCAAGGTTAGCCATCACTGGCCTAGACAAATAGTTTGGCACCAAAGAGGCAACTTGCTCAAGGTTTTACTTTGACATACACAGCTGCCTGGCTGTTCCCGATGCTCAGCCTTCGGGTCTGTGCAGCGTGACGGTCAGAGGTCACGCTGCGCAGTCCCAAAAGCTGCACCGCATCACTCCCTGGCCCGGCTCCCCATCTCGGCTCCCAGTCGTCCGTCCACACAGCTCCCGGCCATGAAGGTAAATATGCAGGGCTTCAAAAAATGCCCTGGGATTGGCTTCCCTACTTGCACAGCATACTTACATACCTCCCAACATGACCCTCTCCAGGAGGGACACATTGCTCTGCTTCTGCACTTCCCTCTTGGTGTATGATTACCATCACCTGTGTTGAAGCACCTTTCTCATCAATTAACCTGTTCAACACAGGTGATGGCAATCATACATTAAGAGGGAAGTCCAGGAACAGAGCATTGTGTCCCTCCTGGAGAGGGTCATGTTGGGAGGTATGTACTTAGTGCACAATACAGTATACCAGTGGTAGCCAACCCTAGCCCTCGAGAGCTACCAACAGTTCACATTTTCCAGACAACTTAGCTGCTGCACAGCTGCACTCATTAATCACTGACACATTATAAAAGATCCACAGATGGAGCTAATTAGCTCACTTGTGATTCTGTGAGGAGACCTGCAAAACATGCACTGTTGGTAGCTCTCGAGGACTAGGGTTGGCTACCCCAGCAGTATACCATACTTGCCTACCTGACCCTCTCCATGCAGGAGAAAATGCTCTGTTCCTGGACTTCCCTGGTAATGTATGATTGCCATCACCTGTGGTGAAACACCTTTACCTAGCTCCCCACAGGTGATGGCAATCATACATTACCAGGGAAGTCCAGGAGCTGAGCATTTTCTCCCGCATGGAGAGGGTCAGGTAGGCAAGTATTAGGGTGACCAACTCATCCCTTTAATCCGGGACACATACTAATTACACAGGTTCTGTGGCTGGCTTTCATCTGGTTTTAAACTGCCATACCTCAAGACTCTATTTAACCTGGTTTTAAACTGCCACAGAACCTGCGTAATTAATATGTGTCCCGGATTAAAGGGATGAGTTAGTAACCCTAGCAAGTATGCAGTATACACTGAAACACATGTACAGTATTTACGTGTGCACACCACTCTGCTTAGCCTAAACTTGTTCGATAATTTTAGGCCAGTGGTTCTCAACCTCGGTCCTCAATTACCCCCAACAGTTCATGTTTTCCAGGTCTCCACACAGAATCACAGGTGAAATAATTAGCTTCAACTGTGATCTTTTAAAATGTGTCAGTTAATAATGAGTGCACCTGTGCACCTGCCAGGTGACCTGGAAAACGTGCCCTGTTCGGGGTCCTGAGGACCGAGATTGAGAACCACTGCTTTAGGTGATTCAACTTTTGGTCATTGATTAGATAAGAGAAAAACCACTCTCAGCCAATCAGTGACTGCTCAAATGGAAAAAGGTCACTGATTGGCTAACAAGGAACACATCTGCAGGAAGGGTGCCGGATGCGGTCCCGACAGTCGGGATCCCGAGCGTAGCGAGCCACCATGCCCGCAAGCTGCATGGTGTTGCGCTCACCATGCTGTCTGAGTCCGGGCAGTCGGGATCCCGACGTTGGGCTAATGACTGTCGGGATCCCAACTGTCGGTACCCTATACCACACCCCTGCAAGAACACACGTGAATTAGCTCACTTTCAAGAGAAGAGCTATTAATCCATACTATACATACAGTATAGCGCCTCTATGTCCATTGGATCGGGGGGTGGGGGTATTTTTGTATTTTGACAAGTCTAGATGCCTACTAAGAGGGACCAACTAAGGGCAAGGAATTCTGACTGCTCAATGAGCTAAACTGTGCCATACTTGCCTACCTGACCCTCTCCATGAGGGAGAAAATGCTCTGTTCCCGCTGGACTTCCTTGGTAATGTAGGATTGCCATCACCAGTGGTGAAACACCTTTCTTATCAATTACTTACAGTAGCTCACCACAGGTGATGGCAATCATACATTACTAGGGAAGTCCAGGAACAGAGCATTTTCTCCCTCATGGAGAGGGTCAGGTAGGCAAGTATGACCTGTGCCAGGGAGAAAATGAGTATGGAGTGTTTGTCAGTATGATTGAGTGTGTATTAACAAACTTATATGTTTGGTGTGCGCAGGGCCGGAACTAGGGGGGGGGGGGCTGGGGGGTCACACCCACCGGGCACTGGAGGGGGGGAGCTAGTGTGAGGGAGGGGCAGCGGGGTCCCGGGGACGGGCAGCGGGGGACCGGGGACTGTTGGGTTAACTCCGGCTCCTAGCGGGGTCCCGGGACGGGCAGCGGGGGTCCGGGGACTGGTGGGTTAACTCCGGCTCCTAGCGCTGCCGGGCGGTGGGCGGGAAGCAGGTTTTGAAAAGACATGCTGGATGCTGATTGGCTGAATTCAGCCAATCAGCGTCCAGCAAGTCTTTTCAAAGTCATCAGCGCTTCCCGCCGCCAGGCAGATAGCGATAGGAGATGGAGTGAGTGAAGGCTGCCGCTACACCAGTCCCTGGACCCCTGGACGCTGCCTACCCCTGCTGGCTGCACACAGGTATGTTGGCAGCGGGGTCCAGTTACTGGTGTAGCGGCAGCTTTCACTCACTCGTCACTCTGTCTCCTAGAGCTATTTGCCTGGCGGCGGGAAGCGCTGATGATTTTGAAAAGACTTGCCGGACGCTGATTGGCTGAATTCAGCCAATCAGCGTCCGGCAAGTCTCTTCAAAATCTGCTTCCCGCCCACCGCTCGGCAGCGCTAGGAGCCGGAGTTAACCTACTCCAGTCCCTGGACCCCCGCTGCCTGTCCCCAAGGCAGTCATTTGGTGTGGGTTTTTTTTTGGGGGGGGGGACCAAATGACTCCTGCCCCGGGCGCCGAAACACCTAGTTTCGGCCCTGGTTTGTGTAATTTAAAATCTGACTTTGACTGTTATCAACCATGCACCCATTGGGGTGTGGGGATAACCCCAGGCTTCAGATCAATCCTGGGGTATACTAGAAAAGGAGGACACCTTTTTTGGGGGTCCCAACTTCCCATCAATCCCTGGCCTGGGTGAACAAGTTGGGGGGTGGTGTAATGTTTTCATCAGAATGACTCCATGAAGGGTCTCCCCTGTTTTACTTTAGTAAATATATGTGTGTGTAAAAAAAATAGCCAAAATTGAAGGATAATCAATCTTGCCAAGACACATCTTAATAAATGTATCCCTTGGTTACAGAACATGAGAAACCTTCGCAAATGGACATACTGGGCCAGATGCACTAAGCTTCAAAAGTGATAAAATGAGTGATAAACAGCCAGCCAATCCGCTCCTACCTGCTAAGTCACAAGCTGTGTTTGAAAAATGTCAGGCAGGAGCTGATTGGCTGGCTGTTTATCACTCTCTATTTTATCACTTTTGAAGCTTAGTGCATCTGGACCACTGTATGTTAAACTGCGCATTGGCCCCATGGTCAACAAGTGCCATCATATTGTCGCTGGTGCTGAAGATTTGATGAACCCATTCTTGTGGGTATTAACCCTTTGAGTACCAAGTGAATTTGTCAAAATCGGTGTGGAAATTGTCAATCAAACATTTTTATTCATCATAATGATCTGTAATGTCTACCTCATATAGGAAATATGTTTTTTTTTACACATTTTTTTATTTGAATTTATAGAACAAATGTGAGCGATGGTGGCATTTTTACTGGATATGTTGCGCATCACTCACAGAGCGGTTGACAATCAAGGGGTAAAGACAGCCCACACTATGGCACAAGGGGTGTGATGCAGATGTGGTGGGAGTAGCATCAATGTTCGGCCTTTGCGCATGTGCAGTACGGGTCTGCGACATCGGTCATTGACAGTCTGATGGCATCTGATGCCTCCATATGGAGGTGTGTTACAGCCCTTAAGTGGAGGGACAAGACCTCCATCAGAGGAGATGGGTTATTCAGCTGTCCAATGATCACTGGTCGGATCAGTAATGCATGTAGGAAGAATGATGTTTCCTGCTTTATTACCATGGCCTACTTCTTATTCCCGAGATTATTTGTGACTGTCCCACCCACCGCAGTGTCTGATGGGGGCAGTTGAGTCCCCCTGTCCATCGCTGGTCTGCTGAGCAGATATTGTGCACATGCACGCAGTGTCTATTCACGGGGCATGCCAGCAGCTCGCAGAGGGCCAGATGCACTAGGCTTTAAAAGTGATACAATTTAGAGTGACAAATAACTAGCCAATCTGCTCCTAACTGCCATGTTACAGATGGTTTAAAATGTCAGTTAGGTGCTGCTTGGTTGGTGGTTAATCACTCGCCTTTTTATCACTTTTCAAAGCTTAGTTGCCCAGAGCGCTGGCCTTGCTTCCACAGTCACAGGAAACAGAGGGTGTGGCTCACGGATAGCAGCATCCCGGTGAGGCCTTACCCCTGTGGCAGCAGCCACACCCCTTTTTCGATTCTCCCTACTAAAATGTTGAGAGGTATGGCAGAATTACAACTGCAGCTGAATTAGTCTTAGCTTTTGCCGCTGCTGCTGGGTACACGTCTGAATGGGTACACTTTAACAGTGGAACAATAATGCAAGCGAATCCTGACCAAACCTTTTGTTGAGCTCTGTTGTTTTGTCTGACTAACGATCCACATTTGTCTGGATTTTTCCAGCTGTATCTCCAGCAGGTTATTCTTTCCATTAACCTCTGCAAATTTCTGTACAGATAAAAGTATTCTATTATACAATCCAAACTCAATAGCGATACAGTAATTGCACAGAATAATGGTGTCTTATGTAACAGTAAGTGCCTGCTGGTAATCAGTCCCCCCCTACATTAATATGGGTTTTATGTAACACAGCTGCATTGTGTTAGATGGACCAGCTGTTTACACTTTAGAACTGCTTATTTTTACTGTTAAAGTATCTTACCCATAACTTCCAATATTTGCAAATGTAACTTTGGGTCCAGCGCTCTCGGTAATGCTGAGCTGCCTCCAGGCACATCCCGCACTGCTAAGCAGAGAAGCAGTGAGTGTGCCTCCCTCAACTTTCTCCCCACCCATGCACAGTGGGGAGAGGGGGGAGGGGACTTTTTACCCAGTCTGCTAGACGAGCCTGGGTCTTGCTCCTCCCTCCCACATTGCAGGGAGAGAGATGACAGGCTGCTGACCCAGCACAGCCTCTCTCCTCAGTTCAGCAGACGCTGCTCAGTGCTGCAACCTGTCCTCTCTCTCCTTTTTTCACAGGGGCGTTGTCACGCCCCCTCCCAGATGCCACACCCCTGCTGGTGACCACACCCCCTCCATGTTACCGTGGCCCACGCAGTACACTGTGGCCCACAGGAAAAACAGCAGGACAATCTGGAAAAGTGTTACTGTCCTGCCAAAAGTGGGACAGCTGGGAGATATCAGAGGCGGCTCTAGGCATAGACAAACTAGGCAGATGTCTAGAGCATTTTTGGATGCCCAGGGACATGCACTCCAAGCATAGGGTAGCTCACCTTGACAACGGACAGCTTCAGACTGGGATGAGCGTAACATGTCTAAGGTAAAGAGGTACTACAGTTTTTTCCTTACATAATATTAAAAATGCAGAATAGAGAATCAAAATAAACCAGAACATGGGAGGGAATGGAAAGCGGGAGGGGAGGGGTGGGAGGGGAACAATGGGCCCGATTCAGACTTGATCGCTAGGCTGCATATGTTCGCAGCCTGGCGAACAGGAAAACGCCGCCCGACCACCCCCCGCAGCGTGAATCCCTGCATTGTATGCCTACGAACGCACTGGTGCAAAATCATTTGAAGGTCGCCGTCCCCATAAAACGCTGGACGTTCACCTGCACCAGTCCCGTATCCGCCCCTTTCCCTCCCCTCACAGTGTGAACGCCCAGGCAAAGCTATTAGCTTTTATTGAAGATTTTTTTTAAAACATGAAAAAAACACATACTCGCACAAACTCCGCTAAAACATCACAGCGCAGAGGGCTGAATTCCACGGTAGGGGCAATGCCAATGTTTGCAGAGGTGGTCGATGGTCTTTTACTGCACATGTGCCTGAAAATGCGCCAATGGTCTAGAGATGGAGGTTGCCGCGAGGATTTGGGGTTGTCGTCTCAAATAAAGGTATCACAACTGTTTTGTGGCTGTGTTGCAGTGGACAACTGTGCCCTTGTAGGCAAACTTACTGGGTCTGACGTCTAAATTGCAATGGCCATTCTGTGCAGACATTGGGTTGCTTGGAGGTCTGACGACATGACCTATGGGTCTGAGACTGGGCATCTCAGTACAGATCCCAGTAGCTGTGACATTTGCATACTGTATGTTCTCAAATCTGCTACATATGAAGTGAGCGTTATGATTTGCTTCCAGAATTAGGCCCAGAGTCCCCACCAGTCCTTGGCCCTTATTCTGATCGGTGCGGATATTCCCGCATGCGGACGGACCGCCGATGTTGATCGTCTGCGCATGTGCAGAGGTCACTCTGCGCATGTGCAGGCGATTTCGCCGCACGGATTCCTTATACGCCGCACAGGGGGCGTAGAGGGGCGTGAGGGGCTACTTAGCCTCATTACCCTATGCATACGCCCCGCGTTTCATGGGCGTTCCCATGCAAACGCGGGGCGTATGCATGGTAATGAGGCCGTGACGCGTGGGTACGGGGCGGGCATCTGACATCGCCGGATGTCAGCTGCCCGCCCCCATACATGATTTCACACGGACAAGTGTCCGTGTGGTCTTGTGTTGCGGGACCTGGTGGAGCGTGCGGCCCTGCATTCGATGTTCGGCGACCATCGAATGCAGGGGCAGCTCCCAAGACGGAGGAGGCGTATCCCCGTCCAATTTCATGCGGATCGCCACATATCCGCGTACGGACGGCAGGTGGCGATCCGTATGGAAGGCGGGGATTCGCCTGCACGGTTGCGGCCTCATATTCTGATCGGGCCGCACCGATCAGAATAAGGGCCCTTGTGATTAGCTGAGTACTGAGGACTTCTTTTGTCACATGCCAGCTCCCATGACACCGTTCTCATATCTGGCATAGTTCCTGCTGGCCGCCAGGGTCCTGTCCTCACCTGTGCATCTTTTATACTCTGCTACGGGATTGGAGTTCTCCCCGGCATTTACCGCTGCATTGATACATTCCCGTCACCATCTTGGAATAATGTCACTCAACATCTAACCAATCCTAGGAAGCAGGCTCCGACCACATGACTGGCTGGGCCACCCAGCATCAAGGGTGCACTATTTAAACTATCTGGTGCTGGCAACAAATTCTTCATTTCTCTCCAAGAGGCCCTAAGTACTTTAGCTTCAGGTTCCTATATGTTTAATAGTGAGTCCAGTTATCCTGTGGTGCTATCCTATTATCCTGCTAATTATGAACTGGGCAATCCTGCTAACCTGCACTGCACACTCCTAATATTCTTGCACTGTGTAATCCTGTTACAATAGGCAGCCCTGTGCCCTAGATGCACCAGGCCCATGCACAGGTGCACCAGCTCCATGCTTTAGGTGCACGAGGCCCATGCACAGGTTCACCAGGCCCATACACTAGGTGCACCAGCCCCATGCCCTAGGTACACGCCCAGCCCCATAAACTAGGTGCACCAGCCCCATGCCCTAGGTACACGACCAGCCCCATAAACTAGGTGCACCAGCCTCATGCCCTAGGTACACGACCAGCCCCATAAACTAGGTGCACCAGCCTCATGCCCTAGGTACACGCCCAGCCCCATAAACTAGGTGCACCAGCCCCATGCCCTAGGTACACGACCAGCTCCATGCCCTAGGTGCACCAGCCCCATGCCCTAGGTACACCAGCCCCATGCCCTAGGTGCATCAGCCCCCTGCTCTAGGTGCAGCATGCACAGGTGCATCAGGCCCATACACTAGGCACACCAGCTCCATGCCCTAGGTCAGTGGTTCCCAGCCCTGGTCCTTAAGTACCCCCAACAGTGCATGTTTTGCAGGTCACCACACAGAATCACAAGTGCTACAATTAGCTCCACCTGTGGATCTTTTCAAATGTGCCTGAATAATGAGTGCACCTGGGTTGGGAACCACTGCCCTAGGTGCACCAGGTCTGTACACTAGGTGCACCAGCCCCATGCCCTAGGTACATGACCATTCAGCCCCACAAACTAGGTGCACCAGCCCTAGGTGCACAAGGCCCATACACTAGATACAAAAAAAAAAACCATTCTTCCCTTCCCCAGGGCCGGTGCTAGGGTGTCCGGTACCCTCCTGCAAACCATACATTTTGCGCCCTTTCACATTGCCATTGCAACAAGTTGCAGCCCGATTGTGGAAGCGTATGCACATACAGGACACCACACGCAGGACTACCCGCTGACTAATTGCTCATCCAGTTCCCAGGAGATGCAGCTGTTCTGTATAAAGAAGGGCAACTAAAATGGTGCATGGCCTACATCACAAAACATGATGTAGGCCATGCACCACATACAGGACACCACACGCAGGACTACCCGCTGACTAATTGCTCATCCAGTTCCCAGGAGATGCAGCTGTTCTGTATAAAGAAGGGCAACTATAATGGTGCATGGCCTACATCACAAAACATGATGTAGGCCATGCACCACATACAGGACACCACACGTAGAACTACCCGCTGACTAACTGCTCATCCAGTTCCCATGAGATGCCGCTGTTCTGTATAAAGAAGGGCAACTATAATGGTGCATGGCCTACATCACAAAACATGATGTAGGCCATGCACCACATACAGGACACCACACGCAGGACTACCCACTGACTAACTGCTCATCCAGTTCCCATGAGATGCCGCTGTTCTGTATAAAGAAGGGCAACTATAATGGTGCATGGCCTACATCACAAAACATGATGTAGGCCATGCACCACATACAGGACACCACATGTAGAACTACCCGCTGACTAACTGCTCATCCAGTTCCCGTGAGATGCCGCTGTTCTGTATAATCAATGTATAGAACACCTATTTCATGTAAAGCTGGGGCTGCTTGAGATGTGACCTGGACGGTGCTGCTCGGGCTGCAGTATGCAATGAATGTGCAGACTGTGGTTTTAGCATTAGATGCATGGGTATGGATCATTGAATAGACACCAACTAGGTCGACAAGCATTAGGTCCACATCACTGAAGGTCGACAGTGTCATTAGGTCAACATGGAGAAGGTCAACAGTCAAAAGGTCGACATGGGGTCTTTCCTATTTTACTCTCCCACCACGCCCTACTGGTAGGGCATGAAATACCACCTAACGGCTCAAAAAATTAAAAAGGAAAAACCACATGTCCACCTAATGACCCTGTCAACCTAACCCCATGCCGACATTCGTGCATGTTGACCTAGTGGTGACCGTATACCAGATGCATACACATCTGGCAGAAAATGGTGAAATGCGTAGGTCATGTAAATGCGCTTGGTTTTAAATCAGCTCAAGAGTGTCTGGGCAACGGTACTGTAGCTGTATATAATCCAGGATGTTATTACATTCATTTATTGTATGCTATTGATAAAACTGTTGGTTAATTGCGTTTAAGCATAAATATTCTATACAATGAACTGAATAGGAATTCATGCTGGCCCTGTTCAGACGTACATAATATGGCCGATAAAAGTCTTTTTTTCTTAATTATAAAGATGAAGGTTTTAATGTGGAAATAAGACATTTCTTTATGCTGTATGTGTGAAAACAGGGAGTGGGGGCGCACAGGGGCTTTGAACAGCCCCAATTTATCAGTATCAATAAAGTAAGCAGCAATGACAGTGCTTCGAGTCTATTATTGAATTTATTCATTGTTGTGTTTTTTATAACTCATGCATATGGTAATATAGTAAAGACAACACTGACAATAGCTCCAACCTGAAGAAAAAAACATACTAACAATAGTCTAGGTCAGGGGTTCCCAATCTTTTTTGAATCACGGCACCCTAGAGTATCAGATTTTTTTTCACGGCACCCCTATGCCAAAACAAAATTAATTAGATTGGGTTTATATACGATTCCTAGGGTCAGTTATGTGGTAAAGGGCAGGATTTGCTTCTGTTTGTACACATTTTATGATTGGCAGCCACCAGCACTGGTTTTGCTCATAAATAATTAACCATTAATAATTTGAGTTGGTCCTGGACCACCAACCCAGGGCACCCCTGCATGTGTCCCGAGGCACCCCAGGGAACCACGGCACACAGTTTGGGAACCACTGGTCTAGGTGCTAATTATGCAGCTTTTACCTTCTCAATCTCCGAGTAATCCTCAAGAAGTTTATCAAGATTAACGGAACATTGTTTCTTAACTCCTTGGTTATTGTCCTCATTCATCGCTATAGCTTGTATCAGTGGACTCTTTGCCTAAGCGATAATACATGCAGTTAATTTAGATATAAGAAATATCCAGATGTCACAGCACTTAGTCTAATGATGTCCTTGATTTCTGTCATACTTATCCATAATAATGTCACTTATTTCCTGAGTGCTGGGTCTCTCTCTCTCTCTCTCTCTCTCTCTCTCTCTCTCTCTCTCTCATACAATGGCAATGAAACATTGGGCCTAATTAATTAAAGATTGTAGTTTTGCAAGAAATCTCAAAACTACAACTCTCTGCGCCAGCACAGGGCAATGGTCCACTCTAGGGATGGCCATCGGTGCGTTTGCCATCGATGGTTGCCATCAATGGCAAAAGTGCACATGGCTATCGATAGTGTAAAACTATGCAGTGGATGACCATCAATAGTTTTACACATCGATGGTCATTTATTATGTGTGAGTGATTGGCCTGTGGGCCAATCAAAACACGCGGGCGGGGCTTCGTGTGTGTCGGGGGCGGAGATATGCACTTTGGGGGGGAAAAGAAGCAAAACATCGGTTTTACTGTGCCATCAATGTAGGGAAACCATCTGGTTCTCCCTCATCGATGGCAAAAGTATTCGACATCGGCCATAAACAATCGATGATTTTGAATCATCGATGGTCGATGGCCATCCCTAGTCCACTCCCAGTGTTGCAAGAATCGTATTGCAGAAATTAGAGCGCTCCGCTGTACAGTGAAGCGCTGGCATCTTAAGAGCAGACCCTGACTGCACAGCCAAGCATGCTAAACCAGTCGCCGGGCGGCCATATTTCATGTCGCAGTAGCTGCATGTGACGTCACGGAGCTCACAGCGGCCCACCCTTCAAATTGTCCGGACACAACTGTGACATGCTGAATTAGGCCCATTGTTCAGGAAGATCTTCCCAGAAGTCCCCAAAAGTGTGTTGCTATCTACAGTATAGGTTGGTTAGCTTACAGGTTCTGAGACCGTGCTGACAAATGCATGATTTGAAGCCTACTGTACATTGTGTTCAGGTTGGGATCATTAGGTAGTCAGCAAGTTGGTCGACAAGCATTAGGTTCAGGGCCGGCGCCACCACTAGGCAAATCTAGGCATTTGCCTAGGGCGCCGGCCACTGGAGGGCGGCATTTTGTGCCGCCCGGGTACCTGTCCTACGGCGCTGTCTATTTAAATCTGGCGGCGGAGGCAGCGGGGGTCCCTGCAGTCCATTAAAAATCACGAGCGCTATCCGCCGGGCTATGCGGAAGCGCTTCTAGTGTGAAAACTCTGGCAGCACGGCGCACGCTGATCTCAGCCAATCAGCGTGCTGCCAGAGTTTTCACACTAGAAGCGCTTCCGCATAGCCCGGCGGATAGCGCTCGTGATTTCTAATGGACTGCAGGGACCCCCGCTGCCTCCGCCGCCAGATTTAAATAGACAGCGCCGAACGACAGGTACCCCCCCCCCGGCACCGGGGCGCCCCCAGCCCGACTCGCCTGGGGCGCTCCGGTGCCTTGCACCGGCCCTGATTAGCTTGACACCATTAGGTCGACATGCATTAATGTCAAAATGACTGAAGGTCGACATGGATTAGGTCAACAATGTCATTAGGTCGACATGGGGAAGGTTGATAGTCAAAAGGTCAACATGGGGTTTTTCACATTTTTTTGTCACGAATTTCGACACAGTCGACATAGACACTAAAATGTAGCACCGCATCTCCTCGCATGGCTCGCTGCGCTCACCATGCTTCAAGCACACTATTTTATTCTCCCACCACGCCGTAGTGGATGGTAGGGCATGAAATACTGCCTGTCAGCACGTCGGCTCCAAAAAAATGTGAAAAACCACATGTTGAACTTTTGACTGTCAACCTTCCCCATGTCGGCACAATGCTTGTATCAACCTAATGACACTGTCGACCTAGCCCATGTCGACCTCCTGCATGTGGACCTTAATGCATGTCAACCTAATGCTTGTAGACCCAGTGACCGTATCCCTCGTGCTCATAGCCTGGAGGAATGCTATGTGTCATTATCTTGCTGTAGGGTGAATCTTTCACCACATACAGTAGGTGAAGGCTAAAGGGTATGGTGTTGTCAGTCACTTAAGTTGCCAATTCAAAATACAGCAAAAGAGCCCAGACAGACAACTAGGCAGGGAAGCTGTGAGAGGTACTGTATGTGAGGGAGAATATGGGGGAATAACCTGTGGGTAGGGGTCATGTGGGGGAAATATATAAATATATAAAAAAACTATACACAGTATCAAGTACTGTGTATTGGACATACTTTATTCACCTCTCTGCACTGTGTACAGCATATTACTGTACTGAGTGTAGACAAGCTGAGGTGTGGCAGCAATACCTGGGTGTTCACCTCTCTGCACTGTGTACAGCATATTACTGTACTGACTGTAGACAAGCTGAGGTGTGGCAGCAATACCTGGGTGTTCACCTCTCTGCACTGTGTACAGCATATTACTGTACTGACTGTAGACAAGCTGAGTTGTGGCAGCAATACCTGGGTGTTCACATCTCTGCACTGTGTACAGCATATTACTGTACTGACTGTAGACAAGCTGAGGTGTGGCAGCAATACCTGGGTGTTCACCTCTCTGCACTGTGTACAGCATATTACTGTACTGACTGTAGACAAGCTGAGGTGTGGCAGCAATACCTGGGTGTTCACCTCTCTGCACTGTGTACAGCATATTACTGTACTGACTGTAGACAAGCTGAGGTGTGGCAGCAATACCTGGGTAATATCAAGGCTTCCACTCCTTTAGTTGGCACATGACCTCTGCTCTGTGACCTTTGCCCCATTTTCCTCAGGGAAACAGAACAGACTGCTTTAAAAAAAAATCTATAAATAAACTTTATTGAAACAACAATAAATATAACACACATGGGTTATAAAGTGGAGAGTGATAAACAGTCAGTCAATCAGCTCATACCTGTAACTTTTCAAACCCAGCCGGTAACATGACAGTTAGGGGCTGATTGACTGGTTGTTTCTCACTCTCCATTTTATCACATATTGAAGCTTGTACATTTGGCCCATGGTGTGTAAATGACTGCATGCACACAACACTGTGCCATCAGTAGATACCTTTCAGAGGGTATGGCCTAATCACAGGAGGCATGGTCATTCCCCTCCTGTCTAGTTCCATATATGAAGAGATTGTGAAAAGTGATTGTGAATGTGGCACCTAGAAGCGTGGGTGTGTACTGCTACATCTGAGAGGAATCTTGTAAAATTACTTATATACAAATGTAGAATGGCCCCAAAGCAGTTAGTAAGAGCTACTATACTTGGTAAAGTGCTGGGAAATGGTGCTGATGATTCAATGTAAATGTATCTATCTCTCATTCCTTTCCCCCCAAAAAAATGTAACAGTGTAATGTGTAGGGTTACCACCTAGTCCCTTTAATTCCGGACACATGTTAATTACACAGGTTCTGTGGCAGTTTAAAATCAGGTGAAGTGGAGTCTTGAAGTCAGCCAGCCACAGAACCTGTGTAATTAATATGTGTCCGGAATTAAAGGGACTAGGTGGTAACCCTAGTAATGTGGGCTAGGTGACATGAGGGAGATTGCTAGACTAATAAGGGAGAGAGGGAGATTGCTGCTATTTCAGGGAGTCTCCTGCAGAATGCAGGAGGGTAGGCAACTATGATGTAACAGTGTAATGTGGGCTAGGTGACATGAGGGAGATTGCTAGACTAATGAGGGAGATATGGAGATTGCTGCTATGTCAGGGAGTCTCCTGCAGAATGCAGGAGGGTAGGCAACTATGATGTAACAGTGTAATGTGGGCTAGGTGACATGAGGGAGATTGCTAGACTAATGAGGGAGATAGGGAGATTGCTGCTATGTCAGGGAGTCTCCTGCAGAATGCAGGAGGGTAGGCAACTATGATGTAACAGTGTAATGTGGGCTAGGTGACATGAGGGAGATTGCTAGACTAATGAGGGAGAGAGGGAGATTGCTGCTATGTCAGGGAGTCTCCTGCAGAATGCAGGAGGGTAGGCAACTATGCTTAAGGCCCATTCACACGGGGTGACTTCAGCCCTGTGCTGAGAGATCTGCTTTAGCACAGATCTCTCAGTGCATGCTATGCACTGGCAATGTGTGCTGGATGATCTGTGGTGGCCAGTGTTCTCTGGTGAGAACACTGGTGATCTGACTAGATTTTGACTGCATGCAGTCAAGATCTAGTCAGGTGATGGTGACAAGCAGGACTGCCAATCCCGACGTCGGAATCTCGACTGCTGGTGCTCCGACAGGGGGGTTCCCGACTCACAGGGGCTATTCTCCCTTGTGGGGGTCCAAGGCCCGCAAGGGGCTTCTTTGCGCTCGCCCCCCTGTTGGAGCACCAGCACCCTGTCGGAGCACCATACCACATCCCTTTAAGCACCTCCCTGGCCACACTGTAGTCCAGCACACAGCAGCCTTCCTCCCAACATGTTAAGGATGGGAAGTGAGACCCTGTGCGGAACAAAGGTGCGTGGCCAGCATTTTGGGGGCGTGACCTTGCAGTAATGGGGCATGGGCTATACTCCCGAGTGACCATGACCCGTTTTCACCGCTGTGGTGGCATGGCCAGCGCTCTGTGAGCTGCTGCCAATGCCCCCAGTTCCTCTGTCTCTGGGAATAGACTTTTATAATCTCACTCTATGTCTACTTTGATAGTAAAGTATGAACCAAGGCGACCTGTGACAGCACCAAAAATAGTGGTCCATCTAGACATCATAGACCGGATAACAATGATTGCTCTTCTCTGCACACTGTGGGTCCTCTCTGCCCTCCTCTGTGCACTGTGCCAGTCCAGAGGGTCCTCTCTGCCCTCCTCTGCACACTGTGCCAGTCCAGAGGGTCCTCTTTGCCCTCCTCTGCGCACTGTGCCAGTCCAGAGGGTCCTCTTTGCCCTCCTCTGCGCACTGTGCCAGTCCAGCAGGTCCTCTCTGCCCTCCTCTGTGCAAGCACTGTGCCAGTCCAGCAGGTCATCTCTGCCCTTCTCTGCACACTGTGCCAGTCCATCAGGTCCTCTCTGCCCTTCTCTGCGCAAGCACTGTGCCAGTCCAGCAGGTCATCTCTGCCCTTCTCTGCGCAAGCACTGTGCCAGTCCATCAGGTCCTCTCTGCCCTTCTCTGCACACTGTGCCAGTCCATCAGGTCCTCTCTGCCCTCCTCTGCACACTGTGCCAGTCCAGCAGGTCCTCTCTGCCCTTCTCTGCACACTGTGCCAGTCCATCAGGTCCTCTCTGCCCTCCTCTGCACACTGTGCCAGTCCAGCAGGTCCTCTCTGCCCTTCTCTGCACACTGTGCCAGTCCAGAGGGTCTTCTCTGCCCTCCTCTGCGCACTATGCCAGTCCAACAGGTCCTCTCTGCCCTCCTTTGTGCACTGTGCCAGTACAGCAGGTCCTCTCTGCCCTCCTTTGCGCACTGTGCCAGTCCAGCAGGTCCTCTCTGTCCTTCTCTGCACACTGTGCCAGTCCATCAGGTCCTCTCTGCCCTTCTCTGCCCACTGTGCTAGTCCATCAGGTCCTCGCTGCCCTCCTCTGCATGCTGTGCCAGTCCATCAGGTCCTCTCTGCCCTTCTCTGCGCACTGTGCCAGTCCATCAGGTCCTCTCTGCCCTCCTCTGCGCACTGTGCCAGTCTAGAGGGTCCTCTCTGCCCTTCTCTGCACACTGTGCCAGTCCAGAGGGTCTTCTCTGCCCTCCTCTGCGCACAATGCCAGTTCAACAGGTCCTCTCTGCCCTCCTTTGTGCACTGTGCCAGTCCAGCAGGTCCTCTCTGCCCTCCTTTGCGCACTGTGCCAGTCCAGCAGGTCCTCTCTGCCCATTATTGCACACTGTGCCAGTCCATCAGGTCCTCTCTGTCCTTCTCTGCACACTGTGCCAGTCCAGCAGGTCCTCTCTGCCCTACTCTGCACGCTGTGCCAGTCCATCAGGTCCTCTCTGTCCTTCTCTGTGCACTGTGCCAGTCCAGCAGGTCCTCTCTGCCCTCCTCTGCGCACTGTGCCAGTCTAGAGGGTCCTCTCTGCCCTTCTCTGTGCACTGTGCCAGTCCATCAGGTCCTCTCTGCCCTTCTCTGCACACTGTGCCAGTCCAGAGGGTCTTCTCTGCCCTCCTCTGCGCACTGTGCCAGTCCAACAGGTCCTCTCTGCCCTCCTCTGCACACTGTGCCAGTCCATCAGGTCCTCTCTGCCCTACTCTGCACGCTGTGCCAGTCCATCAGGTCCTCTCTGCCCTTCTCTGCACACTGTGCCAGTCCATCAGGTCCTCTCTGTCCTTCTCTGCGCACTGTGCCAGTCCATCAGGTCCTCTCTGCCCTCCTCTGAACGCTGTGCCAGTCCAGCAGGCCCTCTCTGCCCTTCTCTGCGCACTGTGCCAGTCCATCAGGTCCTCTCTGCCCTTCTCTGTGCACTGTTCCAGTCCACCAGGTCCTCTCTGCCCTTCTCTGCACACTATGCCAGTACATCAGGACCTCTCTGCCCTTCTCTGCACACTGTGCCAGTCCATCAGATCCTCTCTGCCCTTCTCTGCGCACTGTGCCAGTCCAGCAGGTCCTCTCTGCCCTCCTCTGAACGCTGTGCCAGTCCAGCAGGCCCTCTCTGCCCTTCTCTGCGCACTGTGCCAGTCCAGCAGGTCCTCTCTGCCCTCCTCTGAACGCTGTGCCAGTCCAGCAGGCCCTCTCTGCCCTTCTCTGCGCACTGTGCCAGTCCAGCAGGTCCTCTCTGCCCTCCTCTGAACGCTGTGCCAGTCCAGCAGGCCCTCTCTGCCCTTCTCTGCGCACTGTGCTAGTCCATCAGGTCCTCTCTGCCGTTCTCTGTGCACTGTGCCAGTCCAGCAGGTCCTCTCTGCCCTTCTCTGCGCACTGTGCTAGTCCATCAGGTCCTCTCTGCCGTTCTCTGTGCACTGTGCCAGTCCATCAGGTCCTCTCTGCCCTTCTCTCCGCACTGTGCCAGTCCATCAAGTCCTCTCTGCCCTTCTCTGCACAGTGTGCCAGTCCAGCAGGTCCTCTCTGCCCATTATTGCACACTGTGCCAGTCCATCAGGTCCTGTCTGCCCTCCTCTGCACACTATGCCAGTCCAGCAGGTCCTCTCTGCCCTCCTCTGCACACTGTGCCAGTCCAGCAGGTCCTCTCTGCCCTTCTCTGCACACTGTGCCCATCCAGCAGGACCTCTCTGCCCTCCTCTGCACACTGTGCCAGTCCATCAGGTCCTCTCTTCCCTCCTCTGCACACTGACTCCGCCCAGGCAGTGCCTCTCAACTCTTTTTGCCCTCCTATGATGCTGCTGTGTCCTTTCAGTCCTCTCTCCACCCTCCTCCGCCCTTTGCCAGCGTCTCCCCTGCATTCATGCATCTCCACAAGGTTTCTGGCTGATTACATCAGCAGCCAGCGTCCCGGGGGGACCAATCA
This sequence comes from Crinia signifera, assembly GCF_055691185.1. NCBI lineage: Eukaryota > Metazoa > Chordata > Amphibia > Anura > Myobatrachidae > Crinia > Crinia signifera. The sequence continues at coordinate 446,576,396 of NC_139217.1, forward strand.
GCGATATCTGGATGTACCGATGTTCAAAAACCCAGAAAAGAGCTGTTTCCACTGCTCGTCACACCTGTTTTACCCGCTAAATTCTGCTTGAGTCCTGGGTAAAAATTTCAGGGCCACTAGATCCGGGATTTTTTCCCGATAGCCGTCTCCACTGACACGAGTCCCGGGTCGACTCAGCAAAAACACAGGTTTTTAGGCTGCTGAAAAAGCGACCATTTGTGTGACTATTACCATTGCATCTGCCTTTAGAAGCAAGTTCGCTTATCAGCCACAAAATGAGTTCACCCCTAAGCGTTATTATCTAAATAAAGATGTTCCCGTTTTCCACTTCTAAATTGAACTTATTTAGCATTGATTCAGAAGATGTGAGCGGATCACGGCCAATCAATGTAGCCACACTCTGAATGAACTTTGCAAACTGCGCTAGAACCATTTATAAGCATATATAGAATTGTAAAATATAAACATGTATTATGTTAACGAGACATGTTGACCAGAAAACAGGTAACACCCTTGAGGATCCAATGTTCTTATTAAGGGAAATAAAATACCTTGTAATCCTGATAAAGTAGATAATGAAAATCATTTTCCCAATGTGTGATGTTCGTAACCTTATTACCATTTGCAATCATTGCATTACGATTCCCCCTGAAAGCTAATCCTTGTGATAATGTCGGAGTCAGCAACTGAGACACATCTTTCTCATAAGGTAAATAACCGCGAGACGCTCTAAGCATGTCTCCTGCATCCTAACTCCAGTAAACAAGACCAGCCTCGGAAAATTAGATTGAATGTCTCTGACAAGTGGCCGTCTTTGTAATTAGATTCAACTCAAAAACTGAGCACAGAAGCAGCTGATTGTGTTCTACTTTCATCTATTCTCTGGAGCAGCAGGCAAACAAAAAAGCAGTTATAGCGCTGCCAAATGCCAAGCTCGGTGAGGGAGATGATCTTGGCCTGCAACGCTTTATTGTATATTGTATTTATCCTTTCATTCGTTGCTTTACACTGGGAATATCTGTGCTCAAGTATGGGGTTATATTTCCAATCCATTACTTTATTCAAAGAGAACTAAATTGCAAAATGCATCCTCAAAAAGTAGCCTGACAATAACGCTGCTCACTAGTGCCTAAATCTAACCCCCGTACCACGCCACCTAAACCTGCCCCCCCAAGCATCTAACATTAACCACTTACCCATGTAAATGCCTAATCTAACCCCCTCCTTGCAGCCTAACTCTAACCTCCTTCCCCCCCCTCAGACTACCACACACTCCATCAGACTACCATACGCACCGTCAGACTACCACACACACCATCAGACTACCAAACACTATCAGACTACCACATTCACCATCAGACTACCACATACACCATCAGACTACTACACACACCGTCAGACTACCACACACACCATCAGACTACCACACACCATCAGACTACCACATACACCATCAGACTACCACACACCATCAGACTACCACACACCATCAGACTACCACATACACCATCAGACTACCACATACACCATCAGACTACCACACACACCATCAGACTACCACACACACCATCAGACTACCACACACACCATCAGACTACCACACACTATCAGACTACCAGACACACCATCAGACTTCTATACACACCATCATACTACCACATACACCATCAGACTACCACACACACCATCAGACTACCACACGCGCCATCAGACTACCACACGTGCCATCAGACTACCACACGCGCCATCAGACTACCACATGCGCCATCAGACTACCACATACACCATCAGACTACCACATGCGCCATCAGACTACCACACGCGCCATCAGACTACCACACGTGCCATCGGACTACCACACGTGCCATCGGACTACCACATATGCCATCAGACTACCAAACACTATCAGACTACCACATTCACCATCAGACTACCACATTCACCATCAGACTACCACATACACCATCAGACTACTACACACACCGTCAGACTACCACACACACCATCAGACTACCACACACCATCAGACTACCACATACACCATCAGACTACCACACACCATCAGACTACCACATACACCATCAGACTACCACACGCACCATCAGACTACCACACGCACCATCAGACTACCACATACACCATCAGACTACCAAATACACCATCAGACTTCTATACGCACCATCAGACTACCACAAATGCCATCAGACTACCACAAATGCCATCAGACTACCACATGCGCCATCAGACTACCACATGCGCCATCAGACTACCACACACACCATCAGACTACCACACACTATCAGACTACCACATACACCATCAGACTTCTATACGCACCATCAGACTACCACAAGCGCCATCAGACTACCACATGCGCCATCAGACTACCACACTCCCCATCAGACTACCACACTCGTTTGGTAGTCTGATGGCGTATGTGGTAGTATGATGGCGTATGTGGTAGTATGATGGCACATGTGATAATCTGATGGGGCACGTGATAGTGTGATGGCGCATATTATAAACTGATGCCATTTGTGGTAGTCTGATGCCATGTGTGGTAGTCTGATGGCACGTGTGGTAGTCTGATGGTGCGTGTGGTAGTCTGATGGTGCATGTGGTAGTCTGATGGCACGTGTGGTAGTCTTATGGTGCGTGTGGTAGTCTTATGGTGCGTGTGGTAGTCTGATGGTGCGTGTGGTAGTCTGATGGTGCATGTGGTAGTCTGATGGTGCGTGTGGTAGTCTGATGGTGCGTGTGGTAGTCTGATGGTGCATGTGGTAGTCTGATGGTGCATGTGGTAGTCTGATGGTGCATGTGGTAGTCTGTTGACATGTGTGGTACCACATCTGCCATCAGACTACCACACGCACCATCAGACTACCACACGCGCCATCAGACTACCACACGTGCCATCAGACTACCACACGCGCCATCAGACTACCACATGCGCCATCAGACTACCACATACACCATCAGACTACCACATGCGCCATCAGACTACCACACGCGCCATCAGACTACCACACGTGCCATCGGACTACCACACATGTCTTCAGACTACCACATATGCCATCAGACTACCACAAGCACCATCAGACTACCACACCTGCCATCAGACTACCACACGCGCCATCAGACTACCACACGCGCCATCAGACTACCACACGCGCCATCAGACTACCACACGCGCCATCAGACTACCACACACGCCATCAGACTACCACACGCGCCATCAGACTACCACACACTCCATCAGACTACCACACGCACCATCAGACTACCACACACACCATCAGACTACCACACATGCCATCAGACTACCACACCTGCCATCAGACTACCACACACTCCATCAGACTACCACACGCGCCATCAGACTACCACACGCACCATCAGACTACCACACACACCATCAGACTACCACACACGCAATCAGACTACCACACACGCCATCAGACTACGGCAGGATATTTGTGATATTTCAGAGCCTAAAAATGAGCAAGTCCTAGGACAATAGTCTGGCCGTATCATGTACTATTTGTGAGTTCTATTTCACATGAGATGTTGCTATGGGCAACCAATCAGAAGCTACTGTACTTATTTTTCATTTAGGACCTTCTGGAAGATAATAAATAGCCTAACCCTTGCCTGCCCCTCCCACAGCCTAACCCTAACCTGCCCCTGCCACAGCCTAACCATAACCTGTCCCTCCCACAGCCTAACCATAACCTGCCCCTCCCACAGCCTAACCATAACCTGCCCCTCCCACAGCCTAACCATAACCTGTCCCTCCCACAGCCTAACCATAACCTGTCCCTCCCACAGCCTAACCATAACCTGCCCCTCCCACAGCCTAACCATATCCTGCCCCTCCCACAGCCTAACCATAACCTGCCCCTCCCACAGCCTAACCATGACCTGCCCCTCCCACAGCCTAACCATAACCTGCCCCTCCCACAGCCTCACCATAATTTGCCCCTCCCACAGCCTAACCATAACCTGTCCATCCCACAGCCTATTCTAACTTGCTGATTTTGAGACAACCACGGTCTTCTCCTAAGTTTTAAGTGCCTGGATCCATCAATGCCAGGAAACAGTGGCGGAACTACCGAGGGTGCAGGGGGTGCAGCTGCTATGGGCCCCAGCGGCTAGGGGGGCCCCATGGAGAGCAAGCAATCCCCTGCACCCTCCGTAGTTTTATTATTTTGTTGGAGACTCAGAGAAGCCGCCACGGCCACTGGCCACTTGTGCTTCACCACGCCTCCGCCACTGCAGGGCAGGTAGGGGGTGGCACCATGTACAAGGAACCGGGCGGGGGGGGGGTGGTGCCATGAAGAAGGAGCCAGGCAGGTGGCGGTGCAATGCAGAAGGGGGCGGCGCCATGATGAATAGTCGGGTGAGGAGTGTAGCGGCGTGTGGTGTAAGTCTAGCGGGAGGGGGGGCAGCCCCACGCAGAAGGAGCCGTGCGTGGGGTGAGAGGTGGTGCACAGTTCGGAAGAAGCCGGGGCGGGGGTGGGAGGTGGTGAGGTGTGGGAGATGATGGGCGCTTCCTGATTGACAGATGGGCCATCCACCCACGATGCCGGCCAAGTGCCTGCCTGGGACAGAAAGCATGAGAGAAGATGGTCCTGCTGGCTGCTGCTGGTGAGATGTACTACTGTACATAATAAGTGTCAAATGTTTTATTTAAAAACTTTTTGGTACTTATGTAATATCTGGGCTCCCGTTTTTCTTATGAGACCGCGTCCCCTCGCGGGGCTCGCTGCACTCGCCACGCTTCGGGCACGGTGGCTCGCTGCGCTCGCCACACTATATAAAATCAACTCCATGCGTAGTTGGATAGTAGGGGTATGAAAAAATGGGGTGCATTTAACATGGGAGCCCAGATAATACATAAGTACCGAATATTCACAGGCGGTGATGAATGATCGTTCCATTAGAAACGAATGGAGCGATCACCAGTTACAAATAGTCACAGGCCGGCGCAGCATGCCGATTCGCAGCAAACATTAACATGGCTACATTGTCCTGCAGACCACACAGAGGCTTGGGGGAGCTAGCAGGGTCTGCGGGAAGCGGCTTTGCTAGGATGATGTTGCACCAGCTGCAGACATATGGGGCTCGCTCTGCCGTGAGAGTCTGCCCGCCCCTCCTCCCATTTCTCTTAAAGTTCCAGCCCCGGTGTTCTGATAGCATATTGTGTAAGGGACACTACGGTGTGTTGTATAATGTGTATGGGGCTTTGCGGTGTGTCACATAATGTGCAAGGGGCATTACGGTGTGTTGCATAATGTGCAATGGGTATTGCGGTGTATCGAATAATGTGTAAGGGGCATTTTGGTGTGTCACATATTATATAAGGGGCATTATGGTGTGTGGTATATTGTGTAAGGGGCATTGCTGTGTGTTGCATAATGTGTAAGGGCATTACTGTGTGTTGCATAATGTGTAATGGGTGTGGTATGGGGTTCCGACAGTCGGGATCCTGACAGTCATTAGCCCGACGTCGGGATCCCGACTGCCTGGTCTCAGACAGCATGGCGAGCGCAACAAAGCCCCTTGCAGGCTCGCTGCGCTCGCCACGCTGCGGGCACTACGCGAGCCACCTATTCTGTTCTCCCACGAGGGAAAATAGCGGGTGGCCGTCGGGCACCCGGCTGTTGGCGTTTTGACAGTCGGGATCCCGACGTCGGGTAAATGACTGTGGGGATCACGACTGTCGGGACCGCGTCCGGCACCCATGTGTAATGGGCATTTCCAGGGGGGGCCCCATTATCAATTTTGCTATGGGGCCCTTAAAGTTCTAGTTACGCCCCTGCCAGGAAACAAAATACATAATGCATCTCAACCTAGCAAATAGTCCTTATACGTAATCACCATAATTTGCAGATAATATATAGCGGTATAATATTAATGTATAACCTGAATTATTTAGTGAAATGGACTAGTTCCATTGGGGTGTAATGTGTGTGTAATTCTAAACCAAAGACTGCAGTAAATAGAGGCGACTGAAGGGCAGCCAGTGGGAACTCTTCCTTTGCTTTCCTGGAAATGTTCCATAGAAGTACAATTTGTTTACTGGAGGTTTATTTAACGAGATGAAAAATGAGTAATCCTTATTCTGTAATCCCTACGCACAGGGGAAACCGAGCTATTATCGCCCTGCAATCAGAGATTAGCCTTTAACTAGCCGCTGCCATCACTTTGTACTGACTTTTGGAAGTGTTCAAGGGGCTCTGAGTGTGAAGGATTAAAATATTCAAAATAATTGGACCCAGGAGCCTAAAGCACTCACTTACGTCACTGCGCGGAAGACGCCATGTTTGCAAGCATGCACTTTCACACATGGATCATTGTGAATTGGGAAGGGGCTTTAGTATTTTATTGTCTGTCCCTTTAAACCTTCTATTGAATGAGATGTTTCCTGGGTGCAGATCACTTAGCCTTAAATTCTAAAATATATAGACACTGAAACGTAGATTTCGGCAGATAAACTGGTACTACCTTCAACCAGTCAATAAAAAGAGCACTGCTTGACTAAAATAATTTTACCCGTACTGGTGACCTGCTGTTCTTTCCCACCACAGCAAGGTTCTGACCGCAGAACCACTGCACCACCACCACACAACTAACTACACAAACAATGAGTTTGAAGAGGTTGGGGGGGGGGGGGGATTAACAGCGTAGATGCTGGAATTGCCAAGAAGAAGGCAGAAGGAGGAGGTGGGGAGAGGATCTTAGCGTCTATCATAAAACCGTCAATGAACGGCATCCTATAACTTCCAGAATGTGCTCAGCCACCCTGTTGATTTCACAGGTCAGGACTGCTGTGCTACACGTTTTTTGAGCTGTGTCTAGCTGCGAACATCAACTCATCCCCATGTGCCCCTGCTCCCCATCTTCATACTCCGTTAGACAGATAACACATAATTGTTTCTCTTTATATTCTGCAATAATATAAGATGAAAATTCATAGAGATCTTCCGCCATGGCCAGGAGATTTTGCTCATTGATCTCTACAATCATGGCCGGAAGATTCGTACCATTGATTTCTACCACCGCGGATGGCAGATTCTGACAAATTATCTCTGCCATGATGGCTGGAAGATTTTGCCCATTGATATCTTCCGCAATGGCCTGGAGATTCTGCCAGTTGATCTGTTGAGCTCTTCTTTGGCACCCGGACTGCAGCCTCTCTTCAAATTATGCTTTTTTTTAGACAGTTTTTGAAAACATATACCTTATATTGCATCCATAATAATTACCTAAAGCTGAACATGAACAAATCAATTACTGATCAATAACTTCAGTTTCAGCAATAATATTTTTGCATAGCGTTGAAAATAATGTAAAACAGCAGCGCTGACTAACTAATGGCGGAGGGGAAGGGGGGCTAAGAACATGTGAACATGGATGTGATAGTGCGGTGCTGGCATTGTCAGGGCAGGCGACAGGGGGGGTCAAGGGGGACAGGTGTGACGGGCCCCAGAGATCTGAAGGGCCCCAGAGTTTCCATGCCCCGGCATGGCCACTGCCTGTACTAGCTGGCCTGTCAGTGACCTTTGGGGCCCGGCCGTCTATTGTGCACCATCTGTGTGTGGCTGAGTCTGACTGACTCACTGTGTGCCACTGCCATCTACTGTGTGTTTTATTGCACATGCGCGGGTCATCTGTTCCACACTCTGTGAAAGACCTGCCCTGCCTGCTCGTAGTGCTCAGCGTTCTTTTGTGAAAGTGACAGGCCAGCAGCAGCAGGAGCCAGCAGGAAGCAACAGCCAGGAGCCAAGACAGCAGGACTGAGAATAAGTGAAGTCTGCACCTGAAAGCAGGATCTGGAGCAGCGAAAGGTTAAATGAGGCTCATGCAGAAGAGCGTTGTGTGGATTTGGGATTAGGTGGGGGGCCCCAGATATATCATTGTACAGGGCCCCAAGATTTCTGTTGCCGGCTCTGGGCATTGTATACAGCACCGGCACTATCACAGCGACCGTACAGAACCTGAGACATGGGGCCTTATTTTGGTTCATTCTTTCTGACAAAATCCTTCTTAGATGGACAAAACCATGTGCACTGCAGGGGGGGCAGATGTAACATGTGCAGAGAGAATTAGATTTGGGTGAGTAAATTTGTTTGTGTGCAGGGAAAATACTGACTGCTTTATTTTTACACTGCAATATAGATCTCACTTTGAAGTAAAACCCCACCCAAATCTAATTCTCTCTGCACAAGTAACACCTGCCCCACCTGCAGTGCACATGGTTTTGCCCATCTAAGAAGGATTTTGTCAGAAAGAATGAACCAAAATAAGGCCCATGGTAACAAGCTTCACTCTCATAAACCTGCCCCCAGACTTCTTTAAAATTTAGCCAAAGAGAATCTAAGGGCAGGATTAAGAGAGTGAATCAAGTGCTTGCTGACTGAGTCCCAGGTTCACTATGGCAGCTACAGTATGATACACAGCACCGCTGTCGTAAATACACGGCCAACACATATATTACACATATACTGTACATCTTCACAGGTTTGTTTACATGTACTTAGCGGTTCTCACCTGCACTAGGTGGTCAGCGCTGTAGCTGCTGCTGGTGTTTTACACTGTAAAAGGGTCTGGCAGAATATACGGGTTGTTTCATTTCTTATAGTTTTTTTTTTTTAAAGTTACTTTTTTCAAATTGTTTTTGAAGAAGAAAAAAAAGAGAGCAATTGTACCGCATTAAGCAAGAACATGATGCAACTGTCATTTCCTTGCACACCCTCCTCATGTCAGTCCCACACCCTATTGCATTACACCTGCTGCTCCCGCCCCCTGTTTAGTCATACAGGCTGACCACTCCCAGAGCGGGCAGCCAAAATATTGTCAACCCAGCTGTACTTGCACACTAAAGATATATAAAAATTTACTTTTATTCATACCATATAATGACAGGGATACCGTCATTAGGTTGACGGTGTCTCGGTCGACAGTCAAAAGCTGTCCTTTTGACCACTGTTGTTTGGCAGGATTTAAATTGTGTTACACTATTACCGATTTTTTTTTTTTTTTTTAATATGGATGATAGTTGATGTAATTGTCCCCAGTAGTCTACATTTTCGTAGACCACCTCTAACGGTACAGGTTCTCATGCCCTCTATATATTCAGTTTGTACCATACATTACCGTAAATGTCATAACAGTACTTCACTATTGTATTGTATTTTCTCTTTTGGCTATTGTCCTATGAGGAGAAATGGACCCTTAATACAATACCACAAAAATTACGCAGTGTGTTCCTGGGCACTGATTCAATTTTATGAAGGAATGTAAGCTGTTACATTATCTCCGAGGTGTACCTGTAGCAGATCAGCCACAGTTCCAGTCACATACTCTATATTTTCTTTGTCAGGATGATTAAAAAATAGTAGAAAATGGATCTGCGAGTAATTTGCCAATATACGTGTAATCCGACTGTGACGGATGTTTTGACAGTCGATAAATTGGCACTTTAATTGAATAGGTGGAATTGTCTAAAAATTGCCATTCCGTACCTAACTGAATGGGATGCGGTTAATTTCCTGGCGGTCGGAATCCCGACACTGGAATCCCGACCGCCGAAATCCCGAAACTTTCTCCCTCCGTGGGTGTCCACGACACCCATAGAGGGAGAATAAAATAGCGTGCCGAGCGAGCCCGCAATCCATGTCCCCCCCTTGTCGGGATTTCGGCGGTCGGGATTCCAGTGTCGGGATTCCGACCGCCGGGATCCCGACCGCCGGGAAATCATATCGGATCCAATTGAATACCCCCCTATATAGTTATTGGTATGTACAGTAGGACAGGAATAGAATTACATGGGTAAATATATTAATTCAAGTGATAATAATTAACAAACATGTAGAATAGTTTAATTATTATAAATTAATGTGAATGGTCAAATATTCATGTGTGCTTGGCTAGCCCGGTCATATAAATTAATTTAATCATTAATGAACCATAATGGCATCCCCTACGCTGAACACAGACACTTCAACATCAGAAAGTATATTCCTTATACATTTTTGTAACAGGATCTAGACAAGGCGGATCAAATATGTGTATATTATTTTTTATGTGCGGGGGTAATATGGAGATAAAGTATCAGCCAATCAGCTTCTAACTGCCATGTTACAGGCTGGGTTAGAAAAATGGCAATTAGGAGCTTGTTGGTTGGTAATTTATCTCTGTCCACTTTATCTCTCTTCAAGCCTTAGTACATAGAGCTCTTCATAAACACGTTTTTTAAGTTTTTTATGGAGTCCGCATTCGATATCAGGGAGTGTAGCTCTACGATCCATATACAATAATTGTAGCAAGGTCGTCTTCACAGCCGAAAAGAAAGGTCGAGTCAAAGACGTCCAACGTAGCGGTATGATTTTCTTGGCAGCCGTAACCTATATGGTTAGAAAGGAGGTCTGCACCGTTTTACGGCCCTGCAGATCCCAATTAGAAAAGTTGTCCAGGAGCATCGTTAATGGGTCCTTGTGTAATTGTAAATGACATACGTTATTGATAAATACCATAACCTTGTCCCAAAATTTGTGTAGTCTCCCACAATCCCACATATTGTGATAAAATGTAAAAGTATGTTTTCATCGTTCTAAGCATAATCCCAAATTGCCTGGCACAAAATACTTTCTTTGTGATTGTGAGAAATAAGCCAGATGTAATGTTTTCAAATGTACTTCTGAGAGCTGCTACATCTGTGTGTGTGTGTGTGTGTGTGTGTGTATATATATATAGAGAGAGCGATACAGATGTACAGATGTACCACCGCACTCGCCGTTCCTAAGAATGGGGTGCAAACAGCACCCACACTTCCCAGGTTGGGGTGCAGTGGCCTGTGACCACACACTCTTGTAAATACAAATACAGGGGGCCTAGCACTCACCATAATAAACTAACTAACCTTAACATACAAATAATCAATTAAATAAATGCATTGATCAATTCATGAACCCATCGCTAAGGGACCCCATATATATATATATAAAACCTCTGTCACTGTGATCATAGCTTAGAGTAGTCCTTTATTAAAAGCCAACGCATTTCGTCAACACGACTTCATCAGGGGCAAGGCAAAGCACAAAATCTGATATCAATGTTATAACAATGAAGGTATTCCTTAAACCGGACAATGTATTTAAAATCAATATAAAGGTAGTGGGAACAAATTCACAGAGGTAAATAGTTATCTTATATAAATAAGGAGGTTATCCACTAGTGTGGTTCATCTTATTGGCGTATACTCTGTTGATACGGCCTTCCTCTTTAGATATCTCCTTTGTTTATATTAAAATTATAGTGAGCAAATCTCCAGCTTGCTTTCCAGAGCCCATGCACCCTCGCATCATTTGAGCCTGCAAATCACAGAGTTTTGTGGCATGGGGCAGGTCCAAGTGATGTCAGCCTTGTCCTGGCCCCCCTAATGTGTTGCCTCTCCGGGCTTCTCCCGGGAGAGGTGAAAATAAAAGTAGGCAAGTATGCTGTGCTCAAGCATGGTTATCCTCAAATATTGCACTCTTAGTGTGCCTTGAAGACTGTGGTTGCAAACTCAAAAGGGAATTGTGCTGCAGGGCTGGGTATTATAAAAGATAGAAAGTGCACATAGAATATTATAGGAGATAACATATGAAAAACTTTTAGTCTTTCCAGGTAAGTTCAGTGATGTAAGCCATGTACCATTTTAGTTTCCCTTCTTTGTACCATCTCTAGCGTATTTATATACTTCTACAGCATTATTATTACTTTTTTTTTTCCTGCAGCTGATTCCTTTCCATATGCAACCAAGCATCTGACTTGCCTTAAGACAGGTAAGCAATATAGCAAAGCAATGCAGAAGGCATTTGAAATAGTGACTCCTAGATCTCTTTCCTAATATTATATTGCAGTTAGTGCTTTACTTATGCTTTTTTGGCAATAAACTGTAGTTGCCATGCTCTTGACCACTCCTCTAGCCTACCTAGATCATTTATTTTACCCCTCTTGGTGTGTATACCTTTGTGTCATCTGCAAACAGGTTTACTGTCCCTTAAGTACCATTTGGAATTTCACAAAGAAAGATATTAGAAAAACACTGGTCCAAGTACAGATCATTGGGGTACTCCACTTTTAACCTCTCTCTCTCCTGTGAATGCACTCTATATGCTACAACTTTATGTTTCCTAGTTTCAAGTTTATTTGGCAGTCTGCAATGTTGGACAGTGTCAAAAGCCTTACTAGTCTAGATAAGCTACATTTCTAGCCCCCTTTTACCTTTTTAATTTAATCACCCAGTCAAAAAAGTCAATATGATTTGTTTGGCATGATCCAGTATATCCATGTTGTTTGGAATCCTCTAATTTGTTTTAAGGCTCACTGATTGGTAGTTTCTTACCTCTTCCTTGTTTCCACTTTTGTGCATTGGGACAACTGTACATGCAATATTTTTCAGTTCTCTGAAATTACTCCTGTAGATAGTGGTTGAATAGTTATGTTAATTGTATTACCAGCACCCCTCTGAGCACTTTTGGAGGAGGGGTGGTAGGCATTAGAGATGGGTTTTGATGGCACATTTGTAAGCAGGGAGGATGGTTGATTGTCTTCTGGATTCCCCTGGATTTTTTACCAGTCAGACGCAGCACAGGAGAAATCTTGGACTCGTACATGGGAGGTGATCAGAGGGGAGGGGGGCTACAGAGCTGGAGGACCTTGTTTCTTCAAATATCAGTCTGAAGCTTCCTTTATATGTAATTCCAACATTACATAGAATTTGGGAGCAGAAAAGAGCCACTTAGTGTGTGTACAGTATGTACATGGTCATACTAATACACTAGGTTTAAATTTGATCAGGAGCCAATTAATATACAAATATATTTATGGATTACTCTGGGAGTACCTGGAGGAAACTTATGTAAGCACATTTACAGAATTGAGAATTTACAAACTCCACACAGTTAGGAAGGGCCATGTTGGGAATTGAACCCATGACCTCGGCAGTGCTCCGAGGCAGTAATGCTAACCATTAGTACTGACATTGTGATTCTCATATTTTCAGGCCCCTGAATGAAAAGTGTGAGGTCTAGGACCTAATAAGTAAATAATATGCCCTTACCTCTGTTGTCATGTCAAACCCATCTTCTGAAACAAAATGTGCTGCTGTAAACATTCCAATGATCTGATTGGCTACACTGTGTTCTGGGTTCTACCCACTTGGAAAATGACATATGACACACATTCACATGTAGTCCAATGCTTATTGTGGGACATCACTGCTCATGGAAATTGATTTTACAGTGATAGAAAAGCTGATGGGTTTCTATAAGCAACTTCTCCACATTATCTCTCCAAGATTTGATAAATCTCGCCCTGGATCATATGCATTTTAAAATGACTCCATATTTTATTTTTGAAAAAAGAAAAAGATTTATACAGTAGGTCTGTGACTTCACCCTTGTTTGTACTTATATAAGGTAAGTGATAGTAGGGATAAAATTGAGGACACATTCTTAAATTCTCCCAAAGACACACCCAAATAATCTGGAAATACATTAGGGAATCCAGACTTTGGGTCAACATGCAATTAGATCAACAGTCAATAGGTCGACATGCCTTAGGTTCACGTGGTAATGATCAACGTGAAATTTTTGGCATGAGTTTTGCAAATTTTTTTCCTAAACTTTTCCATTCTTTATCATTATCATTTCCAATCATAATCCATGTTGATCATAAAGTGTGCCAAGCGCAGAGGTTAGTGAGCCATGCAATGGTACACGGTACACTAATTGGGGGTCCAAATACGGAAATTGGCCCAAAAAAGTGTGAAAAACTTTTCTTGTGTCAAACTATTTCCATGATCCTAATACTGAAATTGGCCCAAAAAAGTGTGAAAAACTTTTCTTGTGTCAAACTATTTCCATGATCCTAATACTGAAATTGGCCCAAAAAAGTGTGAAAAACTTTTCTTGTGTCAAACTATTTCCATGATCCTATCTTTTTTTGATCCACGCCTGACATATGAGTTTAGGTGGAACACTGAAACTTTGTTGACTGAAAGGTGTTCATCCATTGTGGTAAGAGAGAAGACCTTTGTAATAACATATGCACAGGACCTTTTTTTTACCCCTTCTCTAACCACCTATAGTAGGTGCACTTCTACCATGCATATTTACCTAACCCTAGAGCAGGAAGTAGGAGTGCTTCTTCCTGTGCACGGGACGGACCATCTTGGCCATCGATGGGAAACTAAGGTGTTTTCTGCTGCTCAATAACTACCTGATTTAAAGTAAAATATTAAACTGTCTTCTGCTTATACAGTATGCAAAAATGCTTACTTAGGTTTGTAATTCTTTTTTGAGTTGCACGTATCTTATTATACCTGATTCGTTAAATCTGTCTTCTAAACACATCTTGCATACAAAGTGCATCCATTTTTAACACCAACCGGAAAACTTGCACTAGGCCTATTGGTGATCTAAATCAGTGGTTCCCAACCTTTTTTCTCTTCCGTACCCCTTGATTAGGCTTTTCATTTATAAGTACCCCTCCTCTCAATTTGAAATTTCCACAGTACTTATGAGTGGAAGTGAGCAGTATGCGTGTCCTAATATTAAGGAGTAGCCGTGGACTAGTATATGGTCAGGAATCAGGTCCGTCTTTGTCTGGCCGCTGGCTGTGTATTGTCTCCAGAGTTCCCGCTAACGCCTGTAGGATTAATGCTTCTTCCACCCATGTCAGTGCAGGGCAGATGTTCACAGGTAGCTCTCAGTGAATTGCTGGTTGGGCAAATGTACGAGTAGACGCTGGTGATGCTGCAGATGGAACTGGAAATGACACAACGTGGCTTGTTTCCATGTCAATGGTAGACTTCTTTTGCCATTGGGAGACTTTTTCTTCTTCCGCCATTACCAATATTATTTCCAAGTACCCCCAACTGGTCTGCAGTGTACTCCCAGGGGTACTAGTACCCCAGGTTGGGAACCACTGATCTAAATATACACCTACTATAAGGTTATTGTTAAAGCATACATGCCTAATTTTCTTCAAAATCCCTAATAGTAGACAGGTCTCCCATACTTCCGAGAGAGTAGATCAGATTCCCAGATTCTGTGTAAGTGGGTGGCTTTGGGGCTCAGGAATTATTTTTTTATAGAATCAAGGCCTCAACCCTAATAAACATTTCCTATTATTTTGCAAATGTATACTGGGGCAACGAGGACACCTGCCCCCTACCACCCGCTTCAGCGTCTCATAGGGTACAAAAAAATGTCAGCAAAAGCATTATACAGTAGATGCCTGTACAATAAAAAAAATAGTCTGCATCTGTAAAGGACATGGTGGAGTTGGGCCTGATGCCACCACTGTACAAGACAGTAATCTATCACCATATCTATCTATCTATCTATCTCCATAACATGATAGACTAAATTTACATGGCACAAGTGACTAAAAATCTGTTATACCTGATTTAAATACTAACATGAATGACATCATATAAATGACATCATACAGTAGGTGTTTGGCTTAAAAATAGCTGAAAAAAGTTAATTCTTTAATTTTATTAGGAATCAACACTCTGGATAATACATTTTCAAGAAAATAAATTTATTTACGTCTGAAAGAAAATAAAAGAAAGCACAGATATAACATCGATGAACATCAAATATAAATTGAAATATACATTTTAATGGCTTATAATGACTTGTGTAACCAGGAAAGTACCAAACTGACATTCAGATATTGACTGAGGTATTTAGCTATTTTTGGCTAGAAAACCTTAGATAGACTAAGAGACTTTGGGTCAGACGACGCCCGAGTTCAGCAGCCATACGGGATGCCGGTCAAAGTCGGACATTTTTTTAAAGGGGCAATCAGTTACAAGGCATTGTTTTGCCTTGATAATGATTTCACCTGTAAAAAAAAATCTGCATTTCGCCGTATTTCAGCACGGCTGTTGATTTCAGGCGTCAGTAAATCTGGCCCTTTGTTATTTTTTTTTATTTTTTTAAATGCAATATATATTTTATATGATGATCTATGCAGGAGAAATGCTCAAATGTTGTTTTCTTGCTCGTCATTTTCTACTAAGGGGGGTTATCCAATTAGCTTCACTTTATCAGCTAAGAAACATTCAATTACTAGGCAATAACAGATGGGATCGACAATAAGTATCCAGTCCCATGTGTTATCGCAGCTATGATGGCGTCCAGAAGCACGCAACGCGTAATCCCCAATAAGTGAGGGCTATTGGGGCTAATTGGATAGTCCCTAGCTAATCCAACAGCCGCTATAAATTTCCATGGCTAATTGGATAACGGCCTAATTATGATAACCTTCCTTTCTGGTCATTTACAATTATATTTTTTTATATTTAGAATTTAGTGGATTAGCTATTAAGGATTTTACATACTTATGGCTTGTTGCGCTGCTATTTGTCTTTTTGTTTTTAGTTATATTGTAAATGGTACTGTATCTTTAGATGGGGAAAACTCATCTTTCGAAAACCCAAATACGGAAATATGAACACAACTCTTTTTTGAAACTATCAATAGTGTTTGATAAAAATAATCATAATAAACATGAATGAATTCATAAATATCAAGAGGAAAAATTTGGCTTAGTCCCTTAATGCCAGCGTTGCTGTGAGAGATTCTGAAAATATCCGCTAAAAATGCCAATGCTGATCACAGCGATTTATTTTTTTTGGGTGCAATAAAATAAAAAACTTAAAAAAAAAAAAAAATTCAATTCAATTGACTTGGGCTGTAGTTGTATTTATTTATACTTAAAGAACAGCCGCTGTGAGCGACGCTGCCGTTTTTAGCAGACATTTTGAGGATCGCTCACAGCAATGTTGGCACCCAAAGGGTTAAGGAAGTATATTAAACATACAGTATAACAACCGTACTGCACAAATTTTATTTTTTAAGGGTAGAGGACTAATATAACTTGCTTAAATTATTTAATAAATTATCTTTTTCTTACTAAAATGTGTGTGATAAATCAGCTTTTTTAATGTTTCATATTTATTATCATTTTTACAATTATTTTAACTGGTGAAAGGGAGAAGGAATCCCTCTTTCCAGATCTGGTGGGCCTTGTTCAGACTTTTACGTCCTCAGTGAACTTTGATTTGTGCTCCCAAGCAAGAATAAGGGTCTTCTGCTTGGACATTTAGTTGTACGGAGGGGAACACCAAATTGCAAGGCCCATTGGACACTGGTAAATAAAACCTGGTATGCTAATTGCGTTCACTTAATTTCTCCTATAATTAATTTTATAGTACATCATTCTAACTAATCATTCTGTACAATAAAAGTCTGACACTGCTCCTCACCTGTATGGGGAGAATTCAAATGTTTTACGCACTGGTGGCCACTAGATGCCACCAGTGCTGACATCATTGTTATGCTGTTCTGGAATTTTGACGGGCTGGTAACTAGTTAATGAATAAAAAAAGTTTGTTGTTTCTACTGCTGTAGAATTGTTGCTCAGTAGTAAACAGTACTTACACATAGGGCCTGGGG
Organism: Crinia signifera; assembly: GCF_055691185.1. Lineage (NCBI taxonomy): Eukaryota > Metazoa > Chordata > Amphibia > Anura > Myobatrachidae > Crinia > Crinia signifera. The sequence goes on from NC_139217.1 coordinate 446,593,915, forward strand.
AAGCATCCCTGATCGAAAGCAGAGGACACCCCATTGTTGGTGCACCCACACTGCCACTTTTCTTAGCAAACAATATGTTTGGGTTGGCATGAGGCCTGACAATTGGGAGGTGCTGTGGGTACAGCTGTCCCAGACCTGACCTCTCTGACAGAGAGGTAAGAGCTCTGGCAACTCATTTTGCCTGCCGCACCCCCCCGCCACTGCCTCCGCTGTGCTGCCTGTGCTCTCAGTGTGCTGAACGAAGCCCTGCAGAGTCCCAGAGACTTCTTTACCTCCGGGAGCAGGGCTTTGTTCAGCCACAGCGCACTGAGCAGGGGGCAGCACAGCGGAAGGTGGCTGGGACCTGGAGCCAGGGGCGGTAAGTGAGGGGGGCGAACTCTTGGATCTGTGATGTGAAAACACATTCATTTTAAATCTTCTGTTTTTCGGTGTTTGTTTGTGGATAAGACAAAAGAGTATAATATAAATGTAAATCACTATAGCTACAAACAGTGGCACAAAATCGGTTCAGAAAAGCTGAAAAGTAATTAAAGAAACATTGAGAGAATTGAATTGACTTGTTCTACCCTATGGATAGGTTTGCATTTCATCAAGATCCAAAATGCATGCATAAAAGTATCACTCATTGGCACACCAACGGCTACCTACCAACTTACTATGCCATATGATGACCTACACTAGTATGAACAGCCACGGTCGTAGTTACAGATGCTACAAACGTGGCTTATACTGCAGAACGCGGCTTATTCTATCATTGAATTTACTCCTGCAGTTGATAGTACAAAGCAGTTGATAGTACAAAGCTATCCTTTCCCTTTATAATTACTGTTTGAGAGATATCTAATAACAATAACAAGTAAAAGCCGCAATGCAGCATAAGCAGAAAACATTCACTGAGACATTTCATTTGAATAGATGCATTAATAATTCTTATTACACCACTAAATAATATAGTTGTAAGACATATTTAGCAGTAAATTAGTAGCTATTTATCATTTCTTCCTTAAAGACAACATTTGTATCATACACATATATATATATCTTTTTCATATAATTTCTAATGCTGGCTGAATTGTATTGAGTAACTTCTCATATATACATGGTACCAGCTTATGTGGTACGTAATGCTGGTTCACCTAATATAATTAAAGCATGATTCTCCTTTTTGTAGTGCATTTCCAATATCGGTATAGCAGTACCTAGTGTTCCATATATTTATTGACTACAGTTCCCACCCTACTCCGGGCCATCTTAGCAGCATTGTAGGCCTTGGGTAAAACAATGCACTGAGGCCCTAAACAACCATTCATGGGAATAAATCAATGCAAAATGATAACCTACTCTTCCTGCTGTCCCGCACTCTCTCTCCACAGATTTTTATACTGTGAATGGCTGTTAGCACTCTGATTGGTGCGTAACTCCAGCTATGTACCAATCAGTATGCTGCCAGCCATTCCCTGTCTAGCTTCAGGTTCAAGGCGGGTAGAGAATGCAGCGGTCTTATTGGTGGATAGCTCCAGCCAGGCACCAATCAGCATGCTTTAAGCCATTCACTGTCTGGCTGCAAGCAGGTAGAGAATGCAGCAGTCTTATTGGTGGATAGCTCCAGCCAGGCACCAATCAGCATGCTTTAAGCCATTCACTGTCTGCTGCATTCTCTACCTGCCTGCAGCCAGACAGTGAATGACTTACAGCATGCTGATTGGTGCCTGGCTGGAGCTATCCACCCATAAGACTGCTGCATTCTCTACCTGCTTGCAGCCAGTCTTATTGGTGGATAGCTCCAGCCAGGCCCCAATCAGCATGCTGTAAGTCATTCACTGTCTGGCTGCAGGCAGGTAGAGAATGCTACTAGGCTGCTCTGATTGGGTATAATTCACAATCAGCGAGGCCATGCAACATTCCCTACCTGCTTCCTGAGAAGCAACAGACCTACTTAAAGGGCCCTAGAATCATTTGCCCCTGGGCAGTTGCCCAGTGAGCCCATGCACTAGATGTCTTTGGCCCTGCTCCTGCACTATTGCAACAATGCATCTATAAAAGACCATGGTGTGGCTGATTCATATTCACTTCACTGGAGACATCACGGAGGCACTTCATGACTAACATTCAGCTCGCTGACTAATATCCTTGAGGCACGGGTGAATTATTAGCTGCGTATTCAGCCCACACAATGGTTCTCTGCATCGCAACGCATGTTACATCAGATCAGACAAGCGCTGATGGGAACTGTAGTACCAGCAGAGTGAGAGTCACTGACTTACCCTCACTATAAAATTCCCTGACTTTCTTTGCACTGCCTTTCACATTAAACACTGCAGTAGTGCAGTAACACCACACCTGCACTTAACACTATGTAGTAACTGAATTAAATGTACACAACCATTCCACTCTACTGACACGTCACATTTCTGATCCCTTTCCCAAACTAGCAGAAATGGAAAAAGGAAACATACAAAGGCTTTTTTTTACTCCTTATCAAAATATATTACTTACAACATTTAACATGTAACTAATTCCCTGCGCATCTGTGTGACTTATAAATCACACATAACCTGCATATTCAATGTAGTGTTTGGCTGTTAACCCACCAACATTAACCAAATACCAGCATCAATGGTGGGTATTCAATCAATTCAATGCTGTCAGATCCGTTTTTTTTTAAAAGTCATAATTAATTTTTTTCCGGAAACGGCCATGGATTGTCGAATTCGACAAGGCCGTTTTCCCGATTTCAGGACTTTCCGACACTCGACTGTCGGTACTTTGAATACCAACAGTCAAATTAGTGTCGGAAGCCAGTGAAAACACCCGGAATTCCGACTGTCGGGATGTTTCCGACAGTCGGAATCCCAGATTGAATCTGCGGTCACTGGCGTATATAAATAAGGTGCCATCATTGCCACTTGATTCTGCAGCCACATGCACAGGTGGGTATGGGGGCGTCATTGCAACCAAGAGGGACCAACCCAATACCCATTTGGATGCTTTCACTGGTGTTGGGAATTATTAACGAAAGCATGATTTGTAATGTCAGTGAGTAACAGGCATTCATTTCTGATATTGAAAAATATTTGGCCCAGGTGTTAAGTTTAGTGAAGATACAAAGGGGTTTATTTATTACGATGTGAGTTCTATTGACGAGTCTATCTATTATCTTCTAGAACAGGCCTGGCCAACCTGTGAATCTCCAGATGTTGCAAACTACACATCCCAGCATGCTTTGGTTCTAGCATTCCATAAGAGCAAAACTGTGGCAGTGCATGCTGAGACGTGTAATTTCACAACAGCTGAAGAGCCACAGGTTGGCCAGGCCTATTTAAGAAGGTGCTAAATAAAAAAAGTAGATTGTGACTGGTTGTTATGGGCAACACCCCACCTTCAATAGAAATTCCATTTTAGTAAATAAACCCCAAACTGTGCAAAAGCATTCCCTAAGACATGAGAAAACGAGATGCAGACTGCAAAAGTGCTGTTCACTAACTGCCCCATTTTTTTTAGTGCTCTCTTATATGGTATGTAGTCATTATGTTGACAATCAGACATGGTGTGAATGTCAACATGGCCATTAAACTGACACAATGTCGACATTACAGGTTTTAGGGGTCCGGCTGCGGTTAAGGTATCAAAATATTATGACCATGTTGACATTTTGCCTGTTGACATATGCTGGTGTTGACATCCTGACATTTGTATCATACCCCTTTATCTATTTGTCCCACTTGTCCCATGTGTTAATTGAAATATAATAAAATAGATGGCTGATCATATGTAGCTCAGGGGCAGAATTACTAAGCTTGGTGAAGTGATAAAGTGTCTGGTTTTTATCACCGGCCAATCAGCTCCTAACTGCGAAGTTACAGGCTTGGTTTGAAAAACAACAGTTAGGAGCTGATTGGCTGTTGATAAAAAACAGATACTTTATCACTTCACCGAGCTTAATAAATCTACCCCTCATATCTTCCAAATTTGGAGTCAGGCCAATAATCTGTGATGATATCGTGGGTGCGAGTCACCGTGGCCGCAAGTTACCACGCCACGAACAAAAGTGCTCACTACCAAGGTCAGAGCAGTCTTGTGCGAATTCAGGCTGATTTCAGCCCATGAAGGGTGCGGGTTCGGATGCTACAGTAGTGTTGAAATGGGGTGTCAACAACACATTGTACCCTGCGCAAACAATAGTTTTGACCCCTTAATTTGTAACATAAAAAAGTTGATTTGTAAAACATGCTGGTTAATGTTTCTCTTGTGCTTTATGGTAAACAAAATCATTATAACGTACAAACAGTGCCGCATGGTCTGTTTTAGGATATAGTGGCTGTGAGATCTTAGACTGTTATCAATTCAAACTAGACAGTACTAGTAGATCAAGATCCTGTATGTCAGGGATGGCCAAACCTGTCCTCAATATCTACCAACAGGTCATGTGTCTCAGGCAACCTGTGGATCTCTGCTGCATGTGATATATGTCAGCTGTAAGCTCCAGCTCGTGCATTAAGTACACACTGGAGGTAAGAAATTGCTTTGCTTATTTATCTGCCAGAGGGTAGCCGAAGCGCTAATTGCGATAACTTGTAAATGAACACATTGGGCCTGATTTTGCATCATTCGGCGCGCAATGAATTCGCTGCAGGGACCGAGGATGTGGATCTGCGCATGCCTACTAGCGATTGTACGCATGTTCAGGGCCGATGTGCGGATGCCTTCGGCAACTATCATAGTCGTTGAGGTGTTCGCACAGAGGGGGACGGGCAGTAGGCAGACAGGAGACTGGCGCATGTGGACACCCAGAGTTTCCTGGGCATGGCCACAAAAAAACGGTGGGTGCGCCCAGAAAAACACTGGGCGTCCCCATTCGAAAGCCTGCAAGGGGTGGGCGGTTGACGTCACACGATGTCAGCACCCGCCTGTTCCGAGTCAGTATATACGGTCTTTTATTTGCGGACGGGGGAAAAAAATCATCAGATGATCGTTGACCATCAAATGATTTTGCCCCCGTACGCTCACATGCAAATGGGTGTGTAAACGTACGCATCCATTCACAGGCCAGCAGGGACCTTCGCTGGGTGGCAGGGGGTGGGCATTCATTTGCCTGGCGGGCAGCAGTAACCCGCTGCTTAGTGAGTGAAGCTGAATCAGGCCCATTATCGGCAGGGATGGGATGTGTGGAAATAGATGTCCAATTCATTTTGACACCTGTGTGGACCAGTAGAGACGTTGCCCATAGCAACCAATCAGGTTCTACCTATCATTTCATAGAATGTACTTGATATACGCTACCTCGAAGCTGAACAACCTGATACAATTAACGAGCTTTGAAAACTCAAAAATCCAATATAAAGAAATATGATTTCATTCTTCAAAGAAAACAGTTTTGATATGTCATTTATTCACTATGAAAATAAGGATTTCTATGTTTTGCGTCTGTTTATATACAGAGAGCACAGTGATTAGAAGTTCTAAGCTTTCCATTGAAAAGAATAAGAATAAGATGCTAAATAGAACTTTGGGGTACGGACTGATCCCTAGAAAAACAGGGGCTACATGTGTGCAATGGTCATGTGACACAGCCTATAGAACATGCGGCCTTACATAACAAATCTCATGCTTTCAATCCTAAGAGAAAATATATCGGCTTTAATGTTTTCTCGTTCTTAACAAACCCAGGAGCAGATGTACTAAGCCGCAGTGAGAGACAAACTGCAAACCAATCAGCACCTAGCGATTTTCAAACACAGCCTGTAACATGGCAGTTAGGAGCTCATTGGCTGGTACTCAGTGGCGTAACATTATCCTCACAGACCCCGCGGTGGCAGGGAGGCTCTGTGTAAGTGTGAGCGCCAGGGGTCTGCGGGGCTATTATAACACCGCTGCCACCTGCCGGGTCTCGCAGATTTACTTGTCTGCGGTCTTAGCTCCCGTTGCTAATGAAAACGGACCATCACAAAATGTCCGCCCCAGCAGACAGTTTTTGAGGATGCTAGGCAGCCTCCTCTAGCATCCTCAAAAACGGTCTGCTGTATGGGAGCAGACATTTTGTGATAGTCCGTTTTCATTAGCAGCAGGAGTCAGGAGGGAAGCTGTGACCAGAGACAAGATCTGCGAGTCCCTGCCACAGAAGCGGCATGCGGAGGGGTAAGGCAGGGGGGTGTTAACTTTACTTGGGGGGGGCACAAATCTAGTAGTTACGCCACTGCTGATACTTTAACTCTCTCTACTTTATCACTCTCCAAGGCTTAGTATATCACCCCTCTGGTTGGTTCACATTCTTTTTATATTAAACACTAAATTCAATAACGGGCATAGTGCGTCATGCAGAGGACAACTGTATTTTCCGTCATTTTGTAAACCTGGATTTCATTGAACATAAACTTCCAACACTTACGATTGTCTGTGTTTGGACAACCGCTGCTTATAGACCTACATTGTATATGGCAGTGGGTTATAAAGGACGTGAGTTCTGTCTGTGTTACAGTGGATAGTAAGACAGACAGGCGATTAAGTCCTTCAGACATGGCCCCAATACAAATAACAGGAGTCCCGGGTAGGGCTACTTTAGGGACCGTGTCTGAGTAGATGTCCACCTTTTCGAAAAATCGCTTTGGCACGATGAAAGGCAATTTCTGATTCAGTACTTTGACTGTTGCAGAGATCCAACTTACATGAACCCATGAGAGCCATAGATTTAAGGACTTGCCTAAACATAGCTGCTGCCACAAGATTAGTATTTAACAAAAACAAGCTACCCTATGCTACAATTTATTACAAAATGAAATCATTTGATAAAACATTCTGGCATTTTTGTTTTTTTTACATTGAATATATTAGTTTCAGCTTTAACACGATAAAACACATATAAAAAGCTCGTAGACAATGTTTTTAGGGTTTTTTTGTTTTCTTTTTGGTTTTGGTTGAGTACAGTTTGTAAAGGAAACAAATATATCTTATAACATCACTTTGTTCACTTGATCTGTGGACATGTAACCACATGGTGTAACAAACTCCTTGGCTGGCGTAGCAGTAGTGTTAAGCACAAGGTGTTGCGGAAAGTTTACTATGTGGACAGAGGTATATTCAGCCACAGGAGTCTCGTAGCATGAAGGCTTCTCCGCAGCTCGAGCGCTCATGGTGGCGGCTATAAGGCTTTCAGGGGTGAAGTAGTTGTCAACATTCGGACTTGGTTGAACATTTCGTGGGGCATCTGTAGGGAAATTCACAGCACAGAATGCCGACACCGCTGCCTCACAGACATAAGGGTTGTCCGTGTTAAGGTTTGTGGGATGTTGGATGGTGGGGTCAATGCATTCTTCACTTTCCATCCTCAACCTTTGACCGGGTGAAAGGAGAAGTCTTCCTGCTGGTGTAATATCACTTACGAGAGCGTAGAAGTCCATACCTGGCTTTGAACCGATGCTGCTTAAATGCTTTGCAGAAGGCCGATTTACCGTCCCATTAAAGAGGAACGGACATACTTCGGCATCTTCTGGTTTTGTGCTTTTTTCAGTATTTGGCATTTGAGAACTTGTAGGCAAGCCTCCTTGACTCGACTTCTCACTAAGGCACAGAAGGTCAGCTTGGTTGTCTTTTGTACTTTGTGGTTGACCAGTATCCGAGGTTCCATCGCATGTGTCACTGTTGCTGAAATCGGTTTCGGGAATATCAGGTTCACAACAGCTGGCCCGGCCAGAGTCGTCATCTTTTACACCCAGGCCGCTATGAGACTTAGGGAATTCCTCTCCCAAAAGTCGGTCAGTATCAGCGCCTTCATTCTTTTCATCCTCTTCATCAAGGTCAAGCTCGATAAACTCAACCCATGTGTCATCAATGCACAGCTGATGCTTATAACTATCATGGCAGGCAAGTATAGAATTTACTTCATCCAGTTTTCCTTTCTGTACAATAGAATAAAATAGTTTAATGAATATGAATAGTAGGGGAAGTAGAGCAGGAAAATTAGAATGAATAATTTCTATTTTCCTGGCTTACAACAATGAAAAAGTGGGGTAATTCTGACCATCCCATGTTTGGGGCATCCTACTTACTTGTAGTAGAATAGGGTCAATGCCTATAATCTTTGGAACAGGAACTGGTGGAAAAATCAACATCTTCAGTCTTCAAAACAAACAGAAAACAATGTTATATACACGCCACATGAGATATACCCCAATACATAAAAATAAACCAACTTGACAAGTCACCAACGAATACATTTTCAGCAGATGTGGAAATCCTGACACACTGTATAAGTGAATCAATGAGGTGAGATTTATACTGGTTCTCTTTAGAGACAATATGAAAAGAAGCAGATCTAAGGTCACATCTAATTAACTTTCAGATTTCTGCAGGAAAAACTACTGTGGTTTTTTTTTTTATTAACATGGGTACGCACACACCCAATTCCCATGTTATCCAATGAAAATGTGGTTGTTGTAATTATGCCCACAGTATAGATGTGCATTATTGTCACACAAAAATGTAACTTTTAAAAATGTTTCAAATTTGAGCACTTTTTAACAAATTTGTTTCTAAGTAAACTTGAGGCCATTTAAATATTAAGTTCAATTTGGGATGTATGAAAAACATAAAAAGTTGATTTTAGGGGTAATTTGAGGCCACTGGTTTTCCCTCAATAATGATACTGTATGAAATGTTTGGCCTAATTAAGCTACAGTAATTGAAAATTTCCTATTAGGGATGAGGGGGGGGGGGGGGGGGGGGGGTGTCTCTTTAACACAGGATTTTTTTCCCAGTTTTGCACCTCTGCAGCACAATGCAACTGAGACTGGAACTCGCTAACAAAAGAAATCAGACTAGAAAAAAGCAGTTCTCGAACAAGCTGACAAATGACCTGTCCACCAATGACCCCGTATCTGTTTGGAAAGGAATGCAATCTATAACCAACTACAAGAAAACATCCACCGCAATGTACCAAGACCTAGCTGATGAGCTGAACCACTTATATTGCAGGTTTAAAAAAGTAGTCTCCTGCGACCTGAACTATACCCTCAATGCAGCCCCAAAAGTTGACTGCTAACTCCAGTCACTTCAGGTTGCCCAAGAAGAGGTTGAGAAAATGTTCAAGAGGACCAAACCAAAGAAAGCACCAGGTATTCACCAGGATCTTCAAAAAAAAGCTGAAGCTATGCAAGGCCCCCCCTTCCTGCCTGAACAGCTCCACTATTGTTCCAGTCCCTATGAAATCCATCACAAATCTAAACGTCTACCGGCCGATAGCGCTGACGTCTGTGATCATGAAAATGTTTGATTGCCTGGTACTGAACCACTTGAAAGCTGTGACTGGCCACCGGCTAGACCAGCGCCAGTTTGCCTACCAATCGAATCGATGTGTTGAGGATGCAGTCAAGCTGGGCCTGCACTACATTCTGCAGCACCTGGATATACCTGGTACTCATGCAAGGTGCCTGTTTGTCTTCAGCTTGGCCTTCAATACAATCATCTCCAGCATCCTCCACCCCAAACTACTACGCCAAGGAGTCCCTGAAGCTACCTGTTCATGGATTGTGGTCTTCCTGACTGATAGAAAACAGGTTGTAAAAGCGGGGAAATTCACCTCCCCTGTTTATTGTTTATATTGTATACTGTTACTGCCAAGAAAGCTGATTCTGATTTGTAAAAAAAAAACCCTTGTGCCTCGGAAATATTAAAATGATGCTTAATTGATTGTGCCAGAGAAATTGGCAATACGTCTGGACTTTATCATTCTCATATTCAGTTATTTCACAAGGGTGAGAGCATGCCATAAAATGATCCCACGTATCACAGATAAAGGGATTTGCATATACAGTAGGACTTACCTTTTCTTTTTGCAGAATAGAATGAAGCTCAGAACCAGTACAGTGCAAAACAGTCCAATGATAATAAACAGGGGCCAAATAACCTCTTGATCTGTAACAAAAGCATGATTGTATAGATGTGAGCTTATGTATATGTATATGATATGTACAGTATATGTGTAGTCATTCTCTTTAAGTTATAATTACAGGTTAAATTGAAGTAGATAGAAATAATAAATAACCTTGTCAAAGCCATTTTAAGCGATAAATGGTCATAGTCAATAAGATGTATATATAAAATAAATTTCAGTAATTGGATTAATACCACTTTCAGACAGATCCCCAAAAACCCAGGTGTTTCCTAGATAAAAAAAAAATATGGGGTAGGACATGGCTGTCATAAGAAAATGAAATTTTGGGGGGGCACACAGAGATGTGGTGAACCTTGCTCAGTGGGCTTTCAGTGCACCACGCTCTGTGGATTGCAGCTCCCTTAGGGCCAGATGTATCAAGCTTCAAAAAGTGATAAAATGGAGAGTGATGAACAGCCAGCCAATCAGCTCCTACCTGCCATGTCACAGGCTGGGTTTGAAAAATGACATGCAGGAGCTGATTGGTTGGCTGTTTATCACTTTCCATTTTATCACATTTGAAACTTGATACATCTGGCCCTAATTACCTCAGATGCCAGCACCACTGCCATGTCGTTCAGCCAATCAGCCTATTGCGCCCTGCCAGGTCACCCAATTAGGGCCGTTTTCCGTGACCTGAGGCAAAAACACAGCCAGCCAACGACCCAGGTTTTTTAAATTAATATACAGAAAAAACAATGGGAAAATCCAGGGTTGAAGCCCCAGCATTTTAGACCTGAGTCGACCCTTTCAGACAGAGGAAAAACCCAGGTCTACCTGCCTGGAGCCGGAATATTCCCGGGTCATTTTCGCTGTATGAAAGAGGTATAATAGTGTCAATTATCAGTGCATATTATCATACCGCCCAAGTTTGGAGCTATTGGGAGAAGGGGGCACGGCTATTTTGTAATAAAGGCATGGCCACACCCCTGAGGATTACCTATGGTTTTTAAAGCTTAATGCTGCCTATTTGTCCCATCCCAAAACACCATAACTTGCCACCAACGCTATTGGCATACGACCCATTAACTCCACTTATCTGGGAAGAGAAATGGCAAGTAATGTATTTAGGCCTTGGTAATAATCATAATAGCTGCAAATAAAATGAGATGCACTGGACTATATAAGGGATGGAAAAAGAAAGAGACAGTGCCCTACACTTTGTGTAACTGTTAAATCCTCACTGCCGTACACTATGTGTCATTGTTATAAGAAGGAATCAATACAAACAACATGTCTGGGTCCTATTAGGGACTGATACTTACACATTGATGAAAGAACTGTGATCACAATGACATCACTATAGTCACTATATTTGGTATTCCCACGCTGCCTGCACTGGACCCTGACCATATATTCCTTTCCCGTCTTCAGGCCATACAGCGGTAAGCTCGTGGTGGACACTATATCATACTAGTAAAGAAACACATGGAAACTGAAATGCAGAACGCTCCCAATTGTACGGATATTATAAAATAATTATTTATAGGTGACACAACATGAAAAATGTACAGCTATCATCTGATATATAAAAGCAAACAAACATTTTATACAAATCCACAGTTTACAAGGGAAGATCGGTAAATTTTACATACGAGCGTATTGAAACACGGCCGAGGCAGCTAAAAACATTCCAAATGGAAATTAATTACTGTAACTTTTTTATTGATTAAAAATAAAAAATGTTTGCTGTACGCGCATATGTATGTTCCAGCATAACTCCAAAATTACTGCAGCTGCTAATGAAAAGTGCCTCTAACAAAATGGCTGCCCCTAACAGCAGACAGTTTTTAAGGATGCTAGAGGTGGCCGCCTCCTCTAGCATCCTCAAAACCTGTCTGCTGTAAGGGGGCGGACATTTTGTTGGAGGCACCTTTCATTAGGAGCAGCAGGTGGAGCGCCGGGAGTCGGGACTGCAGGAGGCAAGTAAATCTGCAGGTGCCGGCAGGCAGCAGCGGTGCAGTGATAGCCCCGCAGACACCTGGTGCCCACATTTACTAAGCGCCTCCCCACCACCGCAGGGTCTGTGGAGATATTGTTACGCCACTGTGGGTAACACATCCCTAGCACCTTTAGGGGTGGCACAGCGGCACAGAGTATATCAGGATACAGAATAACTCTGGAATGGCTGGGGCAATTTACACCGAACTTTGTTCACAGATTGTAAGTCATATGTGTACCAACATTGTGGGGGTAACACACTCTTAGCACCCCTAGGGCTGAGGCAGCAGCACAGAGTATTTCAGCATAACACTGGAATGGCCGGAGCATCTTTCAACAAACGTAGGAAGTCATATGTGTACTATCTGGGAACAAACACTGTGGGGGTAAGGCACCCCCTAGGATTGAGGCAGCAGCACAGAGTATATCAGGACATGCATGATATGTTAGTGACGACAGGGCTGCATGTGACAGGGACATGATGTGAGGAGGGGAATGGAGATAGCAAGAACCCACACACTGAGAATTATATAGTGGCAGTGGCAGCACAGAGTATATCAGGAAATGCCTAATGTACTTCACTCCAATCTAAATTAACAAACTAAAAATAAACGAACAACTATAAAATAAATTTACCATCCTCATCCCGTAGCGGAGCACGGGTATTCAACTGGTCTGATATAAAAACGTATTACATTACAATACAGCTGGGGCATGTGCCAAAACTGAGCTGGCTGGGTAGCCCATATACAGGCCGCTATACTAGAAAAGCAATAGTTTCTTTAGCTGTATGCTATTTCACTTACCACTTTCCATTTAGTTTTATTTGTTTCTTTTATTTCCACTGCATATTCCAGGGAGATCCATCCACTCCTAACATCCGCTGAGGCCGGAGGCTCCCAGGAGAGCTCGACGTCCATACGCAGGTTAGTGGCACTGATATTGAGAAGTGTCCAGTTCAGGGAGATGGGGGGATCTGGCCGCACTGAAACATAGATAGAACTTGTATGAATACCGAACATTGCATCAGGTGAGACATGTACCTTATAGGGAGCATGGGTATCCCCACTGATGAGAGTACAAGTATTTACAGCGCAAGATTCATCTTTACAGCAAAGGTTACAATTGTTGCATTATAGCGGCCACATAACTAGAGTAGAATTGAGACTAAAGCTGGCCATACATCTACAGATCGATTGTCAGATTGGGCCGGTTGGAACAAACACCTGGCAGTATCTGAATGACAGTTTGGCAGTTTTCCAGCATTTCAAAGCAAATGGTCAACTGTTTGCTCTCATCCATTACCAGGATTTTGTTCAGACCAGCCCAATCTGACAATCGATCTGTAGATGTATGGCTGGCTTTAGACTTGTGTTGCACATTTAATTTTTTTTTTTTTTTAAAAGCCATTGATGATCAACGACAATGGTTCCCAAACAGCCATAGTAATTAATGATAAATGGAGTTGTGAAATCAATAGTAATTAATTCTAAACAAGCTCCGTCAGTCCAAGGCAATAATCAGTAACAGCTTTGAAAAACCAATGTTTAGTTAATGTATGTTTGTGTATGTATGTATGTATGGTGGTAGGGACAGCATCTTTATAGATGAAAGTAATGTGGAAGATCCAGTCCAGGTTTTAGAGCTGCAGCCAGAAAACTGATGTGATCAGGGTTGGGCTGATTAAGCAGCACCTTTCGCTTCCTAATAAAAGTGTCTCCAGGGCAGGAGGTCATTGCTCCTGATGGTGGAACAGCTGCCCAAGTGATAGGCCGGGGTATGGGCTACGGTAGGGACCACTGGAGCATTCGGAAGAGTTTAAACTATGCTGTGATTACCTGTATGCTGCTTGCTGTAACTATACTTGCCAATGCTGTGTACCTGGGACCTTATTCTGGTTCGCATGCCAGTAGCGAACGCAGGGGGGGTTTCTGAGTACCCAGAAACCCCCCCAGGAGTCTAAGGGCCCTAGACTGAAAGCTGAGGGTCCCCTCTTTCCATGGATACAAGAATTTTAAAAATCGGCCCTTGGGAACCGGAGATTTCTGACTTCAAATCAGTGGTCCCCATCCAAGCCTGTTAATGGCTCTTCCCAGTCAGATATTTCAGGTTCTGTCTGACTTAGAGTATTTCTGAGAGTATATTCCAAAAGCCTGGACTCTCCCCCTTTGATGGACACTAGCAGTTTGTCTCTACTGTGCCCAGAACCAGAGATATCAGCCTTCCAGCAGCTGGTTACTGCTCCAGCTCCACACACCTGGTATGTAGTTTTATATACTCATTGGCAGATTGCTCTGCCTCCTGAACTCTGATCCCCTAGTCCCCAGTACCATTTGGTAGGGAGGATTCTCTAGTTTTTATCCCATTAAAATCTAAGAAATCTATTTCTGGGAACTGGAGATATCTGCAGTCAAGCAAGCTGTCCTCTCACCAGAAAATTATGAATAATAAGCCCACTCCACTATACACCCCTCCTCTGCGTATTAAACATCCTCAACTACCCAGGAAGATATGTATCAGGGCCCCTTCATTCATCCCAATGCCCCCTTCTCCCACCCCATCTCTCACTATCTGTGCAGTAAAGGGGTAATTAGTGGAAATTACTGATCCAGGCCCTACATGCTGAGCGGTTGATATAATACCCGGTAGGTGCCCCGATACATTGCTATGCCCAGGGGTCTACACTGCTGTTGACGCCCCTGTATATATATATATATATATATATATATATATATATGTGTGTGTGTGTATATGTATATATATATATATATTTTTTTTTTTTTTAATTATTATTATTTATATACATTTGGTCTATCTATAATACTTTAACTGACCCGACATATACTGGGTCACCTAAGTGTCCATCTCCGTGCTTTGCTCCGCCCCTCTGGAAACCCCCTTCTGAAAATCCTGCGTTTGCCCCTGCATGCAGTGCCGCGTGTCATTGAATCGCCGCTCGGACAGCTGCCCACCAGTCCACCCTTTCTCGTACTGTTCCCCGCACGGCTGCGAATGGATGTTTTGCATAAACATGGCCTCCATGACCACTTTAAGCCCTGGCCACGTCCATCTATGCCGCTCTCTGAGTGACATTTGCTAATGCGTGCCGAGAATGAGGGGCATGTGTGTGAGGCGCTTGGGAGCACCGGTGTCAGATGGACATGACTACATCTGTAGTCATAAGGTCGGCAGCCAATAGGTTGATACCACAGATCGGCATTTAATATGTCAACAGGTACAAAAGGTGACAGTTTTTTTGGGGTGTTATGTTGAATGTTTAACCATATATTTAGGAAAAACATGTCCCCTCGTAGGCTCGCAAATGTGAACAGAATACAAAATGTGTAGCTGTAAATACTAGGTGGACTGCCACTAGGTACTGTATGTTATTTAACGACATGAAGGCATGGGGAGAAGGTTCCAATGGGGATTACAATGATAGGGAATGTATGGAGCCAGCTCTGTGGGTACTTGAGAGAGAAACTTATGAACAATACAGATTTTGAAATCAGCATAAATACACCTATAATGAAAAAAACATCCATATACAATCGGTAATAATATGAGAAACAATAAAAATAACAATAAACAAAAAAGAAGAAAGGAAAAAAAAAAACTAATAGCAATACATGGTAATATAGGGTCCATCCCGTAAAGGTCGATATTATCAGTAGAATAGAATAGATACTCGCAACACCATTTCCTTATTAAAGGTCAGTACCTGAAACAATATGAGTGGAATAATAGGTCAACCAGACCAGCCATTTGCCTATAGTTTCCATTTCATAACTGCCCTGAATGTTAGATATGTTCTTTGATAACCCTGAAGGGGGGGAGGGGGGGGGATCTCTTCTCCGATATTGAGCCATTACATTATGACCTATAATGTAATACATTGGGGCAGTACGGACGGTGTAATGGTTAGTATTACTGCCTGACAGTGCTGAGGTCATGGGTTCGATTCCCACCATGGCCCTAACTGTGCGGAGTTTGTATATTCTCCCCGTACTTGCATGGGTTTCCTCCGGGTACTCCGGTTTCCTCCCACAATCCAAAAATATGCTGGTAGGCTAAATTTAACCCTAGAATGTCTGTGTGCATGTACATGTGGTAGGGAATATAGATTGTAAGCTCCACTGGGGCAGGGACTGATGTGAATGTTCATATATTCTCTGTAAAGCACTGCGGAATATGTGTGTGCTATATAAGAAACTGTTAATAATAATAATAAATATTGGGGTATATTCAATGCCGCCAGCAAGGTGGTTTGTGCGGTGAGGAAGGCTTATTTACGCCGAAATTAAGCCACCCTCGCTGTATTCTATGTTCTGGGGAAATCCTCCTTGTCAGAGGGCGTGAGGGTACCCTTGCCGTTTCCACCTCACCTCAGGGAACAGGCAAGATGGAAACGGAGGGTGAAGGGGGGTGGGTTGAATAGTGATGGCGAGCTATCGGTATTGCTTGCCGTCAGGGCATTGAATATACCCCATAATGGTCACCTGGGATAGAGGTAGGGAAGTGATGCACAGAAAGAGCCACGCTTGTCCATAAAGGCTGGCTCGTCGGTGCTTTCAATCTCGGTGCGCCATTTGCCAAGAATGGGACGCGCGCGTGTGAGATGCTCGCAAGCCTCGCTCGCAGCAAAGAGACGTGCGAGATGCTTGTGCGTCCCTGTGTCGGCGTGCAATACGGAAAGCTATGGCACACCAGCCTTCTGGCTTCATCTGTAACAAAACAATTTCAGGGGGCAACAGGAGGGAAACATATGCAACTTGTTTAATGAAATCAAAGACGGCAGCCCATAGTATTTACATTTTTGGACCGCATTTGCAATAGTTTTGAATAGAGGTAGAAGCATTGGGGAAACCTTGAACAGAACCCACAAAGGTCTATTTCCGCCTCTGAATGCCATCATCTTTTCTTGACTAAAAGAAGAGTTATTATAGTTGATTAAATACAAGTATTTCAGTACTAATATGTCTAGTGTGAGGTTTTGGATAGAGACTTACCAATGTCATCAACCGTAAAGGAGTATTTATCAAACATGATATTTTCACTGACAAGACGGACTGTATATCCCACCCATACCGCTGTGTGCTCTTTATCAAAATAGCAGCTGTTTTCTCCAGCAGACACATTGTCGGGACAGTCAGTCCAATTCAGGCCACTGTCGAGAGAGATTACATTGATAAATATATGTAATAACATATTGCGGCAGAGTGGGTCTCTCCCACGTGGTGAGAAAAGGGTTAATCACCTGCCGCTCTGGTATATATAAATAACGAATAGACACTCCCCATAAAATGAATGGGGATGGCCAGACCATGGGAACTAGCTGACCAATCAGCCGTTGCAGTTCATTTCCATGTTGAGTGCCTGCCAGTGGCCTCTCCCTCACTAAGGGGCATCTAGGGAAACAGTAGCAAAGTGTTTTGGGTATATTTTGCCAAGAAATGGGGATTTGGCATGTACTGAAGAGGACGTGAATCCCACACAGGTGCCAACGGGGCTTTGATGCTGCCAGTTACAGTTTGACAAGTGACTTAATGAATGGGCACTCAAGCTGGGACCTGTAGTCCTCCTGAAAAGAACAATATTATTTAATAAATTATTAATAGTATTACCTATCCAAAGCCCAGGCCATGCAGAAAAGGTTCTCCTTAGGCTTGGGCCATACGTAGCGGTACAGCGGATCCCTTTCAGCGCTCCGGAGGGAGCCTGCAAAAAAGGGAACTATGCGTTGTCCACACATATGCAACAGGGCCGCAGCTGCCTGATCCACCTGCACCATGCTGTGGTTGTCGGCACGACCGGATTTCAAGGTGAACTCATACATTTGAATGTACCGCACTGTGTTCTACTTGGAACCTGATTGGAAATGTGTGACTCCACGCAGGCTCCTTCCTGTCAAGCAGGTACCGCTAAATAGAACCCACTTGACCGCTATGTGTGGCCCAAGCCTTAGGGAGGGGAAAACTCATACTTTGGAGTTCCCACTTCCCTGGGGGGAAACGGTCATTAGGTCACCAGCAAGATGTTCGACAGTCATTAAGTCGACATGTATTTAGGTCGACATGAGTCTAGGTCGACAGGATCGTTAGGTCAAAATGGGGCTTTTCACATTTCTTTGAGCCGACAGGCGGTATTTCATGGCCTACCATCCACTAGGTCGTGGTGGGAGAAAAGAAAAGTATGTTGAGCGTAGCGAGCCATGCGAGGGGACGCGGCACTACGTTTCAGTGTCCATGTCGACTGTGTCGACATTCAGGACAAAAAAATGTGAAAAACCCCATGTCGACATTTTGACTGTCAACCTAACCCATGTCGACCTAATGACCCTGTCCACCTAACCAGTGTCGACCCAAAAGCATGTCGACCTTATGGTGTCAACCTAACAACTGTCGAGCAACTTGCTGGTGACCTAATGCTCCATACCCTCCCTGGGGATTCCAGTCCTGGGATAATCTGTTTGAAGCTGGTTGCCATTATGGCTCGGGATGAGTGTTGGTCTCTTGCCAGATGATGTCTACAATTTGCTTTCGATTTGACGAAGATTGATGGTGGATTCTAATATACAAGGATAATCCAACAAGGTTTTACAATGAAAATACTTTATCCAATGAACATCACCATCATACTACACTGATGCTGAAATCTGACAGCAATGTACATTGGATGGCAATAAATTGTCCCATATTAAGTATAAAATACAATATGTATAAATAAATAGAAAAGGGAATATTACGGTTTTATATACTGCAGCTTTAGCCGTCCTGATAGGTTGTGAAATCCACCATTAGACCAATGGCATGTGAATGTCTCCTGCTGTGGGGAGCGGCACAGGGTGATATTGGGCCATCTAGAAAGATCTGAAATGGAAAAAGCATTTGTAAGTTAATAAAGTCAAGTAAAAAAAAAAATTACCCAGTAATGCACTGCGGTCATTCTCTGCGGGCAGGTCAATGTGTCATGTGGAGGAATACAGTGTCCGGGGCTGGAACTACAGGCAGTGCAGGTGCACCAGGGCTGCAGTGGTGAAGGGGTGAGGGGGCAGCCTTGGCTGCAGGGCCATAGGTAGACTGTCATTGCCGCCTATGATTCACTGCTGATGCAGACTGCAATGTAATGCCAGGCACCCACCAAGGTATTAAGTGCTGCGTCCCCTGTCCCGGCTCTCCTTTTACCCCTGCTGTCTGTTCTGTCCTTCGGTGGCAGTGCAGCTGCCCAGCTGCTCCACTGTGCGTTCCTACCAACTTCAAAGACATGACGTCAGCACTTTTCAATGCTGTCTACACAGGCTGTCGATGCAGAGAGTAGACCCAGGGATACCGTATCAAATGGGATACGGTCACTAGGTCTACAAGCATTAGGACAACACCACTAGGTTGGCATGACTGAAGGTAGACAAGAGGTTAGGTCGACAGGGACATTAGGTCGACATGGGGAAGGTCAACAGTCAAAAGGTCGACATGGGGTTTTTCTCACTTCTTTACCTGAATGTACACTTAAAAAGTGCACAGCGTCCCCTCGCATGGCTCGCTGCGCTCGGCACACTATTTTAGGTACTTGTTTCCTAGCACGGCCACACCGATTAAGATCGGGGTGGTCGTGCTGAAAAAAATCGGTCGATCGCATCGCATGCGATTTGGTCGCATGCGATGCGATCGACCGATCCGACCGATTTTTGACCCGATTTTTTCATTAAATCCAATGTAAATTGGGTCCCTGGGACCCAATTTTACATTGGATTGAATGAAAAAAATTCCAAACCCCCCCAAATTGAAGCGTGTACACAGCGCCCCACGATAGACGGCAACCCGAAGCGTGGCGAGCGCAGCGAGCCCGCGAGGGGCGGCGGTACGCGTCCTCCGACCTTTTCATGCCCTACTATCCACTAGGGCGTGGAGTGAGAATAGAATAGTGTGGCGAGCGCAGCGAGCCACCGAGCCCGAAGCGTGGCGAGCGCAGCGAGCCCCGCGAGGGGACGCGGATACCTTCACAGGTAATCGCGTCCCTTCGCGGGCTTCACAGTTGTCGGCGTCGCCACGGACACCTGTGAAGCCCGCGAAGGGACGCGTTTACCTGTGAAGGTATCCGCGTCCCCTCGCGGGGCTCGCTGCGCTCGCCACGCTTCGGGCTCGGTGGCTCGCTGCGCTCGCCACACTATTCTATTCTCACTCCACGCCCTAGTGGATAGTAGGGCATGAAAAGGTCGGAGGACGCGTACCGCCGCCCCTCGCGGGCTCGCTGCGCTCGCCACGCTTCGGGTTGCCGTCTATCGTGGGGCGACGACGGGGACATTTTTAATGTGAAATGGGTCATATTGACCCATTTCACATTTTTTAACATTTTTACACCATTTCAATGTTAAAAATTTTTTTAACATTGAATCCTATGTAAAAATCGGGTGCATCGCGTCGCATCGCGTCGGGACCAATGTTAATGGTCCCGACCGACGCGATGCCCCCGATATTTTACAGTTCCCGACAAGATTTCAATGTTAAAAATTTTTTTAACATTGAAGTCAATGCAAATATCGGGGGCATCGCGTCGGTCGCGTCGGGACCAATGTTAATGGTCCCGACCGACGCGATGCCCCCGATTTTTGTTTCCTAGCCGGCAAAATGGACCTGATTTCAAAGGAAATCGGGTCCATCGGGCTAATCGTGTCCCTTAATTAAGGGACACGATTAGTTACGATTGTGGCCGTGCTAGGAAACAAGTACCCTATTTTATTCTCCCACCACACCCTAGTGGATGGTAGGGTATGAAATACCACCTGTCAGCTCAAAAAACCCATGTCGACATTTTGACTGTAAACCTTCCCCATGTCGACCTAACCCTATGTCAACCTTCAGTCATGTCAACCCTCCGTAATGTCACCCTAATGCTTGTAGACCTGTGACCACATCCCATTTGAAAAATGATGGTAAGAAGCTGACTGTCACTTTATCTTTCTCATAGGCGTCGTACACAGACCCCAATGTACCAACCAATCAGCTCCTAACTGTCATTTACAGGCTTATGATATGGCAGATAGGAGCTGATAGGCCAGTACTTCACCAAAGCCTATATAGATGTTTCGGTTATGTTCGGAATACTCCACTTCCTTGATATGTGACAAGTTTTCAGCTTTCCTATCACAGTGGTTAGTGAAAACAAGTGGACATTAAAAAGGGAATTAGCTTCATGCTTAATGCGCACATATTCAAAAATCCAGGGCCTAATTCAGCTTGGGTTGTAGTCTTGCAGTAGGCTGGCCAGCACAGAACAAGGCTGCCCCGCATTGCAGCTCCCATTTATTTTATTATTTATTTACAGTGTCTTATATAGCGCAGCAGATTCTGTTATAGTTTCTTATGGGTAACAACAGACAGACTTGGAGGTTGGAGGGCCCTGCTGCAAGCTTACAATCTATAGGGACATAGGAGGGAAACACAAGGACAGGCACCAGTAATAGCATAGCAGTCCCATCAGGTTACAGGTCCAGAAGGGAAGCTATATAATACATAAGTGCCTCCGAGGGTTATGGGTGTAGAACTTAAATATGATAGGCCACGATGTGCCCGCAGAATTGTGGAGGCGCATCGCTATAGTGCAAGCATTTTGCTACACAGTGAAGCGCTCGCACAGTACAGGCTGCAGCCTGGCTACACGGCCTAGATGCAAAGCCAGGCGCAGGCCGGCCATGTTTCAGGAAACAGCGGCTGCAGCTGCCACAGATCTCCATCCGAACACACCTGCATTGTCCAGACAGTGCCCCGAAAACACTGATCAGTCACCGACCCATACCCGCCTCATCGACGCCCCATCCCCCCCCCCCATCCCCCCCCGACGGTCCATGAACTGCTGCCGCATTTTTCGCAATGCAACCACAGTAGGCCTAGCACAGGCCTATCACAGGCATAGCACAGGCGCACTGTTGTAGGGCTTGATATAAATATATTAAACCGTGGAATAGTAATATTACTGGGGTGCAGGACGGGGTCCCGACAGTCATTAACCCGACGTCGGGATCCCGACTGTTAAAACACAGACGGCCGGGTTCCCGACGGCCGGCGGCTATTTTCCCTCGTGGGGGTCCACTACCCCCATAGAGGGAGAATAGAATAGGTGGCGAGCGTAGCTCGCCACCGTGCCCGCAGCGTGGCGAGCGCAGCGTGGCGAGCGCAGCGAGCCCCCAAGGGGCTTTGTTGCGCTGGCCACACTGTCTGAGGCCAGGCAGTCGGGATCCCGATGTCGGGATAATGACTGTCGAGTCATACCACACCCATATTACTGTACCTGTCTTTTTCACTTCCTTCTGTAGTGGCTGCATGTTACTGACAACTGTAGAGTTTAGTGGGTTCAAAGGAGAATGATCTGGAAAACAAGAAAGCAATCTAAAACTAATACATGAGTTATTCTCATCTGACACACCCCAGATGGCAGGCATGGCGCATAAAAGCTTCAAAAAGTGATAAAGTGGAGAGTGACAAACAAGCAGCCAATCTGCTCCTACCTGTCATGTTGCAGGCTGGGTTTGATAAATGGTAGTTAGGAGCTGATTGTCTGGCTGTTTATTACTCTCCAATATATATAGGTGGAGCGCTTTGAGTACTATGGATCAATTAGATATTACAATAAACCTAACAAAATGTATTAAAATAAATAGGCATAAAACATGCAATTAATGCTAAGAATAATAATACAGTTAAATGCAACAAGTGTACTGATAATTACTAACTGTATAATAAACAGTATAGCAATAGAGGTTGTATACTTAGTGATACTGGAGTCATGCTTGTTCCTGTACTGTATGTCTCCTGTAAAGGTTAGTGGCTCACTTCCCCACTGGGTATCTTGGCCAGAAGCAAATTAAGGGAGTCCATAGACCATGCAGGATATTAAGTATCGCGGGGGGGGGGAGGTGAATGCAGTCCTCCAGTTATAGTGGCAGCCTCATGATGTTCGCGGTATTTGTCATCCACAATTTGCAGGTGGTGGCGTTCCACAAGCTGGTAAAGTGCTGAGAAGTTTCCAAAATTGGAACCCAGGGGTGAGCGTAGGAGTTGAATTGTAGTAGGAGGTCCAATACAACCTTTAAAATCTGGGGTCGGTTTAAAAAGTGCAAGTGCTGCCTGACATGTTTTGTCGTGCTCAGATGACTTTATCAAAGGGACCACTTTACCAGCTTGTGGGACGCCACCACCTGCAAATTGTCGATTACAAATAGATGCCTCTATAACTCGTCTATTTTTCTATTCAATTTTGCTTCTATGAGCAAAACCGAATGAACATCGAACGAGTTTCAGCCGCATTTGATGCAGATTTGATCCAGATGTGCAGTCCCACGGCATCAAAATGAATATGTACTATATAGTCCAAATTGAATGCGTTTTGCTTGCCTTTGATTCGATCCCGAAAGCAAAACCGCACCGCATGAATGCTCGTTTACCTTATGTCCCAACCTCATAACAATTCCCTTCCCATGGACCTTACTGGGGGAAAAAAGAAATGGTCCCCTACATGCTGTAAATCACTCCAAAACATGGTGCTGGCCCCGAACTCCGCAGGCTTTAATAGGTTAAACGACTATTTCATTCCTCACAGTTTTACGGTAGCTAACACCAGTGTCGAAACTTGTGGGTGACGAGTCCAGGTGAAAAAAAAAACTCTGGGCCCCCCCTCCTCCACCCCAACCCCAGTTAACAATTTGCAACACAGCAGCGGGTGACAGGGAGAGGAAGGGAGAGGCAGAAGGCGACAGGGAGATTAAGGGGAGGCAGAAGGTGACAGGGAGAGGAAGGGGGGGGGGGGGGCAGAAGGTGACAGGGGGAGGCAGAAGGTGACAGGGAGAGGAAGGGGGAGGCAGAAGGTGACAGGGAGATGAAGGGGGAGGCAGAAGGTGACAGGGAGAGGAAGGGGGGGCAGAAGGTGACAGGGGGAGGCAGAAGGTGACAGGGAGAGGAAGGGGGAGGCAGAAGGTGACAGGGAGAGGAAGGGGGAGGCAGATTATGACCATTGCTCCCGATGCATTTCACCCGCTGCATTAATTGTAGTTCCGCCTCTGGCGCTGGCATTTTTAGCGGATAATTTAAGGATCGTTCACAGCAATGTTGGCACTCACATAGTTAACGTGTCTTCATCTAAACAATGTGGACATGCTGTCTACATATATGCTGTCTTTGTACAGACTATACACAATTCACATTCATAGCTGACACTTACCTATAGATATAAAACCTGGGATCACTAATACATCGCTGTATTTCCCAAATGTGTCATTCCCTCGTGGTCTGCATCGGACTCGGAACAAATGCTCCTCTCCTATCTTCAGGCCATACACCGGTAAATACGTAGTGGGCACTACATCATACTAGAACAAAGAAGTAATCAATCACATCTAATCCTTCATCAGTGTGAATTCTATTTTAGTGCTTCAATTGTCAATGGCCTCATACTGATTGCCAACCACTAAAATGGGGGGGGGGGGGGGGACAGCTGGCAGCTTCTTAAATGGGTTCGGAGTGTGACTTTTGGTAATTATTATCATAGTGACAGAACATCTTATCCTACTGGCTCCCCCTGGGGGATGGGATGCCGGCAGTCATAATACAGGGGGTTGGGGTAGGTTTAGGTAGTAAGGGGGGACATAGGGATAGGCTGCAGGGAAGGTTGTGGGGAGGAAGGGTTGGGCTGTGGGGCAGGGGTGTTAGGTTTAGGTGGCAGGAAGGAGGGTCAGAGTTACTGTAGGCTGCATGGAGGGTGGGTCAGGGTTGAGCGAGCCGGTTAAAGGTAGTATACTTACCTGAACTCTGTCGGGATTCCCTCCATCAGGATGCCAGCGACAATATTCTGACCGCTGGCATCCCCACCTCCAGTCATCTGTATTCATTACTAATAGGATTTAGATCTTACCAGTTTCCATTGGGATTTATTTGCCTTCTTTATCTGTACTTCACATTCCAGCGGAACCGAACTGCTAGATGAGTTTGGAGGCTTCCACAGTAACTGTACGTCCATATGTACAAGATTTGTGCTGATGTCCCGAATAAACCAGCTTAGGTCGGTTGGCAAATCGGTTCCCGCTGAGAACAGAAAACCAAAACCATTAGAACAAAACGCCTAGAACAGAATAAAGCGATGAGAACCTTTCATGTAAATGACAGTGGGGCAGATGTATTAAGCCTGGTGAAGAAATACAGTGTAAGGTGATAACGCACCAGCCAATCAACTCCTAACTGTCATTTTTCAAACATAGCTGATTGGCTGGTGCGTCATCACCTTCTACTTTTCTCCACTTTCTCTCTTAATATATCTGCCCCATTGAGTGGATGAAGATGTCATGACCTGGGGATCATAGTAACAATGTTATTTTATATGTTTTTAGTCTATTTTCTGATATATTTTGAGGATAAACGAGCGATGTCCATTATTAAGCTGTCAAGGTTTATCTTTAACTCCTAAGAACCTCAGGTTTGTATAAAGGTAACATCCAGTAACACCTTCGTCCGGTCGCCTCTTCATTTCCTGCTCGTTGACGTTACTGGGAGTAAAAGCTACAGTTGGGTTAACCCATAGAAGCCTATGGGCTTCTCTCCACAGTGCTGGTTAGCAGGATTGGACACGGAACACTCCCAGCATGCCCTGCACCAGCCGGAAAGCACAGAGGGACCACCGGGTCATAGATGTGAAATTCCAGTGATGAGCGAGCATCGCAAAGGACAGCTCTTATCGGAAGCCATTAGTATCAATGTGATGCCCATGTAATGTGTGGCAGGATGCATCGACAACGTTTAGTGCACCCCGCCCTGTGTTTGAAAAGTGACAGGAGCTGTCCACTTTATCTCTCTCCAAGGCCTACCAAAGCACATTTGGTTTGATAATAAACAAAACCATGCTGCACTGCAGGTGGGGCAGAGGAATAACATGTGCAGAGAGAGTTAGATTTGGGGGGGTTATTTTGTTTCTGTTTCAGGGAAAATACTGGCTGCTTTATTTTTACACTGTACAACATAGATTTCATTTTAAAGCAAGCATCCCACCCAAATCTAACTCTCTCTGCACATGTTACATCTGCCCCACCTGCAGTGCACATGGTTATGTCCATTAGCAAACCAAATGTGCTTTGTGAGCCAACCTGAATGACCCCCTTAGTCACTGTTTCATTCAACCTTTGGCCGGGACTAGAGCATCCTAACTGTAGAGTGGCCATAAAGAAAGAAGTGTAGCTAAGCAGCCCTACCATAAAGAAAGCAGATTCTTCCATGATGATGCACAATCAGGGGCGGATCTAGGAAAGAATAATGCATGCTCCCCCCCCCCCCCTGAATCCGCCACTGTGTACAATAACCACTCACATGCAATATGTGACACCACATCCGCCAACATATTCTATAAGGAATGCCAGACATTTTGCTCAGTGGGTATGAATCCTAGGGTTGACAGTGTATAGTTCGACAATCTATATGTCAACACGTAAATGGCTGACACATAAAAAAGGTTGACATGAGTTTTTCTCCTTTTTTGGGGTATCAATGTTGACACCTGAGCACATGGACCCCGATTGGTGTAGCGCTTACCAATCTCCGCCATCACTGCACTCTGCACACAGTAAGTTCACAATCTTAGTCCACGTGGATTTTTTTTTTAAAGGGGAAAAATTGTTAAAAACTTGGGTCAACCTTTTCCTTGTGTTGACCGTGTGAATTTTGACTACATGCTGACGACCTAGACCAAGCATTCCCAACCGCGGTCCTCAAGGCACACCAACAGTGCAGGTTTTAGTGATATCCAGGCTTCAGCACAGATGGATTAATCAGAATCACTCAGGTACTAATTAATTCACCTGTGCTCAAGCCTGGATATCTCTAAAACCTGTGCTGTTGGTGTGCCTTGAGGACCGTGGTTGGGAATGCCTGACCTAGACACTGTTGACATCATCTGGATGGGATGCAGTTAAAATCCCGGCGGTCGGGATCCCGGCGTTCAGAATCCCGACGCCGGAATCCCGACCGCCGAAATACCGACACATTCTCCCTCCTGGGGTGTCCACGACACCCCTGGAGGGAGAATAAATTAGCGTGCCGAGCGTAGCGAGGCACCGGGCCCGCTGCGTGGCTTGCTAGTGGTTCCACGTCCCCCCCTTGTCGGCATTTCGGCTGTCGGGATTCTGAACGCCGGGATCCCGACCGCCGGGATTCAATACTGAATCCCATCTGGATACCTAGCTCAGCATCTCATTTGCTGTACTACAATGTATATTGTCACTCAATTACAGAACGTGGCTATAATCAGTATAAACAGCATTGAATTATTCCTTCTCAGTCATCATTAAAGTACAAAGCCGACATAATAAGAATTAATAACAATTGCACTTGATAGGTAAATTGGATCTCGCAGTTCTATTATGTGTGGGGAACATTGTGTGTGGCAAGCATTCAGGAACCGGATGGTATGTGAAAACCATGTGAGCAGCAAGTGGGCGCTGGTTACTTATGCACTTCATATTACTGCAGTAATCATTGGCTCTGTACAAAATAATGTATTCAATGCATAGAATGCAGGAGTTCTCGGGAGAGTATCACTGGAATCCATTATTCCGCTCATACACTTGAGAAACATGAAACAGATTCAGGAAAAAAACTAGTCAGTGCGAAACCAACAATGTACAAAGGTATTTCTCCCCTCTCTCCTTATGTGCCTTTCTTAGAATATATAAACCTCTGCCACCCTGATGATTGCTTCAGTGTCCTGTCCCCTGATGCAACTATCCATATTTACCATGTACTTGTCCTAAACTGTCTTGTGCTGTTATTCGTTATGTGTTTTTGCTCATAACTATGGTCTGTAAAGCGCTGCGTAATATGTATGCGCTATATAAGAAACTGTTAATAATAATAATAATAATAATAAAGTCATAAATAAAGGTATATAACTGCAGGAAAGCAAGTTACATTGGGGCAGCTGTATTAAGCCTGGTAAAGGGATAAAGCAGGGTTGCCTACTTTTAAAGTCTCCTCTCCGGGACGTCATCAAGCCCCGCCCCCCAGTACAGCAAATCCCGCAATTTGTGGGTCTTCAAGTAGGAGGTGAGGTAAATGACGTAGTTTGCATCTTTAGCCCCGCCCCCCCAAATCTGCAAATTGCTGTCATTTACCGCTGCAGCCAGGGAGATTCGGGGGTGCCGCCGGTGTCCGGGAGGGTTGCCCACCTTTCTGGGGCAGGGAGGGGGACACGATTTTCGGGAGCCTCTCGACCATTCCGGGAGGGTAGGCAAACCTGTGATAACACACCAGGCAATCAGCTATGTTTGAAAGATGACAGTTAGGAGTTGATTGGCTGGTGCGTTATCACCTTCCGCCTTATCACAACTTTATCACTTTACCAGGCTTAATACATCTGCCCCATTATGCTGTGTGCTATTTTTGGGGGGTGGGGAGGCAACATTTTCTGATCAGGGAAGGCCACAACTAAACACACTGGGCCTGATTCATGATTGGAAATAAATCAAAAAAGCAAGCAACTGAGCAAATCCATGCTGTATTGCAGGTGCGGCAGATGGAACATGTAGAGAGAGTTGCAGTAAATATAGGTAGGTTATATTTTTTTTGTAGTAGCCCACAAATGTTGGACAACTTTATTTTTACACTGCACCCAAATCTATTCTCTCTGCACGTTACATCTGCCCCACCTGCAGTGCAGCACAGCTTTGCCCAGCTGCTTTTTTTTTTTTACTTTGAAACATGAATCAGGCCCATTGTGTCCATCAAAGTCAATTGAATTCCCCCAATGTCTAAAGGTCAACTCAATGAACGGGCATACGTAATAAGGACCTTATGCAATGGGCTATTCACTGCAATGTTTGGCCACTGAATATAAAAAGGGTGGGTGCATCATTTGTTCCTGAATGCAGCGTCTCTCACATCTGTGCTTCTCTCTGTGGAGATAATAAGACTTATACAATAAAAGAAACTACAGACGTGTCCTCCAGAGTCCCTGATTCAGACCTTAAAAAGGCTGCAATTTTTGCAGACGGACAAAACATGCTGCACTGCAGGTGAGGTAGATTTGTTCTGGGCCCTGGTAAAGAAAAGTGGTGTGGCCAACAGAAGGGGGCGTGGGCACATCCCTGTATGGAAAAAAAAAAGCACTGGGTGCAGACCGTGTGTGGGAGGCCTTCCGTCTGGCAGGTGGGACACCCTCTCAGGGAGACAGAGGACAGGCTGATGCTGCCCCTCTCAGCACACAGCACTGAGCAGCGTGTGCTGAGCTGGGGAGAGAGGCTGTACTGCAGTGGCAGCCTGTCCTCTCTACTCCCACTGTCTAATCCCATTCCCGGGCCCCTTTATCTGACCCAGGTCCGGGTAAATAGTACCCATTACCCCCCTTCGAGGCGCCACTGCCCATATGTAATGAGTTGCAGCAAGCAGGCAGCTCTGTGAGATTCTTCATAGGAAATAATACTTTACAGTGTATACCAGTGACACTGTAACATAGCATTTTGTATGCAGAAACAGCTGTAGCTGCACACAGAATATAGGCATGCTGCATATCATTTTAATCAATGTAGTATGCTTGTGCAAGATACTCGGCCTTAGTAAATGCATCCGGGACTAGGCACAACTACAAGGGTTGTGTAACGTGACGGCAGCAATGACGAGGGAGGACACATCTGTCCTTCATTTTTTAAATCCAATCGCTTATTAATTATACTGAGCATCCAGTGTAAATAGCGGCTTACCAGTTTTCACTGGGAAATGGCGTTCATCAAATGTAACATTTTCACCCACTAGACGTATGTAATAATCAGACATAGCCAATGTGTGATCATCACTGAAATAGCAGCTATTCTCTCCTTGCGTCACATTGTTGGGGCAGTCTGTCCAGTCCGTGTCGCTGAGGAGACAATACAGAAATTATACATATAGGAACTTATTGTTTTCAGTGCATGTGATTTTTTTTTTTATGTTATGAGTAGACCAAGTACAGACGGGAATGGTTCAAAGGATCAACTCAACACGACCTAGGCAACTAAAAAAATGTGAAATTGAAATGAATTACTTTTCATTTTTAATTAATTAAAAACCACAATACTTGCTGTACGCTCATTCGGATTACCAAGATCACCGATCACACCCACTGATACAAGCCCATCACAACATACAGTGTACTCAGTGTGACTCATACTGATGCACTGATTGCCAATAATCTCTGAACTGAGCAAAAGTCCATCTATCTACAGCAGGGGTGGGGAACCTTTTTTGTGCTAAGGGACGTTTGTATGGGGAAAAAATCCTTTGGGGCCATATGTAAAAATTTCTCTTACAAATTGTCCTGCTGCAGCCGTCCCACGCTCCGGTGGCTGCCGCTGAATAGGACTGACAGTCTCTGGCTGCTGTTGATTAAGCGAAATCTCGCAAGAACTACTGACCTCTCTCTCTCTCTCTCTCTCTCTCTCTCTCTCTCTCTCTCTCTCTCGAATTCCGCTGTACTTGACTCCCGGCAAAGCCACCGGGCGGTCGGGCCACTCAGACTGGCTATGGGGTCCGCATACGGCCCCCGGGCCTGAGGTTCCCCACCCCTGATCTACAGTATCTCTCTATTTCTCGAATATATAAAAGCAAAAATTTGTCTGTCCTTCTGTCTTTCTATACAAATCCACAATTTACAAGGGAAAATCATGAAATTTTATATACGAGCGTATTGCAACACGGACGAGGCAACAAAAAAAAATTCTAAATCTAAACAAATAATTACGGTGAATTTTTTTTGTTAATTAAAAACCACAATTTTTGTATGTTCCAACATAACTCCTGGCTGTAGCAATTTATAACAAACTTGGTAAACATACGACTTCCTATCTGGGAACAAATACTGTGGGGGTAAGACACCCCTAGCATCCCTAGGGGTGAGACAGCAGCACAGAGTATATCAGGACACGCATGATATGTCAGTGATGACAGGGACAGTGACATGATGTGAGGAGGGGAATAGAGATAGCACAAACCCACACACAGAGTTATATAATCGAAGTAGCAGGGTCCACCAGCAGCACAGAGTATATCAGGAGATGTATAATGTTCTGCGTTATAATGTAAATTAGCGAACAACTAATGTTATCTACAGTATACTGTGTTTTTAACATTTAAATAGATTTTTGTAAACAAACATTCTTAATATCACGGGCAACGTCGGGTACTCCAGCTAATAGGTAGGAGCATTGTGACAGGCTGTTAACTAGTGTGACTATAATGTACACCAATGGAATATATATATATATATATATATATATATATATATATATATATATATATAACATAGAGGAACTGTACCTTATCTTGTATTGCAGCTTTATCACTCCTGAAAGGTCCCGAAAATCACCATAGCTCCATTGGCAGCTGAGCGTATGTGTACTCGGGGAGTGGCACTCTGTGATTCGGGGCCATCCTGATGTGTCTGAAATGAACAGACAAAAGCTTGGGTTACTGCGAAGGTTTTACACATAGACGTACTGTATATTGTAGCTGATTAAGTCACAAACTGGTGACAGCCACTGTAATTACTATACATGGGTGGTTCAGCAAATAAGGTAGGAAGACCTCTCATTGTGGAAATGTATTCAACTCATGCATATACCTATATTCAATAGTATAGAATAGTACACATAGCTGTCTAAGTATATGTTCCAATGGTACACCAAGGCGTTTATTTCATAATAGAAGAAATGAGAGTAATGCGCATTAAGCCAGGACATGGCGGTTTGCTGAACGTCACTGATATATCAGTTTATCAGCAATATCGCTAACTCAAATCATACCTCCCAACTTTACTGCCACAGGAGGAGGGATGCTATTGCATGCCCGAAATGTTGGGGGCATGGTCTATCAAGAAGGGGTGTGGCATATACATGCATCGCTCTGGCGAGGTCACAACCTGTTTTCGCCACTGTGGGGGCATGCCCAGCGGCTCTGAGCTGCTGGCTATGCCCCCAGCCCCTCTGGCTGCAGGAGTAGACCCTAGACTACTAGACCAAATATGCTTAATTCATCTGCCCGCCTGAATCAGACCTTCAGTACAAATTGTCATTTGTGGTGAATATATGTAGCTGACCGGTTCGCTGCGTGTATAAAAGGCAGTGCACCAAACCTGTTTCCATGACGTTATGACTGTATACCACGACATGCTGGTGATGGATTTGAGCTGTTGATGTGCCCTTTAGACACAGAAATCTGATCACACTTCCCA
Source organism: Crinia signifera (assembly GCF_055691185.1). Lineage (NCBI taxonomy): Eukaryota > Metazoa > Chordata > Amphibia > Anura > Myobatrachidae > Crinia > Crinia signifera. The sequence goes on from NC_139217.1 coordinate 446,626,010, forward strand.
GCTCATTATTTTATCATGTTTTTGCCAGCCCCGCCATCATACCTGATGTTAGTACAGTATGTTCTAGAGCAGGGGTGGCCTAACCGGTCCTAGAGTTCTACCAATGGTCCACGTTTTCCAAATCACCTAGCTGGTGCACAGCTGTAGTCATTACTAACTGTCACACGACCCAGATCCCCTAGCTGGTGCACAGCTGTAGTCATTACTAACTGTCACGTGACCCAGATCACCTAGCTGGTGCACAGCTGTAGTCATTACTAACTGTCACATGACCCAGATCACCTAGCTGGTGCACAGGTGTAGTCATTACTAAATGTCACATTCCCAAATCACCTAGCTGGTGCACAGCTGTAGTCATTACTAACTGTCACACGACCCAGATCCCCTAGCTGGTGCACAGCTGTAGTCATTACTAACTGTCACGTGACCCAGATCACCTAGCTGGTGCACAGCTGTAGTCATTACTAACTGTCACATGACCCAGATCACCTAGCTGGTGCACAGGTGTAGTCATTACTAAATGTCACATTCCCAAATCACCTAGCTGGTGCACAGCTGTAGTCATTACTAACTGTCACATGACCCAGATCACCTAGCTGGTGCACAGCTGTAGTCGTTATTAACCGTCACATGACCCAGATCCCTTAGCTGGTGCACAGCTGTAGTCTTTACTAACTGTCACATGACCCAGATCCCCTAGCTGGTCCAAAAATGTAGTCATTACTAACTGTCACATGACCCAGATCACCTACCTGGTGTACAGGTGTAGTCCTTACTGTCAGATGACCCAGATCCCCTAGCTGGTGCACAGCTGTAGTCACTACTAACTGTCACATTGTCAAACCTGCTGCATTCATTCCTACTATAGATCCACAGGTTGCCTGATACATGACCTGTTGCCAGATCTTGAGGACAGGTTTGGCCAGCCATGTTCTAGAGCAGTGATTCCCAACCCTGGTCTTCAAGTACCCCCAACAGTGTACATTTTCCAGGTCTCCACACAGAATCACAAGTGACATAATTAGCTCCACCTGTGGATCTTTTAAAATGTGTCTGAATAATGAGGGCACCTGCTGGGTGATGTGAATAATGTGCACTTTGTACTTGAGGACCAGGGTTGGGAACCACTGTTCTAGAGGATGGGCAGATCAGGGATGTTTAAATCCTCCCCTCTTGTGTCTTCATCTGGGTACACACTAGATGATATTTTGAATGATGCCCAATTCCAACAGATCAAAAAGACACATCATTAAAGCCGTCTGGATTCGTGTACAAAGCTGCCGCATCAGTCACAGATCAGTCAGTTTGCAGCCTTCAGACCTATGATCTCTCAGAATATTACTGGATATTGCAATGCTCAAGACACACACATGCTTTTTTCTAGACCCCTCAAATAAGATCCTTAACAATCTTAAAGAATTGATTAAGAAACATGTATTGCTGGAGACTATAACTAGTGAAATTGCTGATTTTTCTGTTCCGGTGCTTTATCTACTGCCGAAAATGCACAAATGTAACAGTAACCCACCCGGATGACCTATTACAGCTGGGACAAATAGCTTAACAGCTAACTTGTCATACTTTGTCGATCACCACCTCCAACCTTTGGTTTTAAAAAATCGATACCACCTCAAAGATACCAAAGACGTCCTTAATAAATTGCAGAACATAAAATGGGAGGGCGATTATTACTTAATCACAGCCGATGTTACATAGCTTTACACAATAATCAGTCACTGCGATGGCATTGAGGCAGTCAAAAATACATTGTGTAAGACTGACATGGTTAAGGATTTGCAAAGCTTGCTTTTGGAAAGTATTGATTTCATACTGCATAATAATTACTTTAATTTCGACGGTTGCTAAGAGATTGGTACAGCAATGGGGACCAGATTTGCCCCCAGCTATGCCAATATATTTATGGCCAGATGGGAGGATTCCATGGTCTGGCAAGGGCATAGCTGGGGTGCAAATCTGGTCCAATGGTGGCGTTACATTGACGACGTCCTGTTCGTCTGGAGGGGAGAAGAAAGCACACTTATGGACTTCTGCTCATATCTTAACAGCAATACTTTAAATATAAAGTTATCATTTAACATAAGTAAATCAGAGGTCAATTTTTTGGATCTGAGGATTTACGTTGATGAGGGTAAAATAGAGACATCAGTGTATGTCAAACCCTCGGATTCAAATACCTATATTAACCCTTCAAGCAACCATCTAAAGAAGTGGATAACTAACGTACCCAAAGGTCAGTTCATACGCCTTAAGCGCAATTGCTCCACCATTAACAACTTTGAAGAAAGTGCCAGAACTATGAGGGATAAATTCCTCATTAAGGGGTATGACAGTGACCTTATAGAGAAAGCCCTGGACACCACTCGAGATCTCCCCAGAGATCAATTGCTTAGTACTAATACACCAAAACCTAGATTCCCGGATAAAACTTATGACATAGCATTTACTACTCAATATACCAGTTATCATAAGTCCATAGAAAAAATCTGTAAGAATTTTTTTTAAATTGCTGCTAGAAGACCCGATTCTGGTTAATATTCTCCCCAAAACTCCAAAATTTATTTACAGGAGGGCCGCAAATTTAAAGGACAAATTAGTTTCTAGTGCGTTTTCCACTGGCGTACTCACACGTAATAAAGGCTTTCACCGATGTGGCGATTGCAGTATGTGCAAATCTTGCCCATCATCTATAAGAAAATTTACTGAAATCCATCTTAATGATCGTGTTTTTAAACCACAACAGTTTATAACTTGTAACTCAAATTATGTGGTCTATGCCATTCGGTTTGCCTGTGACAAAATTTATGTCGGCAAGACAAAGAGAAACTTAAATATGTTCCTAACATTAGAAAGGGATATAAAGAACATCCATTCTCTCTACATTTTAAAGACCACCATAACTGTTCCATGGATTTTATCACTGGCTTTTGGGGCCTTGAAGCTATTAAAAACAATTGGCGGTACAATAATAGAGATATCCACTTAGCCAAAACAGAAATGCGCTGGATTTTTAATTTATCATCTCTCGCCCCGTCTGGCCTAAACCACGATTTTGAGCTTAAATGGTTTTTATGAAATGTTTTTAGAATGTTTTTAAGACATTTTATTTTTAAGCTGTATCGGTACTTATGTAGTATCTGGGCTGCCGATTTTTTGATTGTATGCCTTAAGTTAAGGCATACAATCAGATGCGATGCGATATTGCATCGCATGCGACCATCGGATGCGATGACCCGATTTTTCCATAGGAATCAATGTTAAAATGGACTGAGTCCATTTTAACATGGAATTCAATGGGAAAAAGGGGTCCTTTTCATACCCCTACTATCCAAGTGGGCATGGAGTTGGATATAAACCTGTGGCGAGCGTAGCGAGCCACCGAGCCCGAAGTGTGGCGAGCGAAGCGAGCCCCGCGAGGGGACGGTATTCTGTGTCCGCTCGCCACGCTTCGGGCTCGGTGGCTCGCTACGCTCGCCACAGGTTTATATCCAACTCCGTGCCCACTTGGATAGTAGGGGTATGAAAAGGACCCCTTTTTCCCATTGAATTCCATGTTAAAATGGACTCAGTCCATTTTAACATTGATTCCTATGGAAAAATCGGGTCATCGCATCGCATCCGATGGTCGCATGCGATGCGATGTACCCGATTTAGAAATCGGCAGCCCAGATACTACATAAGTACCGCTGTATCTTTATGCCATGTATGTGTTTTCATATGCTTGTTAAATATATTTATATATTGTGAATATTTAGGTTACTTTATCATGTAAAGGTATTATACCTATAGATAGAGGTAACTTCCTTAAACTATTTTTTTCTCTTGCCCATATATTTTTTACTCATTTGCGATTTTTTTATACTTTTTCAAAAAGTCATTTAACTCCCAACCACACTTACATAATGCTGGTTGAGTATTTATTATTAGTATACTTTGTCCCCCAATTATCTATGGCACTATCAGCCGTGCCTGAGTAATCCCGGCACCTGTTGCCGTTTGCGTTCCATCTGGCGACACAATTACTTCCGCATTTGGGGTCCACGGCAAACAGAGATAGAGCCGTGCTGACGCACTTCCGGCTTGTGCGTTCCAGAAGCCGGATGTGCACGTCCGGTATTGCGTTCCAGCTCAGGGCAATTTTTATAGCGATCGGCTGTTAAAGCTTTATTCACTATGCACACTGCTTTACAGTAGCGGCACATATATTATTATGTCCCGCCCGGATATCCCCTTTATTTAGAGGAGTCTGTTCAGTGTATTTCACATTTTATAAAGTTGACCCCCGTGACCCGGAAGTTTAACCTCTATATGGTATATATACCCCCCTCCTCTCATTCACTCCTCAGCCTTGAGAAAGACGGCAGCAGCCGTTGAAACATGTTGACCAGGAGTGACTGAGGACTTTGTCGTGAGCTATCTTCCTGCACACACGGTCATTGGCCAATGTGACCGTTGTTTCAGGTGATTGTTTTACTTCATGTTTTTATCTTTTTACTGTGTGGTTTATTAAACCTTTTGTTGAACTACGTATGAGACTCCTGTTTTTTCCTTCCTCCCTCAATATATACCACCGTCTGTGGATATTGAGACGAGGTGTGAAGGGGATTGGAGGTCTCTTCAGACAAAAGATACCTTTATGTGCTTCTAGCAACACTTTGTTTTAGTGAGTACGGTACGCATCTAAATAAGCGACACCCCGTATTTGGTATGATGAGAATTGTACTTCACTGAGTGGTGACCCCTTTAAGCAAAGAAACCGTTACGCGCTTGATTCTACTGCTCCTGAGAGTGAGTACGGTACGCACCCTTCCTTATCCACATCCATCATTGTCAGGATTCTAAACAACACGTGGTGACTTCAAGGGCTAAAACCAGTGAAAAGATACCTTTATAGGTGTATTACTCTTTTCCCTTCTGTGAGTTGGGTACGGACCCCTTCCTGAAAGTCACTGAGATATTCCCTTAGTGAATTATTTTCTCTGACCCATTGCATTTCTATTTATTTTTGCATATACATCGAACTTTGACGGAGACGACTGTCAAATAAATCTGTGAAAAACAAATTCAGCGCCAACAAGTGTATTCTTCTTCTGCCAACCCCCTCCCCCTGTTACTTGCCCTGTTGGTCACTCTGACAATAAATGTTCACTGCGGCCGTTGTTGCTGATGAATCACTGCGCATTTGCAGTGTTGCATGCGCAGTTCAGTGATAATCGCTAAACTTGGTGAATAATCGGCATCAACGATGTCTTTGAAAAATATACCCCTTTCACACCACCACTTCCACCACGGTTAACTCGGGTCACACCTCAGTGTGAAGGTTCCTGAAAAATAACCCAGGTCCAATGACACAGGAGTCCAACCCAACTAGCAGTGTGAAAAGATGGCCCGGGTCCCACTTACAGCATAGGCAGAATTTAGAGATGTCGCCTCCACGCTTGGGCAGAACAGTTTAAACCCAGTGTAATTGTCATCTGACCCAGAATGGAACCTTGCATTAAATCCCAGGTCAAAGAGGTATTACTAGAGTAGGGTATAAATTGGCTCAGCCCACAAACTAGCTGTCTCCGCTGTCTCTAGGTGGGATACGGCTGATTGGTCAGCAAGAGGTTGAAAAGAGCGGAGGCTGGAGTGACAGGGGTTAGGAGTCTAGAGTGACTTAGGGCCAGAGGTTGCAGTGACAAGTGGCAGAAGGCATATGGGAAAACTGACACTTGATATACCCTGTATGGAAAGATCTATGTGAAGCACATCCTCCCCAAAGAGGAACCATCCGAGGCAACCATTATAATAACAATTATATAATCTTCAATATAATTTATGAGAGTTCAACTGTAGATCCCAAGCTTGTATCCAGAACCACTACTTTTTATTGCAATTTTATATAAGCATGGGATTGTGAGCTAGAAGTAATGAGACTGCTAATTATCACTTTCTCTCTAATAAAAACTGTCCAATATACAGTAAAATGTAGAAACGCCAATATCCTGTCATACTGTCTTTGTTAATGGACTTTCACAGCACGCAATTAAATATAAAGCTGTAAATCATGTTAAACACTAAAAACATACAGCAAAGAAATAATGCAGCACGGTCAGACTCTTTCATTCTCGTCACTCTGCAGGAAACTTGTGAGTGGAACGTTCGACAATGCAGTAGACTCGGTGAGGAATTCAAACATTTTTGGGCAAAAACACTTACTGTAGAATCTGTGGTAGGTTCAAGGATCTATGTGTTTTTTTGGGACAAAGGTTTCATCCGGGATTTTTTATTTGTTTGTATAAGGCAAGTGAAAAAAAAATATATGGAAGCCAATCCTGGGTCCGTTTTTCAATACCGGGATTGAGAAATTAAAACCAGACATGTACTAAAATCCAGCTAATCCTACTTACTGAAACAAATCTAATTTTGACAGCCTGAATAATTATAATTTTAATTGGATTAGAATTTACACATTTTACAGAAAGTGACCCCTCACTGTTAGTCTATACATCCACTGTATAGTCAGCACCAGTGCACCCCAACATGCATAGGGGAGCTGCACCCTCTGACAGTCAGTAATGGGCGGGGATGTTTGGCAGTGTTTGGGGTGACAGCTTCCCTATTTGAATGTTGGAGTGAGGACTCCACTGACTGACACTTAATTACATCTCTGTTATACCAACTGACACCATTAATAACAATAGCCAATGACAGCTGCCGGTGCCATTCTAATATAAACAGCTTGTCCTGACTATAAGGATTCAATTCAGTGTAAGAAGATCAAACTGCCATTGCACTTGGTAATTCATCTCACAGGGCCTGATTATACAGTAGGTTCCAGGTGCCATAGGCCAATACACATGTACTGTAGCTCCCCTTGTAATGCCACTAAACACACATGTATTGGCACTCAGGGACTCGCCAGTCATACTGCCCACTGTGCATGTAACAAAGGTTATACAACTGACATGTAGGTCTAATGCTTGTGTCATGTGAACGAGACTTTGGCTTTAGGTTGGTACCCCCAGTCCTGGCGCCCTAGCCTGCAGCCTATTGATTAATCAGGAACTGCACTTCACCCTCATATCCCCTAATTCTTGTGGATTTAATATGCAGCCCTGTAAACAAAACGCCGTACATACAGGCTCGGGGGAACCTTCCATGGAGCAGATGGCTCGGCCTAACCTGACCTCTAAGGGCCAAATCTATCAAGCTTCAAAAAGTGGTACAATAGAAAGTGATAAACTGCCAGCCAATTAGCTGCCATGTTACAGTCTGGGGGCCAGATTGTCTAAGCTTCAAAAGTGAAAAAAATGGAGTGTGATAAATAGCCACCCAATCAGCTCCTCCCTGACATTTTTCAAACACAGTCTGTGACATGGCAGGTAGGAGCTGATTGGCTGGCTGTTTGTCACTCTCCATTTTATCACTTTTGAAGCTTAGAGAATCTAGCCCTAAGTTTGAAAAAGACAGGTAGGAGCTGATTGGCTGGTTGTTTATCACTCTCCACTATTTGAAGCTTGATACATTTGGCCCTTAGTGTTTATAACAAAATATTTATTCAGTGTAACATTTGTCGAATATATATTTATTATTCTGATGTGATAAATATTTAGTTAAGATAATTTTCTCTTAACATTACATCGTATCTGCTAATTAGCTGCACAATTAAAATGATTTACATCATGAGCAAAGTGTCATACGTCCAGGCAGATCGACATTTTTATTAAAGGGGTGAATTGTTGTTTTATTGTTTATTCAAATACATCCCATATCTTCTGCACAGAGGAACGACTATTTTGTTAATGGCAGAAAACCAGCACAAATCTATATTCAAACTGGGATTCCAGTACACAGGAAGGGAGAGGGCTAGAGATGAGCCAAGCCATCCCTGCCAAGAGAATTCGGAGTTGGACACATTCCGACCATGAAAGAATGCTCCAGCCTTCCTTTAAGGGAGTTCACTGTTTACGGACTGTGTAAACAATGAGTTATTGACCTTCATACACAGAATCCCTTCTTTCTTTAAATGTAGTGGAAAAATACAGCAATACCCAGAAGTATCACATTTCGGTACTTATTGGGCAAAATATTAAAATTGGATGGCGTGTTAAACCACATGCTGGACTGAGTTATTACCTTTTACCCTGTGTGCACGCAGGAAAGCATAAAATCATCCTACTGTATATGGAAAACACTTTTCACTGGTGAAAGTTGCATTAATATTTTGATTTAAGATTAAGGAAAGCAATTTCTCCAGCAGCCAGATGGTGGCACTGTTGCTATTTCTGTCTATCTTTACTGAAAGTAAAGCTTGTCAGTCCTCATAAAGAGAAATTATGTTTGATGTAAACAGTAGTGTTTTTTTTTTTTGTAATATGAAAAATACATTAATGTGATTGTCACGTTAATAGATCCTAGATGTTGGGATCAAATTCTGTGGTCTCCGATTCCTGTCCACAATGATCACTAGATATATCGTTCTCCTGCAGGATATCGTGGTATTCTATTCATTTGGAGTCACAATGATATATTGTAAGATTGTAAGTTATTACAAGCAGGGCCCTCCTACCGGATTCAGTACTGAATCCCGGCGGTCGGGATCCCGGCGTTCAGAATCCCGACGCCGGAATCCCGACAAGGGGGGGACGTGGATCGCCCCCCCTTGCGGGCTCGCTGCGCTCGCCACGCAGCGGGCCCGGTGCCTCGCTACGCTCGGCACACTAATTTATTCTCCCTCCAGGGGTGTCGTGGACACCCACGGAGGGAGAATGTGTCGGGATTTCGGCGGTCGGGATTCCGGCGTCGGGATTCTGAATGCCGGGATCCCGACCGCCGGGATTTTAACTGCATCCCCTCCTACCTTTTATGCTTCTACCTCCCTCATATATACCATCCTCTCCTCCCCACCACCAACCTCTGGGCTCAGTCCACCTGGCATGGCCTTTGTGAGAATTATGACTGCATACTGGATGCAGTAGTGTTTATGTAACTTGTATAACATATCCCTCACTGGCTCTGGTTTATGTAACTTGTATACCATACACCTCCCCCCCCCCCACACACACATTATTATGTTTAAAATGAAGAGAGTGTGATGTCTATGCATTTCCCTGCAGGGAGGAGGAATTAGCCACAGAAGCGATATCGACGGCTTTAAATTAACTGATTTAAACTTGCAGAGGAGGAGGAGGTGGTGCCCCCCTGAGAGCAGGAGCCCAGTGGCAGGTGACTCCTTTGCCTCACAGAGTTACGCCTCTGCTTTTACAGGACCCTTTAGAGCAGTGGTTCTCAACTTTGGTCCTCAGAACCTCCCCAACAGTTCACGTTTGCCAGGTCACCCGGCAGGTGCACAGGTGCATTCATTATTCATTGACACACTTTAAAAGATCCACAGGTGGGGCTAATTACTTCACTTGTGATTCTGTGTGGTGACCTGGAAAACGTGAACTGTTAGGCGAGTCCTAAAGACCGAGGTTGAGAACCACTGCTTTAGAGGGTGTTGTCTAGATGTTAAATCCCCTTTTGAATTTTTTACTTTGATTCCACTTTGGGCTAAATGATGTTATCGGTTGTATCCAATTAATGCTTGTCCAACCTTGATTTAAATGTTTTTATTGTGTCTGCCGACATCACTTCTTCTGGAAGAGAGTTCCATATTTTTACTGCCCTCACCGTAAAAAAGCCTTTCCTTCGGAAACTTCTCTTCTCCAGTCTGGGCTACGTGTCCTAGTCAAGTAAATAGGGTGTCTGACAGTTCGCTATATTGTCCCCTGATATATTTGTATATGTTAAGTATGTACAAATATGCTTATTTAATTAATAATAATATAATATTTAACATAATAATACATTTGGGGGTGAGATTTATTATTCTCTTAGTGACACCGTAATTTATAACCAAACTCTTGGCTTGGAATGTTGTAAAATCTGCAATCTCAAATTTTATTTATTAAGATAATAAAGTACAATTTCTCTTCTCTATAATACGTGTGTCTGGGATTGAGTGCAACTATAATAATATAATAGAGTATCATTTTCTCAAGTCTGGTAAAAGTAATTTTGGAGTCCTTGAAATCACAAAAAAAATGATTGGAAACTTTGCAAATAAGTTAGATGAGGGCTTCTGTCCACAGCTACAAACGGGGCCCACAGACAGAGCAGCACTTCAGTGTTCTGGCGGATAACATGCCTGACAAGGTCTGCGAGAAGAGCAATCATCTCAGGCTTGACAGTGGTGAAATGCTGAAGTGTATGTGACCGGACTCTGCTACTTGCAGTAGATGTAGAGAGCTCTGGATTATTATGCTCTCAAATGATCTGCATATAGCTCTCTGGGGGTGATGGATCAGGGGGGGGGGGGGTCGTCAAAATACAGTATATCAGTTATAGCTTGTTATGGTTTGTGTATTACTAATGTAGCTTTCACATCACACTTTTAAAACGGTATATTGCCGTTTTTTTGCCTTTTAAAACGTTTAAGGCTGCAGTGTGAAAGTGTCATAGTTGAAATACCATTTAAAGTTAACTGGTATTTCAACACGTTTAAAAAGCAGAGTCCTACCCGTTTTAAAGCCAATTCAGAGCCGTTTTTTGTGCTGTCTGAATGGCACTGAAATGGTATTTAGTAAAAAATAAAGGTTAGAGCACTGTGATAGGCTGTCCCTTGTCTTGTGTCCCTTCCCTGAACCAGGAAATAAGCTGTGGGTAGAAACGTGTTCAGAGGTTAAACGGCTTGACTGGTGATGTAAATTGTACTTAAACGGTATTTTTAAATGGTAATCTGCTACAATATGAACACTAGACCCGTTTAAAATACCATTTAAAATTACAGTTTTTCAAAACGTTTCAAAATGTTGTATGTGATGTGAAAGCTACATAAGTTGTGTACAAACAGTAATGAAATAAGAACATGCATTGTATTCTCACGGAACCCGCAGGGCCGTTACTGTGGTCTACATGTGGAACTTACACACTGCAACCATTAAGGGGCCCTAACGTCTTTAATAGCAATACAGATTTATCTATAGGACACAAGTGGCTGAACTATGGGGTAATTCGAATTTGCCGAAGGAGCTCGCTCCAGGTTGAATTCAAAATCAGCCCATATGTACTGTACACTGTCGTTTTCTTGCTCTTGTTATCTATATGGGGGCAGCACTTGACAAGGGGTAGGGGCTCTGCTGCTACCATGCAAACGTTATGCTTCTACTCGCTCGGGAAGAAGATTGCAAAATCTCTAGATCCTAGGTGTTACGATCTGTCCGAGAAAGTCTAATTGCAATGAAGGACATTATAAAAGTAGATCCGTCCAGTGCTATGCTATGCTATGCTGCAGTTAGTTGACCTTGGTCCCACTTGCAGCACATTGCAGTGACGCGCTCATTAAATAGGAGCTTTGGACTCTTTTCGGCATGGGTTATTAGTTGCTACATGCTAGGTTTCCTTTTACTCCTCCTGCGGGGGGTATGTAATACAATCCGAATTCGCCAGAGGTGCAGGATCCATCTGCATCCTGCACCTCTAGCAAACTGGGACTGTATTATGTACCGCCACTGGCCTGCCTGTATTGCCTGTGCTCAGTGGCGTAACTATAGCCCCGAAGCCCCCGCGGTGGCGGGGAGGGGCTGAGAAGGTGTGGGCACCGGGGGGGGGGGGGGGGGGGGGGGTTTGGGTCTGCGGGGCTATTGTTACCCGCTGCTGTCTGCCCCGACGCTTCTGTCTGCGGGTCCCGGCTCTCCCGGCTACTGCTGCTAATAAAAAAATACAGACAGTTTTTGAGGATGTTAGAGGTGGCGGCGTCCTCCTCTAGCAACCTTAAAAAACGGTCTGCTGTATGGGGGCAGCCATTTTGTGAGTGTCACTTTTTATTAGCAGCAGGAGCCGGGAGAGTCGGGACCCGCAGTCATAAGCGCCAGTGGCAGGGGTTACTGGCCGCACAGCGGGGCACTGCCAAAATTTGTGGCGGGGGGTGGCGCAAATTTAATAGTTATGCCACTGCCTGTGCTATATGCTAAACCTGCTCAGTATTGCTCACAGTATTCAGTTCTTGACCTGGGACTTCTGGTCTTCCCGCATTTCCTGTGCTATCTGGTAAACCTGCACAGTATTGCTCACCTTATTCAGTTCTGGTCCTGGGACTTGTGCTCTCCCTGCTTTGCCTGTGCTATCTGGTAAACCTGCTCAGTATTGCTCACAGTATTCAGTAGACTCCCTATAAGCTCACACAGAACTGAATTAATCACTACAGTAAAACATACTTACTGTATGTAATAAATAAAATCACAGAAAACCAGACTTGGAATTTAATTAAGGTCAAACCCATTATGCAAGTAGAAAGATGGGTGAGAGAACAAAAGTGCTCAGAGCAGCTTAGGTAATAGGTGATAGGGAAAGGAAAGTTACACCAACCCCCTAGAAACACAGACTCAAGGGAAAAAGACCCCTACACCTATGTGAAAGTGCTTAAAAACAAATTTTACTCTCCTGATTTGGGTTTCTTCCTTCCTCAGTAATCTCTTCTTTTTATTAGACTAGTACATGGGGAAGAAGAACACAGAGGTACCACAATCCTCGTGTAATACGGTTACAATTTAGAGATGTTATTTTAACAAACACTGAGAAATCATCAAGTGTATAATTGGTTTTGTAAATAAGTAAACTCCACACAGACATAGGCATTCATCCACACTCACCCCACTTATCTAAGAAATAAAGACGCGTACAACTGAATGGGCTTAAAGGGGACGGCTTATTTATTTTGAGCAGGGGCGGCCTATTTGAATCTAACTAAAATTTATGTCCCTGCTCTAACTAAGGTGGCGGGCAAAGAACGGCATGCAAAATAAATAACATTGCTGAAAAATAACAAAGTAATAAAAATAACAAACTCCGGATCTAAGGGCCTCCTGCCCTTAATTGCCTAGGACCGGCCACCTGCCAGCGTCCTTGACAACGGCACAATTTCGAAGCGGACTTTTCAAAGGGGCCACTTGCCCTTAAGGTCAGGGGGTTGACCTTCTGCTTCTGCCCCTGACCTCGCAATATCACTAAGGCAGAGCTCACCACTCTGCCCGAGTCATCAAAAAATTGGGCCACCTGCCCTAAACTACAAATGTCCGCAACAATTTACCCTATCCGAAGTAGATGATCGTTAAGGTCCAGATGTGGGCCCACCTGGATCGGTGATGCCCACATCTCGACATCAACCACCAGCTAAGTGTAAGTACAGCTCTAATTTAACTACCGTTCTTTCCGCCAAGACAAAATAAGCCGACAACAACTAAACGAATAAATGCAAACGACTTCTCAAAACTAATTCTAACTAATAATTGGGGCGGGCGGGAGGGCAACGTTTCCTGAAGGAAGAGGCAGAATCTTCTGGAAGCAAGAACATCACCCCATCAATCTCCACCTCTGACCTCAACCAGCCTATCCTGAACCGTCATTCAAATCAGCCAACCCGTCAATCAAGATAAGCCGAACCCCCGGGCCCAGATCAAGTGTGTGAGCTAAAGATTCCTGCCAATAGCCAGGTGAGTTTATGCTGTTTTCAGCCAGACAAGCTGGCTTCTACAGTCTTAAACTCCACACAGACATAGGCATTCATCCACACTCACCCCACTTATCTAAGAAATAAAGACGCGTACAACTGAATGGGCTTAAAGGGGACGGCTTATTTATTTTGAGCAGGGGCGGCCTATTTGAATCTAACTAAAATTTATGTCCCTGCTCTAACTAAGGTGGCGGGCAAAGAACGGCATGCAAAATAAATAACATTGCTGAAAAATAACAAAGTAATAAAAATAACAAACTCCGGATCTAAGGGCCTCCTGCCCTTAAATGCCAAGGACCGGCCACCTGCCAGCGTCCAAGACAACGGCTCAATTACGAAGCGGACTTTTCAAAAGGGGCCAATTGCCCTTAAGGTCAGGGGGTTGACCTTCTGCTTCTGCCTCTGACCTCTCAATATCACTAAGGCAGAGCTCACCACTCTGCCCGAGTCATCAAAAAATTGGGCCACCTGCCCTAAACTACAAATGTCCGCAACAATTTACGCTATCCGAAGTAGATGATCGTTAAGGTCCAGATGTGGGCCCACCTGGATCGGTGATGCCCACATCTCGACATCAACCACCAGCTAAGTGTAAGTACAGCTCTAATTTAACTACCGTTCTTTCCGCCATATCAGTTCAACTTGAACTGACCCGCCACCAACCTAATTCCAAATACTCCCTCAACTAGACCTCTAAACTTCTCAATGCGTCTATTAAATTCTGAAAAAACAAATCCATCCCGACTAAAGAGAGATGCACCCCATCCGGCCTGTACAGGGTCTCGTTTCTAAAGGATATGGCCTCGTGCCTGACGACCACTCCGCCCTCCGTTACTATAGCCCTGCCGACTACGGAATTGATCCGCCTACGTACCAAATCAATGGCACCCGGATTGAGTGCATCTCTCCAAACCCTCCTAGGTATAATCTCTGACCAGAAGAAACGGCAAAATCTCCATTCTCTGATCAGGTCCAGCAATAAATTCCTAATCTCAAATCGAATATTGAGACCGGAATTATGCGTGAGGTCGTTGCCCCCCAAGTGGATGATGACAAAAAGTGGGTAACCAAACGCCCTAACTGACTCATCCAAAAGACCCCTCAACGCGGACCACCTCATACCTCTACGCCCCAGCCAACGGATAAATCGCGTCTCAGGGAAACGTTCCGTATCCGTGGTTACCTGGGACAGGGACAACCAATACATAAATGAATGCCCCACCATCCAAATCATATTGGTGTCCAAGCGTTGACCTGTAAGTCGAAATGATAGATACTGTTAGAAAATTGAAATAAAGGCATACATCTGGCAAAATTTTAAAGGGGGGGCCCAGGAGTTCCCTTAAAGGTGATTTTGGAGTTCTATATTAAATTGTTGATAACTAATAGGAATGTGATTTGGGTGATCTATTTAAGACTAATTGATTATTTGACCCACTTAAATTATGTATAATCATACCTGTTGTTTCTCATTCTATGGGAAAGGGGGGGGGGGTGGGTCACCCGATTTGACTTGAGGCAAAAAACACAAATCTTCCACCAGTTGGCTAGAGCCTAATTTAAGACTGGTGATAACACAAAAAATTCCTCAAGGCCCCTCAAACACTAAAGCGTGTTTGGGCGAGCGGCTACTCCTCAAATGGGCTCACTGGACTATGTCGGCCTGATGTATCGCTTAAATGCACCAGACCACCATCTTCCGAGTGCTCGTATGTCGACCTGAGACCAACCCGCCGCAGCGGCTGCCGAAGCGGCGCCGATACGGAAAGAGTGTGTCCCAAAGTCGGCTGGAGAAAGACCCTGATGCAATATACAGCGCCTGAAAACCGACCTAAACTGGAAGTTAGTAAGGGGGGACCCGTTGATGTGCATCAGCCAGGGCCCGGGCAATTGGGGCCGCAACTCCACGTAAGCCAGAGCCGCCGCCACCGGACAGATCCGGCGGTCGCCACTCCGACCCAAATGGACCCACTGCCCCCTGCCCGCTACATCGGTCTTTGAGCGCTGTATCTTGCACCATAAACCGTCGTGGTGCACGTCGACATGGCCGAACAGCATAGGCGAGGGAGATGCCCTGGTTGCGGACACCAGTTCGCCTACTCTGAACGCCCCATGAAAAGCCATGGCAAAGGCCAGCCTGAAAAGTCGAACCTTGTAATCGTTTGAGCAAATTACTCTTAGGGACCTCGAGATTCGACGCAACAGGCCGGCATCAATCGGCCGTCGCCTGTCGGGCAAAACCGGCCTGGCTCTGGCCCATCCCTTTAGCATCCTGGAAAGTATGAAAGACTTGGTGATGTCTCTCTTCCCACCAAGACGCAAAAAGAATGATATGCCTGCCAAAGAGCGTCCAACAAAACTTCTGGACTTACCCTCCGTGTACAGGCTCCATACATAGGCATTAATAAGACGCTTAGAGCTCTTACCTGTGCCACCCTGTTCAAGCATGAACTCGCTCCATCGCTCCCATGAGGCCAGATAAGCTCTAAATGTAGCTGGCGCTAGCGACCGCAGGGCCAGCTCCTCTACCCCTCCAGAGGCACCTGCCATAAAAAAGATGGACATTGTTCACCATACTTCTGGGCTAAAGGCACAAGTTGCCTGAATCTTACCCATTCGAAATGGGACAATGCATCCGCTACTTCATTAAGTACGCCTGGGACGTGCTTGGCTCGCAACGTAATGTTGTTCGCCAAGCACATCATCACTATCCGTGCTAAAATACGCAAAACTGGGAGAGAGGTTGACCTTAGTTGTGTAATGGATTGGACCACCCCTAGGTTATCACACCAAAAGACAACCTCCCTGTTTCCCAATTCTGCGCCCCAGAGCTCTAAGGTGACCATTAATGGAAATATTTCCAATAATAGCATATTCTTGGTCATGCCGTCTCGTGCCCAAGATTCGGGCCAGGCCTCTGCGCACCAACGTCCCGCATAAAATGCTCCGAATCCGGAAGATCCTGCAGCATCTGTATATAATTCCAACTCCGCATTTGCAACGGCTGGAGCTTGCCATATGCATATGCCGTTGAAACTATCCAGAAACATTTCCCACACTTTCAGATCCCTCTTCATTTCTGAAGATAGACGTAGAAAATGGTGGGGTTTGCGAATCCCGACGGTCGCTCGCTGAAGTTTTCTACAAAATATTTTGCCCATGGGTATAACTCTACATGCGAAATTAAACAGGCCCAATAAAGATTGGGCCTGTCTAAGTGTTAACTTAGCAGCCGCGATGGCATAACGTATTTCGTCATGTAGCCGGCGTACTTTATCTAGAGGAAGTTTACACAGACCTAGCTCGGAATCAATTTCAATTCCTAGGTACACCAAATCAGTAGTAGGTCCCTCGGTTTTTTCCCCTGCCACGGGAACCCCGAACTCTCTAAATAAATCAAGCGCTGCTTCTAGTAACCTAAGGCACAGGTCAGAATTTGGAGGACCCACTAAAAGAAAGTCATCCAAATAATGAGTAATGCTGTCAACTCCCGACACTTCCTGTAGGCACCACTGCAAAAATGTGCTAAAGCGCTCAAAATAAGCACATGAAATGGAGCAACCCATGGGCAAACATTTATCTATGTAAAAACCCCCATTCAATTTAAATCCCATGTACTGAAATGCGTTCTTATGTAAAGGTAATAGTCTAAAAGCTGATTCAACATCCAATTTGCACATGAGGGCACCAGGACCAATTTTTTGAATGATGTCTATAGCATCCTCAAATAAACAATAATTAACTGTGCACAAATCGTCATTGATGGCGTCATTGACCGACGACCCTCTAGGACAAGAAAGATGCTGAATCAGCCTGAACTTCCCTTTAACTTTTTTGGGAACCACCCCAATAGGGGACAAAATTAGTCCCTCAACTGGTGGTGTTGAAAACGGGCCCGCCATGCGACCTAGTTTTACCTCGGCTTCAACTTTTTGTGCTATTATGTCAGGATGTTCCATGGCGGAGCGTAAGTTTCCCTTAGTTCCCGTACCAATTGGAGCGGAAACAGGTAATTGAAAACCTTCTGAAAATCCGGACTGCAAAAATCTTGCTCCATCTCTGTCCGGATACCGTTCCAGCCATGGTAACATCCTGACCAATAGTATTGGAGTTGGGGCTCTATCCAACGACAGGTGCCGCTGGACCGCGGCTTTGTTTTGTCGTGGACTGAGCCCCACCTCCCCCACCAGTTGGTGGTTTTGTGCAATCCTTGATTGCGTGTTGACCTCCGCATCTGATACAAAGGTGCCGAAAACGACACCGGTTTCCCAGGCTGCATTGCCCATTATTAAATGAGTAGCACCTACCATGGCCATGCTTCGTATTACTTCCCTTATTAATATGATTGTAAGGCCTACTCCCATACTGTCTTACCCACCCCTTATTCTCAGGAGCCCTAATAGGTGTAGCTGATTCGGCAACTTCGCCGTATAACTCTACGTCTTTCTTACCAAAATCGTACACCTCCCGGCCATGCTGCTTCCTCCTAAACTCTTCGTCATAGACCCGCCAACCAGGACCGACGTAAGAGGTGTAGAGTTTATGAATAAGGAACTGGTATCTCACCAGGTTCACATATTCATCTGGATGTGTCTCTAAATAACAGGCCGCAAAAATAAGTATGCCTCTTACCCAGTTATTATAAGTGCGAAAGGCATCCTCGCTAGCGGGTCCTTTCTTCCTTGCGGCTAGAAGGGCCCGCCTATCTTTGCTTGTTAAAGCAAAGATATCTACGTAGCGCCCTTTTCTGATCCTATCCCTAGCCCTGGGGCGCAAACCCCGCTTAACAGCGGTGTTCGCGCACTGCACTGCATCAGACTCAACCGATACATTAGAGGACCCGGAGCTATGGGACCTGTATTCTCTACGCCTCTTTCGCCTTCGTCTCCTCGTGACGCCGTCCGAAGATGACTTATCTTCGGAAGACGTCGATGCCAATGAGGAATCCGAGGTTTCATTTCTGCGCCGTCTCTTCCGAGACTTTGCAGATCTTTTCCGCTTAGCTTTCTTCTCTACAGATGAATCCTCTGACCCCCCACTGCTAGACCCTGCATTATCATCATTTGTCCAGTCAGGATCATTCGTGGACTCACCAGTATCAGATGATGCTGCCCTCCTCCTTCTACGTTCACCTCCTCCTCGACTTGACGATGGTCCTTCCATGGCTTTTTCCGCGGAATCTTGACCTGTCAATAGAGGTTCGTTAACAACCCCCATCACAGGTGGGACATTCGGCGATACCCTTTCAGCAGAGGAAATGGCATTTCCCCCTCGCGCCGCAGTAATAGTCGGAGCTATCGCTTTGGCTATGAGGTCAGATACTGACTCCAAAGTTGCCGAAGGGGCAGTTTCCCCCTGCCCACCTGGCCCGGTGGTTAACAGAGGAGCCACTGCCGACACCACCGCTGCGCATATAGATGTAAGCGCCGATGTGTCTAATGACACGGTGTTACCCTCTGTGTTCCTCCCTGCAACCGCGTCCGCATATGAGCGACCCGGTTGCGTCCTGGCCCCTTGTGGCGCCATATTGGTCTCCCTAGCCTTCTCCGCGACCAACCGTCTCCTCGCTGCCCGTCTAGATCTGGCGTTAGAATTTCTAACCCCCTCTACAGGATTCATTTCAGAATCACTTTGTTGGTCCCCGTCGCTACCCTCGCCTTCTCTGCTTGAAACAGCAAAGGGAGCTTGCTCTTGTGGACCGGATTGGCTGCTTTGCGAATCCACTTCACCTGAGTTAGTGCTTGAGGATACAGATTCGGCCGAATCCTCGCTATTATCCTGCCACGTAGCTACGGCCGACTTAAATATTTCAAATTCGGCATCAGTTAACTTATGCCTCATGTCCTTAATAAATTGCTCCCTGGGGTTGCCATTATAATTAATACCACAAGATGGCGCTGCTGCCACATTCCTATTATTTCCTTTTTTATGGGACCTCCTGCTATTCCCCCTTCCTACAGCAGAGGGCGCTCCAGGCATAGAAGTGCCTGCAACACCCTCAGCAGCATCTCCGGCTGCACCCCTGCGGCCATTTCTACCTCTGGCGGCCATTACACGCCCAGTGCTCATAGGCACTGCACCCCCCTTTTTGCCTTTATTTGGCGCTCCGGTCCCCCGACCGTCGCGCCTTGACTCTACTACCCTGCCTGCCTGACGTGCGGATGCGGGTCCGGAGTGACTCCTGGCATCCGCATCCTTCTTAGCTGATGCGGCGGATGCCTCAGGCCTAGCGCCTGAGCTCCGCCGCGCGACGCTGTGTAACACGGCGGGGACGGGTGCCGGCACATCACCTCTAGCCGCCCGCCCCCCCGCCCGTGACTGGCGTGAGCGGGTTGCCGGAGGGATTCCTGAGCCTCCGGCAGCACCGCCACGCCGCCCTGCTCTGCCCTGCACGATGCTGGTAACCGCCGGAGCGGGCGGTCGCGCCTGCGCTCCGGCAGCCCTCCTTCTAGGAGAAGGGGATAGCCCCCTCTCACCGCCCCTGGATGGAGGCCTGGCTCTGAGCCTGCTCGACTCCCCAGGCTCACCCAGCTCAGCGTATCTAGCGGGAGCCCCCGCAGTGCGCTTAGGCCTTAGTGACATATCCACAAGCTAAATCAGTGTTAGGTTAGATATAGCAAGAGGGAAAGATTTTGCAGTGGTGAAGATAGTTTAGCAGTGAGATTATAGGTAACTGGGGTGAGAGAGAAAAGAGATAGGTAAATAGAATATAAGAAATGTTAAATCTCTAACACAGGCTAATAATTGTTCTGTACTCAACAGTCCAACGTTTCCTGAAGGAAGAGGCAGAATCTTCTGGAAGCAAGAACATCACCCCATCAATCTCCACCTCTGACCTCAACCAGCCTATCCTGAACCGTCATTCAAATCAGCCAACCCGTCAATCAAGATAAGCCGAACCCCCGGGCCCAGATCAAGTGTGTGAGCTAAAGATTCCTGCCAATAGCCAGGTGAGTTTAGCTGGCTTCTACAGTCTTTCAGGGATCCCCCCTTACAAACTACTTACAATGATAAGGTGAGTGTAGGCGTATCAAAAGATTATCTCTGGATGGTTGTTGATCCAAATCATCAGATGACACATTCACTAAAGTAAATGAATGGCTTTATTAGGTAAGTTATACAATTCGATTAAATAAGGGAAGTGAGTTACTCATCTTTATGGTATTAGGAGTCCAGCAGCTGTAGAGATGTAAAACAGAAAACGGGGCCCCGTTTGTAAGCGGCTGTTTCTCCCTCCTCCTATAGGATGCAAGTCCTCACTCCCCTGCAGTCAGTACCAACGCGTTTCGATCACTAAATGATCTTTTTTCAAGGTAATAGCTGACTGATCCCTAGCAGGGTTTATATACCCTTTTCCTAATGAGGATTCTCCTCAGATGTGTAGAAAAGTCCTGTCCTGTGTGTAACCAAAAATTCGCCCATAGAATAACATACTGCCTGAAACTACATTCAGGCTCCTGGGCAGTGCTCCGTTTCAGGACTTCCGGTCCGCGGCCATTTTGGTTCCGCCGGAAGTGATGTCACAGTGCTCCGTATGTGATCTTCCCCGGCGTTCTGTAGTTCGGCGGCAATCTTAGTATACCCGGATGTCGTTCGTCCGTCCCTCACATGTGACTTCCGACTCTTTCGATGTTCTCTCTCCAGCGGGGGTCGCCCTACGGCGTGCTTCATCTGCAGGATGTTGTTTTCCTCTCTCCAGCGACCCCCGCTGGGGAGAGAGCATCGAAAGAGTCGGAAGTCACATGTGAGGGACGGACGAACGACATCCGGGTATATTATATTTTCTATGTAAGGTATGGCTACAGGTCATTATGATAAACAATTTTTGTTTGCCAATTTTCACACCTATTCTGACAAATTTATTTGGCACTCAAAGGGGTAATCGAACAACAGCAAACACATTTAAAAATTCAAACCGAATAGCCATTGTACCATAAATAATATACAAAATAGCACACAACACAACAAACTGAGGGAGGGACTTACAGAAAAAAAAAGATGGAGCGCGGCCAGCCAATAGCACCTTATAAAACAAACACGCCCTTCTCACCACCGTTGGCTACCTAACCTGTCAATCACATACACCAACTGCAATTTAAAGCGGTAACCAAAATAATGAATTCATGGCTTACTTATGGCTCAGCCAGATCCTTGGCTTGCGTTTCAAACAATGGCCTGTGTGATTGCAAACTATAAATGCAGAATACATAGTATTTTTCCAGAGCCTGGCACCATAGCTGTCAGATTGGCTGTTATACTGTAGTTATACTTATGTCCTGGCTGATTATTCACAAACACTTCCTTAATAATGTGTTGGCCCCTGGGAGATTACCTGCTGCCAGTGCTCCTTGATACTACTTGTAAAGTGCATGATCCCTAAGACAACTGCTTTTACTTGTTCACAGCTTACCGAACATTCCATGTCCATCTGATAACTTGAAGAGCCCTTTATCGCTCTCTTGTAGCATTAGATAATGAAACATCAGCACTCATCCACAAAAGAACTGTCCGAATTGTACATCAAAACTGTTTTCTTTGGCGACAAACAGCCAGAGAATCTTTATATATGCGGAGTACATTCTAGATCAGGGGATGAGGAACCTTCGGCCCTCCAGCTGTTGTTGAATTACACATCCCAGCATGCACTGCTACAGTTTTGCTATTTGGCCATACTAAAACTGTTGCAGGGCATGCTGGGATATGTAGTTCAACAACAGCTGGAGAAGCGAAGGGTCCCAATCCCTGTTCTAGATTCAAACATTCGCCAACAAAACCACATCATAAACTAAAACATCATCACCTAAAACAATTACACTTGGGAACATAAAAAGCAAAATCTATAATGTGATAACTGAAAAGGTTCACTCTAAGGGGGAAATTTACTAATATGGGAGTTCTGTCTCACATTGGATGTTGCTAATGGCAACCAATCAAAATTTACTTATTTATTTAGCACCTTCTAGAAGATCATAGATAGTGTCTGATTGGTTGCCCATAGCAACATCCCATCTGAAATAAAACTCCCATCAGTTAATGTACCCCTAAGCCCTCAGTACTGCTGTAACGTCATATATATATATATATATATATATATATATATATATATATATATATATATATATATATATATATATATATATAGCATGTGTATAGGTTTTGCTTGGCTTTGCTTGCCTGTATAATTGTTCTATAAGTTGAAAAGGTCCTTTATAATTGCCCACTCCAAATGCAGCCAGATCTCCATGGCAACTAAGTGTGAACACTGCAATGTACAATACACACTAGGGCCCTTGCAGCAATGTACACATATACATGGTTCTATTTCCTGAACTGGATCTTATCCCAAAGATTTAAAGTGGAAATAGAACCAACCAATTAGCTCATAACTGCCATGTTACAGGCTGTGTTTGGAAAAAATGACAGCTAGGAGTTTATTGGTTGCTACTTCCTCTCTACACTTTATCTATCTACCCCACATACAGAAGGAGCCCCTCTCATTCAATGCCGGTGCCCACCAGAATGTCTCCGCTGGCGAGCGCTGTCCGAGTCACTTGGCGGCTGGGCGATGGAACCCTTCCCGTCTCCACTTCAGGGAGACGGGCAGGGTTAGGGGGGCAGTGGCGATCGACGGGGACCGGCGCCGAGGACCGACGGGGAGCTCCTTCGGAATGGGGCGCGCGAGAAATTCCATGTGTTGTGAAAAGCTTCCCCATCTGCACACCCCTGTACATCATCAGGCCTGTCCAACCAGTAGCTTTCCAGCTGTTGTGAAACTACACATCCCAGCATGCCCTGCCACCGTTTACGATTCACTTATACCAAAACTGCGGCAGGGAATGCTGGGGTGTGTAGTTTTACAACATCTGGAGAGCCACAGGTCTACATTTACACTGCAAGCTACAGTAGGTGCTTAGAGTCTCTGTCTGTGAAACTGACAGACATATTTTAGAACCTACAGAGAGACTTTGAATAGGAGATAATATAATGATTTGAAGAATAGGTTACAAATGTCAATACGATGTTCTAAAAAACAAACAGCCCAGTAAAAAAAGCAAAAAAAACCCCCAAAAAACTAAAATGTCTTAATCTCAAAAATGATCTCTGTGAGAGATGTGCAAAATATCTTGTAAAAATGCCGGCATCGCTTACATTTGTTATATAAAGTCAAATAAACAATGGTGTGTAAAAAAAACTATTATATTTCCTATTTTCACACCTATTTTGACAAATTCACTTTTATAAATACGCTGCTGAACTAAATGTAATAAAAGGGCGCTTTGACCCATAATAACCATGCTATGCTTTCAATTTGTCAAGCATAATAGAAAAATAACATCATTTAATAAGTTTCATTTTATAAGTTTCACTTGGTTACGAATCTAGCTTGAACAGTTACCAGTGCATCTGATTTCAGAAATGTCATCCGACACATCACAAGAGCCAAACATCTGGTCTTGTAAATGTAACTCATATTGCCACAATTAGTGATGAGCAAAGCTGTCAAAAAGTTTTATGTCATTTTTGTTTCATTCCGGATTTGGAGAGGAACTCAGAGCACATTTTCTGGCCGAGTGTCCTTTTGTACTCCGCGTGGAATTCCCCTCCTGCTCCTTTCAAACTCACCGCACAGTTATGTGAATGGACCAGCTCTCTTCACACGGCAATTCAATTAGCAACGATGTGCGACTGCGCACATCACCACTTACTGTTGTACCCCAATATATGTTGGGTAGTCCATGTGTATCCCCTGAGAACTGGGTGTATAGCCTACATCTTGCTCACTTCTTACTGAAGCATTCAGGATGCGGAGTTCAATGACAGGAGCCCACAGGGAGGGAATGAGCCAATATGAAGCAATGCAATGAGAATATTTTGGCTCTATCCCTCTTGTTATTGATTTGAAAGATTATAACGCGATGAGGACAGGTCTTAATGATGCAAATCTCTGGCCCCGAACCCTAAGTGACTAGCTGCAAATCCTTTCTAAACTTCTACCGGAGAGGAGGCTTAAAAAGACAGCAAAATATCCTGCAACGTAGAGCGAATGCATATAGGCCCTTATTCAGATCTGATTGCAGTAAAAATTTGTTCTCAAAATGGGCAAAACCATTGTGTAAGTTATTTTGTTTCTGTGCAGGGTAAATACTGGCTGCATTATGTTTACACTGCAATTTAGATTTCAGTTCGTTTTTTTTCAGTGAAATTCTGTCATTTATAATCAATTATCCCTGCAACAAAGCAATTACCGGCCTATGGTCCTCATTCTGTTTCACTGGCAAAGTCAAATTCCCTCTCAAATGGACAAAACCATGTGCACTGCAGGGGGGGGGGAGATGTAACTTGTGCAGCAAGAGTTAGATTGGGTGGGGTTTTACTTTAAAGTGAGATCTATATTGCAGTATAAAAATAAAGCAGAAACAAAATAACTCACCCAAATCTAACTCTCTCTGTTACATCTGCCCCACCTGCAGTGCACATGGTTTTGCCCATTTTGAGAACAAATTTGTGCTGCGATCTGATCTGAATAAGGGCCTTAGACTACCATGTGATACCAGGAATGCCACTTTCATACCTCCCAACATTTGTTGTACTGACTGCGGGTCAAACGTGTGCACCACAGGCACGCACTTGAAAATAAAGGGTGTGGCTTCACGGTCAGGGGGCATGTCCATACCCCCAGGCCACGAAGCCATGCACCCTATTTATTCTAGCTGGGTTGCAGGAAGAATGAACATAAGATTTGGGGAACGAGGCCGCTGTGGATGTCAGCGGCCCTCCCTCCCAAAGGCAATGCCTGTGTTTTCTGGGGCACTCCCAGAAAATGCCACATTTCCTCCAAATGCCCGGCACCTGTCAATCACCTTGCCTACAACCAGCGAAGTCTAGCATGCGTTGTTTTTGGATTATCGGACAGGCTGCGAATTCGCAGCCATCCGAATGGGCCTCATTAAATGATTCCATTGAAATCCCATTTCTGGACAGGAATATTTAACACATATTAAACCTCAATATTCATTTGCTCAGTGTGTGGAGCTTCGGTCACCCTACATGCTCCCTAATGACTTTTATACACACTGGCAGAAGGAGATACAAGCACTGGCACAGTTATAACTAAATGCCAAAAAAGAATTTCGCAGTAACCTTACCCTTGGGAATAAAACATGATCTGCACACTATGTTCCTGGTTGGTATCCGCAGGGTTAAGTGCGAAAGAGCAAAGTCATTATGCGTCTTTTATTGGAATGAAGGATGAGATATAAACAAACTCAAAAGGTCAGAGGATTTGCATAGGAACAGGGGCAACGCGGCAGAATAAATCCTTCTTACTGAATATACTGAAGCATTGTGTCTAATGCCTTACCACAAAGATAGGCCACCTGAGGCTCTCCAGCTAATGTGCTGCTCAGAGGCATGCTGGGATGTGTAGATCCACGGCAGCTGGGCTTGCGCTGCCACGGAGAACAAGTATCGTTCTCTGAGAGATGACTTTGAAGACAACTTGCTCCCAATTCCTGATACTCAATGGAGCTGCTCCTGGCGATAGTATTGCCAATCGCCGTTGTGCGCCATCTGACAGAAGGTGTAGTGTTGGAGCCCTCCGCTGGCTCCCCCGTCTCCCCCTGAAGCCCCCACTTGCCCTGCCCATCTCCCCGCAGCCATGCTGACAGCGACGCTTGCGTGTTCCCGTCAGGTGGAGCTCCTGTCGCCAGCCTGCGCCAGGTCAGGGCACCTGACGATATATAGACGATTTCACTTTGTGGAATGTTCTCCCTCCAAACCTTCAAGCGTCCCAAACTTGCTGCATTAGACAGCTTATCTAGTGGTGTAACTTCATCCCAGTTGCCCGAGGGAAAGATAGTAGGGGCCATAGCCTCCAACTGGAACTATTTTGTCGGTACAGTACGATTTTTTTTTTTACGGTGGGGCGGAGGCTACCCACGTCTGAATCAGGCCCAATATACGTTGCAAATCACAATTATGGGGGTTATTCAGACCTGATCGCTGTTCTGCTACACTGCAGAGCCCTGCGATCAGTGATTAAAACACTATCGCAGGATGGACTCGTGCATGCGAGCTACCATCTGTACATATGCACAGTCTATCGATAATCACATGACCTGTGAACAATACAGGGGACTCGATAACAATACAGGGGACTTGAAAGCACAAGCAGAAATGATATATTTTCATTTGAACGGAAATATTTTCATATTCTCCAATGTTTACTCATATTAACCTAGGCAATTTCATCTCAACACACAGAGGTTCTTAATACAACTTGTAATGAAAGGTGTTCTAGGTTACCGCAGTCACCAGCAGTGGCAGTTTTTACCTATGGGCTGCAGGGCTGCAGCCCCTCCAGGTGAAATTCACCACTGTAGTGTGAGACTGCATAGACTTCACACTGTGACTGGCAGTATCTTCCTATTGGATGTCCGACCTGCCAGTCACCCAAGGCAGTCCCATTGGGAGGTGTTTCCGACCTCCGGGATGCCTCTATGGGCTAAAATCTGGGGTCTGTGCATGCACAGTACTTAAGTCAGTACTGCTCATGATCATCTGTATTGTACAGGCACCGGGACCTTTCACTTCTGTGCGCTGTTGCCAAAGCAGCCCATAGAAGCTGGCTTCATTCGCAGTACAGATTCATGTACTGTCATCATAGTGCAGGTGCCCGGAACGCTGCGGTGGGGACCAGGAGGAGTGGCAGGGTGCCGGCATCGTGGCCAGCGCCAGACCCCTTCTAACCATAAGGTAGGAGATGCCACTGGTCACCAGGCTCTAGAGCAGGCATGTCCAAACTATGGCCCTCCAGCTGTTGTAAAACTACAAGTCCCATCAAGCAATGCCACAGTTTTGCTATTAGGGAATGCTAAAACTATGGCAAGGCATGCTGGGATATGTTGTTTCCCAACAGCTGGAGGGCCACAGTTTGGACATGCCTGCTCTAGAACTCTACGTTCATTAAGACCTACAGGTATATTTCACACTTGCAACGGTCACAATTTTACCTTGGTGAATGTTGGGGGGTATTTTATGCAGGCCTGGTAACATTAGGGGGATGGGGGGTACAAAGGGTGCACCTCAACCACTCAGGGACGTGCTGATATAGTTGCTGAATTAGTAATTTGGCTCCTAAGAATTCTAAACACAGCTCAATATCTTGGGATTCGACTCAAACTTTGGAGGAGATACGATGCAAAATAAGTTTGGGTCTTACAGCGATTTGGAATTCTGATTTTAAATCCCAATCGCTGGTAGGGTGCAGAGGTGAAAGTATGGCGGTAGGGGGTGGTACGACGTACCGCTAAGACATATTCCGCTGGAACCCTGTACCGTCTTAACAAAAAAATGAAAGCTCTTACTGCACATGCGCAGTGATGTCATGACGGCGGACGAGGCGGCCTTCTTCCTTCCCACTGTGACTCTAGGTGGCCTTTCGCTGGCAGGGCCTTCCCGGAGAGGTGAAGCTGCGGCCTAGATTTGCAGGAGAGGCCAGGTAATGCGACTGTCCCGGCGTGAGCCGGAGATCTTGCTGTTCCCGTGTCCCTCTGGTGCCCCTGGTGAAGATCCCATTGCGGCCAGTGCGCAGCTCGGATCTCCACTGCAGTCACCCAGCGCTCCACAGCCGGCTCCGTGAGTACTGTGGTATGGCCACCCGCCATCTTGGTGACCACACCCCCACTGCTACTTTTAGCGGCTCTCTCCCTCCTGCTGTCCCTCCGGAGTCACCTATAAAAGAGGCTGCTCCTTTCAGTGGGCCTGAGCTTGTGAACGCATTGGTCAGCAGGAGGCGGAGATTGGAGCATTACTTGCAGTGGGAGATCTGTTTTACAGCATTGAACCCCTGGCAGAGAGTGTGTGACCCCTGGCAGAGAGCATGAAAACCCTGGCATCGAGCATGAAACATTGAAACCCCTGGCACTGAGCATAAAACCTGTAGCAATGAGCATGTAGGTAAGCGGCACTTGTGTGGCATAATATGAAATGAGCATTACGGCATGTGGTATTATATTTAATGTTAATTACGGTGTGTGATATATGTAATGGGCATTACAGTGTGTGGCATAATGTGTAATGTGCATTACAGTGTTTGGTATAACGTGTAATGGGCATGACGGTGTGTGGTATGTGTAATGGGCATTACGAAATGTGGCATACTGTAATGTGTAATGGGCATTATGACATGGGTAACATGTATTGGGTGTGTGACGTGTAACAGGCAGTACTGTGTAGATTTTTGTCGTGCGCCTTCGGCGTGCAATATTCCTATTTATGGTTTGTCTGGCTCCTACACTTTGACCCTGGCTCCTACATTTTGTGTGCAGGATGCAATGCACAAGCCCAAACAGAAATGTCATTGTGTTCTAAAGTTTTGTCATGTAGCCACTCCCCCTCGTGTCATGGGACCACGCCCTGACAACGCCCATTTTCCGCTACGCGCCGGCGGTGCGCAGCACAGTACCACTGAGTCATTTTTTCTACTGGCACCACTGGTAGGTTGTTGAAATGCATTTTTGTAATCTAAGGATTCAGGAATGGAAAAAAACTAAATTTCGGTATTTACAGGATCGTGGAATTGAATTGAACATACACATAATCACACTTTTCACCATAGGATCAGTGGTGTAACAAGGGCACTGCAGCCCATGCATGGCTATGGAGAACTGCTGCTGTGGGGGCGCATGGTCTCTGCAGATTCCAATGGGTATGGCCATCTGCATGGATTCCGCTGAAAATGTCCTTCAAAAAATGACCCACTGGTAATAAGCATAAAAAGCTGTGGAAACAAGCATGAAACCCCTTGTAATGAACAATTAACTCCTGTCAGTGAGCATGTAATCCCTGACAACTAGCATGTAACCCCTGGCAACGAGCATGGAGCCCCTGACAATGAGCATGAAACTCCTGGCAATGAACATGTAATCCCTGGCAACGAGAATGTAACCCCTGACAATGAGAATGAAACCCCTGGCAACTAGTATGTAACCCCTGACAATGAGCATGAAACTCCTGGCAATGAGCAGGTAATCCCTGGCAATGAGCATTTAGGATTTTTTTTATATAATAAATGTATGGGGGGCGGGGGTTTGCAAGATTTTTTTTTTAGGAGGGGGTCGCAAAATTTCAAGTTACGTCACTGCATAAGATCTTAAATCTTTAATACAGTTAAGTAAAGTTCAGGTTGAGTTGTGACTATTTCATAGGTCACCAACAAGTACTATAGTTTATTAAAAGGGAGAGGTTGTGAGTGGAAGAGAGGGTAGTAATTAGCGGCAGATATGGGAGTAATGAAATATAGAATATTGATGAGAAGGAGACAAGGGGGGTATTGTATCCCTGCCACTATTTCCAATGGGGGAAATAGTGGCGAGCGCCTATTCAATGCGGTCTTGTGCGACAGTATTGAAGAGGCAGATCGACATAACCGGCTCAACTTTTAAATCTGTCGAGCACATTTTGAGGATTACGGCTGTGAATTGTCGCGATCACTGCCGAATCTAGACAATCCACGGCCGTTTACATGGACACGCCCACTTTTTGCCAAGCGGGACCCTGAATCCTGCCTGGTGATATTCTGTCAAGCAGAACGAAAAGGGCCACGGTCACGGTTGTTGGGATGGATCGACACTCGAGACCCGGGATTGAATACCCCCAATATCTGTTTTGACAAAGTATGTGGCGGAGCTGGTGTGCCAGGCAGCGGTTTAGTTCCTACTTGTGGTTGGAGGCATAGCATTTGGTAAGATCTCCGGAGGTTTGGGAGCCAAACTAAACAATTTGTAAATTATACGTTTTCACCAGTGGCTGCCACGTTCTCCGCATTGCTGCAGTTTTTGGTGTGCATCTGGCGGGTGGCACTGGATGATGATGTCACGTTTGCTTCCTGTTTTGTCTGTGCTTCTTATTTATTTAACCATATATTACCACTGAAGACAAAACTGCACATGTGCACTGTAACCCAAGAATCTCAGAATTGGAAGGTCCAGTCCCAGGATTCAGATCCCAGCATTTTTGGGACTAAATCCTGGTATACCGCTGATCCTGGGATTGGCCTCCCTACTTAGAACTGATCAAAACTAGGTGCTCATCTTTCCCCATGTTACATTTATATGCTCATAAAACAGAACGAATAAAACAATTTAAAAATGTAGCTTAAACCATGTTTTCTACACAGAAACGGCAAATGGCTCCAGCCTCCAATAACACTTTCAAGGACAGAAAATCCAGTGTTATTTGTATGGTAATAGCAGGCTCTGCCTTACACAAAGCATGGTATTATACATCAATATAACCTTTTCATTTATTTAGCTCATTTAAATTATGTTTTAGAACTGAGCAAAGCTACTTTAGGTGCTCATTTCTCACTGTGTTTTTGTATGACCATAAAACAGGCTGAATAAAGTTATTTTATATATTACTTTTTCATAACAGAAAACAGACCTCCCCCATATCTGTTACACCCACATTTCCTGTTGGTCTCAGTTCAGCCTCAATAGTTAATAGTTATTCCTCCAGAGATCAACAACCTGTAGAATTTTGACTGGAACAATCCGTGCCAATGTCTTCACTCAACTTTATCAATACATTTGTCATTAACATCTCCCCAAGATACTGAGCTGTGTTTATCCAAGCTTGAGGATTCAGGGATATATTTCTCAGCAGGGTGCTATGGGAACATCAAAATATCAGCCAGATGTAGGAAGATCGTCAATGTATTTGGCCGCAGTTTATCGTTAATATTCCAATATTCCATCAACACTTATTAAATTTATCATATATAAAGACTTTTACAGTTTCATGTAGGATGTAACACACTGAAAGGATCTGTGCCATTAACGCTTAGTTCTTATGATGTAGACTTGATAAGCCTATCATCGGTTCAGCTGCATCGACACTATGGCCCTTAAGGTGGGTACACACGGAACGATGTCAGAAGCGTTCCGACATCGTTAACGAGTGTATCAAATCGTTCATCGTGCATACACACGGAACGATTGGATATACTTGACAAAAGATTTGTCTATGATCTTCCTGCAAGCAGGAAAGATCATAGACCATCGTTAACGATTCGCGGGTACGCGCATCGTTAACGATGCACGGAACGATTTGAACGATTGGTCGTTCCCATCGATCGGGAACGCCCACATCGGGCTTCAAATCTATCCGTGTGTACCCAGCTTTCTTCAGATCTCATCGCAGTACAGATTTGATCTCAAAATCTGCAAAACCATGTGCACTGCAGGTGGGGCAGATGTAACAGGTGCAGAGAGAGTTACGATTTGGGAGAGTAATTTTGTTTCTGTGCAGGGTAAATCCTGGCTGCATTATTTTTACACTGCAATTTAGATTTCAGTTTCAACACACCACACCCAAATTTAACTCTCTCTGCACATGTTACATCTGCCCCACCTGCAGTGCACATGGTTTTGCCCATTTTGAGAACAAATTGTACTGCGATCAGATCTGAATAAGGGCTTATGTGCAGCATATTTTCTATGAAGAGGAATAAATCAGACATTAGCTATTCTGTGAGGATAATTAGACATCTCGTATAACACAATGACAATGGGTTTTCTTGTCCCATGACAAGCGCTTTATATGCAAAGTTTTATAAGTCGGCTGTAACCCTAATTGTACGAAGCAGAAGACAATACATACTATTGTTATACATTGTGCGCAGGCATCTGAACGATACGTACAATGTTCTGTACAGAGCCAATAGTCAGACACTTATCTCGTCTCTATATAAAATGCAGTATGAAAACAAAATTGGAAAGTACAAGGCCGGTTCTCTGTAGATGTCGCACAGGTCATTATTCTTACTCTATAATCCTTTATATTAGTTTTCAGGAATGATGGTATGCTTATTGTAGCAAACCATGCACAATCATAGGAACCTGAGTGACGTGGTCAGAATGGGGAGAAGAGTAACAGGAATCCGCGGTCTGTGCTGAGGGGGCAATGCATAATGATGCGGTTCTATGTTAATCATGTAATTTACGCCTCCTGCCTCCTACTCAGAGATGTGTGATTCGCTGCACTTTGCCATGAGTAGGAGGGCCTAATGATGCAAATTATCTACCTCTGCCTCATCACATCCTACCTGCTTGTCCTCTCCAGACCTCTTTATGGGCGGGGTGTATTAATATACATCGCTGCCCTTCGCCTGATAGCCGCCGCGATGCTGCCGCATATGTACTAACATACCTGTGATGTGGTCTGCGGGGGTCTCCGTCACATCCCGGCGGCTGTCAGTGTCCCCCTGCGTCTCCTCCTCCCCCCTGCAGCCGGATGTCCTCCCGGCTGTGACACCTGCTGGGGGAGGAGGAGATCGATGGAGGACGGGAGGGGGGGCGCGCGGACGGCGATAGAAGCCCATAGGCTTCTATAGGGTATTGCCACTCAGAGGGTGGCGATACCCAGCCAGGCCGAGACGGGTCGGACGGCTAATGTTAAATAGGAAAATGCGGTAAAATCCGTGTTTTACCGCATTTTCCCTTTAGTACATCCCGCCCCCAGAGAGGTCAATTTAAATGTAGGTAAGTGTGTACTAAAGTTTCCAAATCACCTACCTGGTGCCTAGCTGTAGTCATTACTAACTGTCACATGACCCAAATCTCCTAGCTGGTGCACAGCTGCAGTCATTACTAACGGTAACATGACGCAAATTCCCTAGCTCATGCACAGCAGTAGTCATTAATAACTGTCACATGAAACATATCACCTAGCTTCGGGCTCGGTGGCTCGCCACACTATCTAAAATAAACTCCACGCCAACGTGGATGGTGGGGGTATGAAAAGGCCGGAGGAGGCGTACCGCCGCCCCTCGCGGGCTCGCCACGCTTCGGGTTGGCGTTGATAGTGGGGGTGCATTTAACATTGTAAGCACCCATTAGGCTGCTTATACAATAAAAAATCATATTGGGGGTGCATTTAACATTGTCAGCACCCATTAGTCTGCTTATACAATGAAAAATCGAATCGCATCGCATGCGGCTCTATGGCATGCAATGCGATGCGATGGCATAAGATGCCATAAGATGAAAAAATTGGGTGCCGTGCTAGGAAACAAGTACCGTAGAATGTTTTGGTGCAGCACATGTTTGAATATGTGACAGTTAGTAATGACTACACCTGTGCACCAGTTAGGTGGTCTGGGAAAACGTGACCTGTTGGTAAATCTCGAGGACCAGTTTGGCCATCCCTGCCTTACAGTATAATAATGCACATCAATAAACTTCCAAGCAAACATAAGCAATGGAATATCCAGTCTTCAAAGAGCCTGATTCGAAAGCTTCTAAAAATGAAAAGAGGTGATGTTGGCCATTGCATTTTTTTTTTCAGCTCGCCCTAACAAAATAACAAACTTTCCTATTTAATTATAGCCCGTTCTGGATGTTTTTTAGCCATGTTTCAACTTTTTACAATTAAAAACTGCATCAGTGAAACATGACTAAAAAAAACGGCCGCAGAGTCATTCGCCGATCCATGTGTTTTTGTATCATGCAGGATTTTTGGACAGTTGAAATTTTGCTTTATGGAATAGGTAGGATTTAAATTTGACAAGTGCATATTTTTTTAAAAATCTGGCACCTATTTGAGCCTTTTGTAGCTTAGTCATATCCTACAACCAAGGAGCAATGGCGGCAGCTGCTGTAAATACTACTCCTTTAGTTAAAGTTACATTGCCTGAGGCACCACCAGCCGTCAGCTAAGGGAACAAGTCTGAAAGAAAAACACTGCGTTTCAGAAACATTCCACAAATAATTAGTGTTCTTTAGCAAATAAAAGACTTGTTTGTTCACGGCAGTATGTAGTCCTGTACTTTAGCAAAGAGAATAATGACAAGCATCGCAGTAGTCTGATTATATGTTCAACAAACACGTGTTGGCTTTAAGGTATGTGTAAATAATATGTTTAAACAGAGTATTAGAAGTCAGTGAACAGCGTGTAAACTGTTGGGTCAAAATATATACGCAGGGCCATTGTGCACCGCCCTTTTATACCTCTAGGGGGCAATGTTGCAGCAGATGTGCAGCTCCCATTGGGAAAGTTGTGTCTATATGGACAAAAGTGATTAAACATCTGCCTATTACTGTATGCCTGTAATTAAAACGGTTGTCGTAACTGTGTTTGGCCTTCCACGATATTGCTTTAAAATATGGACAAAACACATTGTAGATTTTGTTTTCCATTCTTTCCAAAATATTAGATAACATTATAAACTGGTCCACAGAGCATAAAATAATCATAGAAAGTTACACTATGGTGGAGTGTCAACAGTATGTGCCATCTGCTTGTAGTTACTCCAATATCCAGGCCTATAGGACAGGGTCACCTAACCACTACTATCCTTAATCTCACCCTGTTCTTCCTATCAGTCGGTGCCCTTTCCCTTTGCCTCTGCGCTGACCCACATCGCCCACCATGAAACGGAACGATCCCAGCTCTCCTACCACACAAGCGATGGCCACTCAATATTGCTGCTACTCCAACATCAGGTATGCAGGCGGGTCACATACGCTGTCCAGGTCGGCAGTCGACAGGTAGATTCCAAAAGGTCAACAGGGACAAGAGGTTGATTTTTTTATCATCCTTGCAGGAGTGGTAACGTGTGGCAAGCACAGCGGTAGGGGAGCGAGAGATGTGGCCGGCGGTGTGGCGAGCGAAGCAAGTGCACTATTTGGGTGACCGGAGGCGTGGACAATACAATGTCCGGGATTATGCATCTACTAGCTGCTTATTTCCGGACATAGGGGCAGTACGGATGGTGTAATGGTTAGTATTACTGCCTCACAGCGCTGCGGTCATGGGTTCCATTCCCACCATGGCCCTAACTGTGCAGAGTTTGTATATTCTCCCAGTGCTTGCGTGGGTTTCCTCCGGGTACTCCGGTTTCCTCCCACAATCCAAAAATATACTGGTGGGCTAATTGGCTCCCAACAAAATTAACCCTAGAATGTCTGTGTGTGCGTGTACATGTGGTCGGGAATATAGATTGTAAGCTCCACTGGGGCAGGGACTGATGTGAATGATCAAATATTCTCTGTAGAGCGCTGCGGAATCTGTGTGCGCTATATAAATAACTGGTAATAAATAAAATAAATAATACATTGTATAGTATCCTACAGGAACGGGTATGTCATAGCTTTGACGCGTGTTAGATCGATGCTTATTTTGACGACCACGGTAGATCGACATTGTAGTTGCCTCAACAGCATATACAGACATCTACATTAACATTAGCTAGACACTGATTTCATTGACAGTAACAACTGACACTGCAGGAACAATGTATGAGGGCACATGAGTTGCTGATTGGCTGGTATGAATTTCTTGCTGACCTGCCCCTTTCAGCAATGCTCGCAGATAATCCTCACCAATATTTATGTTACACTGTATTGTAGAGTAAAAGCCTTAACTAGCCCGGCATTACTGGAAGCAGGATCTGAGCCATTGGTGTGTGAAGCAAATATACATTAACATACTGTTTGTCCAGAAATATACATTCCATAAATGCCAGAAATCCTGGAGGAGGGAGCGAAGTACATTCATCTATACCCAGGGCTTAAAGAGGTGCGGGATTTCTTTATTCCATCTAATTACCCCCCCCCTCCCCTCCCTCAATTTGGCAGAGACAGGGCCAGTGACAGGGTTTTTGGCATCCCACTGCAAACTAGAAAGCTGTTCTGTGCGAATTACTGTGCAGGGCCAATATGGAGGTTAAAATGTTCCACCTCACCATTAGAGTTGGTGGAACTCAGTTCCACCTCGTTCTCCCTCACAGCACTGTGCAGAATATTCATTGTCAATCTATTTCCTAGCGGGCCTGGCCACATCTCTCTCTATAGCAACGTGGCCCCTTCTAATACTGCTGCTGGGGCTTGGCTGCTGGCCGGGAGATTAGTATTGCAGAGGTATATATATATATACTGCCAAGGGACCAGATATATAATAATAATAATAACAATATTTATATAGCGCTTTTCTCCCAATAGGACTCAAAGTGCTTTACCATTGTCTTTACAGCTCAAAATACACACCAAGCTTAACAGTAGATATCAGTAAAATGCTTGAGTAAATAGGTAATGGTGGGCATACATCAACCCGATTTGGACCGATTTCGGCCGATTGCGATCAATCAGTCCGATAAATCGGCCCAAATCGGTTCTTCATGACATGGGGTCGGGTCCGATGCGCGGTCCCGTGCGTATCGGACCCGGCCCCAGGGGTCGGACCGGCGGAACATCCGATGTAGGTCAGTCGGGGCGGTGAGGAGCAGTGGGGGCGGGCGGCTGGGGAGGAAGAAGCAGTGGGGCAGCAGCGCGTTACCAGATTGGGGCGGGCGGCGGTGACCATCAGTGACAGTGTCACTCTCCACTGTCCAGCGCTAGCGGGCGGGCAGCCGCGGCTATTACATCTTTAAAATAACGTGTCAAATGACTGCCCGGCTAATGATTGGCTGAGATAGAGCACTCTCAGCCAATCAGTGGCCTCCCTTCGCGGCCGCTGATTGGCTGAGAGTGCTCTATCTCAGCCAATCAAAAGCCGGGCAGTCATTTGACACGTTATTTTAAAGATGTAATAGCCGCGGCTGCCCGCACGCTAGCGCTGGACAGTGGAGAGTGACACTGTCACTGATGGTCACCGCCGCCCGCCCCAATCTGGTAACGCGCTGCTGCCCCACTGCTTCTTCCTCCCCAGCCGCCCGCCCCCACTGCTCCTCACCGCCCTGCAGCTCCCTGATATTTTTTTTACATGTGATAAATCGCATGGCACATCAAAGTCCTCATCGTAGGTGAGCCTCCCGGGGAGCTGCCGGGCGGCTCGGAGGAGAATAGGGTCCGACTTGTCCTTAGGACAAGTCGGCTCTATGTATGGGGGCCTTTAGTCTTTAGTCTATTTGTAAAGGATTCAACAGTGGGGGCTTCTCGCACTGTGCAAGGAAGAGAGTTCCACAGAGTTGGAGCAACAAAGTTGAAAGCTCGACCCCCCAGATGAATTCAGGGAAATTCTGGGTACTGTTCCCCCAGGGGGAAGGCCGGGGCTGGACAGCGGCAGAGTAGGGGTGTCCCCATGAAAACGCTGGGCCGATGGAAATGCGGGTGGGACGAAGAGTGCCGGGGGGGCGTCATATGACATCAGTCGCCCGCCCTGTCTTCGCAAATAACAGTCAGTCTCCACTGACTTTTAATTACGAAGGCAGGAGAAACCATTCCATGGTCGGGGACCGTGGACTGATGTCTCCTGCAGCGGCGGCACGTGAGGGGATGTGTCCTCGTTACACATCCCCCCTTGCATGGCAGCGATGGGACTTGGTGTCAACCAGGATCAGCCCCTATATGCTGCCAATATTCCCCCCCCCCCCCCCGCACTGCATTTCTATCCCTTGTATTGCAGCATTGTGTGCCTGTGGCTCCCACACAGCACACATTTCATCATCTAACTTGCATAAGTCACCCTGCAGAAGAGTTACCCGCTTCAGTGCTCGTGTTAGTTGTTCCTAAATGCAGTGTTAGCAATAATCCTATAGCTGCAATGTAAGCCGAAGGAACATACAAACACCATCTTTACAGAATACACGTTAAACCAGTTAAACATTAACCTGGTGACTCGATGTATGTTCTGGAACATTTCTGTAAATCACACACCGCAAACAAAACCATTATATACTTTGCTATAAGCGGAACAATATCTAGCCCCAAGTGGGAGGTTAATCAGTAACAGGGTCATATAGCTGAAAATGCAATAGTTCCACTTCACTAAATGTCTACATGTTATCTGAGCCTGGTAGGCCGACATTAGGGTTGTTTATGAAGATTCTCGGTGGTCACGTTAAGGTGTCGAAGCCGCCTCGCAGGAGCCGTTCTCTGGGCTTCTTTATCAATCAGCGGTTTCACTGCAGGGTGGAAAGTTGCACATTGATTTGCACTATGTACAGATGGCTTCTTCTTCCTTGCAGGGACTGGCGACTCTATCACCAGCCCCCGCCAGCGGCCGGCTCTCGCCAGGGGCGCGAGCACACGAGACACTTGCAGGTGCCCCGTGGCTATGGAGCTTTCTCTGCCGCCTTCCCCCGGTGCCCCTCGCCACCCCCCTATCCCTGCCCCTCTCCCTGACGTGGAGACGGGCAGGGACCCGCAGCGGCGCCATCCTGAAACTGGGACTCTCGTGCGTGTGAGACGCCTGTGTGCTCCAGTCAGATGGAGCGCCTCTGCGCCGGCGATTGCCAGGGGATACATGCTCGTGATCCCTGGCTAAAGAAGAGAAGCGTTCTATCTGTATGGAATATTGGGTCAACCCAATTTACGTCAACATACAGTAAAATAGGTCTGCATGGGTAAGGTCAACATGGTCTGAAGGTCGACAATGAGAAGATTGACAATCCTAAGGTTAACATGAGTTTTTTACAGTTTTTTTTTCTCGTCTTGAATGGACACCGGCTAAGTGTACCGATTCGGGCACGGTGCCTCGCTACGCTCGGCACACTATTTTATTCTGCCACCTTGCCATAGTGGATGGTAGGGCATGAAATACCACCTGTCGGCTTATATCCGCTCAAAAAAACAAAACGTGAACACTCATGTTGACCTTTTGACTGTCGACCATTCCATAGTGGACCTAATGCTTTTTGTCGATCTTCCAACCCTGTCGACCTTACCCATGTCAACCTACAGATAAAGCACTTCTCATGCTTGCAGGGGGGGCTGGCGATAGAATTGTCAGCCCCCGCCAGCCGACAGGCCCCTCCAGCTGTCACATGCCCCCCAGTCCCCGTCGGTAGCCGCCGCCGCCCCCCCCTCCCCAGCCCTGCCCGTCTCCCTGAAGCGGAGATGGGTAGGTTCCCTCTGCCCAGCGACTGGGGCTCGCGTGCGTGTGAGAGACGCTTGCGCTTCCAAGTCTAATGGAGTCCCTCTCCGCTGGCGAGCGCTGGCAGTGAATGAGAGGGGCTCCATCTGTATTTCAGGTGTCTGTCGACCTTCAGTGGTCGACCCAATGCATGTCGACCTTAATAGGGTCAACCTAACGACCGTATCTCGTATGGCCTCTGCCACATCAATGCAGGCGCAAAGCTGCAGATAGATAAAAGAACCCTCCTGGCTATAAATGGTATCTGTCAGGACAGCATATTTCCAGAGCAGCGCTGGACAGCTTATTTTCTGCAACCACTGTACTGTAAATCATTCCACAATTCTGTCTATGCCATTAAACAAAACCCATCTATGTGAGGAAAGAAAAAAACAAGTCATTTGAAATGTTTTACAGCGTTGTAAAAATTCTTATTACCGTCAGAAAACACTGCAGCCTCTTCGGAGCCAAGTACTGAATCTCCTAAGTGACAGCGGAGGAGCCTTCCCAATTCTGTTCAGTCTCTCAGCAAGGAAGCAATGGGCTGTTCGGAACTATAGCAATGAAATAATCTAATGGATGCCACCCTTATGCTGGGCACACACAGGGTGATTCCAGCGGCCGCCAATATATTTAACTATAACGGCAATGCCGCGGAAGAATACATACATGTAGACACTGACGAGATTGTCAGATTGAGCAGCGTGTACGGACGGGGGGGTTGTTAAACGACCCGCAGCCATGTGCATCATTAATGTTGTTGACCTACCCCAGGCATGTCCAAACTGTGGCCCTCCAGCTGTTGTGACACTACACATCCCAGCATGCCTTGCCACAGTTTTAGAATTCCCTAATAGCAAATCTGTGGCAAGGCATGATGGGATTTGTAGTTTCACAACAGCAGGAGGGCCATAGTTTGGACATGCCTGACCTACACGCTGGGCAATGTACACGCAATATTGTTAATGATATCATGCATATAGTTAACCACATATTGCCCAATGTGTACCCAGCAGTAGACATTGTGGGCCTGATATCGATTCACAAACGCAACTTTGTATGCAGCCTAATCTTGCCCGTTGTGCATGTGTATTGGGCTGCATATAGAACGTACGCACGTACGGATCTCGGCCGTTTCTACAGTTATTCAACATTCATGCATATGTGCCCATCCTCTTTGA
Source organism: Crinia signifera (assembly GCF_055691185.1). Classification (NCBI taxonomy): domain Eukaryota; kingdom Metazoa; phylum Chordata; class Amphibia; order Anura; family Myobatrachidae; genus Crinia; species Crinia signifera. The sequence continues at coordinate 446,666,600 of NC_139217.1, forward strand.
TGAGTAGAGTGTATGCTCATCAGAAAGACTGAGTCCATCTTCCTTTATGGGTAGAGTCTTTGCTCATCAGGAATACTGATTATTCCCGATGAGTAGACACTCTACCGATCAAAGAGGATGGTCTAAGTCCATTTTCTTTGATACGTAAAGTATCTGCTTATCAGGAAGATGGAGTCCATCTTCTTTGATGGGTAGAGGGTCTTCTCATCAGGAAGACTGAGTCCATCCTCTTTGTTGGGTAGAGGGTCTTCTCATCAGGAAGACTGAGTCCATCCTCTTTGTTGGGCAGAGGGTCTTCTCATCAGGAAGACTGAGTCCATCCTCTTTGTTGGGTAGAGGGTCTTCTCATCAGGTTGACTGAGTCCATCCTCTGTTGGGTAGAGTATCTGCTCATCAGGAAGACTAGGTCCATTTTGTTGTTGATGGGTATAGTATCTGCTCAACAGGAACACTGGGTCTATCTTCTTTGATGGGTAGAGTGCCTAGTCATCAGTATGACTGGGTCTATCTTCTATGACAGGAAGAGTGTACTCACAACATCCATGTCCATGCAGATTCACAGTTTTTCTTTTCTGTAGTGGCTGCGGTAAATACTTGTGTTGCGCATCTTTAGTCTTTTTGGTTTGATGCCTGGAACAAGGAGCTCACTAAATAATGTAGAGGGTTTTTTAAGCTGTATAACTATTTAGAATAGTTTGCAGGGTTCATATTCGTTATATGACGGATTTATATAAAATAATCCCCCTGTGACTACCCGTTCTCAATACCTCACCTGTAAGGTCAAGAGAATACAAATGGATGGAACACTTGCATTGTGTAAAAATAGTTTTTTTTTATATAGTTTTTTTTTTTCATGTGTTCTGTTCATCTTAAGAACAATTTAGCTCTGCCACAACTGCTGCTCATTATGGGGCTTATTCTAATTTACGCGCTCCCCTGTGTATATGCGTAGGCGATGTTGAGCGTCTGCGCATTTATGAGCATGTGAAGTAGCTGGGTGCGAGCAGGCACGGCAAAATCTTAGTTCGCCGCCCCATTTGCTCCTAGCAGTGCGGGCGTGGGGTGGTGGCGAGGGGGTGCGCACATAGGAAGGGCCAGCATTTAATGGATGTTCCCATGAAAATGCTGGGTGTTTCCTTGTAAATGCGACTGTGACTCAGTGCGGGCAGCTGACAACAGCGGGCGGCGTTACATCCACACGCAACGCTGTGAATTTCGCAGCGTTGCATGTGGACCAGAAAAAGGTCCTATATCCGCAAAGACTTGACAACAATACAATTACAATACAATTACCTGAAACACAACCTGGACTAAAAGTTAATGGTGCCTACTCTTGTGGATATTTTGTGCTAAGTGATTAAATAGAATTGATTTATGACGACATACTTTAAACCATTAACATCAGAGACAATTAGATTTAATATAAGGCAATTTTTTAGCAAACAATCTAAAAGGGATATATAAATATTATAGCATGATACCATAAGCAAAATGGTGCACAATAGATGACAGATGTTAAGTCTAACATTCAGTAGTAACCACGGACAGCAGGAGTGTAATATGATAATATAGCTTTTATTTCTGTCTGAAAATAGACTATTATGCTATTATCAGTACTTGCTCAAGAAGCAATCACAAGGCACACATGTAATGAATACGCCAGTGGTTCCCAAACTGTGCGTCTAGGCTTTCTGGGGTGCCTCGGAGTACTTGCAGGGGTGCCTCAGGTTGGTGGTCCAGAGCAAATTCAAATTAATTATGGTCAATGAAATAGGCAAAATCAGTGGTTGCGGCTTCCATTTATAATATATGTGGGTAAACAGAAGTGAATCCTGTTCCCCACCACATAACTGGACCGAAGGATAAAATGTAATCACAACTAATATTTGTTTCTGAAATTCTCAGTAACAAACTTTTGGTCTAGGGGGTACCATGAAAAATATTCTAAAACTGTAGGGTTCCGTGATTCAAAAAGTTTTGGAACCACTGGAATACACTGTTAGTTATGTTCCATTTGCAGTATATTGAATATTGCTGTTACACTGCTTCTTATTGATATGCAACCGCTGTGAAGAAACTACAGTTTGGGCGATTAGTAATGGTGACACTATTTGTACTGGTTAAATATTAGTACCGGATTATTTACTGAACTGTATGCAAAGTACAGGTTGTTGCTAAATTCCTGTTATTTTCACATATTACCATATCGCCTGCTTCATCAAATAAAACTAAAAATATCTCCATGCAATACTATCCAAAGAAAAGGGAAACGGAGGCACTTAGTGTGAGTATATACTGTATAGCCTATTCTAGTGACTATAGTATCTATTCTACACATCCATGTCTCTACAATCAGCCCAACCAGCCTATCAGAGTCTACGGTCTTAGGCCCAATCAGATAAACCAGCCTATAAAAGGCTACTGTCATCCTAACCAGCCTATCAGAGGCTATGACCTTAGGCCCATTCAGCTCACCCAGCCTATAAAAGGCTATGGCTTAAGTCCCAGACAGCCCAACCAGCCAATTAAAGGCGTTGGCTTTAGTCCAAGTCAGACTAAACAGCCTATCAAAAGCTATCAAAAGAAGGTGTCCTATAAAAGAGAAAAAACAACTCCCCATATATAGGACTTCACCCTGTTATTATAGGGAGACTAGAGTTGACTTGCTAAACCACAGACATTTTATGGAGGGATTGTCTTATGGCTTTTTGCCCTTTGTAAAGCAGCATTTTGTGACTCATTCAGAATTCAGTAGCCTCATGCTTCAATCAGTAGCAGATTAATAAAATGGCTCAATCCATTTAACGGGTCTACAGTATATAAGAGAGTGTCGTAGAACAATGAGCAATTTCTCCTACATAATCCGGTATGTATTTCCTGCACAAAAGGGTTGTGCAGTGTAAATGGTTCCAAGGGCAGTGAGACAAAGAAGTTCAAGTAGTTACAGTATACGCTGTTGGGTTTACAGCACTGAATGAATCCCCAATCTGGCAGCTCACCTTTATGAATACAAGCATAGAAGAATCAGTATCAAGTGCCTGGAATCAGAACATGACCAGTGGAGCCAAGAGAGGGGTCCTAATGTCCAGAGTCCAGATCTGATGGACAGGCCCAGTGGTATTTTCTCATTTTATTCTAATGGTGCCTCCTGCAATTAGGCCATGCCCCCTGAAAAGTACATGGGTTCCTCCAGGCTCTCTACTGCCCTGGAAATGAGGGCTCGCTTCACCATTGGTTGTGAAATTACCTTCCACCCAGATGCTTTTTTTAAAATGGTCCAAAGCAATGGAGGACCATGGTCCAGTATCCCCCTATGGGGCAGATGTATTAAGCCTTGTCAAGAGATAAAGTGGAGATAAAGTTGAAGGTGATAACGCAACAGCCAATCAGCTGTGTTTGAAAAATTACAGTTAGGAGTTGATTGGCTGGTATGTTATCTCCTTCCATTTTATCTCCACTTTATCTCTTCACCAGGCTTAATAACTTACATCTGCCCCTGTGATAGCTGCTTATAATAAACACCTGTCCTGCTGTTATCAAAGGCAGTGCACCAATCCCAAACCTGTTTCTGTGACATGACGTTAACACAATACACAATAAGTTGGCTATTTATTTCAGCTGCTGGTGTGTCTTTAGATGCAGAAACCTGTCCACAAAGCCTGGAATCTCCCCTTCCCCCAGTCAGGTGCATCTGTTCATGCCCAGAGCAGCTTACCAAGTCTGCTGGGGTATGGATCATTAGGTCACCAGCATGTTGACAGTCATTAAGTCGACGCGATTAGGTCGACATGCGTTTAGCTCGACATGGGTTAGGTCGACAGTCAAAAGGTCGACATGGTTTAAAAAAAAAAACTTTGTCCCAAATGTCAACATAGACACTGACACGTAGCACCGTGTCCCCTCATTGTGCTCACTATGCTTCGGGCACGGTGCCTCGCTACACTCGGCACACTATTTTATTCTCCCACCACGCCCTAACAATTGACTCTGATTCAATGCACACGGGACCGTGCATCGAATCAGATGTCAAACACCTCCAATTTGGCCACTTTTCACCCGATTTCTCAGCCCAATCCTTCGTACAAGGGGCCAAATCGGACAAGCGGATGAGGGGCCTTTAGCCATCTGTTCCTTGTGCTGGGTCTCGCCCGGGTGTAAGCGTGCAGTCAGCCTCTGTTGTTCCTCCGCCTCAAATTTGGCTTCCGTCTACCCCACTTAATATGACTAACGTAAAAGTAGTTAATGTAATAAACGGCCTAGATAAAAACGAACCGTGTTTTTTTATGCTCTTCCTCCCACTCAGTATTATCAACAATAAATAACCTCTGTTTAATGCATGTTCATTTGATACTTAACATCGGCAAATTGGGAACTTGCCCAGATAGCAGCTTACACTTCAAAATGTTTATAATAAATTAGATTCATTATTAATGGGTTGTTCTGAAACTCCTTCCATGTCTCGCTAATTCGCCATAGAACTCTGTGATCTTCACTAAAGAAGAGTATTTTTGCACATAAACGAGCACAGAACAATTAGGAAGAAAGATTCGTTATTTGTTGTAGATACTAAACTGATTGCAAAACCAGAGGATGTAACTGTACCATGCATATTCTAAGCAGAGCCTGCCAGAGAGACTAACGGAACCCCATCCTCTGTGCACTAATTGCTATTATTCCTATCTGCCGTTTAGTACAACCTGCCCTTGGCATGCATATATTTAATGTGTTACAGCCGGGGATAATGTATTATTTTGCAGCGTATGAACATGTTATTTTGTACTTTGCCTTGATTTGAAGGTAAATAAATCAGGGATAATAGTCATCATCGCCGAGCACAATGAGGTAGTGATAAGTGATTAAATATGTATTTACTAAGTCAACACTGTATTCGGAAGGAAAATTAGCATTACTATGTAACTAATTAGGGCTTTAACATGTCTGATCACGCCGCCGTTCTAGAGACAACAATAGACAGTGTCAGTCTGTATTGTGAGCTGGTTTGTACGGTCTCATCTCTCATTTTATAATAGTAATAATAATAATAATAATGATGATATTAATTATCCAATACTATATAAAATCCCATCAAAATGACAGCTTCTGCATTGTACTTTCACTTTGAGCTGTGACAGTTTTTAGTCCACAAACTCTCCACACTACCCCCTATTTGCTCCTACCACCAATCCCTGTCTTCACAGCTCCCTCCCTCACAGGTCGAGCAACCATTCCCATTCACATATAGGAGGATAATCTGACCCTGTTACATTAGGGATATTCCGGCCCTGTTACATTAGGGATAATCTGGCCCTGTTACATTAGGGATAATCTGGCCCCGTTACATTAGGGATAATCTGACCCCGTTACATTAGGGATAATCTGGCCCCGTTACATTAGGGATAATCTGACCCTGTTACATTAGGGATAATATGGCCCTGTTACATTAGGGATAATCTGGCCCTGTTACATTAGGGATAATCTGGCCCTGTTACATTAGGGATAACCTGGCCTGTTACATTAGGGATAACCTAGCCCAGGGGTTCCCAATCTTTTTTGAATCACGGCACCCTAGAGTATCAGATTTTTTTTTCACAGCACCCCTATGCCAAAACAAAATTAATTACATTGGGTTTATATACGATTCCTAGGGTCAGTTATGTGGTAAAGGGCAGGATTTGCTTCTGTTTGTACACATTTTATGATTGGCAGCCACCAGCACTGGTTTTGCTCATAAATAATTAACCATTAATAATTTGAGTTGGTCCTGGACCACCAACCCAGGGCACCCCTGCATGTGTCCCGAGGCACCCCAGGGAGCCACGGCACACAGTTTGGGAACCACTGACCTAGCCTGTTACATTAGGGATAATATGGCTCTGTTACATTAGGGATAATCTGACCTGTTACATTAGGGATAATCTGACCTGTTACATTAGGGATAATCAGGCCCTGTTACATTTGGGATAATCAGGCCCTGTTACATTAGGGATAATCTGGCCCTGTTACATTAGGGATAATCTGGCCCTGTAATATTAGGGATAATCTGACCTGTTACATTAGGGATAATCTGGCTCTGTTACATTAGGGATAATCAGGCCCTGTTACATTAGGGATAACCTGGCCTGTTACATTAGGGATTACCTAGCCTGTTACATTAGGGATAATCGGACCTGTTAAATTAGGGATAATCAGGCCCTGTTACATTAGGGATAATCAGGCCCTGTTACATTAGGGATAATCTGGCCCTGTTACATTAGGGATAATCTGGCCCTGTTACATTAGGGATAATCTGGCTCTGTTACATTAGGGATAATCAGGCCCTGTTACATTAGGGATAATCTGACCTGTTACATTAGGGATAATCTGGCCCTGTTACATTAGGGATAATCTGGCCCTGTTACATTAGGGATAATCTGGCCCTGTTACATTAGGGATAATCTGACCTGTTACATTAGGGATAATCTGACCCTGTTACATTAGGGATAATCTGGCCCTGTTACATTAGGGATAATCTGACACTGTTACATTAGGGATAATCTGACCCCGTTACATTAGGGATAATCAGGCCCTGTTACATTTGGGATAATCAGGCCCTGTTACATTAGGGATAATCTGGCCCTGTTACATTAGGGATAATCTGACCTGTTACATTAGGGATAATCAGGCCCTGTTACATTAGGGATAATCAGGCCCTGTTACATTAGGGATAATCTGGCCCTGTTACATTAGGGATAATCTGACCTGTTACATTAGGGATAATCAGGCCCTGTTACATTAGGGATAATCAGGCCCTGTTACATTAGGGATAATCAGGCCCTGTTACATTAGGGATAATCAGGCCCTGTTACATTAGGGATAATCAGGCCCTGTTACATTAGGGATAATCAGGCCCTGTTACATTAGGGATAATCAGGCCCTGTTACATTAGGGATAATCTGGCCCTGTTACATTAGGGATAATCTGACCTGTTACATTAGGGATAATCAGGCCCTGTTACATTAGGGATAATCAGGCCCTGTTATATTAGGGATAATCTGACCTGTTACATTAGGGATAATCTGGCTCTGTTACATTAGGGATAATCAGGCCCTGTTACATTAGGGATAATCTGGCCTGTTACATTAGGGATAATCTGTCCCTGTTACATTAGGGATAATCTGGCCCTGTTACATTAGGGATAATCTGGCTCTGTTACATTAGGGATAATCAGGCCCTGTTACATTAGGGATAATCTGGCCTGTTACATTAGGGATAATCTGTCCCTGTTACATTAGGGATAATCTGGCCCTGTTACATTAGGGATAATCTGCCCTGTTACATTAGGGATAATCTGGCTCTGTTACATTAGGGATAATCAGGCCCTGTTACATTAGGGATAATCAGGCCCTGTTACATTAGGGATAATCTGGCTCTGTTACATTAGGGATAATCTGGCCCTGTTACATTAGGGATAATCTGACCTGTTACATTAGGGATAATCTGGCCCTGTTACATTAGGGATAATCTGACCTGTTACATTAGGGATAATCTGACCCTGTTACATTAGGGATAATCTGACCCTGTTACATTAGGGATAATCTGACCTGTTACATTAGGGATAATCTGGCCCTGTTACATTAGGAATAATCAGGCCCTGTTACATTAGGGATAATATGGCCCTGTTATATTAGGTATAATAGGGCCATTGAGAGGTAAGCCATGCCCCGGTAAAATGTTGGGGGCGTGGCCTAATAACAGGAGGTATGGCCAGCTTCCGCAATGAGGACATGCCCCCAAAATGTTTAGGGGGATAAAACACTCTAAATTTGAGGGGGAGGGGGGGTGTATTTGTGTCCCCCCCCCCAATCAGCAGCACACCTACAGCGTGTGCTGTGCCGACAGCAGGTTCAGCATGAGCTCTCACTCTGTCTCGCTGCTGCCCGGGAGAGATGGAAGGGTGAAGGGGGGGTCAGACCAGCGCCCCTCCAGCAAGCCTGGGCAATTAGTACCCGCTACCCCCCCTCTTGGCGGCCCTGCCTGTTACATTAGGGATAATATGGCCCTGTTACATTTAGCCAAGTTTCCAGTGTAATTGTATAACTCTGTGGCCGGTCAATAAATCTAAACTGTTTTGTATTCTGCAAGTCATTCAATAGTGATTGTGCAATAATATCTGTTCCCGGTAATCTCATAACACTGGGAATACATCTGGCACTGTAGCTGTGGGAAAGAGTAACACTATAGAAGTATGTGCTGCAAATAATACAGCTACACAGGAAAAGACACAAGCAACTGCGTAGCCTAAATGGATGACACCTGAAAGATCTACAATATAAATAAAGGAATAAATAGACCAGACACTTTAGTGGACAATGGGCCTAATTCAGACCTGATCGCACTGCTGCAAATTCGCAGAGCGGGCGATAATCGATTGGCTGCACATGCGTACGGCCTGTAGTACGCATGCATGAGGCCACCCTGTGATAAAATTCTGCTGCTTCTTTCATTGCTGGCCGTACCCAAGTCATAGTTGCCTCCCCTCCTGCATTCTGCAGGAGACTTCCTGAAATAACAGCAATCTCCCTCTCTCCCTTATTAGTCTAGCAATCTCCCTCTCTCCCTGGCATTTGGGGGTGGGAACTGGGCGTTTTCTGGGAGTGTCAGGAAAATCACAGGCATGCCCAGGCATTTGAGGTTCAGGCATTTGAATCAGCTCTGGCCCTAAACAGCCTATTTCAATCAAAGTCGTTGAGTAAATCCTGGGCTACGCACAGGCTGCGCACACTGGAAAATCATTAAATGGTGAGCGTGTTGCATATGGATTTGCAGCTACTTGCCGACTAAACTAATGTTCTCAAGCCATGCTATGTAATTCACAGGCTTGCATATGGCGGGATATCTTTCTGGGTGGGTGTATACCTGATTGCAGGGCTCCATACATTTGCAGCTCAGATGTGAATAAGGCCCAATAGCCATAAAGATATATGGGGGTTATTCTGGTTCACTCGCAAAGGCAAATTCCTTCTCAAATGGACAAAACCCTATGCAATGCAGAGAGAGTTCGATTTGGGTGAGTTATTTTGTTTCTGTGCAGGGTAAATACTGGCTGCTTTATTTTTACACTGCAATATAGATCTAACTTTGAAGTAAAACCCCACCCAAATCTATCTCGCTCTGCACAAGTTACATCTGCCCCACCTGCAGTGCACATGGTTTTGGGAATTTTCCTTTGCGAGTGAACCAGAATAAGGGCCATAGGCCGGTAATTGCTTCGTTGCAGGGATCATCTATTATAAATGACAGAATTTCAATGAATAAAACCGAAATCACTAAATATTGTATTGGACATGAAATGGGAACAGAGAAATGTTTAAATTCTAGAACTATTAGAACTTTGGGAGAAGGTACATCAGAAATAATGCATTTGGTTCTCTTTAATGCATTATTAAGCATTAAGCCGCTGGTGAGGAAGCTATGGGCTAACGAAGAGGAAATATGACCTCTTAAAGTAGGCTGAAGAAAGATCAATATCTCACTTGGACAGACATCAAATAATATATATCGTTTCAGGGACAAACCCAGCATGATTTGTTACATGCACGGGGATAGAAGACTCACACGCATCCTGATTTATGTGCGCTGTGATAACTGACTGCTCATAGGATGAGACATATCATTAATCTCACTGATGCATCACCAGATATATCCTGAAAGTAACAACTCAGCAGCACCGCGAACCGCAGCGCTGCCATTATTACCCACACGGACCACAAGCTCCGGGAGAGACCTAATAAATGTAATGACCAAGAGGTAAGCCCTGAATAAATTAAGTTACAGAATCAATAACTTTAATAGCAGAGGCCAAATTCTCCTCTGCACGAATAGATGGAATTATAGTGTGAACGATAAATCACAAACAGACACGGTATCATTGGCAAGGTATTTGGGCTCATGTAACTAGCAAGCACAGTAAGGAAGTATAAGTTCATTAAAGAATATGGCACACATCCGTCCCATACACTTGCTGTAAACGGTCACATTTAATGCTGATTAAATGTGACTGTAAAGAGATGTATCCCAGACTGCAGTGGCAGGAGACGGGTGATGCAGATAACGTCACCATGCAGCATCTGGCTCCCCGACACCTACTTGCATTGTGGCGGAACTATATATATTGTGGCAGATACAGCATCTCCCCACATGAAAGTAATGTGGAGGATCCAGACCAGGTTATGGAAGCAGTAGCAGAATCCCAGGTGTGTAATCAGCAGAACCTGGGATTTCCTGATATAAGGATTTCCAGGGCAGAGTCACCTTGCTCTTGATGGTGGATTAGCCGCCCAAGAAATAGGCAATGGGTGTGCGGGCTATAGGAAGGACCACTGGAGCCTTTGCAAAAGTCTGTGATGCTGAGATTGCATATGGATTAACCTGAGAAGCTGTGACCTGCTGTCTGTTCAAAATAAACAATAAAGTCTGAATCTGAGTCCCCGTGTTTGTGATCCTTGTCATATATATATATCCTTGTTATATATATGATGGGTGAAAACAGACAGCGGCACTCGGAGGTCTTGGTAAAGAATTTGTATTTTTCAAAGCATAATAAAAATGCTCATGTGGACCGACGTTTCGGAGCCTAATCCCCGTTTTCAAGATGCAGGGTGAGTCTCACCCTGCACCTCGAAAACGGGTCGTAAAGTAGAACGCCAATGGCGTAAATCTCGTAATCTGACTGATTTCCTCACATATAAGACTAGCTACCACTCCTACTGCAATGCTTTGGACAATGCCAAACAAACATACTACCAATCTCTCATCTTTTCGCATGCGACCAAACCTAAGCGACTTTTTAACACATTTAAGTCTCTTCTGTACTCTCCCTCTCCTCCCCCACTGGCTACCATCAGTGCACAAGAACTTGCATTTTACAAGAATGATAAAATCCGAGATAAAATGGTATGCTCCACAACCTCTAGCCCTTTTTCTTCCACACCTGAACCCTCTGGCACTTTTCCTTTTCATTTGAGCTCACACTCTTCTTATCCTCCTACTCTACTACCTCTCCTCTTGATCATACAGTATACTTGCACAAGTCATTAAAACTCAGTCTCCTGTTCTTATCCCAACCTTAACTAAAATCTGCAATCTCTCTCTTGCTACTGGTACTTTTCCTTCTTTGCTTAAACATGCAGTGATTACGTCCATTCCAAAAAAACACCATCGTTTTATCTCTCAGCTCCCATGCCTCTACAAGCTACTGGAGAGACTTGCCTACTCTCGCCTCACACACTTTCTTAACTCTCACACCCTATTAGACCCGCTTCAGTGAGGCTTTCGTTCCCAACACTCCACTGAGACAGCACTGACTAAAGTGGTGAATGATCTGGTAACTGCCAAGTCTAAAGGCCATTACTCACTACTTATTCTTCTAGAATTCCCACTTTGACACTGTTGATCATACTCTTCTCATACAAACACTGCACTCCATAGGTCTTAATGATACAGCCCTTTCCAGGTTCACCTATCTGATCGCTCTTTCAGAGTTCACTTCTCTGACTCTATTTCCTCTTCACTACCTCTGTTAGTCGGAGTTCCGCAAGACTCAGTCTTAGGTCCTCTGCTTTTCTCAATCTATACCTCCTCTCTTGGCAAACTAATCAGCTCTTTCGGATTTCAGAATCACTTATATGCGGATGATACTCGAATCTATCTATCAACCCCAGAGTTGTCACCAATGGTTTTGGGCCGAGTCTCTGACTGCCTCTCTGCCATCTCATCTTGGATGTCTTCTCGCCACCTCAAACTCAACATTTCCAAAACGGAATTACTTATATTCCCACCAACTAAGAACAGTTACCATCCGGTATCTCCATCACTGTTGACAACTCGACAATCTACCCTACCCCACAAGCTCGTTTCCTAGATGTCACCCTCGACTCTGAACTGTCCTTTTCCCCACATTTAATCTGTCACCAAATCATGTTACGTGCATCTCAAAAACATATCCAAAATACGACCCTATCTCACTCAAGACACTACTAAATCTCTTATCCATGCACTCATTATATCCTACATTGATTATTGCAATAGTCTCCTAACTGGTCTTCCCAAGAACAGACTCTTGCCCCTGCAATCCATTCAAAATGCTGCTGCTAGGCTGATCTTCCTAGCAAGATGCTCATCGTCTGCTGATCCGCTCTGCCAGTCCCTCCATTGGTTACCTGTGTTTTACCGTATTCAATATAAAACCCTTCTGCTAGCATATAAAGCAATTAACCATACTGCACCAGCATATTTCTCTTTACTCATCACAAAACATCTCCCATCTCGACCACTCCGCTCTGCACAAGATCTGCATCTCTCTTCTGCACGGAACACTAGCTCCCATTCACTATTACAGGACTTTCATCGGGCTGCTCCCATTCTATGGAATGCCACTCCACGCACAATAAGACTTTCCGCTAGCCTTCAAACTTTCAAGCATTCCCTGAAAACTCACCTCTTCAGGCAAGCCTATCATATTTAAGTTCCACTCACACATAACCCTCAGAGGCACTTAAGTATCATATAGCTTCCCTTCTGGACCTACAAGCTATGCTATTACTGGTGCCTGCCCTTGTGTTTCCCTCCTATATCCCTATAGATTGTAAGCTTGCAGCAGGGCCCTCCTACCTCCAAGTCTGTCTGTTGTTACCCAGTTTGTTTTATCTCTGATTAAAATGATAAAGCACAACGGAATCTGCTGCGCTATATAAGATACTGTAACGGAATCTGCTGCGCTATATAAGATACTGTAACGGAATCTGCTGCGCTAAATAAGACCCTGTAACGGAATCTGCTGCGCTATATAAGATACTGTAATGGAATCTGCTGCGCTATATAAGACCCTGTAACGGAATCTGCTGCGCTATATAAGACACTGTAACGGAATCTGCTGCGCTATATAAGATACTGTAACGGAATCTGCTGCACTATATAAGACACTGTAACGGAATCTGCTGCGCTATATAAGACACTGTAACGGAATCTGCTGCGCTATATAAGATACTGTAACGGAATCTGCTGCGCTATATAAGACCCTGTATAACGGAATCTGCTGCGCTATATAAGATACTGTAACGGAATCTGCTGCGCTATATAAGACGCTGTAATGGAATCTGCTGCGCTATATAAGACACTGTAACGGAATCTGCTGCGCTATATAAGACACTGTAACGGAATCTGCTGCGCTATATAAAACACTGTAACGGAATCTGCTGCGCTATATAAGACACTGTAACGGAATCTGCTGCACTATATAAGACACTGTAACGGAATCTGCTGCGCTATATAAGACACTTAACGGAATCTGCTGCGCTATATAAGACACTGTAACAGAATCTGCTGCGCTATATAAGACACTGTAACGGAATCTGCTGCGCTATATAAGACACTGTAACGGAATCTGCGGCGCTATATAAGACACTGTAACGGAATCTGCTGCGCTATATAAGACACTAACGGAATCTGCTGCGCTATATTAGACACTGTAATGGAATCTGCTGCGCTATATAAGACACTGTAACGGAATCTGCTGCGCTATATAAGACACTGTAACAGAATCTGCTGCGCTATATAAGACACTGTAACGGAATCTGCTGCGCTATATAAGATACTGTAACGAAATCTGCTGCACTATATAAGACACTGTAACGGAATCTGCTGCGCTATATAAGACACGGTAACGGAATCTGCTGCGCTATATAAGACACTGTAACGGAATCTGCTGCGCTATATGACAACCTGTAACGGAATCTGCTGCGCTATATAAGATACTGTAACGGAATCTGCTGCGCTATATAAGACACTGTAACGGAATCTGCTGCGCTATATAAGACACTGTAACGGAATCTGCTGCGCTATATAAGACGCTGTAATGGAATCTGCTGCGCTATATAAGACACTGTAACGGAATCTGCTGCGCTATATAAGACACTGTAACGGAATCTGCTGCGCTATATAAGACACTGTAACGGAATCTGCTGCGCTATATAAGACACTGTAACGGAATCTGCTGCGCTATATAAGACACTGTAATGGAATCTGCTGCGCTATATAAGACACTGTAATGGAATCTGCTGCGCTATATAAAACACTGTAACGGAATCTGCTGCGCTATATAAGACACTGTAACGGAATCTGCTGCACTATATAAGACACTGTAACGGAATCTGCTGCGCTATAGAAGACACTTAACGGAATCTGCTGCGCTATATAAGACACTGTAACAGAATCTGCTGCGCTATATAAGACACTGTAACGGAATCTGCTGCGCTATATAAGACACTGTAATGGAATCTGCTGCGCTATATAAGACACTGTAACGGAATCTGCTGCGCTATATAAGACACTGTAACGGAACCTGCTGCGCTATATAAGACACTGTAACGGAATCTGCTTCGCTATATAAGACGCTGTAACGGAATCTGCTGCGCTATATAAGATACTGTAACGGAATCTGCTGCGCTATATAAGACGCTGTAACGGAATCTGCTGCGCTATATAAGATACTGTAACGGAATCTGCTGCGCTATATAAGACACTGTAACGGAATCTGCTGCGCTATATAAGACACTGTAACGGAAGCTGCTGCGCTATATAAGACACTGTAACGGAAGCTGCTGCGCTATATAAGACCCTGTAACGGAATCTGCTGCGCTATATAAGACACTGTAACGGAATCTGCTGCGCTATATAAGAGACGGTAAATAAATAAAAATAAATAAATCAGTGGTCTACGACCACATCAAAATAATAATGGTCGACATGTTTAGGGCAAAGCCTGTGCTGGTGACTATCAATAATGACAAATGTGGCAACAGAAGACCAACCCTTCCCACCACCACATTTATGAATTTCGTAAGAAGCTTTTGGCTTAGGGGTGTTCAGAAAAAATGCCGATACCCTTCGGTTCTGTGATTCAAGGAAGTTTGGGAGCCACTAGTGTCAATGATGTAACTGAACAAAATACCTGTTTGCTCTACATTTATAAACCTAGAAACAAAATATACATTATCCATGTGATGTCCATCTGAAAACCTGCTCTTGGACCAAAGGTCATGCTGTAAAACCAGTGACAACATAAGCTTCAGTCTGCTAATAGCCAAATCACAGCCGAGCTATAAGACCACAGAGTCCATGCTAAACTCCAGAGATCTGTATTTGGCCAGTGATCACTCAAGTACCGGAGATGGTTGAGATGGTGGCGAGCAGTGACATCATGTGACATCAGCCGCCTGCCCCAAGCTAGGAAGGGACGACCATGGAATGCTGGGAGGACCCCAGCGACCTCCCGCTGCCCGCCCATCAGTGAGCGAGCGCTCCGGCAAATGTGAAACTTGCCAAAGGCGGTTTCTCCAGCGGTTTACACATGCGCATATACGCATATTCACGCTTGCGCAAACCCACACAATCAGGACTGGGGCCTAATTCAGATCTGAACGAACATGTCTGCCCCTATGTAAAGATGTGTCCTCATACATATCTGCTACAGTCACGACAAACAGCCGCCCTTGGCAAGCCAGGAAGCAGGAGACTCTTCTAGCGTCAAGTGTCTATTTTGCTTCTTTTTTTACCAAAATGCATCTTAGGGGGTTATTCAGACCTGATGGCACTGAATTTGCAGGTCAGGGGCGGTAATCGAATGGCTGTGCATGCGTACCGCTCATAGAATCCATGCACGAGACCTTCCTGCCTATGGCAACCAATCAGCTGCTCTGTATAATTACTTCAGTGCTGATTGGTTGCCATGGGCCACTCCTCCTCTGGCTCACTTCTCCTCCCTTATCACTGCTTCATACGTCTACCCCCCAGTTCCCAGCCATGTCAGGCTAATGAGCAAAGTTCTTTTTTTAGATGTGATGACATTTACCATATTTAACATATTTGAGATGATCCAAATCAACGAGATATTTACTGAAAAACAACAGATACTATGACCTGCGCGACGGGTGCCAAAGTTTATTGCTGGTTATTTTCCATTTGTTTCAAGCAACCTCATATTGTGTAATGAACTAGAACAGGCACAGCTGCCTATGTTCTAAGCCTTAATGATAGTGCCAATAATTATAGGATCAGCAGTCATTGCCCCAGTTGCCATTTTGTCAGAGCTGACTTTATGCATATTAACCTTTGATGGTCGATCTATTGACTTCGCCACTCCGGGTTGGGGCTTGGTGTAAATGGCGTGAAAAAAATTATCCCAGTACCCAGGAGATGCTCAGGGTCAGACACGGGGCATACCCTGAGCCAGTAGCAGTGTAAATGTGTTTATTTATTAACAGTTTCTTATCTAGCGCACACATATTCTGCAGCGCTTTACAGAGAATATGAACACATCTGTCCCTGCCCCAGTGGAGCTTACACTCTATACTCCCTACCACATGTACATACACACACACACAGAGACATTCTAGGGTTAATTTGTTGGGAGCCAATTGACCTACCAGTATATTTTTGGATTGTGGGAGGAAACCGGAGTACCCAGAGGAAACCCACCCAAACAAGAGGAGAATATAGAAACTCCACGCAGTTAGGGCCATGGTGGGAATTGAACCCATGACCTCAGTGCTGTGAGGCAGTAATGCTAACCATTACATCATCCATGCTGCCCCACCAAAAGCAGCACATCTCCGCCTCACTGACAGCAGCACATCCCGCCTCACTGACAGCAGCACAACCTCACCACATTGACAGCAGCACATCATCGCCTCACTGACAGCAGCACATCTCTGCCTCACTGACAGCAGCACAACCCCGCCACACTGACAGTAGCACATCATCGCCTCACTGACAGCAGCACATCACCGCCTCACTGACAGCAGCACATCCCTGCCTCACTGACAGCAGCACATCTCTGCCTCACTGACAGGTCCTATCCAATCGAGTGAAGTGGGTCACTAGAATGGCTGTTGAAGAGATTCGCCCTGAATTTATTGTATCATTACAGAAGAGGATATGTTGAAAAGACTGGAACAAGACCGCCCTGTATGGTAGCGAGACTGACACCTATGTCTTAGCATGATACGCTTGTTGCGTTTAGGCTGTGCGCTATAAATAAACGAATAACATTATCTGCCAACAGACAGAAATCTTTAATGAATGAACTAATTTTGTGCATATTAAACCCAGCCGCCTTCATAAACTGCCAACCAGACAATTTATTTCTAAATAAAGGCTCACAACCCTCTGGCCTTATCGTCTAATCTTAATGTTGAATAAACAGTGGGGGAATTTAATATGCCTGTGCTTGTAATACTGAATGATATCTGCAATTCTGTCTGTTGCTAACAGGAGATCCTGATGGGTTCTTCTAGGGTGCATTGATCAGGAAAAGAACAATTGCTATTCAATCAATAAAAACAACCATAGCAGCACAGAGTATGTTGGTGACTTATTTGCTGATCTTGTAGGAGGCAGTGACCTGCCAATGTATGTGATTAATATGTTAGTAATATGCATGTGTCTATACTGAGACCTGTTTTTTTCTTCTTTTATATTGCAGCAGGCAAAAGCGTATTCATCTCTGTAATATTATAAGGTTAAAAAGACAATTACAGTATGTCGTAAACAGTGAACCCACGGACCAATAAGAAGCTGGAGTACCTGGATTTTACCCAGCCTGCCCCTGGCTGTTTCGACAGCATCAGCAAGAATGCAGAAATAGTTCTGATTTTAATGTGACAGCATCATGATGTACTGTAACAAGGGGAATGCAGGCAAGCAGGAAGCTACAGACTGGAATTTAGATAGTGGGAGGAAAAGGGTCCCCAAACAGCACCAGATTGGAACTATATACATATACTACCTTGTTTTTTTAGTTAACTACCACTTTTCAAAGTAACTCTATTCCTGTAAAACCTCTTCTGGAATTTCCATGTTCTAACCGCTCAGTGATTTTCTGCCAGAAATAACTAATCATGATGTGCTAGATCCCATTCACAATTGCAGGACTTTCTTCGGGAAGCACCCACCCTATGGAATACCCTTTCACACACAATATGACTCTCCACCAGCCTCAAAACTGCCAAGCGTTCCCTGAAAACTCACCTCTTCAGGCAGCTTATAATATTATCCCTATAGATAGTAAGCTTTTGAGCAGGGCTCTCCTACCTCTATGTCAGACATTTGCTACCCAGTTTCTTTTACAGGTTGAGCATCCCTTATCCAAAATGCTCGGGACCAGAAGAATTTTTCCGTATTTTGGTATATTTTTATATTGGAATGAGGTATCTTGAGGTATCTTATTTATGTTGTATAAGCACATCAGACACATGAAATACACACAAAATATATTTTATTTGTGTATAAAACAAGGTTTTAAAATATGAACAATCTCAGACACTGAATTTGAATTCCAAGCAATCATGTCCCTGCACATATTTAGTGCCCGTTACATGTTATTTCCCCAGTAGTGGCAGTTACAGATGTAGCCAGTAGGTTTTTTTGCAATAAAATTCAAATAGCAGTACATTTTGGAGACTATGGTTTTCGGAATAATTTGGATAACGGATATTTGGATAAGTAATACTCAACTTGTACAGTATCACTATTGTTTCCAGTTATAAAGTGCAAGAATATACAGTATAAGAAACTGTAAATAAATAATAATATTACATACAGTCTTACTATTTGGAGGCTTTCCTACTGTCCCTACCGCGGGTGACAATGTCCTCTTTTCAGTGCAGGGATAATAATGGGTGTTGCGGCTCTAGGCCACGCCCCATCCCCCTTAGACCATGCCCACCCCTTAGCCTTGCCCCCCTGTCGGGATGGCCGCGCTGCTAAGATATGGTATGGTATTATAGTATAGCATATTATAGAGCATATAACATAGGCTACTTCCAGGACCTATAGCCAAGCCAAGCAATAAGTGTCAGAGGTGAGTGTCAGATCACGGTTACAGGGGAAGTATACAGTAGTTAGTGTCTTTCAGTAAAATAGGTATCAAAATACTAATAATGAATGGGGAGCACATTTAACCTTTGTAATGAGAATGAAACCTGTGTTTTATATTTAAAATATATGTTATATATGTGTATTTAATACATTTAAATTCTGGTATCCAATGCCCCTTCCATATGCCAGGTGCACAAAGGACGATATATATCACATATTCTAATGAACAGAAGATATACATCATTTGCAGATGGGCAGGTGTGCGCACATGTGTATGTCTGTGTATAACATTGCGTTGGCGCTCCAAAACAGCTTATGCCCCCATATATCGGCGCATCAGGCTGTGTGCATGTGAAATGTGCAGTCAGTGTAAGCACTGACTGCTGGGGCTGCTGGTGACTGACATCTAAACTGGGCGGGAAAACTTAAATGCCCACCCAGTTGTGATGTCAGGACAGACAGGCAGCCAATTAATACATGTGTATGCTTACCTGAATTGCCTGGTCAGTCGGTGCGATGACAGGTTGGCAGAGGAGATCTGCTAGGTGGGTGCCCAGCCTTAAACAAACAGACTAAAGCAGGGTACACACTAAACTATGTGTACCCAGCCTGACATCGGCAGTGACAGGACCCGGAACTGGTAAGCAAGATCCTCGCTAAAGATATCCCCCATCTGCCATTCATATAGGACTGACGTAGCAGGTCACTGAGAACCCGTGGGAATCTGCAACATAGCATGTACACACTAGAGAAGGGTTGGCCAAACCTATCCTCAAGATCTACCAACAGGTCATATGATGGGAATGATGCAGCAGGTTTGAAAATGTGACAGTTAGTAATGTCTACAGCTGTGCATCAGCTAGGTGACCTGGGGCATGTGACAGTTAGTAATGACTACACCTGTGCACCAGATAGGTGATATGGGACATGTGACAGACAGTAATGACTACAGCTGTGCACCAGCTAGGGGATTTGGGTCATGTGACAGTTAGTAAATACTAATGACTACAGCTGTGCACCAGCTAGGTGATATAGGACATGTGACAGTTAGTAATGACTTAAGCTGTGCATTATCTAGGTGACCTGGGAAACGTGACAGTTAGTAAAGACTATAGCTGTGCACCAGCTAGGTGATATAGGACATGTGACAGTTAGTAAAGACTATAGCTGTGCACCAGCTAGGGGATTTAGAAATCATGGACTGTTGGTAGATCTCAAGGACCAGTTTTGCCACCCCTGCACTAGATGATGTGCCCGATATACAGGTCTGATAAGCCCCGATAGGGTGACATATTGCCTGTAACAGCAGATTACCATGTGTATTATTTGATAAAGGGAACACATTGTAATGTCATAAAGCCTGTAATCAGGGCCAGGATAAGAAAATGAGGTCCCAAGACAGGAAACGAAGGAGAACTAAAAACATTTTAACTGGATCACAATAATGATCATTACGAGATAAAAACTCAAGTGATCTACTATAACGCAACAATTCAATTTCCAATGTTGCACTGGAACTACCTAAGATCGGGGGTACAAAAAGCGCCCATGGTGACCCTAGACCCTAGAACAACCCTATAACACACTCATGCGTCTGGGCTAAGGCAGGAATGCATCCATATTGACTGTTTGGAGAGGGTTGTCACAATAACAGCAAACAGGATATTAATCACGGTGGTGGCACTGTATAGAAAGCGAGCGGTGGCTTCAAAGCGGAAAGCTCCTATCCCTGGACCATACTGAGGATACAAGGGACACAAATCCTAGACAGTAAAATTAATTTACTTTTATACAAAAGCCCAGCGACAGGGGGGGGGGGGGGGGTCAAAGGAGACACCTGTACTGGGCCTGACCCCTTGTGAGGGGCCCCAAGGATCTGGGGGTGCTCAGGGACTGCAGGCCTGGCTGCGGCAATGCAGCGCCTAGCAATGGCCACCTGCTCACCTGTCTGGATTCTTGGAAGGGAACTTATATGGAACCCCATAGGACTAGCCACCTGTCCATCTATCCATACAAAAGAGCTTAGTGACATCACGCAACGCACCAAACCGCACAACGCATGATACTGCCCCCCCCCCCATCTGCACTTCCCTATTACATTGCATAGTGAATAATAATTATCTGGGGTTGTTTTTATAATAATAAAAAAACAAATTCAGTATGCAATATAATTTTATATCACACATGGGAATTAAAAGCTACACCACCGACAGCAGAACAAGGCAGATTAATTAAGAACGGTGAAGTGATAAAATTGAGCGTGATAATTCACCAGCCAGTCCACTTCTAAAGATCATTTTTCAAACCGGCCTGTAACTTGACAGTACAAAGCTGATTGGCTGGTGAGTTATCACCATCCACTTTATCACCTCCTTAATATATCAGTTCCATTTAGAATTCCTGTACGGCACCTGCAAATAAAAGCCTGTGTACAATAAGGCCACTATCCTGACAAAAGCGATTGGGCTCACTGCATTATATGAACACAGGTTGCTGGGATGACCTGAAATCCTTACAACCGAAGACGACAATTGTCACAATGCACTGTGTAGGCGGCAATGACCTGTAATCATTTTAGAATTGACTTTACCACAATATACCATCTCTGCGAGTACAGCTAAAAATGAATAAGTAACGTGAAAAAAAAAAAAGAGGGAGCCAAAAACTCTGTTGCTTTTATACTACGGAGAGGTTGGTTTTGGACCGTGGTTCCTAGTTTGCAAGTTGTTCCATGTTCTTGGACCTCTTCCTAGATAATTCTGTCCCTGTCCTCAGCTGACCCAATCTGGCTAACTCAGTTCCTAAATATACAAAGCAGCACACGGGGGCAGGCCGGCACTGCACTCAAGCTGGCTGCTTTTACAATCAGATTTCTCAATTGTGCATTATATATATATATATATATATATATATATATATATATATATATACTTACCCTCCCACGTGACCCATTCCATTAGGTACAAAATGCTCTATTTCTGGACTTCCAGGCAGTTACAGAGGTGGGTCTCCAGCGCAATCCAAAATTCAAAGAGGGGGGGTTTGGTCACATCAACTGCCAGTGTGTCCAGGACAGTGATTTTGAGGTGGCAGTAGGTGTGGCTACCTTTTTTGAATGTTGCACAGTGGTGCAGTCCCACCTCTGTAACTGTCAATGGCAAGGAAGTCCAGAAACAGAGCATTTAGGGGGAGATTCTCTAAATAAAAAAATGCGGTAAAAACCCCGTTATCTGGGTTTTTACCGCATTTTGGGATGCTCTAAGCATCCCCCGCCGATGCCCCATAGAAGCCTATGGGCTTCTAACTCGACCCGCTGCCGCCCCGCACCGACCCACCGCCGCCCCGCACCGACCCCCCCCCCCTCACCTGTGTTGGGGGCGGTAAGGGGGGGGGATGTTAGAGCATCCCCCCTTTGTACCTAGTGGAATGGGCCATGTTGGAGGGTACTATATATATATATATATATATATATATATACACACACACAAACACATATATTTGGTGTGTGTGGGGGGGGGGGGGTTAGGTATGCCTTTAGATTTAGGTCAAGGTTGCACAATAATGATCAATCAGTTTGATTTTGCAGTGTAAATGGTTTACCCCCCTTTTTTCCATATTGTTTCAAAGCAAAAACTAGTTTGGTTAATGCTATAAATGACATACTCTAGTAAAATATTCACCACAGCTTGTGCGTGACTGTGCACCGCACAGGTTTCTGCGTGTGTACGCTGAGCCTGCATGTACTGTGATGTGGTGACGCTGCTGAGGTAACATGACATGTTCTACATTAGACAGCAAGTGACCAGGGTTACTCTAGACAGGATAAGTCCTGTGTCGGGGTCTGTGCGGCCATTGCTGGCCACTGTCATTTCCAGAACTGACAAGACACAGATATTACATAATGTAGACAGGTGGCTGCAGGCAATGTATGTGTGGGGGAAAGGGAGGGGGAGAGAGGGAGGGAGAGAGAGAGAGAGAGGGTAGAAGAGATAGGAGGAGAGCCAGGTAGGAATAGAGAAAAAAGAGGTGTGAAGGAGAAGAGAGGAACATGGGGAGATGGGGGATAGAGAAAAGGAAGTTTCGAGAGAAGGACAGGGGGTGAAAGAGAGAAATGGTGAGAGAGAGAGACAGGAGAATAAAGAGGAGGGAAATAAAATCACAGGGAAAAACAATGAAGTTCAGAGAAAGAAAAAGAAAGAAAAATATAAATAAAACAATATAACATGACATAAGACAACAAATATATATACAGAAATACTCCTTTAACACTGTGGGGTAGATTTATTAAGCTCGATGAAGTGATAGTGTCTGGTTTTTATCACCGGCCAATCAGCTCCTACCTGTCATTTTGCAAACCTAGCCTGTAATTTCTCAGGTAGCTGATTAGCCGGTGATAAAAACCAGACACTTTATCACTTCACCGAGCTTAAGAAATCTGCCCTGAGTGCAATACACCAGATATAGCTGGGATTACCTGGGTCCTGTCTCTGTAACCCCCTGTCCACTGCCGAAAAAACTAGCCTTATCACATGGCATACCTGGGTGACAGCTCAAATGTTCCCTGGCAAAATAACCTGGGTCCAGTTATCTAGGAATCCGACAAGAGGCAATTACCAGGGTCGGACCTGGGTAAGGGTTCTGTGAAAACACTATGTATACCCTATGGCAGTGGCTCCCAAACTGTGTGCCGTGGCACCCTGGGGTTCCCTCGGGATACTTGCAGGGGTGCCCGGGGTTGGTGGTCCAGGACCGATTCAAATTATTTATGGTCATTGTAGCACGCAGTAGTGCTTGTGGCTTCCAATGTGAACAATTGAGTCCGGTGCCTCACCACAAACATGACCCTAAGGATGACTTAGAAACATAAACTACTTTATTTAAAAAAAAAAAATCAACATTTCTTATTAAGAAACTTTTGGCCTAGGGGTGCTGTGAAGAAAATTCTGATACTCTAGGGTGCTTTGATTCAAAAAATGTTTGGGAACCACTGTCCTATATAGCGTGGACTCACTGGCACTATTGCAGTGTACGTGCCAACAAGTAGATACAGGCATTTTACCACAACACTTAACATACAAAAGTGTTTTACCATAGTTCCCTGACTGTCAGGACCATGACAAATAGCAGCCATCTACCAGAATAGGGTTACCATTGGCGAATGAGGTTCACTTGCTGGATACCACATACTAAGGGGTGTGACCACATAACTGGATTCCCCACGTAACATGTCATTCAAGGAAATACATATTTATTGTGTATAAAGTTCCAGTTAAGGGAACAGAATTATAAAAATTATAGCAGAGATGAGAGGTAAAATGCTTATAAATATATATATATATATATATATAAATAAATGCACCAACATTAATAACAAATTGTTGCATAACGTTATTCACATGACAAGATAACAGAGAACCTCTCTTTGATTGTACTTGTTTATCCACAGGTTTTAATCATAAAGTTCCCTGACACATACAGATTGCAGCACACATTACATTGTCTTCTGATGCTGGAAACGTATCACCACAAATCAACAACCAGCCTCTATGCTACACAGTATTGGAACCACATGAGTCCCCTCAAATAAAGAAAGGCAGCTCCAAAATAAATTTGACACAGCGGTAGCTTATACTGTAGTTTACAATTTACAGCCTGTTGGAAACTGGGTTTATATCTATGGAATGTTTCTTGTTATCCTGTAAGGAATCATCCACGTTCTTATATTCAGTGGTAAAATGCAGAAGGTTGTTATATAATAGCTCAATAGTCTGATCATGTGACTGGGCCTCTGTGATGTCACTAAGATTTATAGATTTATACATCTCCCGACAGCATTGAACAGGGGATCGCGGCAGAACAAGCCCGACTACACAAGCAGTTGGGCTTGTGTAGTCAGCCGGGAAGTGACGAGGTCCCAGCTGCAGCTCACCTCTTCCTGGCCGCAGCTCGCGGCCACGCCCCCTTCTCGTCCTGCTGCAGGTGGGACATTGAATCCCAGCAGACCGAGAACGGGACAGGGTCACGATTGGCAGGCCAGCTTGACACCCGTGACCCAAGATTGAATACCCCCCCCCCCCCCCTAGTTTTTAATTATTTTTAACTTGCCAATAGTGACATGTTATTTTTAGGGTAAAGTATAAAAATACAAAATGATGGTGATCACCCATCACGGAGGTAGCATTATCCTCCCCCCCCCTAGTACCTGGGCCTGTGCCTGCTCTCGGCAGCCCTACTTGAAAGGGCACTCCATTCAATGGCTGCCATATTATGCCCATAATACCAGTTGGCAGCAGATCCTCAATAGAGAAATCCATTAAATTAGATGAACCATCAGGGAAACAAAACTTAAACTTTCTTTGTAAAATGTTTGTACAAATGAAAACGTCCCATTTAGTGCCGGTTCGGATCGGACCCCTAGTGTTTGTTTATGGCATGTCATGCAGGAGGGCATAAAAGGGGGTTCTAGTGCCTACAGCAGTGGTTCCCAAACTGTGTGCCGTGGCTCCCTGGGGTGCCTCGGGACACTTACAGGGGTGCCACGGGTTGGTGGTCCAGGACCAATTCAAATTATTTATGAACAATTATTTGTGGACAAAATCAGTGCTGGTGGCTGCCAATCATAAAATATGTACAATCAGAAGCAAATCCTGCCCTTTACCACATAACTGAACCTAAGAAACACATATAAACACAATTTACTTCATTTTATATATTTTTGGGGGGGCCTAGGGGTGCCGTGGAAAAATTCTGCTACTATAGGGTGCCGTGATTCTAAAAAGATTGGGAACCCCTGGCCTACAGTATTTCCATTTGTGGTTCACATTTTGGCACACGTAGACGTGTATTCCCTAACAGGAAACACTGAAACTATTCACTTCATTTCCCTGCAAAGTATGTTTGGCAAATGTACAACAAAATAACAATTCCACCTTTGAGGTCAATGACAGCATTATCACAGAATGTGCACATCTCACTGCATGGGAAGCAGCGCTAGACTCCATTACACTGTGGGCCTCGCTAGCTACTGTACAGTATATCTCCTTCAGGAGCAGTGAATATGGATCTGTGTAGCCACTGAATCATGTTACCAAGCTGCCAGTTACACACAACACCATGATAGTAACAGAACAGAAGGTGATATATGTTCCTGTCTTTTCCAAGTGGCTTGAAAAATGCATTCAACTAAAGCAGCCATAGGTTATAGTATCACAGTACCAGTATGGGCCAAAAAAGTGATCTTATCAAAACAAGATATTAGAGGGCGCAAATGTAAACTCAGTTATGCCACTCTGGTTAATAAACACAAATTATGTGAAGTGATCACAATTCAAAGCTATCACAAAGCTTATATCAAGTACATTTATTTCAAATTGCAGATTTTCATAGTTGTCAGTTGATTACAGATTCCATAGTAAGTACAATCGTTCTCAAACACTCCACGCGTTTCATCTTTCATCTTTCCTCAGGGGTAAATCACGAAGCATTTTTACAGTGATCTTATAGGACATCTGTTATCATCCTTAATGAAAATTAGTTATATTATTAGTTATATAAAATCCTATTTATATACACAGGTTGAGTACCCCTTATCCAAATTATTCCAAAAAACATACATTCCAGAAAGTGAAAAAATACTTTTTTTTTTTGCTAAAAGCACAACTGGGGACATCTGCAACAGTACTACTGAGGACATGATATGTAACTGGCACTACTGGGGACATCTGCAACAGTACTACTGAGGACATGATATGTAACTGGCACTACTGGGGACATCTGCAACAGTACTACGGAGGACATGATATGTAACTGGCACTACTGGGATATCTGTGATAGTACTTCTGAGGACACGAAATGTAACTGGGGACATCTGTAACAGCACTAATGAGGACATGATATGTAACTGGCACTACTGGGACATCTGTGATAGTACTTCTTAGGACATGAAATGTAACTGGGGACATCTGTAACAGCACTACTGAGGACACGATAGGCAACTGACACTACTGGGGACATCTGTGACAGCACTACTGAGGACATTACATGTAACTGGCACTACTGGGGACATCTGTAACAGCACTACTGAGGACATGATATGTAACTGGCACTACTGGGGACATCTGTAACAGCACTACTGAGGACATTACATGTAACTGGCACTACTGGGGACATCTGTAATAGCACTACTGAGGACATGATATGTAACTGGCACTACTGGGGACATCTGTAACAGCACTACTGAGGACATGATATGTAACTGGAACCAATGGGGACATGATATGTAACTGGCACTACTGGGGACATGATATGTAACTGGAACCACTGGGGACATGATATGTAACTGGCACTACTGGGGACATGATATGTAACTGGCACTAAATATGTGCAAGAAAATGATTGCTTGGCATTCAAATTGTGTACAGATTGTACACAAGCTTTGAAACCTTTATATATATATATATATATATATATATATATATATATATATATATTTATTTGTGTGTATTTCATGTGTTTGTACAACATCAATGAAAGATACCTTAAGATCCATAATTGAAATATAAAAATAGCATTTTGGATAAGGGATACTCAACATGTATGTATGTATGTATGTATGTAATATATATATATATATAATATTTAGAGAAAGATATATTTGTATCTCTATCTCTATGCATATACAGTATATATATAGCTAGATCGGTCTTTGAGCAGCTCCAGAGCTGTGGTGACACTGTTCCTAGCACAACATCTGACAATAACAACGACAGTCAAAAAGTAGGGAAGCATGGCCTTGGCTGACAAAGCATGCTAATGGATAGGGCATTCAAACGCTACACCTCTGCGTATCAGACATCCATAAAGTTACAGTTATAAAACAACGATTCCCCCAGTGGCACTGACACAGTCAATAAAAGTATATTAAAAACCTGTTGAAAAAGAAAAAACTTGAGCAACAGATTAAAGGGCAGGTCAGCAGAAAAAGATATAATAACAGAAAGACAAAGGCGGCCTGTGCAGAGCATCGGAATTCAGATGGCATTTAATAAAAAAATAATCAATTCTTAGTTGAAGGGATTCTCCAGCATCTGAAAAGGCTCAGAATAGCAAAACACAGCTAATAACTATTTCTCTAACCTACGGTTTTGTAAAAGCGGACAATAATAGTGCAGCCTCAGTAAAAATTATAAATGTACAGTTGTTGCCGAAATCAATGCTACAATTTTGCCTCTCCCTCTATGCAGGGCTGGATCACCCATTTAGTAACCTAAATCCTCTAAATCCAGGGATTATAATGGTTATAATGGTTGATCCTGCATCCTGTTGACCATTCTTACCACAAGAACCATTAATGTATCTTACCTGAGGTCACAAATCAGGTTCTTCACCTTGTTTACATTCCTTCTCCACCCCTTCCTTCTCCATCTCTATGTTCTCCTCCATGTCCACCCCTTCCTTCTCCTCCTTCTCCATCTCTATCTCTATATCGATGTACTCCTCCATGTCCACCCCTTCCTTCTCATTCCTCTCTGTTTCTTCCTTCTCCTCCCTTTACATCCCTTCTTCTTCTTGACCCACTTCATTTGCCTCTTTCTCCATCACTTCCTTCTCCTACCTCTACAACCCATCCTTCTCCTCCTACTCCATGACTTCTATCTCCTATCTACACATTGCCTGGCTTCCTTGGCTATCCTATTGAGCTGTACTACTGCTAATCATTGGTCCATTCCGGTGTTCCCAGATAGCTGTTCTGTCTCACCTGCTGTGCATTCCTGCTGTCTGGTTCAACCCCGGTAATTTGCACCATTTGGCTTCCCTGGCTATCCCTGACTAGCTCCTCAGCTTGGTCATTCCGATGTCTTCCTATCTCCAGCTCTGCTCATCGGTCAATCCCGGTGTCCTGCTGTCTCCAGCTCTGCTCATCGGTCAATCCCGGTGTCCTGTTGTTTTCAGCTCTGCTCACTGGTCATTCCGGATGCTCTGCTGTCTCCAGCTCTACTCATTGGTCAATCATGCTGTCCTGCTACTGTATCTCCAGCTCTGCTCATCGGTTAATGTGCCATTCTGTCCCCAGCTCTGCACGTCGGTCAATCCTGGTGTCCTGCTGTCTCCAGCTCTGCTCATAGGTTAATTCCGGTGTCCTGCTCTGCTTAACAGTTTAAGCCTTTGCTGCATCATGCAAGGTACTCTTTATTTATTAAGTGACTGACCTGCATTCTCTCAGTCCACCACCATTGTTAGCAAGCACTTGGTGTCTGGCCTGCATCCTCCCAGCACTCCTGCAGCGCAGACGACTCATGTATATTGTTATTGCATTTGGTCTGATTGATTGTTCTTCCTATGTTTTTTACGGATTTGTTGCATGAATAAACCTGTTACGTTTGTCGTTCCGCCTCTAATCAGTCGCGCCATACTTGAGCCTCGTCTGGGTCTTCAAACGGCCTTACCCGTGACAATGCACCTTCCTCTCTATCCCTTTCATTTCCTCCAACTCCATTAATTCCTTCTCTTCTATTCTCCTCCCTCTCCATCCCATCCTTCTCCTCCTACTTCATGACTTCCCTCTCCTCTCTACCCATCACGTCCTTCATCTCCCTCTCCATCCCATCCTTCTCCTCCAACTCCATTACATCCTTCTCCTCCAACTCCATCACTTCCTTCTCCTCTCTCCCCATCACTTCCTTCTCCTCCCTCTCCATCCCTTCCTTCTCCTCCAACTCCATTACTTTCTTCTCCTACAACTCCATTACCCCCTTCTCCTCAGTCTCCATCCCAACACATTGCTTACTAAATCTATTGAAAATTGCCCTTTTATAAGTGCCAGTACCTGGTAAAAGCAAGGCATATCCCCCAACCATCCCCATTTCGTAGAGACAGTATTGATTTCGGAGGCATTATAATGATTCCTCCAACTGCATTTCCATAGTTACACCCCCAACAGTGTAGGCACAGCCCCATCACGATACCACCACACCCCCATGTACATATTCCCAACTTATAAATGTTGGAACTCCATGTTGTCTTAGTCTCTAATACTCCCTGCTAAAATGCTTTAGACAGCTTTTCAATGATCTGCTCGTGTGAGCTGAAAATTCTGTAGCACTCATGTCATGTGATCACTCTCAGCCAATGTACATGGCAGATTTCTAACAGCCTGATGATGTCACATAAACTTTGTCACAAGTGCAGCGAGCATGATAATGTCATTACTGGAATGGAATTGTCAAATACTTATTATTGATCATGATTATTTATATATCTGTCCCAAAGATCTTCTCACAAACCTAAAAGGTAACTTTAATAAGAAACTAAACTTTAACACGAAAGGAATTGTAAAACAGCTTTGTCTGTACACAGTATGTATAGTAGTATAACTCCCAACAGTTCCTAACTGTCCCAATTTGCAGGCTTCAATAAAATGGCCGTGGATGTGTGGATCTCCTCATGGCTGGATTGCTTTTGGTATGTATAGTATGGGTTAAAGCTGGAGAACTCTGATTTCTCTGGTTATAATTTGATGAATGGGATAAATGGCATAAATGGGTAATGGAGACTTTTTCCCCCCAGTGAAATGTATGATCCAATTAATTGGCATAAACTAAGAAGCAACATAAGGCTGCAGGCATGGAGCTCTGTTCTCTTCCTCTGTGTTTCTTAATGAAGCATTATGTTTTGGACACCATGGCCTGGTTCCCTGTCATGCATAAAGCTCCATCACACCATTGTAAAAGATCAACAAGAAACACACACTTCTAACCTACAGCCAACAGCAACATGATCTGGGTGAGAAGAGTTTTCCGAGCAGGAAGATTTTCTGATGCTGTGAGAAGAATGATTAATGAGACGGACTTAATACGGGAGGTCCAGAAAACAGCTGACAATCCCATTTAAAAGTTCAAACGAAGTCAAGTTATGGAAACTGTGGGTAATTTGAATGTGTTGAGACATAGGTTCATTTCTGTATTGGCAATACAGTAATCTAATAAATTTATTACAGGGCATTATATACTGTAATCCCCACAAACAAACTTAAAGCTCCAATTTTTTGTTTTACTGTTTAATTGGCAAGTTAAACAACTTTTAAGTATGTGTCTTTCTTAGCGTTCTTCTACGGGTAATTATATTCCTTTCAAAATCTCTCTGGAGGTTACAAAATATGGTTGCCAGTTAACACAGGTACAAGCTGAATGGAGATTTCACTGTACACTGAGCAGACGGAGCTGAGAGCGACTTTTCAAAGCCTCTTTACTCACCAAAGGCCAGATGTACTAACATTTTAAAAGTGATAAAGTGGAGAGTGTAAAGCTCCTAAATGGCTTGCCTCATACTGTGTTTGAAAAACACAGTTAGGAGATGATGGTTTGGTAGTTAATCACTCTCTACTTTTCAAGTACATCTGGCCCCACATCATGTACCACTTGACTGTGGTTGGCATAGTGATCCACAACACAGGTCTAGGGAAATTAGTCAATATCCATATTCTTGTAGTCTCCCGCCACAGGGCTTTATGTAAAGAATCATGGAATTGTTGCCAGTCCCCACTTTTTTAGTATCCCAAAGAGATCTTCACTGGCAGCTGACCCATGTTAGCCTCTGATTACAGAGGCTCCAAAGACTGTGGCGAGAGCTCCCACTGTCTCATGGGAGTTGTAGTTTGTATGGTTGTGGGGTAGGGATGGCCATTGGTGTGGTCGCAATTGATAATGACAATAGATACCGATATTGTAAATGACAATTGATGGGAGCATACTATGCAATGGCTGATTTCATCCACCGATGGTCAACCCTTTTCTTTGGATGACTGGCACCTGGGCCAATCAGAGCTTGGAGTTGGGGCTTCATAGGTGTCAGGGGCGGAGCTATGCTTGGGTAAAAGGAATATGAAACAATTAAGCACCTACAGTAATGCCTATCTCCCAACTTTTTTGGGACGGTCCCATCACGTACCGGCAGTGTCCCACGGTGTGGGAGGGGGGGGGGGCAGTTGGGAGTTGCGCACAGCATCTATTTAGAGGGGCCGAGGACATGGCCAGCAGCTTACAGAGCGCTGGCCATGCCCCCATAGTGAAAAAATGTGGGAGTGGCTTGCGGATGTGGCATCCTCATGAGGCCAAGCCCCCTTGGACTGAGGTCATGTTCCGATCACTAAAGTGGCAAAGTTGGAAAGTGTGAGTAATGGTGTATTAGCAGCCTGTTGCATATAGGCTAAGCTTAATACTCAAAGTCTGGAGGACTTCCTTAACAATGTTCCAGGGTTTTAGGGCGAGATGTACTAAGCCTTGAAATGTGATAAAATGGAGAGTGACCACTAACCAATCAGCTCTTATCTGTCATTTTTCAAGCACAGCCTGTGACATGGAAGTTAAGAGCCGATTGGCTGGTGGTTTATCACTTGTCAAGCTTAGTAAATCTGGCCCTTAATCTGAGTGGGCCGTAGATGGCTGTGGTCGGTAATGTTGTAACTACCTGCACAATTAATTTTATCACTTGCATCTATACCTATATTAAGGGGTTTATTTACTAAGATGGGATTTCTATTGAAACTGGTATGTTGCCCATAACAACCAATCATAACCTACTTCTTATTTATTGAGCATCTTCTACAAAATAATATATATCATCTTATTGGTTGCCCATAACAACCCATCTTCAATCTTAGTAAATGAACCCTTAAGAGTTAAAAAAAAATAAAAACAAACACACAAACAAACCATAACAATACTAATACCCCTTTCACATCGCACTTTTAAAACGGTATATTGCCGTTTTTTTTCCATTTTAAAACGTTTAAGGCTGCAATGTGAAAGTGCCAGAGTTGATTTACCGGTTAAAGTTAACTGGTATTTCAACACGGTTAAAAAGCAGAGTCCTACACGTTTTAAAGCCGTTTTTTTGGCAGTTTGAACAGCTCTATTTCAATGGCTTGAAACGTGTCCCTTGGGGTTAAACGGGTTGAATGTTTGAATGGTATTAAATGATTTTTAAAACGGTTTTCACCTGCAATGTGAAAGGTCTCAAGGCTCAGACCCGTTTTAAAGTCCCATTTAAGAATACCGTGTCATTACCCATTTCTGCAATGTGAAAGCAGTATCACTGTATCTGGATACAAACATTCCTTAAACATAAAACAGATACGACAACACCCCTCACATTTAGCCTTGAGTCGTGACTCACTCGGGTCAGGATGACTTGTGTGGTAGGGCTCTTCCTATACAGTAGCAGCAGCCTTCTAATGACTGGACTGGAAGAATGTGCGGCTCTCCCTGTAACAAATAACTGTTCCCTAGAGACTCTGCCTCTTTATATGAAGCTGCTTGGTTTCCTTTATGATCAGCTACCTGTGGTTTGTGGTCTACTCTGCAGCACAACAAGGTCAAATCATCCCATTCTCCCTGTGTTGCAGATTAACCGGTGCTCGCACCTTTTTCGTGGAAGGTAACAAAGTCTCATATCTATTATACCCATACACAGTATGCTGTATGATTTAAAGCAGTAGCATTGTAATATATTCTCTGTAGCAGCCAAGCAACCTAACATTCGAAACCCAAAGCCTGGCCACAGCATTGTATCAGGCCATGAGCGGACATGGCCACAGCACTCTGTGGGACCGCGCTCCCACTGGTCTGTTCTCGGGTCTTCTGCTGTGCTATACCGTCTCCTACGATTTAAACACCATTCAAATACCAATGCATGTGCCGCAAATCATGACATCACACGTATGGGGCAAGACTACGATGTTGACATCAGCCAAAATTGGGATCATTCCGTCCCTGCCCTGCTCCTCTCATTAGGATGTGGATGTGATGCAGGAGGGTGAGAGACAGTTCTCAGAGTTTGTGGGTACTCCCCAAAATTGTGCAAAATTGTGGTAAGCTTGGTGTGAGGACAGGACTTTATGTGAGAGGTTGTGTCTTGATTTAAGTAGGAGAATCAGTGGCCTAACTCCCAGAGACATTGGAGACTGTGGCTGCTGGGCTCCAACTGTCAGAGGGGCACCAAGAAAGGGGGCGGCTGTTCTAGGACATATCTCTCTCCACTCATTTCATAGAGTTTGTAATACCCCTTTTACACCGCCGAAAAATCCGGGTCAGCGGCGGGTCAGACCCGGATCTTCGGCGGTGTAAATCCCTAACGCCGTGTCCCTTTACACGGGACTTCTACCCAGGTCCTGAACACGGCTAGGACCTGGGTAGAGGGCGGTGTAAATGGGAACGCCGAGTCGGATGACCCGGCTCCCATTTACATGAATGGGGAACGTCCAACCTGCGGACCGCAGGTTGGACGGGTTGTCAGCCTGACACTGACAGCCGGCGCTGCTGTCTGCTATACCCTGCAGACAGCAGCGGCGGCGGGGGAGGGAGGTGAACGGATGCCTGTGTGCGGCATCCATTCACCTCCTGTGCGACGGTGGGGGGTGCGCGCGGGGACTGGGGGCAGCCCAGCAGCTTACCTTAGTGCTGGGCTGCCCCCAGCAGTGTTCCGGTCCGGCGGCGGCGGTGATTGGCGCTTGGAGATGACATCATCCTGTCATCTCCAAGCAAAGGGAGGGGGGGTGCGGGCCGGGCTGTCCGCCTGGTGTAAATTGCACTAAACGCCGGGTCGCACCCGGCTTGAACCTGGGTCTAAAAAAGCCGGGTGCGACCCGGCGTTTTGGTGTAAAAGGGGTATAAGTCACTGTTGGCTTACAAGCTCCCTTTGCAAAATAGCAGATAAAAGTGTTTACATAGTGAGCTACAGCTTTGCTGTTGTGTCTTAAAAAAAGTAGAGCAGGTTGTTTTAAGCAAATGCACTAATTATTTTAATTAAATATTTTTGCAGTTGAAGTTATCAAAGCTTGGAGAGAGATAAAATTGTGAGAGATAAAGAACCAATCAATCTGCTGCTATCATTTTTCAAACACAGATGTAACATGTAGGGCAGAAGCACATACTATTCCCCAACAACACAGTAATAATGCACCCAGGTCAGGTTCAAGTCACCATTATACCCAATCCTTAAATAATATCAAATAATTACCAGCAAAGACAAAAATGAGATCAAACGGATCATTGGTGGGGTCAGGGTGTAACAAGAAATCCAAAGTGAAGACTGCTATAAAAGTACGTTGTGCCTCAAACTATCCCAGACAGTGATTTATTCCATTTATACTCATGGAGCTGGTAGCCTGCGACTGGAGAGGACAGTCGCTACAAAGCAGTTAATAAAACACGCGCTGCATAACCAAAGACATGTTACATATCATTTTCATTTGGCGTTCAATGCATTTCTTACTGAATGAAGCAAACAGCGGGACTTACCTTCACTTGCAGAGATGAAGCCACCCGGACTGGCCAGTGCCAGCGCTGACAGGAGAAGCCAGAGAGTCATACCTCCTGGGAGCTGAAATCAGAGCACAACACAACCAATCACTAAAAGCAAGAAACAGCAATGTACACACTGTATGTATAAGCAGCACTGAGACTGAATGAGTCTTGCAAAAAAATCAGCCACAATTTAATTCTCATTTAAATAATACTGGTACACCACCAATTTCTCGGCACTTGATAGTCCGGCACCTTTTTTACTCTGGGTACATCAGGTTCCCAGTGGGGAAATTAGAATTTGGTGGGATGTAGGCTGTGGGAGGGCTTAGAGGGCCAGCGGGAGGTTTAAGTGAGGCAGTGGGGAGGGGTGGAGTGAGGCAGCGGGGAGGGGTGGAGTCATGCTGCGGTGCGGGAGATGAGTGTCTCTGTAGTAGGGGAGATGAGCGCCGCTCCACAGGGGGGGGGGATGTGGAACTGGAGGAGCCATGCTGTGCCGCCAGTTAGATGGACTGCTGGTGGGAGGTAGCCAGGCTGTGGAGGAGGGTCCCGCAGTGAAATGGGTTGCCCTATATACCTCTGATAATCCGGCATAAGGGTACCTGTATAATGTTGGTGTTAAATACTGTATACTGATTATTGTATGACCCCTGGCATTGTAGTACAGACCCCTGTATACAGTAATAATCTATTCACTTTACTAAAAATGACTTATATTAGGGGCAATATATATCAAAACTTGGAGTCGAAAAAGTGAGAGATAAAGTACTGACCAATCAGTAACAGACTGTGGGCAAAATGCTCTAACACGAAAATGCGGTAAAAAAACGTTATTGGGTTTTTACGTATTCTTTAAACTTTCTCCGTCGGGGCAGCACTGCAGAGGGAATCACCAGCAAAATCCAGCGAGACCCTGTAGAAGCCTATGGGCTCCTCTCCGCAGCGCTGTGTGAGGGATCTGTCACGGATCCCTCCCAGCATGCCCCACTGCCGGCGCCCTCAGTCTGCACCTGCGCAGAGGGACTCCTGGTCTCAGACAGCTCTTATCACAACAGCTTCCCTTTGTCTTACTGATCGCATATGTTAGTGCATACGCAATTAGTAGGGATCCGGTAGCCGGTGGAGGGGGGCACAAACGGGCAGCGGATGTTAGAACATCCCGCCCTCTGTTTGAAAAATGACAGAAACTGATTGGTGGGTCATTTTTATCTCTTTCCAATGTCTGATTCATCTCCCCCATTTATACAATAAAATTTTACACAGCAATAAAAAGTGAAAAGTGTTGGCCATTGTATAGTTGTGTGTGGGTGTGACTTGGAGAGTCACTGGCGTGTGATATGTGAGTGCAGCTCAGTGGAGGTGCAATCACGCTGAGACTTGAAAAAAAATATAGTGAGGTAAATTTACTATGGTGCACTTGCTGTTATGCAGCGTTGCCTGGCCCAATAGCAAGCCAGGAACAGTACGAAGTTCGCTTCATTTCTAATCAATATCTCAGTTAAAACGGGTTCCAAACACGTTGTGTTTATATATTGCTGTGTACCTTAAATGTCATTTTGTTTTATATATATGCAAGTATATTTATTTCAGCATTTGTAATTTGATCTTGTAATTACAGTTCGGGATGGCCATCGTTGCCTTTGTCATCGATGGCAAAAGCGTAACTGACCATCGATGTTGGTGCATAACTATCCAATGGATAACCATCGATGTTTTTACATATCGATGGTCATCCATTTTCTTTGATTGATTGGCCTCTAGGCCAATCAAAATACGGGGGCGGAGATTTGCGGGTGCCGGGGGCGGAGCTATGCTCCGTGTCCTGGCTCCTTAAGTAAAAAGCAAAAACTAAACTATTCTGGTTCTCCCCATCAATGTCAAAACTATTCGACATTGGACATAAACCATCGATGATTTCTAATATCGATGGTCGATGGCCATCCCTAATTACAGTAGGTTCCTTTAAGCTTGGGAAAATACTAAATATAGTAAATAGGAAAAAGAAATGCTTTCATACTGTATATACAGTATGAAAGCCTTTATTTTTCTTATTTATTATATTTAGTCATTTCCCAAGCTTAAAGGAACCTGAAGTAATTAGCCCCACCTGTGGATCTTTTCAAATGTGTCAGTAAATAATGAGTGCACCTGGAAGGCGACCTGGAAATCGTGAACTGTTGGGGGGGGTCCTGAGGACCGAGGTTGAGAACGACTGATGTAAAGGAACTGGGATCCATTTCCAAAGATGGGAGTTCTGTTGAAGATGGGATGTTTCCCATAGCAACCAATCAGATTCTGTCTATTATCTTCAGAGCATGCTCTGCATCAGATTTAGCATGGCCAAATAGCAAAACTGAAGCAGAGCATGCTGGGATGTGTAGTTTAACAACAGCTGGAGTGTCAACGTTAGCCATCAAGGTTCTAGAAGCTGCTAAATAAATAAGAAGTGGAATCTGATTGGTTGCTATGGCCAAAATCCCACCCGCAATAGAACTCCCATCTTAAGAGCTTGCCTTCATGTTCAGTTACGCGTGGTGTTATTAATGTAGGTCTTTAAATAGCATGTGGCATGCACATGAGTGAAATGAAAATAATATGTTCCAGTGCAAAAGTAAATCAAAATAAACCATTGCACAACATGTTTTCTGCACTTCTGTAACATGGTTCTCCGCACAAATACAATAGATGTTTTCACATATTTAGTATTTTAAAGAAAAATCAGCCAAATCTAGTTGGCAGAAGTGTTGAACAGTCAGATATTCTTATATTTAGAATAATATTTATGTAGCCCGCATAACTCCCGGGACCCTGAACAGAACGTCTCCTAATTCTCGCCTTGGGCACCCGCCACCACTCTGTAGCAATCCATCAATATGCAATATGCAGAGTATTCCCGTTACTGTGGTGACTCACTAGTCACTCACATAAGCTCCGGCTGTCTTGCTGCAAGATGGAGAAGCACCGTTATACTGCATCACCAATGTCTGCTCTCTGGAAATAGTGGAGGCTGGGCAGCCATCTACAGATGTATCGGGCCTTGTTGTTGCTGGCGATCCGCCAGCAGCATGCTGCTGGCGGATCGCCAGCAACACGGCGCCTCTATCTGACTGAGATGCATGTGCGTCCCCCACGCACGCGCGTCTCAGTATTGCGTCCGCCTCCCGCTCGAGGGGGCTGGGGGGGACCTCTGGCCACTGTGGGGGGGTGCGGTTGCCAGGTGTGGGCACCGGGCGACCAAGGGCAGCACCGTCGGAAGGGGACGCGCGCGCACACCTCGTGCGCGCGCGTCCCCTTCCGGCATACAGATGGCGGCGGGGCAGGGGATGGCGACGCCATCGCCATCACCTGCAAAGATGAATCCCGCTACATCTGTATATCTATATAAAAGGCTACCTGATCCTTACCTTTATGAGGTGAATGCCATAAGTGAATACTAGTGACCAAATTCCTCCTTTGTGTGCTAAACTATGTCATAACAGAAAGTGAAAGCTTTTTTTGCAGGGACACTGATCTGTTGCAAACTTGCCAGACACGGAGAGAGGGAGTTGCGAAGACAGAGATTGGAGGTGGGAGCAGATAGAGACTGGGGGGTGGCGCGGAGACTTTGTGGGCTAAAAACTGTCACAGCTCAAAGTGAAAGTAAAAACAGTCAAAATGAAAGTACAGTAGATTGCAGAAGCCGTAAGGGGATCATTATTTTGAATGTAGTAAATAGACAAAGTTCCTGTAGATCATGATTTGGTTCCATGGGCCAAATGTAATAGGGTGTGAGAATCAGAAAGTTAGATATTTTGGGAGAGTTTTCCAAGTTTATTTTTAAAGCGGCAATCCAATACATGACAAAAACAACCTGTTTTGTGTGTGTGTGTGTGTGTGTGTGTGTGTGTGTGTGTGTGTGTGTGTGTGTGTGTGTAAATGATTGCTGCTTCAAAAAAAAAATCAAAAAAAAAAAAAAATCAGGAAAACTATCCCAAAATCTCCTACGTCAGTGATGGCTAACCTTGACACTCCAGCTGTTGTTGAACTACACATCCCAGCATGCCCTGCGTCAGTTTTACTATTTGGCCATGCTAAAACCGATGCAGGGCATGCTGGTATGTGTAGTTCAACAACCGCTTGAGTGTCAAGGTTAGCCATTACTGTCCTTCGTGATTCTTACACCCTGTTCCATTCAGCTCCATGGGTTCAAAATATAGTGTTTCCTACTTATCTAGATGTCTATTCTAAGCAGGTTAGGCATCAAATATCCTTTCTATGAAGAAAACCCACCCTTCAGTCGAAGTCTATCCTTCTGTTCCCATTATTTCTATGGAGACTGCTATATTGGTGAATGTATCCTGCTTACCTTACTGATAATTTATGTCATCTTTTGATGGGATTAGACATTGCAGCCTATCTGCTAAATGTATGCACCCATATATCAGATGCCACAAATGAATGCCCCGTACTTTGATGCTGTAGTCATGTATATGCTGTAACCATTTGTTTTGTTTTACAAATATGCCCTTGCTATTAGGTGTCAGTTACAATTCAATATCCTCTATAGTACATCAGGTATAAACTCCCCCGTATTCATAGCTGCCTACCCTCCTGAATTCTGCAGGAGACTCCCTGACATAGCAGCAATCTCCCTTTCTCCCTCATTAGTCTAGCAATCTCCCTCCTCTCACCAAGCCCACATTACACTGTTACATCATAGTTACCTCCCCCCTGCACTCTGCAGGAGACTCCCTGACATAGCAGCAATCTCCCTCTCTCCCTCATTAGTCTAGCAATCTCCCTCATTTCACCTAGCCAACATTACATCATAGTTACCTCCCCCCTGCATTCCGCAGGAGAGTGCCTGAAATAGCAGCAATCTCCCTCCCTCATTAGTCTAACAATCTCCCTTATTTCACCTAGCCCACATTACACTGTTACATCATAGTTACCTCCCCCCCTGCACTCTGCAGGAGACTCCCTGACATAGCAGCAATCTCCCTCTCTACCTCATTAGTCTAACAATCTCCCTCATTTCACCTAGCTCACATTACACGGTTACATTTTTAAATGAGAGATAGGTACATTGAATCATCAGCGCCATTTCCCAGCACTTTACCAAGTGAGCGCATTGAGAGTGTTCTCACCTACGGTGTCCTAATACGGTTCAGCTCCTGCTCTGCCGCTGACCGCAAATCTCTTCAGAGAGTGGTATCACTGGCAAGCAAAATAACTGGGGTCGCTTTACCAAGTATTCAACATATATATGGAAACCGGCTCCCCTCAAAGGCAAAGAGTATCCTGAGAGATCCTTTGCACCCTAGTGGAGAATTGTTCTCTCTATTACCATCAAACAAGAGATATCGTTCAATTTTATGTAGAACAAGACGGTTTAGAGAGAGTTTCTTCCCAATGGCAATTCATTTTCTGAATAATTAGCGGGAATAGTTGGATTTGTGCATTGATCTGGTATTCTGATGCTGTTTTCTTTTATTATTCTCCTACACTGTACTGTCCATATTTGAATTTCGTTAAGTGTTCACTGCATGTGGGTATTTGATGACAATAAAGATATATTTGATTTTGATTTGAAGTTATAGTAGCTCTAACTAACTGCTTTGGGGATCATCTACATTTGGATATAAGTCATTTTAAAACATTCCTCTCAGATGTAGCAGTACACACCCACGCTTCTAGGTGCCACGTTCACAATCTCTTTTCACAATCTCTCCAAATATGGAACTAGCCACGCCCTTTCGGAGGAGCATGACACGCCCCCTCAATAGGGTGCTTTGCAAAATTCTACTACCAACTATAATCTCCCTGAAATTAGTTTTCAAATGTAGTCAAGTAGGCCCGTATTGTGTACACAGAAAAGACAACGATGAAGGGACCAGGAATTTTTGTCTCCCAGTGAATTCACTACTCACCAAACAGAAGTATATGTTTCACATATTAACACAGAATTTGGCACCAGGAGTCCATGGTCAGGAGTCCATTAAGTTACCAGTATATTTTTGGATTGTGGGAGTAAACTGGAGTAAACCCAGGCAAGCACATAAAGAATATACAAACTCCACACAGATAGGACCATGGTGGGAATCGAACCCATGGCCTCAGTGCTGTGAGGCAGTAATGCTAACCATTACACCGTCCGTGCTGCCCAACTTACACATCAAATACATTATACATGATAAAACCCAACCTACAGAACAAAGCTGCATTACATACATGCTAATCTGCGTGTTTGTAGAGATTATCCAGTATAAAGCACGACAACCCTTTTAAATTCTCCTCTGTCTATAATGTATTACACTATCAATGACAGCTAAGCAATATGTATGTATGCACAGCAATCCAACTAATATAATACATCAATAGCAACACAACTAATGCATATTAGATTCACCATTAACTGGGAGAAAGAAATAGGTCTGGTCTGTAAAAGGGACTTTTTATAAAGGCGCAGTAGAAGAGGTCCGTCTTCAT
Source organism: Crinia signifera (assembly GCF_055691185.1). Lineage (NCBI taxonomy): Eukaryota > Metazoa > Chordata > Amphibia > Anura > Myobatrachidae > Crinia > Crinia signifera. The sequence goes on from NC_139217.1 coordinate 446,708,278, forward strand.
GTAACTACAAGCTATGAATAGTTGTACATACAGAGTTTTAAGAGGAGGGGGGGTACTAATTACTCAGGCCCAGAACTGATGGAGAGGCCCATCGAGGATCCTGGTCCTTCACCTATTACCTGGAAGCAGAAGCAGCTCTTCTCCTCAGCCCAGGAGATGCTGCTGTGTGCTGGGCTGTGGTGTGGCCAGGAAGGCGCTTAAAGAAATAATTTTCTGTATTTTATTTGAAGTGTGCTTTGCCACGCCTCCTGTGATTACACCACGCCCCCATCTCAAACATTCTTAGGTGTTGGCCAACTCACTGTGGACCATAAGTAACCAATCCAGCCATTGTCCACCTAGGGTCCAACTAGAAGATCATTTAAAAAAATTGGTAAGACACAATTGATGTCACTACTGTATATTCATTATATACACTTGTTATATGTGTGAGAGAGTGGATGTTAGGCGCCTGACTAAGGTAATGGAATTATACCATAATTTGCTTAAAAAAAAAAAAAAAAAGATTGTATAGTACACTCCCTATGATCAGGCTATCCCATAAGTCAGTGATTTTCAACCTTTTTTATTGCTGCACACTAAATAAGATTTTAAAATTTCCAAGGCACACCATGAGATCCACACAGGGCAAAACACATTTGCCCCCACAGGAAAAAAAAAACCTATTGGCCCCATATAGAAAACAATCTCACTGGTCCCCGCAGGTAACAAAAATAAAATACATTGGCCCTTTACATTAAAGGAAAAGACCAGTAAATAACAGTTGAACTGGTGGTGACTGCAACCTGGTTTGGGCATCTCTAGATCTGGGGGCACACTTGAGAACAGCTCAAGGCACACTAGTGTGCCACGTCACAGTGGTTGAAAAACACTGTCCTAAGTAGTAAATCTGGGCAAGAGAACTACAGATTGTAAGCTTGCAGCAGGGCCCTCCTACATCCAAGTCTGTCCGTTGTTACCCAGTTGGTTCTATTACTGTCTTTAATTGTAAAGCGCAACAGAATCTGCTGCACTATATAAGAAACGGTAAATAAATAAATAGTAACAGGATTAGGGGTCAGCAACCAATGGCGTTATACAATGACCCCTGTGAGACCTCTTGATGAAGTCAAATGATGAAACGCATTGTATGCTTCCTATGATGTCCTCCTGCTACGTTAAGCTAACCTCTGGCTTTTACCTTCTGTTTTTTTTTTTTTTGCTTTTTAGAATTTATTTTTATATTATATAACCTTTAGTACTTATGTTTATATATAATATTACAGTCCACTATCTGCCATATCTTATATATGATCTCTGCAGTTATATTTTTATTGTCAATTATTGTTTTTTTTAAACAGGCCTGAATAAATAAATGTATTCATTTTATTATATGGTATATTGCTAAACGTACAGGCTGGGTTTAAAAATTGACAGGTAGGGGCTGATTGGCTGGTTGTTTATCACGCTCCATTTTATCACTTTGAAGCTTCATACATCTGGCGCACACACACATATACATACATACACACAAACAAACAAACACAATTGGGTACTTGTTTCCTAGCACGGCCACAAATCTTATGGATCGTGTACCTTTAGTTAAGGTACACGATCCATAAGATGGACCCGATTTCCTTTGAAATCAGGTCCATTTGGCCGGCTAGGATAAAATATCGGGGGCATCGCGTCGCGTCGGGACCGTTAACAATGGTCCCGACGCGACCGACGCGATGCCCGCGATTTCCCCATAGGCTTCAATGTTAAAAAATATTTTAACATTGAAATCGTGTCGGGAAAGGTAAAATATCGGGGGCATCGCGTCGGTCGGGACCATTAACAATGGTCACGACGCGATGCCCCCGATTTTTCCATCGGGTTCAATGTTAAAATATTTTTTGACATTGAAATAGTGAAAAAATGTGAAAAATGTGAAATGGGCCAATATGACCCATTTCACATTATAGATGTCCCCGTCGTCACCCCACGATAGACGCCAACCCGAAGCGTGGCGAGCGCAGCGAGCCCGCGAGGGGCGGCGGTGCGCGTCCTCCGACCTTTTCATTCCCCTACTATCCACGTCGGCGTGGAGTTGAGAATAGAATAGTGTGGCGAGCGCAGCGAGCCACCGAGCCCGAAGCGTGGCGAGCGCAGCGAGCCCCGCGAGGGGACGCGGATACCTTCACAGTTATACGCGTCCCCTCGCGGGCTTCACAGGTGTCCGTGGCGACGCGGACACCTGTGAAGTCCGCGAAGGGACGCGTTTACCTGTGAAGGTATCCGCGTCCCCTCGCGGGGCACGCTGCGCTCGCCACGCTTCGGGCTCGGTGGCTCGCTGCGCTCGCCACACTATTCTATTCTCAACTCCACGCCGACGTGGATAGTAGGGGAATGAAAAGGTCGGAGGACGCGCACCGCTGCGCTCGCCACGCTTCGGGTTGGCGTCTATCGTGGGGTACGGTGTACGCCGTTAAATTTGGGGGGGTTGGGAATATTTTTACATTGAATACAATGTAAAATCGGGTCCCAGGGACCCGATTTACATTTCATTAAAAAAAAAAATCGGGTCCAAAATCGGTCGGTCGCGACGATCGCATCGCATGCGACCAAATCGCATGCGATGCGATCGACCCGATTTTTCCGACACGACCACCCCGATGTAAATCGGTGTGGCCGTGCTAGGAAACAAGTACCCTTAATTGTACAGAAAAGTTCATGAGGGTTCACAAGCAGGCCCGTAATAAATCGGAGGTCATTAATGTGTGAGAAGAGCCTTTTCTGCTTAATTATCCACTAATCAGAAGCTGGCTGGGTGTAGTTGCCTGGGATTTGGGAAGAGTGTACATAATTATATAAGGATGGAGAGAGGATTTCCTGGGATCTGTATGAATTGCCGGCACTTCTACAATGCTCACTGTACCCACTGCTACCTACTCAGTGCTCTGCATCCAGTAATTATAGGTCCTCGATGTGTAGCAGGATTTTGTTTATTTTGCGATCTGTGGTTACTAAACCACACATGACAGCACTCATTATTGTGTGTTGTTATGGCAACCGGGAAATAATTGAAATGTGACATGATACATGAACCCGGCCTTTGTGAGTCAAGAAAACAAATGAGGAGAAATAGATCACCAGGCAGTAACATCACAGATGTAACATTGATTTTATGTCCCATCGCTACAAGATACCTCGTAACATGTTGTCCATAGACAAGTTGTATATGGGGAGAGGTTACTGGTAAAGTGGACAACTATCAGCACATACATTCAACTTTCATGGCCACGTGTCTCAGGGACAGTTTGCTGACTTTCTCCCTCCAGGTAGTGAAACCTAGGATAATATTTACTAAAGGGCAGTTTGCCAAAGCTACCAATCAGTGCAATTAATACAAAGCTGCTGATCCACAAGATCAGTATGGGACCTTTGATTGGCCCCTCCTAATCCAGAAGGTAAGAAACAAGGATTAAGGCTAGCCTTTTCTTCTCCATTTAGTCCTGGGACTCCTTAGTGGCGGATCCGGTAAGGGGGGTATCAGGGCGATTTCCACCGGTAACATACCCTCCAACTGTACCGAATAAGCCGGTACAGTACCGTTTTTTATCGGTCTGTACCGGCTAAAAAAAAAAGTACAGATTGTACTGTTTTCTGGCCATTCCTCAGGTCCTCAGACTCCGCGCTGGTGATGCATAGTCTTGAATGGGCCCCGGCTGGTGTAAAGCTGAAATCTAAGCCAATGCACCCGTTCCCAGGGGTGCATTGCGGTCTGTGCAGCGTGCGCCGTGTCATGACGTCACGCAGCCCTCGGAACTGCAGCTCTGTCACTCTGGGGCTGTCCACTGTGCCGTCTCAGACGCCCCTGGCGCATGCGCTTTTTGAAATTGTGGGCGCCACACACACAGAGCAGCCTTGACGTGAGGGGATTCTGGAGCGGCCGGGCCGCGCAGCCTCTCAGTGAGTTGTTCATTTCATTTTAAATTATCGGGACTACAATTAAACACAGCGCCTTTGGGTTGCTGTGTGGATGTGGAGGGTGGGAGGCAAAAAATTCTCAGTACATATTTGAAAAGGTTGTATGACCACGCCCACTTTACCCGTGGCCACGCCCCCTTCTCGCATGTGTACCGATTTTTATCCTTCATATGTTGGAGGGTATGCGGTAACACAAACACACACCCTATTCTTCAGGCAGCAGCGACTTCCAGGGTAATGGGAGCTCATGCTCATCTGAAGGAGGTGGGGAGGGCGGAAGAGCCAGGGAGAAGAGGGAGATTGCAGTTGCCCAAATGAGAGCAAATGTGTGTGCGCGTATGTGTGTGTTTCGGGTAGCATGGGCAATCTCCTTGACCGCCTCCCTTGCCAGCCCTCAATCGCTACAATACGCCACTGTTTTAAACCAGATCTTACTTGAGACTAGCACCGATTACATTTTTTTTTTAAACACAACCCATAAACATGGTTCACACATACAGTAACACTGTTATGAGCAACACAAAAATACACTTACAGTATGTACTTATAATGACAAAGTAAAAATGAAAGTGATGACAATATAAAAAAAAATATCTGCACTGAAATTAGTTTCTTCTAATTGGTGATCGGTCCGTTATGAACATTAGATCGGATATCACTCGGATATTCATACAACATATGGTGGACCGGACCATTATATAATCATTCAAGGTTTTCATTCCCTGTGACAGGTCAATTTTTTTTTTACATTGATTTCTCTGGATGGACAACTGGAGGCAGTAAATTCTTATCCGACAAGGAACTTGTGCTGCTTGCTGGGTAACCAACAACAGGGAACATGCTTGAGATTTAGATGACAAAAGCGAGTGACAGCACTTCATAACTATTCATATCATCCAATGCTGCTGTTATTAATATGGAGCTCTGCATAGGAGCCAGCCATATCTCTGCTGTTTAGTTTGGACTACTAAGAAATTAGTTCATACGCCTGGATATATATTTTTAAATCACTGGACTAAACAACCCAATTTAAAATCAACTAATTTCTACTATCTGGTCCGAACATTACATTTAGGAGGTTATTCTGATCGGTGCGGCCAAACGTGCGTACGTTCGCAATTAACGTACGCTAGCCGCACGCGGCCGTTGGGGTTAAGTCCACCCACAACTCTGCCGCATACGTACGGGCATAAACAACGTAGAAGGGGAGTGGCGTACTAATGAGCGTACGCCAACGTACACGGACGGGCCAGCCCTTACACTCCGACAACTGGCGTACAACTGAGCGTACGCCGCCATTTACGGACGTCTCTCGTCCGTCTTCCCACCGCCTTCTTGCGGCTATCTGAGCGTACGCCAGCTTGCACGGACGGGTCCCTATTGTTTTCAATAGAAAAGTCAGCTTATGTCACCGCTCGTGAGAGTGAGCGTACGTCCGTGTACGCTGACATACCCTTCATATATATGGACCTGCAAATGTTGCCTTTCAACTATAATTATGAAAATTAATTAATTGATTGAATTAATTAATGTGCAAAATAGTGGCCATGGGATTAAAACATTGCTGAAACATCCTTTGTAGGTGTTAGATGTGGTTTATGTTATTGTATCATAAATACAAAACCTATGTTTGTATTAGAGTGAACACGTCGACACATGTCGACTTGTGTCGATTGAGTGTGCTTCTGTGTAAAGTCTATGAAAGCACGTAGTGAATGTGTATAACTGTTTAACAAATACCTACCTTAGCATATATATAAGCAGGTCTTACAAAGATTCTTACCTTAAATTAAACAAACCTTTAAATGTAGAGAAGTATAGAAAGATAAGCTTCCAATGTGTTAGAGTGATGTGTGTGGCTTGCAGGTAGTGAAATCATGGTTTGGACTTAATAGACTGCAGCATTGCTTATTACATTCAGGTGTATGTGTTTGGTAGTAATCCGCGTAAATTAGCTAACCCAGGCGCACGCTGGCATGCGGTATCTGTAGGGGTGGTTTGAGATGGCGGTTGGCGGCCGCCTGTTTTGTGTCCGAAATGAACGGTGCTTTAGTCGATCGTGCGGTAGTAGCACCGCTCATTTTTGGTGCACACCCCCGTGTACGCCCATATTTACGCCCATTTTCCCTCATTATTTCGGCCGCTCCCCTCATCACGCCCCTATGCCGCCCCCAATGCCCGTACACTCGCGTACAGGTTTTTTTCGCACGTAGAGACCCGTCCGTAAGCGTTGTGGAATGTTCGCGCCTGCGCATTAGCGAATGTACGCATGCGCAGATCATTAAAAACCCCGGGACGTGCGCGTACGGCCCGGCCGCTCCAACCAGAATAAGGCCCTTAGTAACTAATTTCCTATCATTTCTAACTTGGCCATGGAATCTCACAATTAGGTTCTTCTGCACTGACCAACAAGCAACACAAAGACAGAAGTGTACATGTTTGCAGAGTTACTTTACATACAGCAGTTACAAAGTGTACAAAACAAGTATATGGAACAAAAACTAAAAGAGAGGGTTATACCCCTTTCACACTTGCAAGCCGGGATCTAAGTTCCAGGTGCGACCCGGCTTGCAAGTGCTTTCACACTGGCCACCCGACCCGGAATGAAGTCGGGCGGGTGGCGTCATCTGGAGGCTTGGCCGGGGCGGTGCTGGGAGGTGTCAGCACCTCCCAGCGGCGCATTTTCACTGCAGTGAACGGGATCTGGGTCACGCTGACCCAGAGTACCCGTTCACACTGACCACATCCCGTGTCGATTCCGGGTTCTACCCAGGTCAGGACCTGGGTAGAAATCCCGGAATGCTGAACACGGGATATTCGTCCAAGACCATTTCACACTGAGCTAAATCCTGGGTTGATGCGCGTTAATATGCAAAAACCCGGGATATTTTTGCAAGTGTGAAAGGGGCATTAGGGGATCATGTAACATATTTCAAGTTGAAGAAAGTGCTAAATTTGCTCCTGAAGTGGTAAATTTAGAGACCTACTGTATATTACAGGTATAAACCCCTTAGAACAGTGGTTCCCAAACTTTCTTGAATCATAGGGCCTTGGAGTATCAGAATATTGCAACTATTGCCTAACCCTAACCCCCCCCCCCCCTTCATATAGCCTAACCCTAACCCTCTGCTTCCGGTCCATGCAAAATGTTAGCAGTTCAGATGCCGACATTCTGCACATGCCAACACGCTCAATGTTGACATTCCAATCATGTGGACATCATAACTATCAATGGTGTATTGTCGACATTATGAATGTGGAGAATGCAAATGTAGACATTATGACTACACGTCTTGCTTAACTTTATTGAATGCAAATCTGTGATTGAAGAACCGAATTTAGCGAGGCATATACTACATTGCTCCAGCATTATTACGAGGTGACAAATGACCTAGGATAACAGAGTGGCAAGGTATAAAACCAAATAATTTTCCTAAGCATGTGCCAAAGTAATAAATAGGCCAATTAAATGCTACTTTAAGAGATTAACCCTAAATCTTATTATATAAAGCTTATTATTTCCTAGCAAAAAGTGTACGGCCAATAAATCTGGTGTTTCGGGGATTGGGATAATAAGCAGTGAACGGTTGCCACAGGAGACAATTAGTGGTCATAAAACTTGTGATTTGCATCCAGGTTCCATTGTGGAACTGTTGTGATAGGAAGGATGGGGGAAGGGGGGTTCAGTTTATTGAGCTTAGACAGGTAAAGCAGGTAAGCAAAGCATTCAGGCCCAGGTTACATCTCAGTTTAGATCAGTGTTTTTCAACCACCGTGCCATGGCACACCAGTGTGCCTTGAGCTCTTCTCAAGTGTGCCCCCAGATCTAGAGATACCCAAACCAGTTTACAGCCACCACCAGTTCAACTGTTATTTACTGGTCTCTTCTCTTCATGTAAAGCAGGGGTGAGGAACCTTTTTTGTGCCAAGGGCCGTTTGTATGGGGAAAAAATCCTTCGTGGGCCATATGTAAAAATTTCTCTAACATATTGTACTGCTGCAGCCGTTTGACGCTCCGGCGGCTGCCACTGAATAGCACTGGCAGTCTCCGGCTGCTGTTAATTAAAAGGAATCTCGCAAGAACTACCAACTTCTTGCAAGAATTCCCCTGTACTTGACTCCTGGCAAAGGGTGGGAGGGCCACTCACATCGGCTACGGGGGCCGCATACGGCCCCAGGGCCTGAGGATCCCCACCCCTGATGTAAAGGGCCAATGTATTTTATTTTTTATTACCTGTGGGGATCATTGTGATTGTTTTTTTTTTATATGGGGGCCAATAGATTTTTATTTTTTTTTCCTGTGGAGGCCAATGTGTTTTGCCCTGTGGGGATCTCATGGTGTGCCTTGGCAATTTTAAGGTCTTATTTAGTGTGCCGCAAAGTAAAAAGGTTGAAAATCACTGGTTTAGATTAATAGTCTGTATGCATAAAACCAACATGAATATTTGAACGTCCAATGGCACATTTAAAGACCACCGAGATGGATTTGCACCACAGCAAAAGGCTGCAAGCGGGCATCTCAGTATTTCAGAGATCGCAGTGTCATTAGCATAAGGCTGTGGCCACTTCTGCGTGTGACACTGCATTCTACTAACCATTGCCTTTATTAGTAAGTTCTAGTACAGACATGAACATTATAACCATCATGGTAATACAACAAGCCTCGGCTGGTGAACAGTCTCAATGATTCACAGTGCAGTATGGTAGCATTTGTGGGTGGGGGGGGGGGGGAATGTATGGGTTTGAATCCTGTCTATGACAGAGGATGTGACTGAAGGCCCTGGGTATAACTGCTAAGAAATGTGTGATTTCAAATCTATAAATATAAAAAAAGTCAATCCCTCCTCACATCTATGAGGTGAAGTACCGGATTCAGTACGAAATCCCGGCGGTCGTAATCACGGTGGTCAAAATACCGACGTCGTGGACACCCATAGAGGGAGAAATTGCCGGCATTGCGGCAGTTGGGATTCCGGCGTTGGTATTTCCACCTCCGGGATTTGACTCCATGTGGAAGTACCATCCGTGACCACTAGAGGCCACACAACAGACCAAATTACTTCTTAACAGAAAGTGAAAGCAATTTGACTTGTTTCAAACTTGCTGAATATAAAGAGAGGGAGCTTTGAAGACAGAGATTGGAGGTAAGAGCAGATAGGGACAGGGGGCGAGGTGTAGAGTTTGTGGGCAAAAAACTGTCACAGCTCAAAGTAAAAGTACAATGCAGAAGCTGCAATTTGTATGTGTGTATATATATATATATATATATATATATATATATATATATATATGGGAAGGGGCATCATAGCAAGTGCTTTCACTGGGCGCCAGGGCTTGCCTTGTGTCCCTGTTTTAAAAATATTGGTCCTCGGGCACCAAAATACAATGAGGACATACAGTACAGGATCAGACTTTTATATTTCCCGTCGGACGGGTTTAATTACTAAGCAGCAGTGTGCTTATGGGCATGATAAAAGGACAATGCTTTCAAAGGAAATCACAGGTTGTTCTACGATTACAGACATTAAACTTTACATTTCATGATTATACACACCAGAAAGCAGCTCGTCACTAACCCCCCCACATACACTAACGACCCATTGCACTGCCAACATCATTTACGATATTGGTGGTGTCATGGGTGGACGATATAATGATACACACTGACCGATATCGTTAACAATTTCATGCAGTGATGTCACCGGGACCCCGCTGAACTTGCAGGTAGTTGGCTACACGGTAACAAATGCGAATAAATCGGCCCCGGGTGCCGCATGCACATTTTGAGATGATCTTACCGCAGTGATTTCTGCATTGTGTGTACCTGACTTTGCAGATTGTCCCACTAGTAATGGGGTCAAGTAGGAAACTGTGATCTCGGCCTGATTCAGACCTCCATGCTTGGCTGTGAATTCGCAGTGGTAAAGATTATTGAAGGACTGTGGATGCATGAGACCTCTGTGCGAAGAATGGCACAATGCCATTTGCAGCCGTGCACAGGGATGGGTTTTCACTCTGACGGGGCGGCAGTTAACTGATTCCTAGGTTCCAAAATGTAGCAGCCAGCGATCAGGTCTGAATTACCCCATTATCTGGCAATGCTGCAAAATAGATGCTTGACAGTGGTGAATTTGTAATGGGTGCACATTGCACCCATTTTTAATACGTACCCCTCTGGCGTTACACTATGACGGCAGTAGCGCTGGTGGAATCACCCAAAAAATGGCTGCGGCGCGCAGTAGAGTCAGATTCTACAGCACTGTGCACTAGTGCAGCGCTGGCCGGGAGAGAGGAGGGGGATCGAACGGAGGGCGCTGCACATGAACCTCCACTCTTTAAGCACCTATGTTGTAGGGATGGCCATCGACCATCGATGATTCAAAATAATTGATGGTTCATGGCCGATGTCGAATACTTTTGCTATCGATGGGGCAGAACCAGATGGTTTCCCTCCATCGATGGAATAGCAAAACGATGGTTGTTTTTTTTTCAAAGTGCCTGGACACGGAGCATAGCCCCGCCCCCGACACCCGCAAAGCCCTGCCCCCGTGTTTTGATTGGCCCACAGGCCAATCAAAAAAACACAATGGATGACCGTCGATATGCAAAAATATCGATGATCATCCATTGCATAGTTAAGCACTATCGATGGCCAGTTGCAGAATTGCCATTGATCGCAATGGCAAGGATGGCCATCCCTACTCTGTTCCTTGTTGAATACATTTTTATAGCAATCATTTATCAGAATAAACACTGCAGAAATACTAAAAATGATCTGCAGTCGTTCTGTGACATCTCCTTCTTCTAAAAGATGCAAGTACGGCTCATTGTTCATGAATTTGTTTTACAAGATCCAGAACACAGGTCGGCCAGTAGCAGCCTGATAATAAAGTGACAGATTTCTGCTGAGCAGTTCTGCACATTTAAAGAGACAATCATCTATATTTCCGTTCAGTGCCAGAGCTATATTTATTTCTGACAGGACCCCAGCCACATTCTTCTCCCCTTACCTCATTGTAGCATTTCCTACAGCACAAAAGACATTTCTTCATCCTTACATAAGACAATCGCAGCAGACAACTGCTGCTGTGCTGTATTACTGCTTCTAGGCCCTTCACTGACACCGTTCTCTTCCAACTTAGACCTGCCTTCCATTAACAGCACAACAATGTAGAACCATTATATGCAAATGAGAACTAAACAAACAATGAAGTACAAATAAGTAAGTTAGAATTATCAGATATGCAAGTTTTAAGTGATCGCAGCAGACAGGGGGTAGTATGCAGGCAGGGGGTGTCATGTAGGCGGGGGGGGGGGTGGTGGTATGCAGGCAGGGGTGGTATGCAGGCAGAAGGAGGGATGCAGGCAGTGGGTGGGATGCAGGCAGGGGGTGGTATGCAGGCAGGGGGTGGTATGCAGGCAGGAGGTGGTATGCAGGCAGGGGATGTTATGTAGGCTGGGAGTGGTATGCAGACAGGGGGTGGCATGCAGGTAGGGGGTGATATGCAGGCAGGCAGGGGGTGATATGCAGGCAGGAGGTGGTATGCGGACAGGGGATGTTATGTAGGCTGGGAGTGGTATGCAGGCAGGGGGTGGCAGGCAGGGGTTGATATGCAGGCAGGCAGGGGGTGATATGCGGGCAGGGGGTGGCATGCAGGCAGGCAGGGGGTGGCAGGCAGGAGGGGGCATGCTGGTAATGGGTGGCATGAAGACAAGGGGGTGGTAGGCAGGCAGGAGGGGGCATGCAGGCAGCGGCAGGAGGTGGCATGCAGGCAGGGGGTGCAATGCAGGCAACATAAAGCCACATATACTGTCCATTCTATGTACTTGCTATCCTGCCACTAAGGGGTATACTGTGTATACAGATATACCCATACTTTCCTTACCCTAACCAAAGTTACTTGGTTTTTGGTTTACTTACAAACATGAATCAGGCAAGTTGCATACATGCGCACCAACAGAAACATCTCACTTTTAGGTACTTGTGTAGTTTCATGGCGCCGTGCTACTTCCGGGTTCTACGCTCGCCACAAACTATGTTAAAAAAAGTAACAACTCCATGCCAACATGGATAGTTCATACCTCCACTATCCATGTTGGCATGGAGTTGATTTTAAATAGCGTGGCGAGCGTAACGAGCCACCGAGCCCGCAGCGTGGGCGAGCGAAGCGAGCCCTGCAAGGGGACTCAGACACCATGAGACGCCAGGCGCCATGAAACTACACAAGTACCCACTTTTATATATGGAAGTTATTAATGCGGATGAATCCCAAAGATCATGCTTGGCGCCTATACTGGACAATGAGTTCTTGCAGTTACATTACAGAGCTACAGCACATTACCAATACACAATGCTGAGGATCTATCTACCTGCCATCGGTGATTAATAAACAAACTATGCTTACGGGATAATGACAATAATATATTTATATGAAACAATATATATTTTTTAAATGTTTACATTCATTTAAGGGTTTGGATGTAGCAATCCCTCCTTCCCATGAGTCATAATGGAGCTGCTGAGTTCTCAGTGACAGATTAACACGGCCGGTATCACTGATTACATCTAAACTGTGTTTATTTTGGACACGCACCCGCAGAATTCCGTGCTGCTCTAGAACAGCTGCTATGCTATGGAAGAACAGGCACAATGTATATCTGCAAGGGGAGAATCTACGTCAGAGTAAATCTAATAATGTTTTAATCTTTTCAATCTACAGTATGTTGGTATTTAAACGGCTATATCATATACATGAAAATAAATCCCATGTTTCTTTATCTCCCTATACTTAAGAGGTGAACATAAAATTGCTGCCTCACAGCACTGAGAACATGGGTTTGATTCCCACCATGGCCCTAACTGTGTGGAGTTTGTATATTCTCCCCGTACTTGCGTGGGTTTACTCCGGGTACTCCGGTTTCCTCCCACAATCCAAATATATACTGGTAGGTTAATTGGCTCCCAACAAATTTAACCCTATAATGAATGTGTGTGTACATGTGCTCTGGAATATAGATTGTAAGCTCCACTGGGGCAGGGACTGATGTGAGTGTTCAAATATTCTCTGTAAAGCACTGCGGAATATGTGTGCGCTATATAAAAAACTGTTAATAAATAAAATAAATTGAAAAAAAAAATTTGCCTTGAAATCTTTTGCCTATCCAAAAGATTTCAGGTAAGGGCACGTTTTCATCAAAGATTTATCTTTAGATCCGATGCAGCATGTAAGATCAGAAGATTCATCAAGAGATCCGCAGGAGCGCGCATCTGATCGGGATTGGACGATTTCCGTCCGATCGGTCGAAAAATCGGCAAAAAAATTGTTCTAGTGTGACGTCACCTTAAGGTCTGACTCATCTCCTCCTAACTAGAGACCCAGCTATTAACAGAAGACATGGAAGTAGAAGTTCCTTACTTGCATGCTTGGTACATTAAGCCATCCGGAAAAAAAGGTTTCACTATCTCAGTGACGCGTAGAAAAATCTTGGATTTCATATTATTTTGGATATCGGATTTTCAGATATGGGAAACTCACATATCACACACTGGAGGAAGGAGCTAAGACTGAGTGAAATGGCGCTGCCTCACTCTTAGCTCCTGGACGTCACAGAAATCCCAGTGGCTGCAGCTGTGACTGTGATTGGTTGGTTGGTTTATCACTCTCCATTTTATCATTTTTGAAGCTTAGTGCATGTGGCCCGAAGTCTCCTGATGTCAAAAGGTCTCCTATTGCCGTGGAGATAAACCACGTTATGTCACTTCCGGTTCCGTTGCAGCGCATCAGCATTTCCTCGTGCTATTGCCCGTCCAACAATCCACTGGGTGCTACCCGCGCCACCCTCAGACATCGGCATTCACCTGCCCCCCATTGAGACGGGTGGAGGAAGCGGCAGCATTAATCCTACAGGTGTTAGCGGTTTCCCCAGAGACAGTAAACAGCCAGCGGTCAGACACAGAGGGACCCGGTTCCTGACCGCACACTACTCCTCCCCTACTCATTTATATAAGAACACACATACAGTAGCGCTCACTTCCACTCCATTTAGAAAGTACTGTGGCTATTTCAAATTGAGAGGAGGGGGGTACTCATAAATGAACAGCCTAATCAAGGGGTACGGGAGAGAAAAAGGTTGGGAACCGCTGCATTAGATGACATATCGTTCAGTGTGTAACCCGGCTTTAGAGGTGAAAACCTTTTCTACTGGAATAAATACACCTGGCACTGAAATGATTCATCTTAGCCTTTTGTCGTTATATTCATTGGATTACAATGATAACTTGCACTAAGAATAGCGATGAAAGCTTTCATTTATGGCTGCCAGTAGTACATGCCAGCTGTCCCCACCCCTTCCTGCGAACTGCGCAGGGGATCTCTGAATAATCCAATAGATCTACAGGTTGGTTATGTCCTTAAGATGCCCATACACAGTACAATTATTGTACACAATTTGGACTAACTCACACCGATCCTGCAATGCAACGAGATGCAACCTAGTACAAAAAGTATGTGCAGCACATACTTTTTGAACTGTGCGATGGGATGTCCGTGAGAGCGCGTATCTCATCACACCCGGCAATTGTACCGTATATGGGCACCTTTAATCTAATCTACAAACTCTAAGACCTGTAATATTTAATAAAAATGTAAACGTTCGGTATCCTTGTTTCCAAAAAAACAGCTACTTCCTCATCTTTGCGGCCATCGATTACGCTACGGTACTTACGTAGCGTACAGCGCACCCCCTGGGTCCACGGCACCATCTATGACCTAGTAAAGTTGTGGCGAGCGAAGGAAGCCGCCGAGCCCGCGAGGGGACGGTGTTGCTATTCTGAAAGCGGCTAACGTAACTGGCGTAAGCGGTGGCCACAAAGATGAGGAAATACCAAAGAAAATAAAACGTTTTTCAAAATAAATGTAAATATTGAAACAGTTAACAATTCCCAACATTTACGTAAACGATCCACTTATACAAGAATTACCCCATGGACGCCAGAAATCCTGTAAATGCGTTTCTAGGTTAGATAGGTTATATTTATTTCTTTGCACTAGACATCAGTAAACGGCCTACGTACATATCTCTCGCTGCGTGCCAATAAATAACTATGCATTGCCACACTCGTGCCTCTAAATGTCTCTATGATTTCAGCAAATTCAACTGAGCCGAGCCCCCCGTAGCTTAGATTACATCTAGAACAAACATTTTTAATGTTCAAGACAAGTAAGAAATACCTGCAATATATAAAGAGGCATAAAAATCCAACCTTGGAATTTGCAGCCAGATCGAGTCCAAGAATCGCAGCGGTTATATTCCCCAGACGCACAGTATCTTTCGTAAAACATTTTCTGTCATCTGTGTTTCATCCCAAGTACTAAAGAGCAGGATTCAACCAACCAGTGCGCGGCCCTTGGCCCCACTGAGCAAACACGGCCTTTTGATAACAGCGTTTTGAGGCATTATACTCCATGTGTATTTAATTGGGCAATCTGCTTTCCCAGCACCTTCTTCTATCCTGTAGTATAGTCCGTCACAGAATAAAACCTGGAGGCGGAAGGCGAACGCTGTGTGCACCGTGGAATTAGTTGTTTATTGTGAAAACAGCTTGGAGCCCCAAAGTGATTTAATATTCAAAATAAACAAAGTTTTTCCAATAATGATGCGGTATTCTGATTTTTCTTTACCATTCTGCAAAGCCCCCCAGCAGAGCGGCCTCGTGGTCACATGTGAATGGGTTGCTGGCCCGCAAGCTCAACTACAAGTGCCAGGAATAATTGACAGTTGGTGGTAGAGACACAAGATGGAAAACGCTCATGGCCAACATAAATGAGACTTAAGGGGCATACACATGAGAAGATACAGGGGGAGATTCTCTAAGAATCTCCGCCCCCTTTGCCTCTCTTCGCAATTATAATTATCGCATATGCACTAACATATGCGATAATTATAGCAAAGGACAGCTCTTGTGTTAAGAGCTGTCCTTTGTGGTGAAAGTCGCCGGGTCCCAGCAGGTCCCGGCGGCTCCCCCCTCCCTCCCACACCCGGCGCTGCTGCGCCGGGCAATCCTCCTCCCTGCACCCGGAAGAGGATCAGTGCAGGGAGGAGGTCACAGGTCCGGGCAGCACAGCTCTGTGCTGCCTGGACACAGGTGAGGGGGGAGGGGGCGATGCGGGGCGGCGGGGGGTCGTTGCGCGGCGGCGGTGGGGTGCGGTAGAAGCCCATTGGCTTCTATGGGGCATCGCCAAATTTTTCTGTAGATGCCCCCCGCCGCAGTAACCCGGCGGGGGATGCTTAGAGCATCCCAGAATGTGGTAAAAACCCCGATAATGGGGTTTTTACCGCATTTTTAGCTTAGAGAATCTCCCCCACAGTATCAGCCCTTTTACTAAGCGATCTGACTAGGGCCCTGAATCTAATCCATTCGGTCCCCCGTGTGTTCGCATGGGGGATTAATGGTTGTGCCATGCACATTTTATTTATTATTTATTTATTAACAGTTTCTTATATAGATCAGCATATTCCATTGCGCTTTACAAAGGAGACAGTGATACTACAAACAGGGTATTTACAGACAGTCAAAAGGTATGAGGGCCCTGCTCGCAAGCTTACAATCTATAGGAAAATAGGCATTGATACATAAGGATTCTTATTGCATCGATTCCACCAGAATGCAAGGTTCTATGACTGGTTCTGGAATTTGATAAGCTTGCCTGAAGAGATGAATTTTTAGGGAACGCTTATAGGTTTGGAGACTGGAGGAGAGTCTTACTGTGCTTGGGAGGACATTCCAAAAAAGTCCTGCAGTCGAGAATGGGAGCGAGCAATGAGTGTGCATGAGAGACGCAGATCTTGGGAGGAGCGTAGAGGTCAAGTTGGATGATGTTTTGAGAAAAGAGAAGAGATGTATGTTGCTGTAGTTTGGTTTATGGCTTTGTGTGTAAGTAAAATAATTTTGTATTGAGTACGGTAGAATACAGGTAACCAATGAAGTGACTGACAGAGTAGCTTTGCAGACGATGAACGTCTGGCTAGGAAGATTAGCCTCGCAGCTGCATTCATGATGGACGGTATTGGGGAAGGCCAATAAGGAGACCATTGCAATAATCAATGCGTGAGATGATGAGAGCATGGGTTAGAGTTTTTGCAGTGTCTTCTGTAAGGTAAGGGCGAACTTTAAATATGTTTTTTAGGTGCACATAACCATTCATGCACATGTGCGGGGCTTCTGTGCAAGCTTCTTCGCCGACCTGCACTGACGGCGTTTCGCTGGGACGGGGGGGGGGGGCTGGCGCACTGACATGGGAACATCCAGCATTTCATGGGCGTTACCATGCAAACGCTGGGCGTTCCCATGTAAATGTGGGAGTGACACAGTGTCAAATGACGTCAGCCATCTGCCCTGTCTTTGACCCAGAGCCCACAAATATAAGTGAGTCTCCACTGACTTATATTTGCGAGCCCTAGAGAAATCATTCGATGGCCAGAACAGAACACTGGTTAGCACAGATCGCCCATACACACATCGCTATGTTTGTATGGGCGATCTAGCTGCTGGGACGTTCAAAGGAAGTCGTCCTTCCCTAGAACGCTCAACATGTGTATGGCGCTTTGGTTGATTTATCATTTCTTATCGCAGTGAACTGTGGGGCACATGTATTAACCCTGGTAAAGTGATAAAGTGGTGATACGGTGGAAGGTGATAACGCACCAGGCAATCAACTCCTAACTGCCATTGCTCAAACACAGCTGATTGGCAAGTGTATTATCACCTTGCACTTTATCACCGCGTTATCACTTTACCAGGCTTATTCCATGGGTATACAGCACAACATCGTGGGCGACGGGACCGGTATAATAAAGGATAATAATCAAGGCCGGTGGAGGTGCCCCGGCGCTCACCCGAGCCACGGGGGAAGGGATGGTGGCTGTGCGATATGGCCGCTGTGCTGCTCCGGGGGAGGGGGGGGGGGGTATGGGGAGTGTGATGGTGCTGGCGCACTGCTCGGGGGGGGTGTGGTGGTGGTGTACCGCGTTGTGCACGCCGTGCTGCCTGGGGGCGGCTCTCCTCTGCTGGCCTGCAGCTCACTACCGCCCTCCAGTGGCCGGTGCCCTAGGCAAATGCCTAAACCTGCCTAGTGGTGGCGACGACCCTGATCATAATACTAAGAATAATGGGCCTTATTTTGGTTCACTCCTTTCGGCACATTCCTTCTTAGAGGGACAAAACCATGTGCACTGCAGGTGGGGTAGATGTTACTTGTGCAGAGAGAGTTAGATTTGGGTGGGGTTTTACTTCAAAGTGAGATCTATATTGCAGTGTAAGAATAAAGCAGTCAGTATTTACCCTGCACAGAAACAAAATAACTTACCCAAATCTAATTCTCTCTGCACATTTTACATCTGCCCCCCCTGCAGTGCACATGGTTTTGTCCATCTAAGAAGGAATTTGCCAGAAGGAGTTTCCCAGAATAAGGACCATTATACCACAATTACTATTTGATAACCAAGCTCATTAATAACCAGGATATAAAGCATTACCAGATCCAGGATTTTTTTATTTTTGGTTCAATGGAAATCCAACTTTATAGATCTTATATCAACAAATGTAACTGGAAAAGTTTTCTCAGGAGACAGCGCAGTGCTACTATATAACACACCAATAAATAGCACCCCCTGTGTAACAAACAGGAGAATTTTATTGTTTGTTTACGGTCAATCCAATTCCTTCATTCAGAAGTACGACGGTCCGGCACACCACAAATACCAGGACTCACTCTTATCTCAATCGCACAAGCTTCCTGGAGTTTTACTTAGTTTAGCTAAGTCAGGAAACACGGCAGAACTTTGGAATGTCGTACGAGGTATAAAGACTTTGAAGTATAAAACCAACATGAAGAAAAACTAATTACAGTCAATTCCGATATAACACTCTAGTGATGACAATGGGAGGCCAAAGCCCTCCAAAATAAAACAATTCACAGTACAAGAGAGATGTAAGTTCTCTCTATTAAATGATTTAGCTGTAGATGTGTCCACCAGAGGGCAGTGTTTTAATGCAGTCTGTAGTATAGATTGTATTCTAGTTTAGCTATTATTATATTTTTATTTGTAAGGCGCCACAAGTGGTACACAGCACCATACATATAGAACACATTAGAACAGTACTAGACATAACAGTGACAGAAGATCAAAAACAGCACAATTAACAGCACAAATCTTAGTACACAATACAGCTGAGATATAGGGAAGTGAGTGAGACGAGATAAAGGTATAGATTGTAGGTGAGTAAGAGAACTGTAATTGAAATGCAAGAAGTGTGCTGTGAGAACAGGAGGGAAGAGGGCCCTGCTCTAAGGAGCTTACACTCTAGAAGGTGGGGGAGACAGAGAGGTGACATGAGGTGCAGGTAAGAAGTGAGGATGGCAGGGATGGTCAGGACATGAGGCAGCAGGGAGAGAGAATGGACAAAGTAGTCATCGCCCTCCTCCTATCCCTCTCTCCCCCCTCTACCTGCACCTTTGACCTCTAGCCGCCCTGCACTGTGGACCATGCCTCTAGAGGGCAGAAACCATGCAGACTGAATAGGTATAGCCCAGGATTGAGGAACCATGGCTCTGGTACAACAGTGTTGTTCAGAAAGATAGTGTCAAAATAGACAAAAGAAAATACTGTAAGTACAGAGTTAGGGTAGGTAGTGTGAGAAGCAGGTGAAGAGGGACATATACAATGTGGAATCTGGCACACTGAAATGGATACAGAGAAAATATGACTTGAGATATTGGGGTGAACAGAAAGTACTGGCTATGACCATAGGTCTTAGGGACCTGCAGGCAGGGAGCACAGTGAGGGCTGTCCAGGCTGCGCATTCGGTATGTGTTGGAGGTGATGAATTCCTTAGCTCACTGTTGTATGTTGATAGCAGTAGCATGTCTATCCCAGTAGCACCCACAAAACCATTGACCTGTCAATGGAAAATGGCGCCCGCAGCATTTAAACACTGGCAACATTCGGAAACCAAACACGGCTCCTGAATCGGCCAATTAGCGCTCGCCACGTCATACTTGGCCCACCCCCGGCATCTGATGTCAGACGCCACCAGGAGGCAAAGGGGGAAATCCGGTCCCTATCGGCGGAGAGCAGGAGCACTTCTGAAGACTGCAGAAGATGATGGAGGAAGAAGAAAGTGGCGGCGGAGCGGAGCACAGCTTTAGCGGCCACTGAAGAGGCCAGAAGACGCCGGGCTCCAGAAAGAAGATTGCTGGCGCCTGCTGGCAGAAGAGGGGAAGCTTCACCTACTGTAGGTGCACGAGTGCCAATAGGCGACACTCCGGGTTCTGAGGCCATGTCCCGAGGATGATGCTCCCTGGAGCCCGAAGTCGACTTCTATAGAAACGTCGCGGGACAGAGGGCACAACGGTCTGCATCCAGGAAGAGAGACAAACTCACCTCTTCTCCTTCCTCCTAGGTTATCGTGTCCGGGTGCCGGAGTTTTCCAGGGCCATGGATTGTCACGGCCTGAAGGTGAGAGGGTGTGGCGCAAGTAAGTGGTCTGGATACACCTGCACGGCAGAAGGCACCACACCGCCTACACCTCTCTTACACACTGACCTCACTGCAGATTGGACATTGGAGTGGATTGCCCATTGGTAGGTGAGTTAAGTGGAGGTTGGTGGCATAGTACTGGTGTGGGTGACAGACCAGCAGGAAAGGGCAAACTACCATAATGCAGGGAGTGCATCTGCTATGGGGCCCAGAGCTGAGAGGGGCCACCTTCCCTGTCACAGTTACATGTACAATATACAGTTTTCACCATTGCGTGGTACAAATGAGCCCTTACAACACTTTGTTTTGGGGCCTACAAATATTTAGTTATGCCACAACCAGCAGACTGCTATTGATGTGCACAAGACTGGCAATTTTACCGACCAAGATCGAGATATTTGAATTTATATAACAAATGTGAGCGACGCTGGCATTTTGTAGCAGATATTTTAAGCCTCTCCCCCAGAAAGGATTAAAAAATGTTGAAATAGAAATGGTTTGCCCTGAAATGGCTGCAAATGGCTCCAATTTTAAGTATTTTATTTTTTCACAGCTCCTTAATTCAAACAACCAACCAGACTGTCTGAGCTCAAAGGTTCTCACTGGACAAGGTAAAAATACTCTTCAAAGTAACCATTGATGTACAGTAGACTCAAAGCAAGCTGGCTGTAAATGGAAGCTCACATTTTGCATTTTCCCTAAGTATTCCTGGCTGATTTCCCTGCACATATGTACATCTGAAGCTGATGCTCAGCTCTGATGATGACTCAGACACCTGAAAGAAACTACACAGGGTGGTCTGGATTTGTACTGTACAATATACACTGTCAGTTAACTCGTTCTTCTTCCATTTAAAACTCATTAGGAGCAACCCTTCAAGCTACTGTCCCCTACTGAACTGGCACTCAGTCCCGACTGCCTGCACTTTCTTCCACATAGTCATCACTAGTAAGCCCCCCTCGAAGCAAAAGCTTAGAAAGCTAGTCTGATACCTTATGTGTTTGTGCATGTGTGAGAGAAAGAGATGTAGTTTCACTCTCTGCCAGCAGATGACAGTGTTGTGGAGACTCACGGATACTAGACATATCTCCTATATATTTGGCTACATCTGTCACTCAAAGTGGGTGTCTGTGTCTATAACGCTCTGTTCCTGGACTTTCCTCTTAATGTGTGATTGCCTTCATCTGTGCTGAACACCTTTCTGAGAAATTAACCTGTTTAAAACAGGTGATGGCAATCATACATTAAGGGGAAGTCTAGAAACAGAGCATTGTGTCCCTCCTGGAGAGGGTCATGTTGGGAGGTATGTGACAGAGAACCTTACCAGTGAGCCCACAGACAGTGCCAGACACCCACTGCCTTCCCATGTTGCCCAGCACTGCTACTCCACAGCCACCAGGTGAGCGCCCCCCTCCCGCGATTTGCGGCAAAACCTCCCCCCCCCGCGATTCGCGGCAAAAACACCCGCTCCCCCGCAACCCCCCCTACCGCGATTCGCAGCAAAAACACCCCCGCGACCCCCCCTCCCGCGATTCGCTGCAAAAAGAACCCCCCCACGACCCCTCCCGCAATTCGCGGCATAACCACCACCCCGCGACTCCCGCGAATCGCGGCAAACCCTCCCCCGTGACCCCCCCCCCCCGATTCGCGGAAAAAACACCCCCCGCGACCTCCCTCCCGCGATTCGCGGCAAAAAGAACCCCCCAGCAACCCCCCCTTGCACGATTGGCGGCACCCCCCCTGCGACCCCCCTCCCGCGATTCGCGGCACCCCCCCCTGCAATTTGCAGCAGCCCCAGGATTAAATGGCACATGCAAAACACTGACATGGCTATGGTCGACAATGAAAAAGGTTGACATGAGTTTTTGAAGATTTATTTTTAATTTTTTAAATTTTTTTATATTCATTGTCATGTGTCGACATGGACACCAATGAAGTGGCACACTTATGTCAACATTTACATGTGTTGACCTTTCTGTGTTGATTTTTTCTTGTGGCGATTCGCGTCACACCCCCCCCGCAACCCCCCCTCCCGCGATTCGCGGCACCCCCCGTGACCCCCCACCTCCCGCAATTCGCGGCAACCCCCCACCGGAACCCCTGTGAACCCCGCCCTCCCGCGATTTGCGGCACCCACCCCCGCGACCCCCCCTCCCGCAATTCGCGGCACCCCCCCGTGATTCGCGGCAGCTCCAGAATTAAATTGCACATGGAAAACACTGACATGGCTATGGTCGACAATGAAAAAGGTTGACATGAGTTTTTGAAGTTTTTTTGTCATTTTTTGAATATTTTCATATTCATTCTCATGTGTCGACATGGACACCAATGAAGTGCCACACTTATGTCAACATTTACATGTGTTGACCTTTCTGTGTTGATTTTTTCTTGTGGCGATTTGCGTCACACCCCCCCCCCACCCCCCACCCCCACAACCCCCACTCCCGCGATTCATGGCACACACACACCTCCCCCGCGATTCTCGGCACCCCACCCCGTGACCCCCCCTCCCGTGATTCACGGCACACCCCCGCGACCCCCCCTCCCATGATTCGCCGTAACCCCCCCTCCCGCGATTCGCGGCACCCACCCCCGCGACCCCCCTCCCGCAATTCGCGGCACCCCCACGCGATTCGCGGCAGCTCCAGAATTAAATTGCACATGGAAAACACTGACATGGCTATGGTCGACAATGAAAAAGGTTGACATGAGTTTTTGAAGATTTATTTTTAATTTTTTAAATTTTTTCATATTCATTGTCATGTGTCGACATGGACACCAATGAAGTGCCACACTTATGTCAACATTTACATGTGTTGACCTTTCTGTGTTGATTTTTTCTTGTGGCGATTCGCGTCACACCCCCCCACCCCCCCGCAACCCCCACTCCAGCGATTCACGGCACACACACACACCTCCCCCGCGACCCCCCCTACCATGATTCGCCGCAACCCCCGCCCCCGTAACCCCCCTCCCGCGATTTGCGGCAACCCACCCCGCGACCCCCCTCCCGCGATTCTCTGCAATCCCTCCCCTCCCGCGATTCGCAGCATCCACCCCCCCTCCTGCAATTCGCGGCACCCCCCGCGACCCCCCCCCCTCCTGCAATTCGCGGCACCCTCCGCGACCCCCCCTCCCGCGATTCGCGGACACCTAAGTTGCAATACAGGGCATCTTTCATACAATTCTAACCATATTTCTCATATACAAACGTTCACAAATTAAGGGGGCGCAGCCCCTTACGACGGTGTGAAGAGCGCCCGTAGGGCGCGATGAATCACCTAGTATGTATATATATATATATATATATTACTACTAGGTGATTCATCGCGCCCTACGGGTGCTCTTCACACCGTCGTAAGGGGCTGCGCCCCCTTAATTTGTGAACATTTGTATATGAGAAAGATGGTTAGAAGTGTATGAAAGATGCCTGTATTGCAACTTGAGTTATAGGTGAAATGTGTTAAATAGATAGCATATGATGTGGAAGGGGGGGTGTATTGTTTTGTTTAATTAAAAAGCGGTTACAGAGTAAGATGTACATTGATAGTGTGGATGGTACAGTGACATTTGTGGGTGTGGGGGGGGGGGGCTGTGTGTGCATGCTGTTTAGGTGTGTGTGTGTGTTTGTGTGCAATAGTATAGTAGGGTGTTTTTGAGTCAGCGGCTCCCCACTGGCGGAGGTCACGACACAGGAAAACAGGAGGCTGGGTAGTGATAGGGGTGTGTGGGAATAAGGGGGACTAAAGAGGAGGGTGGGAGATACTGTGCAGCTTCTGCCAGTGGGTGAGGGTCTAGCGTGGCAGTACAGGATGGTGGCAATGAGTCAGTGTCTCCTCCTACTGGGTGGGAGTTAGGGTGCATGAGAGCAGGAGGCTGGGCTATGAGGCATGATAGGGGCATGTGGGCAAAACAGCGTCAGCGACTCCCCAGTGGTGAAAGTTACGGTTCAGGAGAGCAGGAAGCTGGGTAGTGATAGGGGTGTGTGAGTATACGGGCGACTAAAGAGGGGCTTAGGGGTGCCGTGAATTGTGGGAGGGGCGTGGGGGGTGCCGTGAATCAAGGGAGGGAGGGGGCGCAGGTGTCCGCGAATCGCGGGAGAGGGCGGGGGTCCGCAAAGCGTGGGAGGGGGCGTGAATTGCGGGAGGGGGGGGTTGCGAATTGCGGGAGGGGGTGTGTGCGGGGGGTGACGTGAATCGTGGGAGGGGGCGTGAATCGTGGGAGCTGGGGTGCGCGGGGGGGTCCGTGAATTGCGGGAGGGGGGGGCACGGGGCGCGATGAATCACCTAGTTGGTTATATATTCTTGTAGAAGGATGGTAGGATGTTGCTGTCATTCAGAATGCATTTACATAAACAGTAATAGTAGCAGTAAAAGGTCTGACTTAAGACACCTACAGTAAAACAGAACAGGTGTTATATATTATACAAAGAATTGGTTGATGATGTGTAGGTTGACGTGCAAATAGTTGTCACTGGAAAAAAAATTGCTACAAGAAAAAATCAACATAGAAAGGTCAACACATGTAAATGTTGACATAAGTGTGGCACTTCATTGGTGTCCATGTCGACACATGAGAATGAATATGAAAACATTCAAAAAAGAAAAATAAATCTTCAAAAACTCATGTCAACCTTTTTCATTGTCGACCATAGCCGTGTCAGTGTTTTGCATGTGCCATTTAATCCTGGGGTTGCCGTGAATCGCGAGCGGGGGTGGGGGGGGGAGGGAGGAGGTGAGGGGTGTCCGCGAATCACGGGAGGAGGGGTAGTGGGTGGATGCCGTGAATTGCGGGAGGGGGGGTCGCAGGGGGGTGTTGGTGCCGCGAATCGTGGGAGGGGGGGACGTTGGGGGTTGCAGTGAATCGTGGGAGGGTGGGTCGCGGGTGCGGGGGGTTGCTGCAATGACAGGAGGGGGGTCAGCGGGGGGGGGAATCACGGTAGGGGGGGTCGCAGGGGGTACCGCGAACTGCGGGAGGGGGGGCCCGGGGGGTTGACGCAAATCGTGGGAGGGGGGGTCGCGGGGTGCTGCGAATCGCAGGAGGTGGGGTGTCACGGGGTGGGGCCGCAAATCGCAGGAGTCGCCGCGAATTGTGGGGGTGTGTGCTGCGAATCGCGGGAGGGGGGTCGCCGCAAATCGCCACAAGAAAAAATCAACACAGAAAGGTCAACACATGTAAATGTTGACATAAGTGTGGCACTTCATTGGTGTCCATGTCGACACATGAGAATGAATATGAAAACATTGAAAAAGTGAAAAATAAATATTCAAAAACTCATGTCAACCTTTTTCATTGTCGACCACAGCCATGTCAGTGTTTTGCATGTGCCATTTAATCGTGGGGTTGCCGTGAATGGGGGGGGGGGGGGTGGAGGGAGGTGCATACCTCCCAACATGACCCTCTCCAGGAGGGACACATTGCTCTGTTTCTGGACTTTCTTCTTATTTATGGATTACCATCACCTGTGCTTAAACACCTTTCTTATCAATTACCCTGTTTAAAACAGGTGATGACAATCACAAATTAAGATGGAAGTCCACAAACAGAGCATTCTGTCCCTCCTGGAGAGGGTCATGTTGGGAGGTATGGCGGTGTGGGGCGCTCACCTGGTGTGTCTGGTGAGTAGCTGTGTCTTTGCTGTGTAACATGGAGAGAGGGTGTCTGGCACTGTGGGCTCACTGGGCTGGTTCTCTGTCATGTGAGTCAGTCATGTGAGTCAGAGGCTCCACCCAGCGTTACAGCTTCAGACACACTTTGAGTGACAGATGTAGCCAAATATATAAGAGATAGCACAGCGCATTGATGTGTTATTTATTATCAATAAGCATCCTACAACAAAGAGGGGAACTTTATTGAGCAGGAAACTTAATTTGTCCGAAAATTGGGACTTTACCGTAATACAGATATTCTTAATTTAACGACCGGTTCGTTCCTATGACTCAGTCTTTAAACGAATTGGACATTAAACGAACGCGTATAAAAATACAAGTAAAGTACACTTCTAAATAAAGAAAAAAATTCATACTCCTCCTATCCTCTGACATGTCGCAGAGACGCTGCAAAACGTGCTCAGCACGGGTCACTTAAACAGTCTAGGCGGGTCATAAGTACGATTAGGTAGGCGGGACGCAAGGGCGTCTGAGTCTGAGCAGTCGCAGTGTGGTCAATAAAAGAAGGCGGATCGTAAGTCTGAGCGGATAAACAGGTCATTAAGTGAGGAATGTCTGTATATTGTCGGATGGTGTTACCGGATATCAGAAATGAGGCCGTTTTTTTTCTCGTGTTCAAAAACTGACCAGTTTAGTTTAAATGCAAAAAAAACAGTATATGGAATAAGCTCCCGGATCCATGAGCTTTCGCATTTGGAGCAGCAAATATTGGTGTATCGGGATCCCCTCCTGTCTCCGGGAAGGTGAGGGAAAATATAATCTTGATGCTTTCAGCTATCAGGGCTAATTGAATAAGCTCTGCAGATCAATTAGCCCATAATTTACAGCAATTATTTAAATTCCATCTTATGGGCCCTACACCCAGAGCGAAATTCAGCCACTTTCGGAGCGATTTTACATCATTTTACAAAGTTGCTCAGAAAATGGTTAAACATCGCTGTGTGTAGTTTAAAATGCTCGGCCCCGCGGGTCCGTGATTAAGAACGTCCTTGCTTGATAAATTCAGAGTGGTTGCTCAGAAGGCCCTGCACATCTCTACTTGTGTGGTGGCATTCTGCGAGATCACTGAAGCCGTCCAAAGGCGATGGAGGAAGCCACCCGATTAAGCCATCATTATGCTGCGCGCCATCTTCATTCTGCACTGCCTGTAGGAGTGTGAGTACATGCCACTGAAGACTCCGCACTGGGTACTCCGTGGGGGGACCCCTATATCACCAACACTTATATGTTTGCCTTGTAAATGATTGCCTCTTTAAAAGAAACGTTTCAGTTCGTCCGGCATCCCGCATGACCACCGATCATGGACTTTATCACATCCCTCCTATAGGGTGTGATCATGTGTTGCCATCTCTATTCTGTCAGGGGTTACCACAAGGGGAAGGGGGGTGATGAGAGTCGTCAGAAGGGACCGCTGAGCAGCTATAGCAAATCACTGTCCTTGCAAAGAAACTCCTCCGTGGCACCCATGGCAGAATGTAAAGTATATGGGAGATTAGGAGTAAATGCCAGACAGCAGGAGATTTGCTGAAAAAAGGGGAGCCTCCTGCAGGATGCATGAGAGTAAGCGACTATGGCCCTTATTCAGATCTGATCGCAGTATTTGTTCTCAAAATGGGCAAAACCATGTGCACTGCAGGTGGGGCAGATGTAACATGTATAGAGAGAGTTACACTTGGGTGGGGTGTGTTGAAACTGAAATCTAAATTGCAGTGTAAAAATAATGCAGCCAGTATTTTCCCTGCACAGAAACAAAATAACTCACACAAATCTAATTTTGAGAACAAATTTGTACGGCAATCAGATCTGAATAAGGGCCAGTGTGTCACCGGTCAGCATACCTTCCAACATGAAGACTTGCAAAACCTATACAAAATAGTCTGCGCCCTGAATCCATTGAGTGAGGCCCAACCCCTTTGAAGTTAGCCTGCTAAAATTGGGCCAATTGGGAGGTAGGCTGTAAGTCACATGGCCCCACATATTATGCAGCTCAAATGTTGAAAAATGTTCTAAACAAAATACCTACAGTATTATGTAGCTTTCACATCACATAAAACATTTTGAAACGTTTTGAAAAACTGTAATTTTAAATGGTATTTTAAACGGGTCTAGTGTTCATATTGCAGCAGATTACCATTTAAAAATACCGTTTAAGTACCATTCACATCACCAGTCAAGCCGTTTAACCTCTGAACACGTTTCTACCCACAGCTTATTTCCTGGTTCAGGGAAGGGACACAAGACAAGGGACAGCCTATCACAGTGCTCTAACCTTTATTTTTTACTAAATACCATTTCAGTGCCATTCAGACAGCACAAAAAACGGCTCTGAATTGGCTTTAAAACGGGTAGGACTCTGCTTTTTAAACGTGTTGAAATACCAGTTAACTTTAAATGGTATTTCAACTATGACACTTTCACACTGCAGCCTTAAACGTTTTAAAAGGCAAAAAAACGGCAATATACCGTTTTAAAAGTGTGATGTGAAAGCTACATTATTGATCTGTGCTGTCTCCTAATATTAATAGTTATTGTAATATATACAATAGGTAAGCAGCATCAGCCATCGCCTCAGTGCACAAAACATTTTAAATGATGTTTGTTTTGAAGAGTCTAATTAGCTATTTGTACAGATGCATTAGGGGCTTGCACTGGGCGATCAGCCACTTAGCTGCCATGTACTACACCACTATCACATATTTCTTTGTAACAAGCTCATTACGTACAGCACAACATAAATTACATGTATCATACAGGAACAGCTGCTTCTGTGGCTAAAAGGTTGTAATTGTCGCTGTTTTATCAGTTTCCATAGCTCGGTCTTCATGTGCAGAGAATCTACATTTCCAGCCTGTCCTACAGCTATGTTGTAAAGCTGGATACATACTAGGCCATGTAACAATACCCAGTGACATGGGGACAGAGGCTGCCAGTGAATACATACTGTACTTGTTGGCAGCGCTATTTTTCAGCAGGAACTAGCAGGATGTACAGTATAGAAAAAGGGATTAACCTTAAGCAGGTGCTGTGTCAATAGCAGCCGCTTGGTTGTAGGGGTAGTCAGTCCCACCAAGAAACCAAGAATAAAAACAAAAAAAAAGTGGCACTTAAATGATGAAATAAAAGCAATAATATTTAATGATACCACATATAGTATAAATATATAAATGTTGAATATATATCACAGATTTCAATTTCAAAATATAAATAAAACAGGAGAAAAAAAAACTAGTATATCACATGGACCCGGACCAAGATCTGCAGTGAGAATCTGGGGTAAAGTCCCATTGCTGACGGGCTGCTTTGTTGGATGTAAATAGCTTACTATGACAAGTGTGGTATGGAATGCCTGCAATAGATATATTGATATTTACCCGTTGCCGCTAGAGGATTCCAATCCTTTTTGGATAGCATTGCAGCAAGTATCCTCAGAGTGATACGGTAGAGCACCTGTTAGGGTACATTTA
The DNA here is from genome assembly GCF_055691185.1 of Crinia signifera. Taxonomy (NCBI): domain Eukaryota; kingdom Metazoa; phylum Chordata; class Amphibia; order Anura; family Myobatrachidae; genus Crinia; species Crinia signifera. The sequence continues at coordinate 446,737,901 of NC_139217.1, forward strand.
AAATCCAGGGGTAAAGCTGGGTACACATATGTACAATCGTCGGGCCGTTCTTCCGATCTGCGGACGAACGGCCGTTCGATTGTATATATGTGTACGCTGTCCCGATCCCTTCGTTGCGATCGATAAACGGCCAAAAACGCTCTTGGCCGTCCACGGTCGGTCGGTCGCAGGTTCTTTGCTGCTTAATATTCTTCCGACAGGACGGCTCCATATCGAAAGAAAAGTGACATGTGTACGCACATTCGATCGATATGCAGCCCGTTCCTGCGATCATTCCTCCCAAAAGCAGCACGCCCATGTGGGTGTTGACTAGCTGCGTCATCCCTCCATCAGCGCAGCATGTAAACAACAGGAAGTCTTCTCCCCCGTACTTTCCGCGCCATGCTGTTAAAGAATATTCGTTGTGTGTGCATTCCTTTTGAAATAAATAATCGTTGTGTGTGCATTCCTGACAGATATAGTTTTATAGAAGTAGATAGATAGATAGATAGATAGATATGTGATGTTCATTGTTCTGCATAAACACTTAACATTTATTAAGAAATACTGACAAAAAATACTGTGAACACTTTGTTTATTTGGGTGGTCGGACCTGAACAGAGTATCACATACAGGTGCTTGCGTTAAGGTGTAGCAGGAACGCCCACCCACCCAAAAAACATAAAAACACATTTGAACATGGTGGTGTATGTAGTGGAAAGCGGGCCCACGGCAGCAACGCATCACATGGGAACATCCCGGCCTGCTCACATGTGATGCATTGCTGCCGTGAGACTGCTTGCCATGACATAAGTGCCACGTGTGAAGGTGTAGCAGGAAAGCCCACCCACCCAAAAAACATAAAAACACATTTGAACATGGTGGTGTATGTAGTGGAAAGCGGGCCCACGGCAGCAACGCATCACATGGGAACATCCCGGCCTGCTCACATGTGATGCATTGCTGCCGTGAGACTGCTTGCCATGACATAAGTGCCACGTGTGAAGGTGTAGCAGGAAAGCCCACCCACCAAAAAAACATAAAAACACATTTGAACATGGTGGTGTATGTAGTGGAAAGCGGGCCCACGGCAGCAACGCATCACATGGGAACATCCCGGCCTGCTCACATGTGATGCATTGCTGCCGTGAGACTGCTTGCCATGACATAAGTGCCACGTGTGAAGGTGTAGCAGGAAAGCCCACCCACCAAAAAAACATAAAAACACATTTGAACATGGTGGTGTATGTAGTGGAAAGCGGGCCCACGGCAGCAACGCATCACATGGGAACATCCCGGCCTGCTCACATGTGATGCATTGCTGCCGTGAGACTGCTTGCCATGACATAAGTGCCACGTGTGAAGGTGTAGCAGGAAAGCCCACCCACCAAAAAAACATAAAAACACATTTGAACATGGTGGTGTATGTAGTGGAAAGCGGGCCCACGGCAGCAACGCATCACATGGGAACATCCCGGCCTGCTCACATGTGATGCATTGCTGCCGTGGGACTGCTTGCCATGACATGCACCATTTTAAGGTGCATGCTGCTGGGCTCCAAATAAACAATAAGGAGAAAAAAGTAAAATAAAGTACACAAACTATTTTTTGACTTTATAATGCAAACCGTTATAAATTTTTTCATATAAAGAGTGTACTACTGCTACGCCTTTTTGGATTTTCGTAATTTTTTGGGCTACGGTATGGACTTTCCCGCTAAGTTCTTGTAGACATTTATGGACTTGTGTCATGTTTTCTTGCATTGTGCTTTCGTCGCTGGACGTGTCAGGTGATGGTGTGTTCTTCTCCCCCTCTGCACTGACATCTGAAATCTCGATGATATCTATAATAAGTACAGATAAAGAAATGTTTACCTTTCCACAAATGATACGTCACTATCCCATAAAGATGATTTGCAGTATACACTCACCATCTACACTGCTGGTGATCGCAATCACTTGGTGGCCCTCTGTGGTCCCTTCCATCGGCTGCGCAGCCTGGATATCATCTATAGTGACAAGGTAAAGTGACATATTACTACCCCTTGTTGTGTGTATAAAACATGTGTTGTTCTGTTGGTGTGCTGGTACAAAACCTTACCTGTTGTACTCTCCTTCTTTATTTTTAGGTTGGAGGCCCTGTCTCTGCCTTCCTCATGTCTTCTCCTGGATTGGATTTCCTCTGAGTAAAAACAAGCAACATGTCAGCAAAACACACAAAATGTAATGGATCAAGACAGTATATTAATAAAGCCACCTAGGGCATTGGACTCACTTCTTTTAATAATTCCACGAATTTTCTTGAGCTTGGCCTGCTCCTTGTGCTTCAGGTCCGACCACCGTTTTTGGAGCTGGTATTTGGACCTTCTTTTCCCAAACTTCTCCTTTATCTCCTTGCATACACGCTGCATAATAATTTCTTTTCTATAATTTGTCTTGGGGTATGTTTTTCTCGAACAATCGTAGTCCCTTCTATCCAGCATTTTGACCATCAGTTCCACCTCTGCAGATGACATGGCGGATGCGCGCGTCACTTTTTTCTCCTTGTTGTCAGCGATTTCTTTATCTGTTGTTATCAGTGCTGAATTGGAAAACAAAGGTGCTGTACTGGCCTCCCCCATATGCGGTGGCGCCAGACCCTCCGACATGGCTCCTCGATGTCCCGTGTCTGTGTGACGCGAAGCACGTGAGTGGGGCGGAGATTCCTGTGCTCATCCAATCACTGTGTTTCAAGCCACGTTCAGCATGAAAGAATATTCCGTCGTTGCTGTTGGATTGATCGGAGCAGCGCAGCGAATTTTCCGGACTGTATCGACAATTATTTCGGTGAGTATTAAAACAAAATGTGTAGTTTTCTATGACAGGGACTTCAATCTGTGGGCCATGGGTATGCTGGGGCTTGTAGTGACCGTGTATCCTATGTCCCACAGAGTTTCAACTCCTGTACTATAGCTACAGTATATCTAGTGGCCCACAGACTGAACACCTGTACATTAAATGGTTTATGGTGTGCTTTGTGTATCAAGAAAATAATATGCCTTTTTATTTTATTTTTTGGAACAGAAATTCAACCATGGCAGAAAAAAATGTCGAGTTCATGAAGGACTTCATTGAGGCCTACAGGGATCAAAATTGTCTCTGGAACACAAAATCCAGAGACCATTCCAATCGGCAGAAGAGGCTATCTGCTCTGGAGGAGCTGGTGAGGGTGAGCCAGACATACTACCCCACAGCAAATGTAGAGTGGGTCCGGACTCGGATTGCCAATATGAGGACCGTCTTTAAAAAAGAACTGAATAAGGTTGAGTCCTCAAAGCGGTCTGGGGCAGGGGCAGACCAAGTCTATGTGCCCAGGCTGTGGTACTACGACCTGCTGGCCTTCACGGTGGACCAGGAGCTGCCCAGGGATTCGGTCAGCAACACTTCAAGGAACCAGCCTGCCCCCTCCACCTCCGCGTGCAACCAAGAGGTTTCTGATGACACCATTTGCGGCACAGTAAGTAGACGGATTTTATTTTAAATTTTTTTTTCAAACCAGATAAATATAACAGCAAGTACAGTATAAAAATTGTGAACATGTAAAATTAAAAGGGGGGGTATCGCCCCCTGCAACTGACCTCTCTGTTGGGCACAACAGAGAGGTCAGTTGCAGGGGGCGATACCCCCCCCTTTTGGTTATACATCGTCAATTTGACCTTCTCTGTGGCCCTAATTCTGGTTCTTCTCAGTGGTGGAGCTATACTCTTATCCGCCTGAGAACACAGTGATCAATATTCAGACATCGCAAGTGCATTTACCACATTTTTTGTATTTGGAACTTTTGGTTGGCATTGGTAATCCCTGGTATCTACACTGTTGTAGTCTTTCTGGCGCGGATTATTGTAATATTTTTTGTTGTCTAAAATTAACGGAATAATATCATTCTGCCAATCCACAGCGCCAACACCAATAAAATACTGCATGTATTCATCCCTGTTAATTTAGCACGCATAGATGCATTTCTGGTGTTTAAATTAGTATTTGGTATGTCTGGTATCTAAATAATTAGTTTCCAGAGATGCCAGTCATAACGCCTCTTCAACTAGCTCACTTTCATCCATGGCAGCAACATGGTGGTGTATGGGCTGCGTTCTTCTGCGTAGATATAAAAATATATGGAAGTCTTAAAAATCGATAGTGATACATCATTGTCATCTTGTTTTGTTACAGCCATCGCTATTTGCCGAGGATGAATCTTCGGCATCGCTGGAGGTGGCATCACAGCTGCCTTCACCGGCCCTCTGCTCCACCCCCACACCAACCGCCACGACCAGCGCTGAACCGCAAACAAGCGCTCAACCTCCAGCAGAAGCGCCATCAAGAAGAGGGCGCAAAAGGCCGAGGCAGACTCCAGATGCTGCGGACGTGGCAACCACCAAGATCCTGGAGTCTGCCAACCGATTGATGACCATGGATGAGGATGATGCGGACCGGGTGGGGAGTGTATTGGCTGACAATTTGCGAAAGTTGGACCCGGCTACAAGGGTGGAGGTAGAGCGCATATTTTATGAGACGCTGTACCGGGCCCGTGTGGGGACTCTGTCCCGGCACACACGGCTCACCGATGAGACCCCTCTGCCTAGGGTTGAATTTCAACCCATCAGCCCAGCTCCTATACCCCAACAAGCGGTATTTCACCCGGTGCAATATCCCCAGTATCAACATTTCCAGCCACCAACTGGGCAAAGGCAGCACCAACCGGCAACGTCGGCTAATACGCTCCCACCAGGTCCACCTGGTGGCCCCTTCCAGAGTTTAGTGGAAAGTCCATCTCCCTCCCAACCACCGATGGATACAGGGGATTATGGGGTGGGACAAGTTTACCACCATATGTAAATATTTTATATAGTTTATTTAAGTGCATTATTGTTTTAAATATTTTTATGTTTAAGTATTTCTTTATTATTTATTTACTTGTTATTTATGTTATATTTTTTATAAGTTTATAAGTTAATAATTTATATAAAAATTAAAAATTCTGTAATCTAGTTGGTGTCCGTGTGAAAATATCATTTACCATGCAGGGTGACTATAGGGCACAGATATACATATGGGGTACATGCATGTTGTTTCAATATTTACCTTCATGTATTGCTCCTGGAGACTGTACAAAAGTACCAGGAGAAATTGGCATAGAAATAGGTGTGGTGGAGCAACTACTTGCTAGTACATAAACACCAGTACTGGGTACAGTCTGCACTCCAGGTGCCGTGGCATTGTGCCCTCCAGGAATGCCTGGCACCTGAGTACTACCACTCACTTGCCGTGATTCGGCCTCCACCTCCCCCTCCTTGCTGCAAGAAGACGCAGAGGACAACTTGTGCGGAACTGTGAGTATACAAATTTTATTGGCAAAATATTGATTATTACACACCAAAAAACAATATATTTACAATGACAAAAAGGTACATTTTTAAGCAATCATGTCATTCTGCCACTCCACAGCCCCAACACCATTGAAATAATTCAAGTACTCGTCTCTTGACAACTTTGCTTGCGTTGATGCATTTCTGGTGTTTAAATTAGTTGCCAAAGCTGTCAGACCAATAGGCTCGTCAACAACTTGGCTCTCGTCCACTGTAGCCCCCAGTTGTTGTGTGTGCACCGCTTTTCTGCGCATGTAGTTGTGCAGCACACAACAGGCCAGCACCACTTTGTCAATCTTATCTAGGCGCAGATTGATGGGACTGTGAAAAATTCTGAATTTATTACTTAGAATCCCAAACGCATTTTCAACCACTCGCCTGGCACGTGACAGGCGATAGTTAAAAATGCGTCGTTCCCTGTTCAGTGCCCTTTGTGGGTAGGGTTTAAGGACATTAGGGTGCAATGCAAAGGCCTCATCCGCCACAAAAACAAAGTTCAAACCGTGCTCATTTTCAGTCCGCTCTGGCAGATTCAGTTCATTTTTTTTCAGTTGGTCGTGGAAAAAGGTATTCTCCAGGGCTCCTCCATCTGAAACTCTACCATTTTTCCCAATGTCCACAAATACAAACTCGTATCGGGCATTAGCGATGGCCATTAGAACAATGCTGAAGAACCCCTTATAATTATAATAAAAAGATCCACTCTTTGCAGGGGGCATGATCCTGACGTGTTTGCCATCGATAGCTCCACCACAATTAGGGAAATTCCAAAGATCACGGAAATCACGTGCAATATTTTGCCACTCCTCCTTGGTCGATGGAAACTGCAATATAAAAGTATATGCGTATTAATAATCTGTTGGGTTGATTTTAGACCCATCAGCCCTCCCCCATTGCAGCCTCAAAGCTATTACCCGCCTTATCAAAATGACCCCCCACCCACTGGTGTAAAAGATTAAATCAACAGGCATTGTAAAGATATACATATAGGGTACAGGTATGTGCACAGCTATACATATGGGGGACATGTATGTAATTTCCATATTTACCTTCATGTATTTGTCCTGTAGAACTTGGACGATGGCATCACAGGTGTCTGGTATTATCAACCCCAGCGCTTGAGATGATATTGCGGTGGTGAATCTCAGGTCGGCAAGGGTCCTGCCTGTTGCCAGGTAACGCAGCGTTGCCACCAGTCTCTGCTCTGCAGAAATAGGCCTCCTGAAATAGGTGTCCTCTCTCTCTATTAAAGGGGTAACCAGTGTCAGCAGCTCCATGAAGGTAGCGTCATCCATACAGAGATAATTCCTGAAATCATCAGGATTGTTCTCCCGTATCTCCTGTAGCAATGGCATGTGGGAGAAGGTGTCTCTCCTCAGAAGCCAGTCTCTGGTCCAGCAGCTCCGATTCTTGGTCCTTTTTCTTTTTTTAATAGCCCGCAATCTAATGGCCATAGCAGCCAAAATGCACGCACGAGCCTTCTTTCTCCTCAAGCTCATAATTAAAAAGGCCCAAATGCACCGATAGACGAACGAACGTACGTACGTATATCCAGTACAGCTAGCAATGATCTGAATAGTCACGGCTCTATTCACTGTACTACACGAACGATTCTTTGTTCCGTGATCACGCCTCGTTTTGGTATGCTCTTTTAAATCCAGCCCATTATGATAATGTTGTGTACATTTTTATCGTGTGAATAGCCAGAACGGGAGAGTGTGTACGGTGGTACAATCTTTTTCTTGCGATTTTTTGGACGGGAGTACATCGGACGTCGCAAGTAAAATTGTACATATGTGTACGCGCAGATCGGTCGTATGTTTCGGACGGCCGAACGTGTATTCGGTCGATCGAACGGTCGCAAGAAAAATTAAATTGTACATATGTGTACCCAGCTTAAGGCGCAGGTGATGTTGGTTTATTCAGTCCACTGTTTTCATAAATAATTAGCAGCAAAAAAAAAAAAGGAACAATCTTAGAATGGTCCGATTTAACTGCAGGCTCCATTTGGAGAGATAGGGGTGTGGTCCAAAGGGCCCTAACGCGTGTCGCTGTGTTAGGGGTACAGCTTTATCAAAGTCTTGGTCTGGGTCCATTTGATATACTAATTTATAATTTCCTGTTATATTACTATTTTGTCATTTAAATCTGTGATATATATTTAAAATTTATATATTTATACTATATGTGTTATCATGAAATATTATTGATTTTATTTCATCATTTAAGCACCACTGTTTTTGTTTCTATTCTTAGGAACTAGCGGGAACTCAGTTCCCGAACCTCTTATCAAATATGCATACCTCCCAACTTCCAGTGTCAGGCCCTTATTCTGGTTGGTGCGGCCAGAGCCGCACACGGTGCTCCGGCCGCACAAACCAATCCCCGCCCACGAGACGGATCGCCACGGCCGTCCGTACACGGACGGCTGGCGATCCGCATAAAAATGGTGGGGCGTACGCCTCCACCATGGTGGGAGCTGCCCCCTGCATTCGATGGTCGTCGACCATCGAAGGCAGGGCCGCACGCCACAGCAGCTCCCGGAAGCTGAGACCACACGGACAATCGTCCGTGTGATAGCTTGTATGGGGGCTGAGAGCTGACATCCGGCGACGTCAGCTTTCCGCCCCCATCAGTGGCGTCATACCCTCATTACCATGCATACGCCCCGCGTTTGCATGGGAACGCCCATGAAACGCGGGGCGTATACATAGGGAAATGAGGGTATGAAGCCCCTCACGCCCCTATACGCCCCCTTTGCGGCGGACGAAATACGTCTGCGGCGAATGGGGCTGCACATGCGCAGATTGACCTCTGCGCATGTGCAGACTAAAAACATCGGCGGTACGGCCGCACGCGGGCCGTACCGCACGATGCAGAATAAGGGCCTCAGTGAGGAGGGACACAGGTGCGGGAAGCGGGAATGTTGGGAGGTATCAATATGACAATATGAATATGACAGTTCCTGAACCTGTCCTGGGCCAAAATGTACTTTCCATCAAACTAGTTTTATTTTTAAGCTCTTTTTGAGTGCCTTCATTTCTAAAAACTACAGTATATATATTAAAGCAAGTGGCTAATACAGTGCACTGGAGCAGTACATCGGGCAGATATAACAAAATGTCGATGTTATACAGGGTTGCCTACCCTCCCGGAATGGCCGGGAGGCTCCCGAAAATTGGTCCCCCTCCCGGCCCCCCAGAAAGGTTGACAACCCTTCCAGATACCACTACCACCCCCCTCCCTGCATCTCCCCAGCGGCAGCTTTAATCTCCCATGATTCACGGCTTTTCAGGGGGCGGGGGTAAAGATGCAAATTGCACAATTTAGCCCCTCCCCAAAGTCCCACTAATTACGGGTTTGCAGTACTGGGGGTGGGGGCTTAATGACATCTACACCAGGCTCCGCCCCCCAAAGTGCTGCTGACAGTCTCCTCTCTGGGCTTCTCCCGTAGGGTAGACCTTAAAAGTAGGCAACTCTGACCTTATAACCGTATCGACATGCCACAAAAGATCAATGGAGACATTCCTGTGCCAGCGATTCATGCCACATCCAAGTAAAGCAAGCCAGGCACAACGTATACAATGGGAGATAGGACAGACAGTGCTGAACTAGTGTAAAACCAGAGCATATCATTAAAAAAATGATAATAAATGGCTCACGAACAATCAGATCAGAGTCTATAAGAACATTTCCTGCTCACTCACGCCCACTGTCAGGTTGCTGCTGAGGGTTTATTAGGAATAACTGTGTGTTTTAGATAAAGGGTGTCCGATTAGAAGGTACATTAGTTAATCTTTAGCACCACAGAATTATTATTCTTAACATCACAATAAAAGTATAGTTAGTAGCTGTTATTGTTGTTACAGGTGGCGTAGTGATTTACTATCATTCATAGCTGCACACTGCTCAATATCATTTGATAACATAATCAAAGAACACATGAATCAAGGCGGGATAGGTGATATTACTTGGCATGTGTGTATCATTGTATGCCGACATAGGACACTACACCCCCAACACATACTTGCCTACTTTTGAAAATGAGTTTCAGGGAGATTATAGTTGGTAATAGAATTTTGCACAGTGCCTTACTGAGGGGGTGTGTCTTGCTCCACCCAAAGGGCGTGTCTAGTTCCATATATGGAGAGATTGTGAAAGGAACAATGGTAATCACTGGGTGGTGCTGATTACGGGGCGCTCCCCCTTGTCCACTGACACAGTACCCCCCCCCCCCCCCCCGCAGCAACACTCCTCGGCCAGCGGTCCTCGGCCAGGCGCTGGCCGAGGAGTGTTGCTGCGGGGGGTACTGTGTCAGTGGACAAGGGGGAGTGCCCAGTATTCAGCACCACCCAGTGATTTCTACCATTGTTCATTTTGGGGCTCCTTTTGGGAGAGCTCGTACGGTGCAGATCAGGCAGATCCTCCACAATAAGCTCCACGTTACTCTACCACCAGCATATCCATAGATTGTGAAAGGAGATTTTGAACGTGGCACCTAGAAGCGTGGGTGTGTACTGCACCATCTGAGAGGAATCTTTTAAAATGACTTATATCCAAATGTAGATGAGCCCAAAGCAGTTAGTAAGAGCTACTGTACTTGGTAAAGTGCTGGGAAATGGTGCTGATGATTCAATGTAAATGTATCTGTCTCTAATTCCTTTTTTCCCCAAAAATGTAACAGTGTAATGTGGGCTAGGTGACATGAGGGAGATTGCTAGACTAATGAGGGAGAGAGGGAGATTGCTGCTGTGCCAGGGAGTCTCCTGCAGAATGCAGGAGGGGAGGTAACTATGATGTAACAGTGTAATGTGGGCTAGGTGAAATGAGGGAGATTGCTAGACTAATGAGGGAGAGAGGGAGATTGCTGCTATGTCAGGGAGTCTCCTGTGGAATGCAGGAGGGGAGGTAACTATGCCCCAACATGACCTGACCACTGCACATGAACATTATATAATATTACACACTATATAGATATAGGACACTACCCCCCAACATGACCTGACCACTGCACATGAACATGATAGACAGAACCTGTGTAATTAATGTGTCCCGAATTAAAGGGATGAGTTGGTAACCCTACCCTACCCACCTGCATTCTGCAGGAGACTCCCTGACATAGCAGCAATCTCCCTCTCTCCCTCATTAGTCTAGCAATCTCCCTCATGTCACATAGCCCACATTACACTGTTACATTTTTGGGGAAAAAAGGAATAAGAGATAGATACATTTACATTGAATCATCAGCACCATTTCCCAGCACTTTACCAAGTATAGTAGCTCTTACTAACTGCTTTGGGGCTCATCTACATTTGGATATAAGTCATTTTAAAAGATTCCTCTCAGATGTAGCAGTACACAGCCACGCTTCTAGGTGCCACATTCACAATCTCTCCATATATGGAACTATACACTCCTTTTGGGTGGAGCACGACACAGACCCTCAATGGGGCACTGTGTAAAATTCTACTAACAACTATAATCTCCCTGAAACTAGTTTTCAAAAGTAGGCAAGTATGCCTAACACTCCTCCCCCTGCCTAATGCTAATGTGTACATTAACAATGTTTATATCTCCCCAGTCGGCATTCAGAGAACAATGTTAACATCATAAATTGTTATTTTTGACCCTTTGACTATTGTGTGCAGTGAAATCTATCTATGGTCAGATATAAGGTTTCACATTATAAATAATAGGTCCCCGAAGCTGGACTGATAAGATGAGACCAATAATTAACAGGGTTTATTTAGAGTCATGCTTGCAGGATAAATAAATGCTGCCCACATTTACAATGGAAGGGGAACATACAAATTAAGAATAGAATAAAACAGAACCATTGAATATACCAGAAAGTAAAGGTCCATTCACACTGGGCGACTCTGCCCATTGTGTACAGTATGCTGACCGATGATGGGGAAAATTGCTGGGCTGAAAATCGCTCAGTGCAGCGATTTTCCTGGGGGGTGGATGACTTGGAAAGCCATCCACACCGTTGTTGGTCTGCTGATCATACCAGCAGATGAGCGTCCGGGCCGGAGATGATGTGGGAGCCCGCTTCCCGTACACACTGGGCATCTTTCAAGCTGAAAGCAGCTCAAATGAGGAAACGGAGCTGCTTTCAGCTCAAAGTTGCCCAGTGTGTATGGGCCTTAATGCTCTGCTAAAGGCCACCGAGGGGAAAAGTCGCATCTGATCCCCATGCGATCTAGTTCCCCGTTGCCAGGAGCGGGTCTGATTCAGAGCGACTTTGGTCTGACGCATTACAAATGCGATTTGGGCCAATTTCACCGCATCCTCTCATATAACTAGCTTCACTCGCAATGCTTCTTGCACACTATTTTATTCTCCCGCCACGCCCTAGTAAATGGTAGGGCGTGAAATACCGCCTGTGGGCACGTCGGCAAAAAAACTGTGAATATCCCCATGTCGACCTTTTGACTGTCGACCTAGACACAGTTGACCTAATGCTTGTGTCGACCTAACGTCCTGTGACCTTGACCCATGTCGACCATAATGTGCTAGACCAAATGACCATATCCCCCTGTGGCTTCCCATGAAAGCGTAACCCGTAGATCTGACCACTTATCCCGGGATGTATCGTTTACCGCACGGGACTGACCATTCATTCGTGCACCTACTGTATGCTATACTAAGACGACTTCTGGCAGTGGTAAGTGATACATTTATTTATCTTTGTCCCACTGGCTAGTGTTACGAACGCGCCCCCACTAAATCACAATATATCCGTCCTTTTGCACATTTTCACCCAATCCTACAACGGACTGTCTTTAGTGATGTGCACAATAAAATCATTGCCGGTGGACAGACTCCTAATCCATCACTGTCTCCTCAGACGGGGTGTGTACAGCGTGTTGTACACAACGTTCTGATTTACTGTAGTACTGTGATACTTGAGAACGGCATGTAGCTATGTACAGCTCTAGGCCAGCTGTGTACCAGATGAAATTCACGCAATTCAATTAAATCCGTAGGTGTATCACTACTGCTAGGAATCCAGGGTCATAGACCACTGTATAAACCTCTTATTTGAAGAACTGCTTTTTCCGTTGCATGTAGTAACTGTCTAGCTCAACAACAGTACTTTTTACAGGCGGCACATTAAGGGGGTTATTCTGGTTCACTCGCAAAGGCACAATCACTCTCTAATGGATAAAACCATATGCACTGCAGGTGGGGCTGATGTAACATGTGCAGGGAGAGTTAGATTTGGGTGTTTTATTGTTTCCGTGCAGGGTAAATACTGGCTGCTTTATTTTTACACTGCAATATAGATATCAGTTTGAAGTACAAACCCCACCCAAATCTAACTATCTCTGCACATGTTACATCAGCCCCACCTGCAGTGCATATGGTTTTGTCCATTAGAGAGTGATTGTGACTTTGCGAGTGAACCAGAATAACCCCCTAAGTGTAGTATCACGGTGAAGCTAATGAATATGCCATCGCTATTTAACATAACTTTAATGTCCAGCGGCATCCTCCTGGCCTGGCCATCTGTGCCTCTGCCCTGCACTCTTACCCAGCAGGGTCACTGCAAAGTCTGGAAGGCTTCATTGGCCACCCATTACCTGCAGAGCGGACCATACTGTTAATGCCATCTCTGTATGGCGTAAGCGGTGCATTCCCAAACAGCGGTACACTGAGCTCACCTCTGTTTTATAAATTAAGGCTCACTATATATAAAAGGCTAAATACTCCTCACCTCTTAGGGGAAATACCACCACTGATCACTAGAGGCCACTCAATGGACCAAATGACTCCTTAAAAGAAAGTGAAAGCAAAATGGTCTGTTTCAGACTAGCTAGATATGGCGGGAGGGAGCTGCGAAGGCAGAGATTGGAGGTGGGAGCAGATAGGGACAAAGCCGTCATCTTGACGGGTGATTAGCTAGTGAAGCTCAGCCACACCCCCTCCATTTTACCGGGCCCTGCCCACCTGTCGGCACCCCCTGGTGGTCAGACTCCTTGTTTATCTTCAATGTATCCACATCAAAAGGTGTTTCTGGGCAGTGTACACAGCATGATGTGCAATGTAGCACTGCGCCAGTTCAGGACAACATGTTGCTTTGCTTTGTACAGCTGCAGCCCAGCTGTGCAGCCGCTGAAATGTACACAGTGCGATCTTGATGTGGTGTACTGGATTATGCCGACTATTCATTATCTGGTCACTGCCTGATACATCTGTAGGCAGCTGCTGGATTTGCAGAGTCATTATTCGGCAACGTTTCAATGATTTAATCCAGGGGTTCTCATACTACCATCTGTGTGTGAGTGCATTAGAGAAGTCATCAGCCTGATGGTCAGCGACATGAAGTCCTCACCCCATGCTGAGATGGCGGGACCCACTTTGCGATCAGGATAACCGCTTATTTAGGAGGTTATTAAGGTCCACACACAAAGCTGCAAAAATCGCAGCTTTGCTTGTGATTTAAACTTGAATCTCCATCCGAACGCCCAGCGGGTTCATGAAACACTGTGCGTTCCCATTGGTGCAGCCCATCGCCACTGCCCCCCCCCCCGCCCGCACTGCTAGGTGCAAACTGGACAGCGAATAAGCAACTCGCCATGCCTGCTTGCATCAAGCGGCAGAACACTCGCATAAATGCTCATGCACAGTCGCTAAACATCACTCCCCGCGCGAACGCATGGGGGAGCGATGGGAACTGAATAAAGTCTTTAATGGATTATTCTTGAAGTCCTAACATACATAATCCAGAATTGTACAGAAAAAAGCACAAGTTGTTAAACATTGTCAGGTAAAATGATACCTACCTTAGCAGCAGCACTTGAACCCGAGGAGAGAGAGATCCTGGGCATCACTAGGGCCATTGTCGTGGACCTTCCCTCCTCTGCTGCACACAAATGCTGATGCTGAAGTCCAGCCTGGGCAGGCAGCCCAGTAGGAGTGTGTACGGTTGGACCAATAAGAGGATATCGGTTCATGCAGTCACTTTTGCTCAATAATTTGGCTAAGATGAGGAGGCAGGAGGAAGGAGGGGTACAGAGCCCCATATGTCCACACAATAAACACTGATAGGACACCTATTCTTGTCTTGGCAGTCATGCCTAGAACACCGGTACGATACAGCGCAGTGCTCCTGAGGATACAATCGCACAGACACAGACAACTACAGCGTTCCAAAAGCAGGACAATTATTTACTGGTGTTGAGAGTGTAGACAAACCGCAATTGTCAATGATTACAGAGGTTAGCCGTGTTGGCAGACGAAAGAGTACAATTAACCAATTCTCAAGAACTAATCCCACTTCCTGATTCAGAAGAAATTTATATGTATTTATAAATACTGTAGTATTCCAAGGAAAATAGAAAGGGCCCCCCTGCCGAACAAAATTCTATTGATGAGATGTTGCCCATAGCGACCAATGAGAATCAGTCACACACAGATATACAAGTGTCGGATATAAAATGAATGAGCGCAGTATTGTAAAGGGGTTCTGTCACATCGTATTGTGACTAAGATGCACATTTGCTCAGAAAGACAACGCTGCATTGTGCAGCTCACTCGAGCCAGGCATCTCGCACCACTCGAGGACACATTTCTATATAGAAACAATGGGCATTGCTGCTTCACAGCACTGAGGTCACGGGTTCAACTCCCACCATGGCCCCAACTCTTCTTATGACTGACTGGTTTACCTTTGACTCTAGTCTCAGCCATTGAACCCTTTAGCTCCTTCAAAAGTATCGTTGACCTCTCTGTGGCTTCCCCCTCCTTTGTCACGTCAGGAGATTCTTGTGTTCCCGGAAGCAACACTATCGGGTCAATGGTCAGAGCAGAGTGCAGGAATCTAGATGGCTTTATGTAATTCCTGTGCATGAGTTACTGCTGGGGAACACGAACTGTAGCTGTAGTATCAAGGTTCAGCGTGAGACTGTCGGAGTAGCACTGGATATGAACCAACTGGAGTAGGACCGGAGTAAGCTTGGAACCGACAATGCATCTTTAGTTAAAACGGATCCAGCTACACCTTGGTCCCACATTCCACCATTGGGACAACTAAAACTTGCATAACCACCGCTCACCAAGCACCATTCCTTGGATACTCAGGACATACAAATAAGTTGTCCTCCGCACATCTCCAGTGGATTCCGGTAATTTTTGCCACCTTGGACCGACCACTTGGACTTATGGACACTCATACTATCGTATCCACCTGGCACAATCAGGAGCGGTAACTATGCTTCCATCTTAAATATATTTCTCTGGGTCTTACTAGGAATGGACACGTCCTTACTAAATCACAATTTATCCGTCCTTTTGCAAATTCTCACCCAATCCTACAACGGACTGTCTTTAGTGATGTGCACAATAAAAAAATTGCCGGTGGACAGACTCCTAATCCATCACTGTCTCCTCAGACGCGGTGTGTACAGCCTGTTGTACACAACGTTCTGATTTACTGTAGTACTGTGATACAATTTTTTTGCTAGCGCTGCTTTCTTTTTCTTTTTTAGTTAAAATGGAACCTGAGTCCGAATGGGGCTAACAATGATTTTTAGGTTGGTCTGGAACCAGCAGGAGTGTAACTGACGTTATGCTGGGACTGGCAATGCTTCAAAACTGGACTGGAACCAGCAGGATTGTACTGAAGTTAAGCTGAAACAGACAACGCTCCTTTAACTGGACTGGAACCAACAGGAATGGCACTGGATTCAGGCTGGAACTGGAAATGGCTGAACTTGTAATTGGAGTATATAAGAAGCAGCAGGAAGTACAGTGGGACCCGAGTTGGAATGGCTGCGATTTAAGGAACTGGAGCTCAGGGAATACTGGACAGGAATTGGTAAACAGGAATGCAGACTGCTAGTAATAGCTGCACAGGCAAAACCAATGTTATCACAACAGTACTAGAGCAGACAGGAACTTGTGGTTCTACAATGCACCTTTAGGACAGAGACTGGAGCACAGGAGTCTGGAGCCAAGGATCGCATCTACAGCAAAGCACTGTAGCTCAGAGCACCTGTTGCTTGTCTGGACTGGCTTTTTATCCCCCTTGCCCAATGGTAATTGGATGACTGACTCAGCTGACCGCTGCAGCAATTGTGGTTGGAGGATCTGGAGCATAGTTGCCTACCCTCCTGCATTCTGCAGGAGACTCCCTGAAATAACAGCAATCTCCCTGATTAGTCTGGCAATCTCTCTCATTTCCACCTAGCCCACATTACAGTATGTACATTGAATCATCAGCACCATTTCCCAGCATTGGTCATAAAACACAATGATTCCCATGCAATTATTGTGGCCATTTATATGGAACCACATGTAAGACACAATAGATGAACAATTCCTGACACGTAACAGTGAGTTTTCTTTAGCACGTATAGTATCTCTTACTGATGGCTTTGGGGCTCATCTACATTTGGATCTAAGTCATTTTAAAAGATTCCTCTCAGATATAGCAGTACACACCCACGCTGCTATATTGCAGTACACACCCACTCTTTTCACAATTTCTCCATATATGGACTAGACACGCCCTTTAGGTGGAGCATGACTCAATGGGGCGCTATGCAAAATTCTACTACCAACCATAATCTCCCTGAAACTAGTTTTCAAAAGTAGGCGAGTATGATGTTAAGTCAACTGACCGTAAGTGCCACCGCGGTGCCCCAGCCACAGGAGAGAATGTGGTGCACTGTGGGCAACAGCAAGCATCAAGGGACTGACCGCACCAACCTGCAAATATTGCAGTTGCTATACAAGTATACACCACTTCAGAAATGATTTCATGTATTTTTTTTTTTTCCAGGAATTCTTCAACTTCTTGGTCTTTATTTCCTCTGTAATTTCAATAAACCATATAACCCTGTATTAGTCATACTGCGGATGTGGTGACAATATGACACCTTTCATCCCAGTTGTGCAGTATCTACAAGGCTGATACATATCCCATGTTCTCCCCTGGTATACAGTGCTATGAGACAGTCAAAGCACTTTGCAAATCATTTGGTAAATTGATTTTCTAACTCACCACACATGACCTGTGCCAATATGTGATTTACATGTTTAATTAATAAAAGAAATGCTTACCCTACATCCACAGACTGGAGATAACACTGTTTGGATAGTCTGACGCTTTGAAGGTGAGATCAGTGTCCTGCAAGAACAGACAAAATGCAAAGTTACATCATCTTCCCATCATACGTAGCAAAGCTGGGAACTCGGTTTATCTACAAAAGGAAAAAATGTGATGTTGTCCATACCAAACCAAGCTTTAGTAAATTTACCCCCTATATACACAGTCACACTGCATACAATTAACATTAATCGTGTGGCCAAGAGCAGTCATTTCACTACTTCAGGGCTCAGTTTGTATTTGGGATGACACACTCCCCTGCTATACATTGTATAGTTATTAGAAGTGACCAAGGTGTTCCCAGACCATTTCATGCTGTAGTCTGAGGACTTCTACAACGGTCATAGAAATGAAAGGTGACTTCTAATCTGTATTTATTTTCGACAACTGGCCAATCATAATTGAAATTAATGCTAATTACAGGAAATTATATATATTAACATCACTTGTGTTATAAATACAGTATAGTAAGGTCACTTACAAGGGATGTATTGACCGGATCTGAGCTGCAATAGCTTTGTACCAATTTATATCTGTGTCCTAAGGGTGCTTAGTGCCTCCCCCAGTGCTCTCTGCCCATCTCATTCCTTTATTGTGTTAATAAATCCAGGTCGTTATCTACAGTAGGTCTCATTATCCATGCTTCAACATGGCTCTGATGGGAAGCCATAGTGATGGAACTACTGATGTGATACTATAGTGGTGGAACTACTGATGGGAAGCTATAGTGGTGGAACTACTGATGGGAAGCCATAGTGGTGGAACTACTGATGGGAAGCTATAGTGGTGGAACTACTGATGGGAAGCCATAGTGGTGGAACTACTGATGGGAAGCCACAGTGGTGGAACTACTGATGGGAAGCCATAGTGTTGGAACTACTGATGGGAAGCCATAGTGTTGGAACTACTGATGGGAAGCCATAGTGGTGGAACTACTGATAGAAAGCCGTTGTGGTGGAACTACTGATGGGAAGCCATAGAGGTGGAACTACTGATGGGAAGCCACAGAGGTGGAACTACTGATGTAAAGCCATAGAGGTGGAACTACTGATGGGAAGCCATAGAGATGGAACTACTGATGGTAAGCCATAGAGATGGAACTACTGATGGAAAGATAAAGTGGTGGAACTACTAATGGGAAGCCATAGAGGTGGAACTACTGATGGGACGCTATAGTGGTGGAATTTCTGATGGGAAGCCATAGAGGTGGAACTACTGATGGGAAGCCAAAGAGGTGGAACTACTGATGGGAAGTCATAGTGATGGAACTACTGATGGAAAGATATAGTGGTGGAACTACTAATGGGAAGCCATAGTGGTGGAACTACTAATGGGAAGCCATAGTGGTGGAACTACTGATGGAAACCCATAGTGGTGGAACTACTGATGGAAACCCATAGTGGTGGAACTACTGATGTTGCAGGGCCAGGCTGTAAAGCCAGGTACTCCTTCATCAGGAACCTTTGGACTGCTTGTAAAAGAATAAAGTGAATCCTCTTCTGTACTGCTTTAGAAGTTCAAGCTTACAATGCTACAGCAGTGTGTGGCCCATACAGAAGTCCTGCTATGGGGCCACCTAGGGATACATATAATAGGTTGACAATCTATACTGTAGGTCAACAATAAATAGGTCACCACCAAAATGTTGACATAAAAAAAAGGTCCACGCAAGCAAATTGTCAATATGGCAATCTTCGACACAGAGAAAGATCGACATGAGTTTTTTGCTATTTTTTCATTTTTATACTTTAACATGCATACAGTATGGACTCCGATTGGAAATGAGCACAGCAAAGCAAGCCATCTGAGGGTATACACTATTAATGTTCATTCTAACACCCTGCACCTTTTAAAACCCTTGTAGTTCCTCTTTCCTGCCTGGGGGGTCACTGTCTGCTGTGGTGTTTCTAGCAGTCTGGTCTGTATCTCAATATAGACGAGGCTGTACTGAACGCTGGGTGTTCCCTTGGTCTGGGCCGATGTCCGATTCTCTGCTGGAGCAAACGGCTCGGCAAGTGTGAAACTCGCCATAGCGATTCACTACTGGGACCTGCACAAGTTGCCCACCATCGGAACGGGGTCGAATTTGGCCCCTTACGATCTGTAGAGAATTAGGCCAATAGTGCCTGATAATGACAGCAGAACAACACGCTAAGCATAACTGGCAATAAAGACTGACATGAAGAATTAACATTAATTACTGTGAGAGGCATAAGTACAGACAGTGCTTGGTATTAAGAAACAGCCTGCAGTCATGTTATCATCTTCCCGTATCAATGACATTGCACTGGGAACATATGTAAGAGACAATCTGGTGGCCAGAACACTGTGCCCCTGCCTTGCAGGAGCCACATGTAGACTACAGAACACACACCAGCATTGTAAGATCAGAAGATTTATCCTGTATCTGTCAGCAGCATAATTGCTGCAGGTTTCCCTCCCTGGGTGGTGGTGCAGCCTGGAGCTTTGCGAACTGACTCTGACCTTGGGGGAGGTCTCAGTAACATAGCCTGCCCGATGTAATGGTTTCATCTCAGTGTAGCCTAGAAGAGTAGGGGAAGGAACAACCGTAGCCTAATAAATTCGCATCACAAGTGTGGGGTCCTGCTGCCTGGAGTATGTATGCTTACTTATACATCACTAGTTACCAGCCTGCCACAACGACAGAACTACATAGCAGTAATGTTGATGACTGTGCGCACATTACCGCGATCCCTTCCTTGAGCCGCCCGAGAACCTCCCGGATGGCAAGCCCACATTCGATATATATATATATATATATATATATATATATATATATATATATATATATATATATATATATATATATATAACCTTTTGCATACGATATATTGCATGTGATCCGACAGATCGGTCTTGCTGGCGGTGCGACTTGCAGGCTCCAATCCAATGCGCACAGGACTGTGCATCGCATTGGACCCGCATACATGAGATTTTGACCATTTTTATGTGATTGATCACCGCAATTGCATAAAAAATAACCAAATTGCATTTAGCTCACCCTAGTATATGGGCACCTTTAAACACAGAATCACTGTAATGCTAAAGCTGGTCATGCACTAGTGCTATGGGGTCCTCAGTGGCCCCCACATACGCGAACATTTATATGTTCGACGTAGAACACAATTTTTTCTTTTGCAGTGATGGGGTTGCCAGCCGTATCCCCTTCTTCACCCGCTACATAGACGATTTACTGTTTGTGTGGCGGGGGGATTTGGGGGATTTGACTGGCATCTTCAATCACATCAATGAGGCTGCCCATCCTGTTAAATTCACATATAAGACCAGCCAATGTGAAATTGAATTTCTTGATGTCCTCATTAGGGTACAAAATTCTGTCATTAATACCTCAGTATTTATAAAGAAAACTGACAGGAATACTTTTTTACACTGGGATAGCTGTCATCCACACAGTCTTAAAGCTGGACTACCATACTCACAAATGTTGAGAATGTTCAGAATTAACAATGACATAACCAGTGCTAGTCACCAGATAGATGAACTTATTGAAAAATTTGTGATTAGAGGTTACCCACGTGAGGCCTTGGTCGAGACTAAGAACAAAGTATTGGGTTTGGATAGGAGGCAACTCCTTGATAACAGGGTGGTCAGAATAAATGACGACCGTCTACCATGGGTCACCCAATATAACACCGCAGCACCACAGATTAATAAGATCTCTAAACGTCTGTGGGGCATTGTAAAATCTGATGATGACCTTAATCTCAGTAATACCACCCTAATGCCGTGTTATTCCAACCCCCGCAATATTCGCAGTTGGTTAGTGAAAACTGATATATTACAACCAGGTTCATCTCCTATTGGCCATTTTCTCTCCCACAAAAAACATGGATGTTTTAAATGTCCTTGTACTACATGTAAATTCATGGTACCTGGAGATGTGTTCTGCCACCCTCATTCTGGGATAAAATTCCAGATTCGCCATCATCTCACATGCGAGAGCTCATTTGTGGTATACCTTATAAGTTGCCCCTGTGGGCTCTCGTATGTGGGTTAGACCAGCCGTAAGTTCAAGGAAAGAATGACAGCACATAGGTCGGCCATCAAAGCCGCCATTAGTTCTGGCTCCAGCGATCAGCCTGTGGCCAGACACTTCCTTGAATTTCGGCATGGTCTCACATCTCTAAAATATCGTATGATAGATTTCATCCCTCCGCTATCACACGGTGGTGACAGAAATCAGGTTCTTTTACGCAGAGAGGCTTTCTGGATTAATAAATTAGATACCATCCACCCCAGAGGGTTAAATGACACTATGCCTATTTCTTGTTTATTATGATAGGTTGAATTTATTTCTTGCTGTTCTATATTCTTTATAAACTCTGGTTACAGTCTGCTTTTTCGTTTATAGTCTTGTATGCAATGTTATTATCATGCGTTACATTGTAATGTTATATGTATTTATATGTACAGCTGCCTTATCCCTTTTTACACACTGTTTTGTTTCTAGTGTGCCGTCTCCATGGCAACTGACCAGGAAATCGACGTTGAGCAGTGTCAGAGCGTCTGCGGGCCGGGCCGCAGACGTCATGACGTCATCTGTAAGCACCACTTCCGGGTTCCAGCGCCGGGGGACGGGACAATCCAGCGTGGCATGGGGGATATAAGGTAATCGTGTTTTATGTCTGTTGTAATCCTGACGAAATTCTACCCAGAATGAAACGTTGATTGGTGATACACCGTCTCTAGAGTCTTTTTTCCAAGTCGCCGCGAGTGCCACGTCTCCCGCACCATATATATATACTGTATATATATATATATATATATATATATATATATATATATATATGACCTTTTGCATACGATATATTGCATGTGATCCGACAGATCTGTCTTACTGGCGGTGCGACTTGCAGGCTCCAATCCAATGCGCACAGGACTGTGCATCGCATTGGGCCCGCATACATGCGATTTTGACCATTTTTATGTGATTGATCACCGCAATTGCATAAAAAATAACCAAATTGCATTTAGATCACCCTAGTATATGGGGGCACCTTTAAACACAGAATCACTGTGATGCTAAAGCTGGTCATGCACTAGTGCAATTTGGCCACTTTTCACCCAATTTTGATGAAGAAATCAGGTTAAAAGTGGCCATATCGCATGTGTTTGGCATCCACCCCCATACGATGCGCAGTCCAGTGCGTATCGGATCGGAGTCGGAGATAGGTCCTGCTGCATGTCCGACGTTGGACTCGGGCAGCCTCCCGGCAGCGGGGAATGGGATTGCATACAATGGGGCAGATGTATTAAGCCTTAAAAAGAGATAAATGCAAGTGTGATAAGGAGAGATAACCGTCCAGCCAATCAGCTACTTACTGACTTTTTTCAAACACAGCCTGTAACATGGCAGTTAGCAGGTGATTGGCTGGACGTTTATCACCCTTGGATTTATCTCTTGTTAAGGCTTAATACATCTGCCCCAATATATCGTATGCAAAAGGACTGGATATGATATATCGCAAGTGATCCTAAAGGGGCAGTAGCATAGTGTATACATACAGTATAACTGTTAGCAGGAAGCCCCAGAGAAATAATGAATCAGCTTGTAGTTAGTAGTGGATTCATTTCATGGAAGCGTTAATTCAGTTAAGGCGTTAGTATAAGGCCCAATTAGTCAAAGGCACATTCCCTTATGTTCATTTAAATTGTAATGGTTGTTTTTATAAATGATATTCATTTCCAACATTAATGTGTCATGTCAAGTTGATCCACTAGTCACTAGCAAATACCAGTGCATCATCCAGCACCAATAGATGTGATGCGCACATATATCATGATTGCCTTAATGACGGATTGTTATGACGGATTGTTATATGGAAAAGATGAGAGGGCTGCGTCAGACGAACGGACCAAGACATGAGTGCTGCACAACAAGGGGCAAAGAGCCAATTGCCGCGGGTATGCCAACGCCGCTACAAAGCCCTGGCAAGGCGTACAAATACCGCCCGTTGAAGCTGAAATACAGATTGATGTATGTAAAAACTACACCTGCCCTATGGCAGGTGCAGATTATAAGGGGGGTATTCAATCTTGTCCGGATTGTTTTTTGGTAGCCTACTCAATGCGGTCATACTGTATTCGGACGGCTTTTCCTCTGATACAGATTCAACATTGTTTAAAGTCAAATCTGCATCCGTGGAAAATAGTTTTTCTGACAGTTGAAAAATCGTCACTGGGATTGAATATTTCGAATGTAAATTCAACCAAAAAGTGCTGATAGACTGTTGGAAACATTGCCACAGATTGAATACCCCCTTAAATCTGATGACGGCTTCGAATGAATCTGCACTATTACACGCAACCAATAAAGGCGACACACCTGCGACAATCCCATGAGATGCTACACCTCAATACATTCGTTAGCCACCCCCCTTGACCTTCCTATATAACCGTCCAGGATCACTCCATACAATTATACTACCGTGCCCCTACATTTGTTCTGAAACTCCCTATGATCTACTGGCCGCGCTGGTTGTGGAGGCAAGTATGCGGTATCTATGGAAGACTCCTGTTGCTTGGAAGGAGAGGATTGGGGTGGTGATCCTAGGGTTCAAGGACGTGATTCCCAAGTGAATGTACTTGCCGGTCTAGAGGAAGGATCCCTCCCAGATATTGCCGTTTATACTGTAGGATACAATGGTTACCATCATTGATGTTCGTAATAGGGAGGTGAGCTCACTTGACACATGTAGCCATATCGCATATTCTCATACTGTAGGAACCTATGGGGACTGCAAATACAACTAATAAGGGAGGGAGCACAGTAGATAGATCTGCTGCGGAACTGATCAGCTGGTGCAAAATATGGACCAATGATGACGGAGATCCACCAGTGTGTGAAGCCATGGTCTTCATCAAAGATTGGAGAGCGATAACAGGCCGGATTTAGCCCGGATGGCATGATCGGTTAAGGCGCCCGCCTTGCAAATGAATTGTGCGCGCTGTGCATATGGAAGTGTACAGCTACAAATGTAATCGCAACCGTGCGAATATGTCCAAAACCCAACATAGTCTTACTCGTCGGTGCGATGGAAGCAGGCATCTCTGTCCTGAAGCAGATGACATCACACACCCTCCCCTAAACCGATCAGGCACGCCTAGCGTTTTCCTAGACACTCCCAGCGTATTCCTAGGCACACCCGCTGAACATCCATTTTTCATCCCCCACATGCCTACTTCATGTCCATCATCTTGCGAACAGCGTACGGATAGCAATAGAAGCAGGATTTAATCGCAGCGCGGCCTCGCGGATGCGTACTGCGAACCGGACGCATGCACAGTATATTGCTAAACGGTCACTGTGCCAATTTGCTGAATTAGGCACAAAGTGTTCCGAGATAAAGTACCAACCAATCAGCTCCTGTCAAATCACAGCCGGCATTTCAAAAAGGTCAGGATCTGATTGGCTGGTACTTTGTTGGCAGTATTCAATGCAGCCAGCGAGGGGGTTAAACGGTGGGGATCGCCGAAAACAAACGATCCTCGCCATTTAACCCCCGCCCCGGCCGCTCACCTTATTCACAGTCCCTTGGCACTCACACCGAATGCATGGACATAGCTAGTCTCTCGTTAAATGCTAATCCGCCATCTAGGACAAGTGTACTGCACCATGTGACTGCCGATTCCTATCCAGAGGGTTAAGCTGTGAATATAATTGGAAGCTTCCTTCATATAAAAAGATCAAAGCCGCTGCATGACCTCTTCAACTTCCCAGTTTATAATCTAAACAGGTAACAGGAGGCAGACGGAGACAAATAGGAGGCAATGCAGTCATTAGAGGTGTCGATGCTGTGCCAAGTAAGTGCAAGCTGGGAAGAATGACTTATTATAAGGATATAACATTGCTCTATATTTAGCAAGTGCAACAGTTAGCCCAGGAGATAGGGAAATGTCAATGTTAAATCTGCAATTATCCTGTTTCATTACACAAAGCACCTAAAGGTGAACAGCTGCCAAACCAAGCTGAACACAAGAGGATGTATCACATTTTAGTTACACTCCTCTGTGCCCTGGCACAGCTCCCAACTGGTAGTATACCGTTTACATCGCTGGCTCCCAGCCACTTGGGAGCTGCCAAAGATCTCAATGCTTTCATAATGGAGTTAATATCCGTGAAGTCTACTTCCACACTTCGGGGCTGATTCGGGTTGGCTCGCTACGCAGCATAGATTCGTTGCTTAGCAACGGTAAACGTCACCTGCTTGGTGAGCGAACGCCTGCCCCGTTGCAGTGCGTATGGCCGCATTTGCATTAATGTCTTCGCTTCCACATGCAGCCGTACGGAGGGAAAAATAATTCGATGGTCGCTGATCATCAAATTATTTTTTATCTGTTCGCAAATAAAAGTCAGTCTGGATTGTCTTTTATATGCCATGGACATGGCCGAATTTGGGGAGGGCGCTGCGGTCATGTGACATCAGCCGCCCGCTCCAAGCAGGCTTCGACAACATGGGGATGCCCAGTGTTTTTCTGGGTGAGTGTAATACTTGCGGAAGGTGTTCGCTACACTGGATCTGCACAGGTGTATTTTTGCCCAAAGGCATGCACAGACCCGCAACATCGGTCCCTGGACCGAATTCGGAAAGTAGCGAGCCAACCTGAATCAGGCCCTTCAGGCTCTTGTCAGTAACTTTTCTGGGATCTTGGTCATTGAAATGAGATTCAATCATCTATTACAAATAGAGATGTGCAGGCTTTGATTTACTCTGATTTCAAAGCAGGATCTTATTGGCTATCCCAAATCACATGACAGTTGTTGATAGCCAATAAGATCCTGCTTTGAAATCAGAGTAAACCAGAACCTGCACATCTCTAATTACAAATATATAAATAAATAAATAAAAACACCGTACTACTGCTGTTATAACATTTACTAGTTAGAAACCTGTCAAAAATGACGGCTTCTGCAATGTACTTTGAGCTGTGACAGTTTTTACTTTCATTTGAGCGGTGACAATTTTTAACGCCACCCATTCGCAAGCGCGATCCGCAAGCAGTAACATCAATTTGCATACCAGAGAAGAACGCCCACATGTTTTGATGGTCGCCGACCATCGAAAGATGTGGAAGGAGCACGCATATGTAAGGTTGCTCTGAGCGTTGTCATGGGAACGGCCAATATGCTAATGGGGCTGCATGGCGCCCCACGTTCCTTCTCCACCCCTGTCCTCTGCGCTGGGTGCGTATTCACCGTAGGTGCACGCACCCTGCGTATGCACGTGCACTAACAATACATAGGTTCTTCTGCACGCCAGAATCACAGTATGTAACTGGTGTGTGCGCATGCCCGGCGTGTACATGCGCATGCCTGTCGTGTGTGAATTCAGTGCGCGTGTGCACATATGCCAGGGCCGATTCGGCCTGGTCCGTCCCTGGTGCCAGGCATCTCACGCCGTAGGGCACAAAAAGCTATAGCAGGTGCATGAAGGCATATCTGTCGGATGGAAAAAATGAAGAGAGAAACTATTTTATTTTGTCCAGCAATAAATCAGAATATTATTTTGGTGAATAATTCATCCAGAATTATCTAAGATATGCGCATATTTCATTAGCTCTCTGCTAGAAGTTGAATTGATGACCAGTGGACTTGCGGTTTAGGTAGATACGGCGCAGGGAGGTTCCAGTCAATTGCAGACTAATAAAAATATCCGTATGCGATAAGAAATCCGAAGACAAATCTTCTCGCATTTCAAGCAAGAACTTTTTTTTTTTTTCTTAAAGGAGAAGTTTTGCAAAAAATGCAAAAACTACATTTACTAAGCAGCGATTCTGGCGTCATTTAGAAACCGCCGTCAATGAAGAAGCCTGTAGATGTGACACTATCAGACACTAGGCCCTGCCCCCAAAATGGTGCGATTCTTGGGTTCACGGTCAGGGAGTGGGGCTTTTTTCACTTCCTTTTGACCACATTATATCGACCTGATGAAAAGGCCGCACCGGCCTTGAATCGTTGTCGTCATCTTGAATGTTTAGTCTTCAATTAAATAATTTAATACATTGATTTTGAAGTCCGTGGAGTGCCGCCTCCATCCTGCAAATGCTTTGCTTCTGCTGGTAAACTTGTGTATATTAACTCAATGGAAGGCACCTCAGCTATTAACTACATCTCCATCCTGTGTGCCGGACAAAACACCACAAATATTTATTGTTGGGCAGCTAGCAGTGGCGCACGCAGGGGGGTGGGGGGGGTGGGGGGGGGTTCTGAGTACCCAGAAACCCCCCAGGAGTCTAAGGGCCCTAGGTTGAAAGTTGAGGGCCCCCTCTTTCCTTGGGTACAAGAATTTTTAAAATCAGCCCTTGGGAACCTGGATATCTGACTTCAAAGAAGTGGTCCCCATCCAAGCCTGTTAATTGCTCTTCCCAGTCAGATATTTCAGGTTCAGTCTGACTTAGAGGGTATATTCCAAAAGCTGGGACTCTCCCCCTTTGATAGACACTAGTAGTTTGTCTGTGCTGTTCCCAGAACCAGAGATATCAGCCTTCCAGCAGCTGGTTACTGCTCCAGCTCCATACACCTGGTATGTAGTTTTATATACTCATTGGCAGATTGCTCTGCCTCCTGAACTCTGATCCCCTAGTCCCCAGTACCATTTGGCAGGTGGGATTCTCTAGTTTTTAATTCCATTAAAATCTATCTATTCCCAGGAACTGGAGATATCTGCAGTCAAGCAAGCTGTCTCCCACCAGAAAATTATGAATAATAAGCCCACTCCACTATACACCCCTCCTCTGAGTATTAAACTTCCTCTACCACTCTGGAAGTTATGTATCAGGGCCCCTTCATTCAGCCCAATACCCCCTTCTACCTCCCCATCTCCCACCATCTGTGCAGTAAAGGGGTAATTAGTGGAAATTACTGATCCAGGCCCTGCATGCTGAGCGGTTGATACAATACCCCCTACCACCCATGGGACATCAAAGCTTCCCCCACCCCTACCGCTGGTAGGGGCCCCAATTTTTTACTATTATTTATATAATTTGGTCTATCTATAATACTTTAACTGACCCGGCATATACTGGGTCACCTGTTTCCATCTCCGTGCTTTGCTCTGCCCCTCTGGAAACCCCCTTCTGAAAATTCTGCGTTTGCCCCTGGCTAGTGCAAGGTCACCATTGTTGCGCATGCGCAATAGCCACAATGTTGGGGGAAAATCCTGACATCGGAGGCACACATGCGCACTGATTTCTGTGGGCTGCATTCCACGCAGCCCATAGAGGACCCCTACCAACTGACGGGGGTGAAATTGCGCATGCCTGTCTATTTCCTGCGCCTTCTAAGGACTGCGTCATCTGCAGCCCTAGAAGCAGGGCTGAGCTGGCAGAAAGGCTTCCCATTGGAAGCCATATCTGCAGATCACAGCCCTGTATGAGATTAGCTGATAAAAATAGGAAGCCGCTGCAATCTCTGGGCTAGTAGGGGGAGGGGGGGGGGGGGGCTGCAGCCCCTAGGTAAAAAACCTCCACTGCTCGCTATTGCTGTGTCACCAGTATTATGTATAAAGCATAATTCCTACATTGATTCCTGGATACTTGTTAATGTTGTTGCTAATTCCGACATCACACATTTCAATATAGCTGATATTTAAGTAACCAGGACAATATTTCAGTGTATGAGGCCTGGAAATGATTGGACTATTACCACGTGTTAATAATTGAGGTCGTAAGACAAGCCCAGGTAACCGCTGTCTGTCTGCACGTGCAGCTGCTGCCTAATACAGAACCGGGCCCCAGTAATGCCGGAGGCAGAAAAAACCTGTTTGCATCCCGCAGTATGGGTAATTACCACCAGCGCACTGCACAATGGAGAATGTGAATATAAATACGCCAACAGTCTGTCAGTCAATCTGTGGTTTGCGGGGAGAGAGATTCATTGAATTATCTCTTTTCTGTGTTACAGAGATGCAATATCGCTACTTATAACATTATAAACATATAATGAACACTAGTTCTCAATGGTCGTCTTTCTCAGTTACATAAACCATCCGAGACTAAAGAACCTGCACAGAAAGTGGAATCCTGGTTTCATTTGGACAGGGAGGGAAAGGTTAACGTCATTATACAGAAAGGCATCCGATACAGTATATTTCTGTACTGTGTGACACAGCTCAGGTTCCCTGGTGCCGACAGCAAAAAGAGGGTGTTGAGACACATCTACATAAGTGGTGTTATAGAAGCTTAAGGGGGTGCTAACATTGTCCAGAATAAGACCTTTCACCATGCTGGTGGTGCGTTATCGGTCACTGCAGGCTGCGCTTGGACGCTGTTCCTCACACTAAACTTTATTTACAAAATACAGTAAGTGCTACAGACAATTACATCTCCACCTATTCCAAACTGCTGTACATAACAAACACGGCGGCTGTGAGAGTTTGTAGGATCCTGACATGCAACCGGTATACATTACAGGCTGCTCAGGCCTCCCAGCACACATGCCGCACATCAATCACCCAGCATACCCAAAGGCCAACGCTGGACTAATTTAGCGGGTCACAATTTCATTTTTTCCAACTGTGCCACACAAAGGCTCTTATTATTGTACGGAGATCTATCCAGTTATGGCCTAAACCACATTACACATCCTAAATGGTTGATTCAAGTTGGAGGGTCACTGAAAGAAACACAAAACCTGATTGCGGCTTTTCCAGTTTGTAAAGTTTTCTTGTGACAATAAACATTGGTCTGCGTACAGTATCTGTTGCCAGCTTCTTCTCAGCAATGGAAATGACTATAGATGCAGCCTATTTATACACCTTGAAGGTGCGTACACACTGGGCGTTTTTGCTGAAGCAATCATTATGCACAGCAATGATGTTAAAAATTGCTGAGCAATTGTCACCCGTCCAAGCGATTTTCACGAGGTGGACGGCCTTCCATATGGGGGACCTATTAAGGTCATGGGAGTGGTGGTACACAGCCCCCAACACTTACAGTAAGTTCTCCCAGACCTAGCAACATTTTTGTGGGCCCCATAGCAACATTTTGAAGGGGCCCCTGTTCCAATGCTTCTAGAGAGACATCTCTGCGCACTACTTGTTAAATTTTTCTGTCATATTAGTACCCTAGTTTATGCCCTGGTTTATTTTATGAACCATAGTGCAGTAGTTCACATTATGCCACAGTGTTCCCACAATTCACATTATGGCCTACAGTGTACCCAGCTCATAATGGGCAACATTATTGTGCCCCTAGTTCCACATCCATATCATTCCACATTACAGTGATCCCGGTTCGTATTGTGCCATATAACAGTGCATCCAGTTCATATTATGCCACATGACAGTGCTCCCAGTTCATATTATGCCACATTATAGTGCTCCCAGTTCATATTATGCCACATTATAGTGCTCCCAGTTCATATTATGCCACATGACAGTGCTCCCAGTTCATATTATGCCACATGACAGGGCCCCAAGCGCAAATTATGCCACAATATAGTACCCCCACTTCATATTGTGCCACATTACAGTGCCACAGTTCATATTATGCAACACTATAATGCCCCCCAGTTCAATGTATATCACATTACAATGAGCAAGTCCAAGTGAATAATTATTAGATATACTGCATGCCCCAAGGCAAAAGTTTGTAAGATCCCCAATGTACCATCATACATATAACATATGTAACTTTAACAGGGATGGTGGCTCCTCTGAGCTCTGGACCCCACAGCAGGTGCATTCTCTGCCCTTGAGGTTTTGTGGGGGGGGGGGGGGGGGGCACACAATTTTTAGGAGCCTCCCAGCCATTCCGGGAGGGTAGGCAAGTATGGCAGGAGGTCTAGCTGCTGAGGGGGACCAACCTGGTTTTGCCATAAAGATTGCGGTTTAAAAAAAAAAAAAGACAGCTGTTACGTCGACTAGTGTCATTGTGAACAGGTTTAATAGTGTACCCCTAGACCCTACTAAATTCAGACGCTTTAGCGTCTAAATTTAGATGCCCCCATCTTAGCAGTTTGCAGGGAGTCTGGATTTAGACGTCTAAATCTAGACGTCTAAATTGCCGGGGTGTCCGGTTCAGGGAGTCTCTGGATTTAGACGCTTTAGCGTCTAAATTGCCAGGTTGTCAGTGGTGCGCATGACTGCCTATTTCACTGTGGAACTACAAGTACCACAGTGACCTGTCAGCACTGGGCAGCGTGCGCTGCTGCTGCCCAGCGCTACGCTGATAACGTAGCTTACATAAGGAAAGCAGCTGCGCTGAGAACAGCTAGAGCGTCACGCGCACAGTAAACACAGAGCGTCTGGCAGGCTGCCAAGTTTCAGACACAGACTGTGCGCGCGGTGGCGCCGTGAAACTACACAAGTACCGATGGTTTTATGAAAGGAATTATTTTTATGTTACACCTAAGCAGCTATTGGGGATCCTAAGATCATTCCACATTAGGAATTAGGACTGCAGAAGATGCAAAGTGCAGTATTTACCCTGACTTGTGAATGGATCGTGAGATCCATATAGGGATCCATGATCCCTTTCTAAAGTTTCAGTTGAACTGTGTTGTGTCCTCTTCATTGGAACATTGGGTCCTGACAGTATTTATATTCAGCTGCACTGTATGAAGTTCCACGGCTACACTGAGCAGTGCCTGTTGTCAGGCATCTACAGACACTGGTGTAGTAAGCATGAGGGATATTAAAGGTATATAGGGTCTGAGGTTTATCCAAAGCTGCTTGCGGAACGTATCACATGTGTTTCGTTCCAAGGATAAAGCTGGTGCAAGTGTATACGGAGGGCCTCATGTTTGTACACACTTGCCTAAGCAGCTGTAATTTTTTAGCCCACGGAAATGACTAATGTTAGTGAGAGAAGCTGCTGCCGTGAAAAGAGACACTGACCAGAGCGATTGGCAAACCCATTTGCAATTGTGTACACATTCGGAGACTATCTGTGACAATGAGGAACACTGACTGTAACGGTAGGCCTATGGCTACAGAGACTGGCTGCGGCAATAGCAATACTGGTGCCATGTTTCTCAGCTGAAGGCAGATAGAAGAGGACAGGGGTCTGTGGGAGGGGACAGTTGAGGTTAGGTTGCGGGAGTAGGTTAGGGCTAGCCTGCGGGAGGCGTAGGTAAGGGTTAGGCTGCAGGAGGCGTGGGTTAGGGGTAGAATTAAAATACTGCAATCTGTTAGGATTTTGACCTTATTCAATGTTCTACCTCTTGGTATCATGACCACCAGGATTTCATACCCGACCCTCAGTTTTATAGCAGGAGCCGGATATCCTTGCTCAGTGCTGCTGGAGGACCCTGCTCCTTTCAATAACAAACTGTTAGCCTTCATTAAGGTGGAGATTTATCAAAACTTCTACTGAGGACAAATGTATGTGTTGTTGCCCATAGCGATCAAAAAAGAATTTAATTGGTCGCCAACGTCCTTTTCATAAGATTTGTTATCTTACTTGCCTACTCTCCCGGAATGGCCGGGAGAGTCCTGCAAATCGGTTCCCCTTCCCAGCCCCCCGAGGAGGAGGGCAAGTCTCCTGCATCACCGCCAAAGCCCCCGCTCCCCCTACCGTGCTGTATAAAATCACGAATTATGCGGGTTCTCGGATTGGGGGCGGGGCTAAAATTACGCAAATTGGGTAATTTCGCCGCATTTTAGCCACTCCCCCAATCCACAGGCCTGCAAATTAACGCAGCTGACTCATGGGGCGGGGCTTTGGTTACATCAGTCTTGTCCTGCCCCCGACACGTAGGCTCGTCCTGCCCCCCTTCACTCCTCTCCGGGCTTCTCCTCCAGAGGAGTGATAAAAAGTAGGCAGGTACGGACAGGGCTATTTTTGTGCAGGCTCCAGCAGGAACTGAGGCCCTTATCCTAGTTCACTCTTTCAGACAAAATATTTCTTAGATGGACAAAACCATGTGCACTGCAGGTGAGGCAGGTGTAAAACCCCACCCAAATCTAATTATCTCTGCACAAGTA
The DNA here is from genome assembly GCF_055691185.1 of Crinia signifera. Classification (NCBI taxonomy): domain Eukaryota; kingdom Metazoa; phylum Chordata; class Amphibia; order Anura; family Myobatrachidae; genus Crinia; species Crinia signifera. Next base: position 446,771,370 of record NC_139217.1, read on the forward strand.
ACACCTGCCTCACCTGCAGTGCACATGGTTTTGTCCATCTAAGAAATATTTTGTCTGAAAGAGTGAACTAGGATAAGGGCCTCAGTTCCTGCTGGAGCCTGCACAAAAATAGCCCTGGGTACGGATAACTTTCCCTTCAGAGCACACTACTCACACTGTAAAGGTGCCCACACACGCACCGATCCCAGCGTGCGTTGTGGGCTTAACTAGCATGCATAGCATCGTATGCCTTGTGCATACGATGTGCATGCTATGTTAGAAAAAGCTAGTACAAAAAGTATGTGCAGCACATACTTTTTGTACTGTGAGATGAGGTGCCGTGGGAGCACGCACCCCATCGTATAGCATCGCACCGCCGGGATTGGTGCGTGTGTGGGCACCTTAACGTGAGTCTCCAAGATTGAGCTCAGAGAGGGAAGAAGAATTCGGTACTTATGTAGTATCTGGACGCCCGATTAAAAAAATCGGGTCCATCGCATCACATCGCATGTGACCAAATCGCATGCGATGTGATGCGATGGACCCGGTTTTTCCATAGGATTCAATGTTAAAATGGACTGAGTCCATTTTAACATAGGATTCTATGGGGAAAAGGGTCATTTTCATTTCCCCACTATCCAACTACGCATGGAGTTGGATATAAACCTGTGGCGAGCGTAGCGAGCCACCGTGCCCGAAGCGTGGCGAGCCCCGCGAGGGGATGCGGAATACTTTTTAACGAATCCGCGTGCGGTCGCCACGCTTCGGGCTCGGTGGCTTGCTACGCTCGCCACAGGTTTATATCCAACTCCATGCGTAGTTGGATAGTGGGGAAATGAAAAGGACCCTTTTCCCCATAGAATCCTATGGAAAATCGGGTCCATCGCATCGCATCGCATGCGATTTGGTCGGATGCGATGTGATAATCGGGCGTCCAAATACTACATAAGTACCGAATTCTAACAAGCACATGGGCAAAAGATTAAAATGCAGTGCAGAGGTGGGTGTAAACCCTGGGCTGCAGTGTCATGTGTGTGTGTGTATTCAGATTTGCACAGATCAGCATAAACAGCATATACTGAGGCTACAGTAGATCAGTCATCATTACCATCTTGGGTACTTGTTTCCTAGCACGGCGCCCACGATATTCAGTTGTATGGCATCTTATGCATTGTATCGCATACCATATACCCGCATGCAATGCGATTTAAATTGTATAAGCACCCTAATGGGTTTTTTCATTGTTAAATGGCCCCCCTATACGATTTTTAATTGTATAAGCACCCTAATGGCGCTTACAATATTAAATGCACCCCCACGCCACCCCCACTATCAACGCCAACCTGAAGCGTGGCGAGCGCAGCGAGCCCACGAGGGGCGGCGGTACGCGTCCTCCGACCTTTTCATACCGCCACTATCCACTTTGGCGTGGAGTCGATTTTATATAGTGCCCAAAGCACGGCGAGCGCGCGCGTATTACTTTACATGTATTCCGCGTGCGCTCGGCACGCTTCGGGCTCTAAAATCAACTCCACGCCGACGTGGATAGTGGGGGTATGAAAAGGTCGGAGGACAAGTACCGCCGCCCCTTGCGGGCTCGCTGCGCTCACCACGCTTCGGCTTGCCGTTGATAGTGGGGGCGGGGTGGGGGTGCTTTTAACATTGTAAGCACCCATTACGGTGCTTATACAATGAATAATCTTATAGGGGGGCTATTTAACATTGAAAGCACGCATTAGGGTGCTTATACAATTTAAAATTGTATACCATCGCATTGTATGCCATATACAATGGTATACAATTTAAAATTGTATAACATCGGGTGCCATCGCGTCGCATCGCATACCATTGTAAGGCTTATGGCATACGATGCGATGCGATGGCTGCCGTGCTACGAAACAAGTACCCCATCTTGAAAACAAGGAATGTTGTGTCTTTATTTAAAAAAAATATAAAAAACCTAAATAATAAAAATAACAATTTTATACTTAAGAGAAATTTACATTTAATTGGTATTACTGATACAGAGGAGATGTAAACAATACCTGTTGTAATATGATGGTGCCTACAATGATGGCCTTCTCTCCAGGCATGGCCAGGAGGCCCCCAAATCTTGGGTGGCTCTCCAGCACTCAGGGAAGATCGATGATGTGATTTGCGCTAAACAGTGATATTGTGGCTTTGTATTGCGTAGCAGGAACCATTGCTGTACCAGATCCCACCGCACTTCTTGCCCGGCTATCACCTTCCCGAGTAGGCAACCAATATTTCAGCACATACGCTACATCCAAGATTGTTAGTTATTATTATTGCAAACTGTACCCCGGCAAAGATATTGCAGCACAAAAACACGATGGGCGGTAGAGTAGAACGTACAGCAGATCATGAAGGGGTTAACAAAGATCAACAACGTAAAAGGTTCCTCTCGACTTCCAACTGCGGCATAACTTCTGTACAATCTCCCCGGCAGGAGGACTGATACAGTATATATATAGGTGAAATGTCACGGAGAGGGAATGAGAACATACCAGGCTGTACTGTACATAGATTTCCAAACTATGTTTACAAAGTGTTGACCTTGACATACAGCAAAGGGAACGCAGGGATGTGCATTAGGGGCAATGAATATTCAAATATATCATTATTTCACACAGAAAGCTGGCAAACTGCTAAAATAAGCCTATCATTAATGTGTAATAGCTATAATTACTGTAATAGGTACATATGTCCCTTCACCTCCTGGATCTAAAGAGGCACAAACTCTGTATAAAATCCATTAATGAACCAATCCTGCTCCTACTGTACTACTGCCATTAAAGAGGGGAGTTGGAGCAGGCAATTAATTGGGCAAATAATGAGCACACGGGCCCCCGTATTGTGTTTTATTTTGGCCTGTTATATTTTTCTTCTTTTGTCTGACAGTTTATTGTTACTGGACTCTGACCGTCATAACCGTGTCAATATACAGTATGCTACATACACTGATTTACTTGTATAACTTGTTTCTTCTTGCATGGCTACTGTATTTGAGCTGTACGCATTCTGATGCTTGGTAGCCTATTATACCTACTGTATGGTTTTATTTGCTTGTTGGAACTCAAAACAAAAACGAATAAAGGGGGATTTGTGGCTGGGAAACACCTGCCTTGTGGCTGGAATCAGAGGTGGCGCAACAGTAATGAAATGTGTTATAGTGTTCGTTCTAGCACCCGCCATATTTGAAAACCCATGCAGTTCCTATTTCCTGTCTGGGGTGTCGCTGTCTGCTGTAGTGCTTCTAGCACAGTGTGGTCTGTATATCAGCACTGATATGCAAACCAGACCTGTGCTAGAAACACCACAGCAGACAGCGACACCCCAAGCAAGGAAGAGGAACTGCATGGGTTTTCAAATATGGCGGGTACTAGAATGAACACTGTTACATTCACTTCTCCACGCCCAAGTGCCCGCTGCCATTGCTAGTCACTCTCAATAATGTGATTGTTAACACAAGTGGGCAAACACACTGTGCACCATGTTGGCCCCGCGGTGCCACCAGCTATGGGTAGTGGAGATAAAAAGGAGACGTATGCCAGCGCTGGCTGAGTAATATACACAAGAAGGTTCACAATGATAAATTATATTTATGAAGTAGAACTAAGATAAATGTAAAATCATTAACAATAATAAAAATAATAATAATGATGAACACAATATATATAAAGAGATTAGGAAAAAGTGTATGTCACGTACAGTATGTGACTTCAATTTTGGTATATAGTGCTGATAAAATTCAATTAAAAAGTCACAAATTTTTCCAAAAATGACCATTCCATTATATTACCATTTTATGGTGATCCACTGATGGGTAGGTGAAGGAAATATTGGAATCCTTGCAGGTAGGTCCCAGTATTCCCAAAATAATGCTCTATAATTTCAGGTTTCCTGATGGCGGCCACTCTGACATCTGGTGTGTTTAGGTATTGGGCTAGGTATCCCATGTAGAATTTTTGTCACTTTACCAGTCCTTTTGTGGTGCTCTATGGATTCAGGAGATTTAGGTGTGCAAAGTCCCAGTGGGTCAATGTAAAATCTCAACGCGTTTCCCTGGATAGTATGAACTCCAGCTTCCTCATGATCAAGTGTAAAAGGTGCATACACACTGTACAATTTTTTTGACCAATTTCATTCATTTTGGCCCTTCTGAACGATATTGGTCAAAACATCTTTCAGTGTGTAAGCGACGAACGGCAACTGTGCATGCAGCTCAATTTGGAGGTCTTTCGTCTTTCTTCAACATCTTTCGTCCAAGACACTGGGTTCAAGGGAAATTGGTCATCAGTGTCTTTCAGTGTACACACTGAAAGATATTTTGACCAATATCGTTCAGAAGTTCCAAAATGAACGAAATTGGTCAATAAAAATTGTACAGTGTGTGTGCACCTTTAGAATGAGTAAAAGGTAGCTCAATATATACCACTCTGTTCATTATCAGGGTGATTCACCTGTTTGAACTTCTCATTTCATCAAAGGAAGATTGAGCTAATATTTCCTTCTAGTATTCTAGTACCCATCAGTGGATCACCATATAAATGGTAATATAATCAGCAATATATACCACAATTGTCACATACTTTTTCCTAATTTCTTTATATTTTGTGTTCATTATTTTTATTGATTTTACACTTATCTTAGTCCTAGTTAATAAATATAATTTATCATTGCGAACTTGTGTATATTATTCAGCCAGCGATGACATACTTCTCCTTTTTGTATGCACTTTAGGGGAGTGACTACCCCTTGACAGCTGCTGCTAATTGCGCACCACACAATGGGGCAGATGTATTAAGCCTTAACAAGAGATAAATGCAAGGGTGATACTGACTTTTTTAAACGCAGCCTGTAACATGGCAGTTAGGTGATTGGCTGGACGTTTATCTCTCTTTATCAGCCTTGCATTTATCTCTTGTTAAGGCTTAATACATATGCCCCAATATCACTTGCCTGGGTAGTGGAGAACTGTCTGGGGTGCCGTAGAGTTTGGGGATAGCTCTACAGGTGTCCCTTTGCTCTGTACATTGGCACTCCTTGCTAACCCACCAACACATGAAGAGCAAAAACCGGTAGAAATTCAAAAAGGGGGCACGGTCACAGGTAAAGGGGAGTGGCCACGACCCCTTTCCTATACTTACAATGGGCAGTTGGAAACCCCAAAAAAGGTACAGGCCATAAAAAAGGTACTGTACCTACCAAATGGGTATGTACTTCTACACGTCTAGTTACTGTCCTGATTAAACCTTCTAAGAATATCAATGTAGGTGTTGCCCAAAGCACCAATCAGATTTGGGTTCATATTCAGTTAATTGTATAAAATGATAGAGCGGAAATCTGATTGGTTGCTGCAGGCAAAGCCTCTTTAGAAGGATCCATGCCACTCACCCTACTGTGTGTGTATCCTAAATTTCCAGGAGTGTCACAAGTACTTTGATTTTATTTATTCTTTACAAATAATTAACTAACTTGGCTACACCAAACAAATGATTACAATTGGTTGTGCAAGACTTTCACGTAACCTTGTTCAATCGTGGCAGCAATAAAAAGCAAGAGGGCAGTGCATGCCATGGTCTATTTGTACTTGGCATAGACACATATTGGCAGACACGCCATATCATCTGATAACTGTCTGCCACAGTAGGTAATCTAAGGTAACCGCCAACGTTGCCATGACTTTGCCCGTCTGCCCTGTGGCCACCCCCGGATAAATGTAACAATGCAACGAAGTAAACAGATCAACACAGTTCCACATTGCAGGCACAAAACTGAGCGCAATGGTGTACGACAGGGGCGGGGAACCTTTTTTGTGCCAAGGGCCAATTGTATGGTGGAAAAATCCTTTGGGGGCCATATGGTAAAATTTCACTTACAAATTGTCCTACTGCAGCCATCCCACTCACTGAATAGGACTGACAGTCTCTGGCTGCTGTTAAGTAAGAGGAATCTTGCAAGAACTACTGACCTGGCCAAAGAAGTCTCCTGTACTTGACTCCAGGCAAAGCTGCTGGGTGGCTAGGAGGGCCACTCAGACCGGCTACGGGGGCCGCATATGGCCCCCGGGCCTGAGGTTCCCCACCACTGGTGTACGAGAACGGAACTGTCTGCCGGCTTCCTATTGTCAGGCTCATAAGGCCCTAGACTGGTCACAGCTGGGGGAGAAGAAAGGAAAAGAGAAAACAAGGCTATGGAGTAACGAAGGGCTGCAGGACAGTTCTGCTCATCCCAGTCACTTAATAAGTTGAGATTTTTTCGAAAAATAAACAAAAGTGACAGTGATGATAAATAATATACAGCGCATCCATGTGTATAACAGATGTCATGTGTTTCTCATCTTCTTACCGGGGACTCGGCCGACAAACTATAAACATTAATTTGTTATAAATATTTGCCTACCTATTAATTTGGTGTTGGCCCCCGATACACACAAATACCCAGCCCTGTCCCAGCCATCTACCTCATATACACATATACCCACCCTGCCCCAGCCGCCTCCCTCTCACACACATATACCCACCCTGCCCCAGCCACCTCCCTCTCACACACATATACCCAGCCCTGCCCCAGCCAACTCCCTCTCACACATATATACCTACCCTGCCCCAGCCACCTTCATCTCACACATATATACCTAGCCCTGCCCCATTCACCTCCCTCTCACACATATACCCAGCCCTGCTCCAGCCATCTCCCTCTCACACACACATAAACCCAGCACTGCCCCAGCCACCTCCCTTTCACACATATATACCTAGCCCTGCCCCAGTCACCTCCCTCTCACACACACATATACCCAGCCCTGCCCCAGCCATCTCCCTCTCACACATATTTACCCAGCCCTGCTCCAGCCACCTCCCTCTCACACACATATACCCAGCCCTGCCCCAGCCATCTCCCTCTCACACACACATATACCCCAGCTCTGCCCCAGCCACCTCCCTCTCACACACATATACCCAGCCCTGCCCCAGCCACCTCCCTCTCACACACACATATATACCCAGCTCTGCCCCAGCCACCTCCCTCTCACACACAGACACACATATACCCAGCTCTGCCCCAGCCACCTGCCTCTCACACACATACATTTATATTATTTCTCTGCAGGGTAAATACTGTCTGCTTTTGCATGTAAGCCACAAATGTTATGGGGCCTCATTGGCGTGCTTTTTTTGCATTGCCTACAAAGCTGAATCAGACCCACAGCTCCACTGTTACAGGGACACCTATGAATCACCTGATAGTCTCTGTAAGTGCTGCAGAATATGTGAGCGTTATATAAATAACTAGCAATAATAATACAAATTGAGACATCTTCAGACACAGTGTTCATTACACAACATATCACAAAACATATACTGCCTGGCTTACGGTGTTAAGGGCTGAAGCGTAAAATGTCACGCACACATTTAGCTGCCCTTGATATTAAACCTGGCCCACAAACCAAATCTCTGCTTATATAAACACTGTGTTGTTGCTGAACCTACCAAAGACCTGAAAGCCAATACCTAGTATATAACATAGCCAAAACATCCACTGACAGTATACTTCCTAATCTCCTTTTATTCGGTTATATAACTACAGACAAAATAAAGATATATTTAATCAAATTCAGCAGACCATCCTAATCTAAAGTGCTTCCATTTTTAGACATGAGTCCTGACAGTCCGCATTGATTTAAGGCTCATTTTTCTGTTTATATTCTCTGAACACAAAAAAATCCCCTCAAATCTGAGGTAAACATCTATCTGGGGTCCAGGCCAGTTTTGCCAGACACGGGGATTTTGCAAAACAAATAAATGTTTCACAAGAAACATTTGCAATTTGGTTCAATGAACTGCTGTAAATTTCCTGAGTAGAAGAAAAGAAACATATACTCAGTAATACAATATCCGTCCCTATTATTGTGTAAGGGGTAAATTCCACTACCGCTACACATGACATGCGTTTCCCTTGCATTGTGTATGCAGCTCTCCCTGCAGCTATGCGGTGCCTACGAGGATCCGTTTACCCCATGCATTAATTTAAAACTGTGTGAAGGCTGCATAAGCCTGAACACATATAAGAGCCCTGACTTAGGTCAGATAAAGTTCAGGAGTTGAAAAAACTTAGCCTGGGGTTTTCCTGCCTGGATACAAGCTGGGATCAGGCAGGAACCTATCAGGGACTAGTGGGAGTAGCCAGGTAAAGGTTATATAGGGCAGATAATCATGTGACCTCACCCTTCTCTTTCCAGTTTGGAAGTGCTGCAGTCCTGCGCGGATCTGAGGTAAGTGAGACAATTTTCCTTGTGCATTGCTTTATAATTGAATATGCCCCGTCCGAGACGCTCTGCGCCCCCCCCCCGCCGCCTTGTGGATGCGGCCCGGCCGTTATCTGCGGCGGGGTACCGCCGTCCACGGGTGAGGGTGCTGGGGGCTCAGGAGGCCCCTGATGCCGCTGGCTCCCCTGCTGGGGGCCTAGCAGCGGGGCTCATGCTTCCTCCAAACAGTATGCCTTCCCCGGTGAGCGTGGTCAGCGCTTCACCGGGGGTCGTTCCTGCGGCTGCCTTAATAGGCGAGCCGTTGGGGAGTGACCCCGTCGAGGGCCGGGCCTTGCCGGGTCCCTCGGCGGGCGTGGATGTGCTCCCTCTGCCTCAGGTCGCGTCCGTTGTGGACGCGACGCCAGAGGCTTCTGAGCCAGCGCCTGGGGGACTCGCTGTCCCTCAGGCGGCGGGCATACTGCAGGGAGCGGTACGGGTCGCAGCGCCGGCCGGCGCGAGACCCGTGCCGGAGTTTGGAGTAGAAGGCGGGCTGGTGGTGTTGTCGCGGGCCCCGGCGCCGGCTGGCGCGGGGGTCGCGTCTTCACAGGCAGCGTCGGGCGGGTCTCCGGGACAGGAGCAAGCCCCGGCGCCGGCTGACGCGGATGCAGCGTCATCAGTGCCGGCTCCGGGGGCGCAGGTGGCTCCAGTCCCAGTAACTCAGGCCGCAGCGTCAGAGGGCGCGCGGCCTGAGGGAAGTGTTGAAATTACAAACATGAGGGCTTCTTCCCTTGCGGGGGGAAGCTCAAGTCAGAACATGCCTGTTGGGGGTTTAGTGGAGGGAGGGTTAGGGGACAGGAGGGAGAGGGTGGATGTGGCGCTGGGAGTACCTCATGCCCCCAGTGGCTGGGGGGAGGGGCTGGGTGCATCAGCATCTGGGGAGTCTGCAGCTGCAGCTGCTGCAGGCTCTAGAAATTCTGTGCAGAGGCCAGCAGGCAGTAATGGCCTGGGGGGATTTAACCTTCTGCCCCCAGGTTCAGGGCCGAATGCCTTGGGCCCCGTGGGGAGGGGATTAGGGGTTAATCAGTCCTGGAACCCGGTATTGTTTCAGGGGGGCATGCCCATCGCCACGGGGGGACTGGGGTTGGTATACTCTAGGAGCACAGTGGCGACGTCAGTGCAGTTGCAGGGTCCCCCCCTAGGGGGGCAACCCGTAGCATCTTGGGGGGGGGGGGGGGCTTGTCCACGCCTTCATGGCAGGGTGCTCACCCAGGGACATTGGGGCAGTTTTCTCCCGGTGGGGGTTTCCCCGGGCAGTGGCCCCCTGCGGGGTCCCCGTATTTCCAGTCTCCGTTGGGGGGAGGGGGTTATGGGGCATGGCCACAAATAGCGCCGTGGAGGCACCAGGCGGTCCCAGCAGGGGTGCCACAATTCTCTGCGGGTTTTCAGGGCGTCCCCACTAGTCAACCACTCCTGTGGTCCACGGGGGTTCAGGGGTACAGCCCACATAGCTCCGCCGGGTATGGATGGGATCCGTGCTTTGGTCCTCAGGGGCCCTGGTCTGCCTTGAGGGGGCAGGGGGTAACCCTGCCTCATGTTGGTAGTAATTCTGTGGGGGGGCAAAGCGTTTTTTCTCCGATGGGTGTCCCCCCGATGCCAAGGGGACCCCCACCCAGTGCCACAGTGTCAGCTCCACCTCCCCCGCCATCGGATGCGTCGGTGGAGGTGGGAGGTGGGGGCAATTTGTTGTCTTCTTCCCCCCTCCCAGTTGTGTGTTCACAGGAAACGAGTGTTTTAGCAGCATCGGTGGTTTCCAGAAGGAGAAGTCGGGAGGTCAGAGATGAGTCAAGGACGACTGCGGGGTCAACAGCAGCAGGTTCCAGGTTGGCTGTTGCGGCCGACGAAGTTCCAGGGACGTCTGGTGCGGGTGAGTGCACGGTTACTTATTCCACATGTGAATCATCAGATAGTGATAGCACCAGCGTGGGGTCGGATTCCCCGCGTCGCCCGCGTAAGCTGGCCAGGCTCATTGCGCGTCACGTGGCGAAGGCAACAAATAAGGATAAGGTGGCGAGTTCCGCACCTCCTCCCACGGATCCCCCTTTGTTTACTGAAATGGTGCATTGTGCCAATACAGCAGTTACCAGGGGGCTACGTAAGAGGATGAGGGAAAAGATTAAGAAAGGGAAGTACGTTGACATGTTCACCCTTACGGAGGACATGCGGCAGGCCTTTGAGAAGGCCAAAAAGGCAGATGGTATTGGGGAAAACGCCTTTAGGAACTTCCATCAATGGTTAAGGGGCTTTCTGGTTTTTGCGGCCTGCTATGCGGAGACTAGGCCGGCCGAATACCCAAATGTCGTGAAGTATTTGTTTTTAGTACACGAAATGTACTTGAAAACAAAGGGTTACTCCTGGAGGGACTACGACGAAAAGTTTCGTCGCAAGCAGGACGGGAATGCAGTGTTTCCCATGGGTTTCAAAGACGTGGAGGTTTGGTTGGAGGTTACACAGCAGACCAAACCCCCAGGGGAAGTGGTGGCGAAGAAAACAGTGGTGGCGGCATCCCCAGCATCCAAGATAGCAGGAAAGGGCAAATGTTTTGCCTATAATGACGGCAAGTGCGCCAGGGGGGCGAACTGTCGTTTTCGCCACTCATGCAGAGTGTGCGGGGGCAACCATGCAGCTAAGGACTGCTCCGCAGCCCCAGCTGGTAAGTCGACTGACGCCGGAGAAGCCGGTGGAAGTCACAAGTAAGGCGTATTCGCCGATAGTGGTTTCCGAGCTGGGTGGGTGGCTCAGGGGATACCCCGATGCCGAGGCGGCTCGTTTTTTATGGGAGGGTTTCAGTTGTGGTTTCCGGTTGCCCATTAGGGGTTCAGTTCATGTAGTGGCATCTAGGAATTTGAAATCTGCGAGGGATTTCCCCCACATTGTTAAGGAAAAAGTTGTGGCAGAAATTAGGCTGGGACGCATGTGTGGCCCTTTTAGTGTTCCCCCTTTGCAGGGTTTGTGTATTTCCCCGGTGGGGGTGGTTCCCAAAAGCACTCCCGGGAAATTTAGGTTAATACAGCACCTATCACATCCCCACGGGGGCTCGGTTAACGATGCCATACCTGAGGAGCTCTGCAGGGTCAGGTATCAGTTGTTTGAGGAGGCCCTTGGTCTGGTTCAGGAGTGTGGGCGGAACGCATTGATGGCGAAAGTGGATATTGAGTCAGCGTTTAGGTTACTTCCGGTCCACCCAGATTCCTTGCGGTTTTTGGGTTTTAAATTGAAGGGAGAATTCTTTGTTGATAGGTGCTTGCCTATGGGCTGCTCAATATCCTGTGCGTACTTTGAAAGGTTTAGCTGTTTTCTTCATTGGTGCATTCAGGGAGCTTCGGGTTGCCAGGGTATTGCCCACTACCTGGATGATTTCCTCTTCGTGGGCCCTGAGGGTAGTCCTGCCTGCAAGAAATTGTTGGAAACTACGGAGCAGGTTTTAGGGGTGTTGGGGGTTCCGATAGCTGAGGGTAAGACTGAGGGACCCACGCACTGTCTGTGTTACCTTGGGATTGAAATTGACACAAGGGATGGTTGTTGTCGTTTGCCGGCTAACAAGGTCCATAAATGGTTAGGCTTGATAGAGGATTGTCTGGCAAGAAGGAAGGTTAGGTTGAAGCAAGTCCAGTCCTTGTTGGGTTGTTTTAACTTTGCATGCAGGGTTATCCCCATGGGTCGGGCCTTCAGCAGGAAGTTGGAAAGGGCGACCGCTGGGGTCGCCAGGCAGCACCATTCAGTGTATTTGTCCAAAGAGATCAAGGAGGATTTGAGGACTTGGGCCTCTTTTTTGGAAACATTTAACAGGGTGGTGTTGTGGCCAGCTCCTCCTTGCTATAACAGTGCTTTGCAGCTTTTCACTGACGCATCGGGCAGTGTAGGTTTTGGGGCTTTCTTCGGAGTGGAATGGTGCGCGGAAGGGTGGCCTGACTCATGGGTAGACAGGGGTTTCACCAGGAATTTATTACTCCTGGAATTGTTCCCGATTGTGGTAGCCCTGGAGTTGTGGGCTCGGGAGTTAGCGGACAGGCAGGTTGTTTTTCGGTGCGACAACATGGGGGTTGTGCACACCATCAACAATCAAAGGACCTCATGCCCTTTGGCCTTGCGGTTACTTAGGCATCTGGTTCTACAATGTCTGCGCTTCAATGTGGTCTTCTCGGCGTGTCACGTTCCTGGCATCGACAATAACATAGCAGATGCCTTGTCTCGTTTCCAGTGGGTTAGGTTGAGGGAGTTGGTGCCGGATGCAGCGGAAGTAGGTTTACCTTGCCCACCTTATATCTGGCAGATTGTCGAGCCGGTATAGTGGGATTGGCCAGAAATGCCTTGGCGCCTTCCACGCAGAAGGCTTATGACGCGGCTTGGAAGGATTGGCAGGCTTTTCTGAGCAGGTATGGTCAGGAAGGTGAGTCCTTGGAGGATAGATTATGTGTATTTGCCTGGGAGCATTTCCAGGCAGGAAGGGCAAAAGGGGCCATGTCAGCTGCCCTTGCGGGCATTGCTTTCCACTCCCGGATGCGGGGTCTGGAGGATCCCACACGGTCTTTTGTCCTAAGAAAGGCAATGAAAGGTTGGGCGAAAGTGGTTCCGGTGGGTAAAGACGTAAGGCGACCTATTGACTTGGCCTTGTTAAAGGAATTAGTTAGGGTTCTGGCAGAAGTTGGGGAGTCCGGGTACGAAATACTGCTTTTTCGCACCGCGTTTGTTATGGCATTTTTCGGGGCTTTCAGGGTTAGTGAACTGGTTGCCAAGAGCAGGACGGATAGTGAGTCAGGGTTGCTTTTCAGCGAAGTTCAGCTGCGCAGCGACAGTGTGTGCTGCAGAATTACTAGATCCAAGACGGATCAGGTTGGCAGAGGTAAGTGGGTTATTCTGCAGGCTCATGGCGAGGTAGAGATTTGCCCGGTGCAGTTGGCGCGGGCTTACTTGGGGATCCGACCAGTAGCAGTTGGGGGGCAGTTTTTAGTGCATAGTGATAAGGCTGCGCTTTCTAAATTTCAATTTGCTGCCGTTTTGAAGCGCTGTTTGAGTGTGTTGGGGCTCCCGCCTCAGGAGTATGGTACCCATTCCTTTCGGATTGGGTCGGCTACACAGGCTGCGGCAGCTGGGTTGTCCCCAGGGGCGATCCAGGCGCTAGGTCGGTGGAAGTCCGATTCGTATAAGAGTTATGTGAGATTAGATAAATTGTAGTTGCGCCTGTTGCGCCAACCCTAAAACGAAGTTTACTCCCGGTTTTTGAACGACAGCGTTCAGAAATCGTGGGTGTGAAGGTTGTTTTTACTTTTTCCTCCGAGGGGGCCTTTATTCAATTGGCAAACCAAGGTCCACGGGAGGTTTTTTAAGTTTTCTCCTTCACATGGGTTGATTTTAAAGTTTTGTGTTATATATATATATATATATATAGTTACTGACGGTAAGGATTCTTCTTTTTTCAGTTTCAATGGAATCCTCGGGAGAGATATGGCTCATTGGCCATTCTTTCATTTATTGGGCAGGGAGACACCCAATGGGCAGGAGGTCACATGATTATCTGGGAGACAGAACGGTCAGGTGGATAGGTGTGAGGGGCATGCGCTGGGGTGAGTTCTTGAACGAACTTTTCAGGCATGAGAGGAATTGGGGCCGCCCCCAATGGTTGGTCATCCACCTGGGCGGCAATGATATGGGCATGGTCAAAGGAATCGACCTGATTCTAAGTATCAAGTCCGATTTGGTGGCTGTACGGGCTCATTGGCCTGGTGTGAGGATAGTTTGGTCGGAAATTATCCCTCGTTTCCATTGGCGGGGTGCTGTACGGACCTCAGCCATTGAGAAGGCGAGAAAAAAGGTTAACTCTGCCATAGGAGTCTTTGTTAGAGCTATGGGGGGTAGTGTGGTAAGACATCCTTCATTGGTGCTCGATAACGTGAGGTACTATAGAGAGGATGGGGTGCACCTTTCCCCTGCGGGAAATTGCATGTTTCTGGAGGACATCTACCGTTTGTGGGCTTGAATAGTTAAATAGGTTCCTTCCCGGTTAGTTAGGTTTTTTCTTTTGGGGATGGCGGCTGCGGTTAGTTAACCTTTGCGGTGGCGGGAAGTCGCTACCAGCCAGCGGTCAAAGGGGGGCACAAGCGGTCATCGTGGGGCACCATCCCTTTCGTAGGACGGCGGGTGGTCCTTCCCGTGCGGGTGGACAGGGGGCGTTCCCCTGCGGGACCGTCCGCTAAGGGCTCAGCCAGGTTAAGGGGTGGTGAGACCCTCACGATGCAGGTTGTGTCAGCAGGAGGCGGTGGTGAGCCCCTCCTGCAGTTTTTTGCTTTACGTATATCAAGTTGACTGGGCTGGCGTGTTGGTAGCGGCTTAGTCTTTGCCATCCTCCAACCTTTAGTTTAAAAGTTAGGGACTCAAAATCCAAATTTAAACCCAAATTTCTTAGTTAGCTTTCAAGGTCTCAATAAATATTCCTCTGACCTTTTTAAACTTAACCCTTGGTGTCAGTGTGGTTATTTCTTGTACGCGTGGTTTATTTAGTGTCGTCTCAAATTATTTTAGATAAGGTTTTGGTTTAATTTAATGTAAAGGTATTTTAAGTTATGGGCTACTTAAAACTGTGTGAAGGCTGCATAAGCCTGAACACATATAAGAGCCCTGACTTAGGTCAGATAAAGTTCAGGAGTTGAAAAAACTTAGCCTGGGGTTTTCCTGCCTGGATACAAGCTGGGATCAGGCAGGAACCTATCAGGGACTAGTGGGAGTAGCCAGGTAAAGGTTATATAGGGCAGATAATCATGTGACCTCACCCTTCTCTTTCCAGTTTGGAAGCCCTCCCTCCCTCCCCAAGAGCGGGCTCACTAGCGGGATGGTTATCCCAGTGAGCAATTTTTTGGTGTTTTGCAGAAGCGTTTCTGCAAAGAATTTTAAGTTTTGTGGCTTTCCAGCCAGCATGGCGGGAAGTCGCTACCAGCCAGCGGTCAAAGGGGGGCACAAGCGGTCATCGTGGGGCACCATCCCTTTCGTAGGACGGCGGGTGGTCCTTCCCGTGCGGGTGGACAGGGGGCGTTCCCCTGCGGGACCGTCCGCTAAGGGCTCAGCCAGGTTAAGGGGTGGTGAGACCCTCACGATGCAGGTTGTGTCAGCAGGAGGCGGTGGTGAGCCCCTCCTGCAGTTTTTTGCTTTACGTATATCAAGTTGACTGGGCTGGCGTGTTGGTAGCGGCTTAGTCTTTGCCATCCTCCAACCTTTAGTTTAAAAGTTAGGGACTCAAAATCCAAATTTAAACCCAAATTTCTTAGTTAGCTTTCAAGGTCTCAATAAATATTCCTCTGACCTTTTTAAACTTAACCCTTGGTGTCAGTGTGGTTATTTCTTGTACGCGTGGTTTATTTAGTGTCGTCTCAAATTATTTTAGATAAGGTTTTGGTTTAATTTAATGTAAAGGTATTTTAAGTTATGGGCTACTTATATGTGTGCAAGCAGCCAGCATGATGCCAAGAAAGTCTAACAGGTACTCCCAGTTGACTGATGACCAAAGTAGTGTTTATGCAACACAACCAGGGATAAATTCTATTGAAGATGAGATGTTGCCCCTAGCAACCAATGATATTCCACTTTATTTATTTAGCACTTTTTAGAAGATAATAGATAGAGGGCCGGATGCACTCAGCTGCAAAAGTGATAAAATGGAGAGTGATAAACAGCATGCCCTCCAACATGACCCATTCCATTAGGTACAAAATGCTCTGTTGCTGGACTTACCTGCCAGTGGCAGTTGCAGATGTGAGCCTGCAGCACAGTCCAATATTCAAAAAGGGGACACACCTACTGCCACCCCAAACATCACTGTCCTGCACTCACTGACAGTTGATGTGACACCCCCTCTTTGAATTCTGTACTGTGCTGGGCAGCCCCACCTCTGTAACTTCCACTGGTAGAGAAGTCCAGAAACAGAGCATTATGGGCCAGATGTATCAAGATTTCAAAAGTGATAAAATGGAGATTGATTACAGCCAGCCAATCAGCTCCTACCTGTCATGTCACAGACTGTGTTTGAAAAATGTCAGGCAGGAGCTGATTGGCTGGTGGTTTATCACTCTCCATTTTATCACTTTTTAAAGCTTGATACATCTGGCCATTTGTACCTAATGGAATGGGTAATGTTGGAGGGTATGACACAGCCAGCCAATCAGCTCCTACCTGCTATGTCACAGACTGTGTTTGAAAAATGTCAGGCAGGAGCTGATTGGTTGCTATGGGCAACAGTCCATATTCAATAGAACTCCCACCTTAGTAAATGTACCCCATAGAGGGGTGTGCAGCTACAGCTCCTGCCCACTGTGCACTTTTAAATCTTGCAGCCACAGTAGATACAGATGTTTCCTGCTGCACAATTGCCACAGGCGTCAGGCTTCTCACACCGTATGGCGTACTGAGGGTAGATGTATGAAGACACAGCTGTAGAAAGGCACCAATCTCCCTGTATACTAAATGCTACGTTACAGACAGACATGCCGCTTATCATTTAAATCAGTAAAAGCTGCTTGTGCGTCATTCCCTTTCCGTTTTGCGAATAAGAAGCATTTAATGGAAAAAGTTGCACAATAAGGCCCCAGGCTCTAGAGCAGGGGGTGGGGAACCTTTTTTGAGCCAAGGGCCGTTTGTATGGGGAAAAAAATCCTTTCTGGGGCCATATGTAAAAATTTCTCTTAGGGTGCCCATACACGTTACAATTATTGTATACAATATTGTATACAATATCGCATATCATCGCATCTCGGTTTTGCGATAAGATGAGATGAGATGTAGTACAAAAAGTATGTGCAGCACATACTTTTTGTACTACATCTCATCTTATCGCAAAACCGTGATGCGATGAGATGCGATATTGTATACAATATTGTATACAATAATTGTAACGTGTATGGGCACCTTTACAAATTGTCCTGCTGCAGCTGTCCCACGCTCCAGCGGCTGCCGCTGAATAGGACTGACAGTCATCCAATCTCTGTCTTTACAGCTGCCTTTCTCAAGTTTAAAACAGATAATTTTGCTTTCATTTTCTGTTCAGGAGTAATTTGGTCTGTCGAGAGAACTCTAGTGGTCACTGGCGGTACTTCACCTCAGAGGTCAGGCATAGTTAAGCCTTTATATATACATAGATTGGTAAATCCCTATTATATATAGAGACCCTTCAGCTGAGAGTTTGCCGCCCCCTAAATGCAACCAGATGTGACTGTGTTGGAAGTTACAGTGTTTTCAGACCCGTAATTATGTCTCGCTGTATGATCTATGTCTATATACACCCATACCCATGAGATCTCTGATCTCCTGTGTTGTTTGTTGTATATTTATCATTTTCCATCTGCTGAAGACACACAACTGTATATAACAACATGGGCGTTCCCATTAAACCGCTTGGTGTTCCCATGGTAATAAGCCAATGGCGCTGGTCAGCTGCCCGCCCGCTTCCAGCACAGGGCCCTCGCAAATGTAAAGGCCCCCATACACTAGCCGATTTTGGTCAGATTTCAGCCAGATCAGTCGGATCTGGCCGAAATCGGACCAAAATCGGCTAGTTTTGATGCCCCCTCAGATCCGATGCGCGGTCCCGTGCGCATCTGATCTGCGTCGGGTGGTAGGACCTGCTGCACGTCCGACCACCCGACCTGGGACCTAGTGGGGCGGCGCGGCGGTGGAGGGAGCAGGGGGGGCTGGGGACGCTGCGGGGGACACATCTGTGTCCCCCGCTGCTGGGGACGCTGCGGGGGACAGCGTCTGTGCGGCTAGAAGGTAGAGGGAGCAGGGGGGGCTGGAGACGCTGCGGGGGACACAGGCTGCATAGAGCCGGGCAGGGGGAGCCGGCCGGGAGCTGTCAGTAATGAATAAAAAAAAAAAGCCCATACAATGAATGGGCGGCCTGTGATTGGCTGAGCACTCTCTCAGCCAGTCAGCAATTGGCTGAGAGAGCGCTCAGCAGCCAATCACAGGCTGCCCATTCATTGTATGGGCTTTTTTTTTTTTATTCATTACTGACAGCTCCCGGGCCGGCTCCCCCTGCCCGGCTCTATGCAGCCTGTGTCCCCCGCAGCGTCTCCAGCCCCCCCTGCTCCCTCTACCTTCTCGCCGCACAGACGCTGTCCCCCGCAGCGTCCCCAGCAGCGGGGGACACAGACGTGTCCCCCGCAGCGTCTCCAGCCCCCCCTGCTCCCTCTACCTTCTCGCCGCACAGACGCTGTCCCCCGCAGCGTCCCCAGCAGCGGGGGACACAGACGTGTCCCCCGCAGCGTCCCCAGCCCCCCTGCTCCCACCAGCTCCCACCTCTTAGCCCCCCCCCCCCTGCTCCCCGGGTTTTTTACATGTGATAAATCGAGACGATTTATCACATGTAAAAAATGGCACATCAAGTGCCAATCTAATCAAGCTCCCCCGGGGAGCAGCCGGGGAAGCTCAGGGGGAAGTCGGGGGCGACTTGTCCTAAGGACAAGTCGCCCTAGTGTATGGGGGCCTTAAGACACCAGAGGGGTGTCTTACATCTACGAGCACTGTGGAAATAATTGGTACTTATGTAGTATCTGGGCGTCCGATTTAGAAATCGGATCGGATCGCATCGCATCGCATGCGACCAAATCGTATGCGATGCGATGGTCAAGATTTTTCCATAGGATTCAATGTTAAAATGGTCTGAGTCCATTTTAACATAGAATTCAATGGGAAAAAGGGGTCCTTTTCCTTTCCCCACTATCCAAGTGGGCATGGAGTTGGATATAAACCTGTGGCGAGCGTAGCGAGCCACCGAGCCCGAAGCGTGGCGAGCGTAGAGAGCCCCGCGAGGGGACACAGAATACTTTTTAAGAAATATGCGTTCGCTCGCCACGCTTCGGGCTCGGTGGCTCGCTGCGCTCGCCACGCTATATAAAATCAACTCTATGCCCACTTGGATAGTGGGGAAATGAACAGGACCTTCTTAACATTGAATCCTATGCAAAATCGCATCGAATCGCATCGCATCTGATTGTATGCCTTAAGGTAAGGCATACAATCACAAAATCGGACGCCCAGATGCTACATAAGTACCAAATAATTTGATGGTGACCATCGAATGATACCCCCAAGCACGCAAGTTGCGAATGGATGTTTATGAATTTCACAACAACCTGAATGACCTCCTACTAAATCTGTACTATATAGTTTTTCCTGCAGTCTATTTTTCTATTAGACTAAATGGGAGTGCGCATCGAGATCGAATCGGCATCGAATGCTGCTGAAAAACGTTTGATTTTGATTCGATTTGGCCCATATAAGCAAAATTGAATAGAAAAATAGACTAAATCAAACTGTATGTACTGTACACCCTATTATAGAGATG
Organism: Crinia signifera; assembly: GCF_055691185.1. NCBI lineage: Eukaryota > Metazoa > Chordata > Amphibia > Anura > Myobatrachidae > Crinia > Crinia signifera. The sequence continues at coordinate 446,791,007 of NC_139217.1, forward strand.
GGTCGTTCGCGAATGAAGCGGGTCTTTTGGACGGATCCCATAAAAGACTGAGGGGGAGATTTTCTAAACAAAAAATGCGGTAAAAACCCCGTTATCAGGGTTTTTACCGCATTTTGGGATGCTCTAAGCATCCCCCGCCAGGTTAATGCGGCGGGGGGGCATCGCCAGAAAAATCTGTCGATGCCCCATAGAAGCCAATGGGCTTCTACCGCATCCCACCGCCGCCCCGCAACGACCCCCCGCCGAGCTGTCCTTTGCTATAATTATCGCATATGTTAGAACATATGCGATAATTATAAATGCGATGGGCGGCGAAGGGGGGCGGAGATTCTTAGAGAATCTCCCCCTGAGGGAGCCGCCGATCCCAAAAAGGTGACCCGTCGTTCTTTTACTTTCAGTTTCGTTTTTAATTACAATGCATTTGCCTGAGCTCAGCACTGCCACCTGTGGCAGCTTAGATGTACTGACTCCGGAGACGGAGTACAATGCTGTGACTGCAAGTGAAAGAAAGAATAACAAGGCTGCTGCTGCTGCTAGGGATGGCCATCGGTGCAGACGCCATCGATGGTTGCCATCGATGGTGATTCTGCACCCAGCCATCGATCAGTGTTTTACTCGGCCATGTATCGGTTATTTGTGCAGCTCACTGTTTTAAAAAAAAAAAAAGTAAAAAAAAAAAATTGGCAAAAATTTTTTGTAAAACAAATTATGCTTTGTTATTATCAAATTACCCCTTCTTTCAAAGTGATCCGTCGCTCCGTGGAAAGATACGGATCTTTCCACGGACTGATCTGCTGGATCCCAGCTCTCGTTAGTGACCCGTTTTCCACATACTCTCACATAAACGAATAAACGAAAATGAAAGTCTACCTTAACTCCAGCATCTGAATAGTGTCAAATATTAAGTGTACAAAGTCACTTTCATTTTATGATTTTTACATTAAACAGCTTGTAAAGATTATAGACTTTATTTCCTTGGCCAACTCACCCCATAAATCATATGGTTTTTCCACCATAAATCATATGGCTTCCTAGCACTGCTTAGCAACTGTTACACCACCGTGTGGGTTTTTGTGCTGAGACAATAAACAGACAAATAAGAAAAAGTAGAAATATTTTATATATACTGGCTGTAAACTAAATAAAGAAAGAAGTAAGTTAATTGATATTATTAATAATAATAATAATATTAATAAGGCAGGCGTAGGTAAATCTGCAATGAAAGTCCTCTTTTCTGCCAAGTCCAGTGAAAATCACTTTTTTTTATGGTGTTGCAATTTCTAATACACTAAATCACCCTCCAATGGGTCTTCGGGCTTCTCTCCACAGTGCTGCTGTGTGAAAGACATAACCAGCATTCCCCCCGGCCACCAGCATCACTGCACATGTGCAGAGGGAGTACAGGGTCGCAGTCCGGAAGTCCAGGCAGTGGCGGTGATCGTAAAGGGAAGCTAGTATATATGTAATATATAAGCGATCAAGAGGAGGTTTGAGAGCCAGAGTAGAGTCTCTATTGGAATGTGGTTATGACACACATTGAGATCTGAGTGTCCACTAACAGGTACATTGGCGTCGAATCATGGGCATCTGTGTGCCTCCTGGCATCCCTGTGAACTGTACTTGTCAATCAGCATGGTGGTTGGCATTCTAACTTTGCAATAGAGCTGCCCTCCCTGAAAACGACTGGGCACGCCTGCGTTTTCCCTGACACTCCCAGATAGCAGCCACTTACCATCCACAAACGCCGACTTCCTGTCAGTGAAACAGTGGTTGGCGTGTGCTTTGAATTCTGTCGCTGTTTGACATCATGCATGTGTACTGTGATCCGTATGCAAACAAAGTCATTGGATAATTGATCGTCGTGCGATGTCGCACAACAGCAATCAGGGCTGAATAACCCCCAGTATCTGATCCAAAATCAGTGTACTGCAATGCTGTACGGCATTCGCACTCAGCCATCATCAGTCTCTTACATTGCTGTGAAACAGCTGAAAGCTGAAGTCCCAGAGTGGAGAATTGCAGTGAACAAGGTGCAGTGCCGCAGGCGTTAGGGGTGGGGCTGAGCTCTGTGACCTCCGGTTTATGTCATTTTGGTGGCGCTCCCAGCACTCCCCAAGCAGCTCGTTAGCCTCTGCACTTAGAGTGCAGTCTGCACTAAGAGTGACCGTCCCGCTGTAATTGGGACAGTTGGGAGGTATGACTTGCAGACTGTTGTGAGTCAACCAGATCCCGCCTTGGGAATGGTGGTACGCCGGCCCACCCCCCGCTGGGCGCATATATTCGCACGGCACATGCAAATGGATGTTTTATGAAAACATCCACGTTAGTGGGAACCGCCAACATCTTTCCATGGCTGCTGAAATGACCCTGCGCATGAAGGGGTCTGTATGAACGTACCTGAATAAGGTCCTAAGTGTGCTCAGAACTCAGCTTCTATCGTGTACAGTCTGCATTCAGTGTGCACAGCACTCAGCTTGAATCGCGTACAGTCTGCATTCAGCGTGCACAGCACTCAGCTTCAATCGCGTACAGTCTGCATTCAGTGTGCACAGCACTCAGCTTGAATCGCGTACAGTCTGCATTCAGTGTGCACAGCACTCAGCTTGAATCTCGTACAGTCTGCATTCAGTGTGCACAGCACTCAGCTTGAATCTCGTACAGTCTGCATTCAGTGTGCACAGCACTCAGCTTCAATCACGTACAGTCTGCCTTCAGTGTGCACAGCACTCAGCTTCAATCACAGTATGACTTCCTTGAGCCTAAATCATCATCAGTAGCCTTTCCATCTCCTCCGCCAGCAGCAGCCTTTCTCCACTGTCCTGGAGGCCGCTCACACAATTTGCAATGAAATGCATAAATCTTGGGAGGCAGAAAGTCAGCAACTATGGGTCAAGTCATTGTAAGAAGCGCACAGCCGGCCCCCGTGGCATGTCTGGGAGCAGAAACGATGGGGCCAGGGTAGGAGTGCGTGCTGCGTGTTACGTGGCAACTGGAAACTTTTATACCATCTTGGATCTGTGCTGTGTAATTTATTGCAAACTAAGTACAGTACAGTATATCCAGCGACACATAAACCCCCTACTGACACATAGTAAAAAAATACTACGCCAGGATAACCAGAGACACATTAAATCGGAAGGTTGGGGGGGGGGGGGGGGGATATCATTGTTCTTTCCCCTCTACTTAAAACCAATTTACTAACACAATTGTTGGCTTACGGTACATGTACATCCATAGACGTAAATCCACACACTGCTTAGCTTCTATGGGAAGCTTGTGTGCACAAACATGTCAAACTTTCACGCCCCGTTCCTACCCTACACCCGACAAATGGCAGACTTTGGTTTCTATGGGCAACGGTGCATTTGTTCCCCTTTCCCTACAATACTGTCCAGATATATACCCCTCATATTCAGCATCAAAAAGGCGCAGCGTAGGCAGATCAGGGCCTGCTGTAGCCAAACCACATTGCACATTCGTTCATCCAGAGTTTTACACTGTTGGCGAGTCAGAACATTGGGGGGGAAATTTACTAAAGGAAATGTGTAAAAAATAGGTGTATTTGTATCCAGAAATACACTTATTTTTGACATTTACTATCCCGAAAATACGGCAATTCGTATTCGTATTGATAGCACATCAATACGAATAGCTGTATTTTCGGGATAGTAAATGTCAAAAATAAGTGTATTTCTGGATACAAATACACCTATTTTTTACACATTTCCTTTAGTAAATTTCCCCCTGAGAGTCTGAGAAGTACATTTACTAATGCTTTTAAACATTTACTAAATGTGCTGTTGCCCATTGCAACCAATCAGATTCTGCCCATCATTTCTCTATTGCATCCTAGAAAATGCTAGGCAGGATCTGATTGGTTGCTATGGGTTGCGAATTACCCCTCATAGTAACATACCTCCTAACTTCTGGTCTCTGAGTAGCGGCAAAGCCTCACGCGTGTGCCGAAAAGGGGGCATGACCTCGGAAAAAGAGGGCGTGGTCTCACTGGATGAAACTTTCCAAGGCCACGCCCCCGTTTTCTGTCCCTCGGCAGCGCTGAATAGCCGGGACACTGGCTGCCCTGCATTGGAAGTAAGGTATCAGATATCTGAACGCGAGACGTGTTCTCTTTACTGTATACAGTCAACTGGCTGACAAGTCTACGTCGGCAGTGACTAGGTTGACCCCTAACAGTCAACAGTGCCAGGTCAACACCTAAGAATGGTCGACAGACACTAGCTCGGCATTGACAGAAGGTTGACACAAGCCATAGGTCGACAAGAACATGGTTGACACAAGTTCAATACGTTTTTCCTGTTTTTCTTTTACCGACGTGTTTATACTTTATCATCACAGTGGTCGTTGAGGGGGGATATAGTAGTGCTCAAAGAATGTTGACATAGACACACATACAAAAACGTGAAAAACTTGTGTTAACTGTTTCCTGTGTTGACCATGTTAATTTCAACCATTTGCCCGTGTCGACTTTCTGCCAATGTCAACCTAGTGTCTATCGACCGTTCTTAGGTGCCAACTTTCAGTTATTACTGGCTTATGTAGTCACTTTCGATGTAGACACTGTTGACCATCTATACCAGGACCATCTTTACAGTACACTGCAGTATACTTGAATGTTTCTCAAACATAAAAGGGATCCAAAAGTCTACATTGGCTCTGACTGTCCTCTCTCCCTATATAAGTGAGAGTGGTAATTGTTGTCAGAAGACTTCATATAATAATACATACAACATGGACTTTATATAAGCCGTCACTGACAAAACAGCTCTTTATTCAACCACAACGGCTATAATTGAAACACGACAAAGTCCACAGTAAAAACAAACAGTGGTTTCAGGGTTGTCTCCTCCACATTATCCGATGGCGGTTTTTACCGCGTGCCATAATATTTTCTATCTTATAGAGTTACTAATACGTAGCCCAAAGTCATACGTCTAGAAAACATACTGTCATCCTGCCAAAAAGTACTGTCTGAACACACAAAGCATTTGTGATCGAAATTTCCTTCTCGGATAATAAGCTTCTCCCGCAACTGCCAAGGGGTCATGTATGACATATAGATTATCACTCATTAGGGTGCTTGTACCAGATCAGCCAGCAGAACCATTTGGCAGTATATCATATAAAATTGCCAGTTTCTAATGTTCTTTGTTTGATACAATCTTGTTTAATGTGTCAAATTATACTGTAATTAGAATAAATTATTGCTGCCGTTTTTCAAACTTGACAACAACCCCTATTACACAGCTGCTCGGTACAGTGCGAATGTAACGGGTGAGTAATGACATTAAATGACATGAAAATCTATCACTGGCTGTGCGTAACTGAGATGAAGATATATTCCAGCAAGAACTAGAAGGCTGTATTAGTACCTACAATGGTGCACAATTATGTTTGCCACTTTTAGGTGGCTCCAGATGGGGGTGTGATTATTGGCATGACCAATCAGAAGTGGTATGCCCATGTTTGTGGCTTCTGATTGGTCTTTTCACTCACCAGCCATCACCCATATTCAGTATAGACCAGTGGGGGATTTTACATATGGGTTGCAGACAGTGGTGTCTATAGAGGTGGGTTAAAATTTTAAATGAGGGAACCACACCAACTGTCATTCCAAACTGACTCACTGGCAGTTAGCGTTTCTCCTCTATATGAAATTTGGGTACTTATGTATTATCTGGGCTCCCGTGTTAAATGCACCCCATTTTTTCATACCCCTACTATCCAACTACGCATGGAGTTTATTTTATATAGTGTGGCGAGCGCAGCGAGCCACCGTGCCCGAAGCGTGGCGAGCGCAGCGAGCCCCGCGAGGGTATGCGGTCTCATAAGAAAAACGGGAGCCCAGATATTACATAAGTACCGAAATTTAAAATATGCTGCAGGCGCACCTCCTCTGGAACCATCACTGGTTATAAGGCTGAAGCCCCTCCTCCCTGCCAATAAACAGCCAAACTGGCAGTCCCAGAGGTAGGTGTATTGTCAGCCATCCTCGGTACTGGTATTGTCAGCCATCCTCGTGTATTTGAGTGACAGCTGCAACTCCAATATTCAAAACGATGGGCGCCCCCTCAACGGACGAAGGCATGGCGATGCCTGCTCAGGACTGGCAGCTGACGTCACATTATGCCAGCGCCCACCCCATATTCTCCGGATATCGGCCGTTGTAGACTGACTGATTGTCTAATGATCCTGTGTGCGTGCCTCTTTAATACCGTGATGTAGAGAAAAATGCTGGCGTCCGCTATAAAAGCCGGCCTATAAACTCTTTTACGAGCTGTGTTGTTTATTTGAACAGAGTAGATCCCTGTAATGGTGCTTGGCACTGATAACTGAGAGTCATCAAGCCCTCAGTTCTGTGGATGCCATTACAAGTTATGGTTATGTGATCACAACCTCAGCTGTCTCGCATATATTGCAGTGAGAGGATCATGAGAGAGATCTTACTCTTCACACTTACTAGAGATTAACCGCAACGATGTTACTCCAGGCTCATCAAAAAGGAACCCTGAAGTGTTGTCGCTGTTATTAAAGTGATATATATATTTAATGGACAACATTAAGTAGCAATGGATCTTCCTTGTACATGATAACGCACACACAAGGGTGCATCTGCTATCATAGTACATGCTGCATTGGTACTAAGACGTAATAATATCTGACACAGTGAACATGAAGCTACCAGATGAGACTTCTGAGAAAATCATCTCGGATTTGCGTTCACACACCGGAGAAGATGATGTCATTTCTGCAACACTCGTCCCATTCGGAAGCGGAAATATATATTGTTCAAGACAATTTTTTCATAATAACGATACCAAAATGATAGGATTCCGTATATAAGGTCAAAAGGGTTACGGTCGTATTGTCGACCCATCTTAGGTCGACAGTCATTAGGTCGACACTGTTGGGTCGACAGACAACAAGGTCGACAGTGTTCTAGGTCGACATGGGACAAGGTCTACAAGGTTTTCGGCCGACAAATGCGCTAGGTCGACATGGGTCAGGTCGACAGGTTGCGAGGTCAACATGGTTTTTTTCACTGTTTTTTGAGCCGACATGTGCCGACAGGCAGTATTTTATGCCCTTCCATCCACTAGGGCGTGGTGGGAGAATAAGCGAGGCACCGTGCCTGAAACATTGCGAGCGATGCGAGGGGCTGCAAATGACTTCCAACTGTGTCCATGTCGACTGTGTTGACAATCAGGTAAAAAAACTGTGAAAAAACCCATGTCGATCTAACACGTGTCGACCTAAACCCATGTCGACATTGTCCCATCTCGACCTAGACACCGGTCGACCTAATGTCTGTCGACCTAAGTTGGGTCAACAATACGATCCACACCCAGTCAAAAGTCACCATGTCAACATTCAGAATGTCAATATAGTGACAGACATGTAGACGTACAGTGTTTCAACACTGATGAAATGTCTAAATGGTCACTACGTTGACACTAGGGATGCCAATCCCGGGGCATTTTTTCAATCCCGGGAATCGGGATTGAAAAATGCTCAATCCCGGGATTCCCGGGATCCCGGGATTGGCATGCCTAAAAAAAAAAATGCCCCTGTGCCCCCCACACTAACTGACTCTTGGGGAGGGGGGCAGGTGGCAGCGGTGCGTGATGCGGGTGGCCTGGCGGCAAGCAGGTGCCAAGGCCACACACTTACTTTTGGGGAGTGCCAAGCGGGGGAAGCAGGCGGCAGGCGGCTTAGGTGAAGAGGCAGGCAACTGCAGGAGGCCCGGCGGCTAGCAGATCCGACGGTGGGGATGTCCGATGTAGTGCTACTGCCTGCGCAGCGTGACCTGTGACCTAATCACGCTGCGCAGGCCGTACGCCGGGACAGGGAAAAGCCGGGCAGCGTCTGAGCGAGTGCTCAGACGCTGCCCGGCATTAGACTGCGCATGCGCAGTCTAATCCCGAAATCCCGGGATTGGATACTCCAATCCCGGGATTGAAATCCCGGTCATTTTGGGGCCAAATCCTGGGATCCCGCCGATCCCGATCCCGGGATTGGCCACCCTAGTTGACACTACATTGACAAGCTATTTCTCAGGTAACCCTGAATTTACTCTAATATCAATTTTTGGTACTTATGTATTATCTGGGCTCCCATGTTAAATGCACCCCATTTTTTCATACCCCTACTATCCAACTACGCATGGAGTAGATTTTATATAGTGTGGCGAGCGCAGCGAGCCACCGTGCCTGAAGCGTGGTGAGCGCAGCGAGCCCCGCGAGGGGACGCGGTCTCATAAGAAAAACGGGAGTCCAGATATTACATAAGTACCCAATTTTTATTTACATTGTTGACATTTTGTACATGTATTTATTTATAGTTTCTTATATAGTGCAGCAGATTCCGTTGCGCTTTACAATTGGAAACAACAGTGATACAACAAACTGGGTAGTAACAAACCGACAGAGGTAGGAGGGCCCTGCTCGCAAGCTTACAATCTATAGGGATAAAGGGCGGGATGAACTTAAACAAAAATGCGGCATAAGCCATTAGTATCGATGCGGTTGGGGGTGATAAGAGGCGGCGGATGTTAGACCATCCCGCCCTATAGGAGGGACGCATAAGGATAGGAATCTATCAGTCCCACCAGAGTCCTAGACAGTCCTGATGGGATTCAATTACATATGAATGCTAATGTGCACACCAACATTGACAGTTGACCTTGCAGTGCCGACATTATGGCGTTTGACACATCGACTGTGGACATAGCGAACGCACACCCAAAGTAAATGCTGTGAATAAATCTTGATAGGTTATTACCTATTACAAATATGAGCTCTCACAGGGCCATATCTATGGTGCACAAGCAGTGCCGCCGCACATTGCCCTGGGGGTGGCATCATCGTAGGCACATGGCACTTGCATGTGTCTTGGTGCCTGAAACGGCATCCTGCAGCACTTTTGAAGAATAATCCTACGGCCTGTTGAGTTGCCTTTGAATGTTTCCCAGTGCTGGTAGCCCCACCCCCTAGGTGTGACATCGTAAGACTATTTTAGCCCGGGACTTACTCGGCGGCTGTGATAGAAGCAGGCTGATGGCGGATGGATCTGACATCACACTCCTTCTCCTAAACCGCCTGCATTTTCCTGAAACTCCTAGAAAATGGCGGGTTAACACCCGCAAACGTCGGCTTCATGTCAGGATTGCCTCGCGCATGCATACTATGGACGGACGCCTGCGTGGTCTATCGATAATCGCCTGGCCTGCAAATGTGCAGCCGTGCCATCAGGTCTGAATTAGGCCCATTGTGGCATCTGGCAGGACCTCTCCCTGCACTCCACCACCCCCCATTCTGCTGCCGTTATAATGGGTGCCGTATAATGGCCCAACAGTCAGTACTCCAACATCGGAATCCCAACCGGTTAAATACCCGACAGTCAGAATCCCGACTGAGAGGGGCTATTCTCCCTCCTGGGGGTCACGACCCCCCATAGAACCTGTGGCGAGCACAATCAGGGGCTTCATTGCGCTTGCCCCCTGTCGCAGTAATGGCGGTCAGGATTCCAATGTCATTATACTGACCGTAGGAATACCGACTCGGCCCGCCATACCACACCTGATTTGATGTGGTGAACAAAGTGTTCTTCAATTTAGGTCAGTACTGTAGTAGTAGGTCTGCATGGGCCTGGAAATAAATCTATTATGGCGGCAGACTATGATGTGTGAAGAATGATAGACAGAGGTCATGTGCCAAGAGACCGTGTTTGTTCTATTAATTGTTTACCCAGACATCCAAGTTTTGTGGCCAATAAAGTTTGGTTGGTTGGAATTGTGTGGTAATGTAGGTAAACGCACCAGCAGTCACACAAAGTTTATCTGAGATACATTTAGCTTAAAAGAAAAAAAAACTGCAAGCTCAGCAACATCGATAGTTGTGAAAGGGAGAAGAGGATCGTGCCCCAAAGTAATTAACAAATGGTTACAAAGGAAAGGTCACTGCAGTGGGTATGTGCATTTAATTTTTTTGTAATTCAAACTGTCTGGTTTAAATGTTTTAAATTAATTATATTTTATATTTAAAAAATTTTATTCAAAATGTTCACGCGCCTTACGCAGTGCAGTGTGTCAGGTGCTTGTGTATAACACGCTTCCCTTACGTGATGCCCTCGGCCCTGCCTCCAAGCCTGCCCGCTTCTTTAGTAGAGTTAACTAGTTGTTGTGCCATCTCCACATGCAGTCGTACTGCTGCTGCGGTGCCGAGTTTTACCTGGTTATAGGCTCCTGTCAAGTTATACCCATCTCTAGGGAAAAAAATTTGCACTGTCACTGACCCCCACGGCCATAACTCACAGAGCCGGTCCTGGTTTAAAAAAAATCAGGGAACAAAACATGTAGGGGTCCCCTGGATTTTTATTAAACCAGCACCAGTATTCAATAATTTTAGTGTTTATTCTAGCACCCGCTATCTTTGAAGACCCATGCAGTTCCTCTTCCCTGCCTGGGGTGTCGTTGTCTGCTGTGGTGTTTCTAGGACAGGTTTGGTTTGCAGTGCTGATATACAGACCACACTGTGCTAGAAGCACTACAGCAGACAGCGACACCCCAGGAAGGATAGAGGAACTGCATGGGTTTTCAAAGATAACGGGTGCTAGAATGAACACTAATTTTTACACTGAAGTCCTTGCAGGCTTCTGCCAAATATGGCTGGAAAATGAGGTGTATTGTCCAGCCGTATTTGACTGGCAATTAGCGGCCGTATCCCGCTAATTAGCATCCGTATATTACATACGGCCGCTTAGTAAATTAGGAATCACCATTCGAATGAAAGTTGTAATCATTCGATGGCATACATTCATAAATACAAACTCGAATGTGCCATGAATACGAATTTACATATTTTTGGCATAGTAAATGCCGAAAATACGTATAGGCAGTCGTATGTCCATACAAAATGCCTACAAATACACCTAAAATAGGCGTATTTGCGTTAGTAAATTTCCCCCATAGTCTCTGTCCTGTCGGAACTTGAATTGGTTTCCTTGGCACCTGGACTAGCCCCTGTTCCTCTTTCCCTTCTCAGTGCGCCAGGACACAGCTGTACAGAAGACACATTAATCTAGCACAGGAGGAACCAGTCAGAACCTCGGATCAGGATAATGATATGATGGTGGCGCGTAGGGTGACCAACTTTCCAAAGGGCCAACCCGGGACAGGGGGTCGCGGGGTCGACAAACACCCCCCCCCCCTCAGGAAAGTCGGGGGTTAGGGGGCAGCAGCCCTTCCGAATTTTTGGGGGGATATGAAGTACTTTTAGCGTAAGCTATATAGTATATAATGGGATTTCCATTCCCAATCCCAGGACTTGCCCTATACTAAGGGCCTTAGTGACTAAGGCCCTTAGTATATGGCTACTGGCTAGGCCTGGGGTTGGGAATGGAAATCCATTATATACTGACTAATGCATCCTGATCCGATCCAGACAGTCCAGAGTCCAGACCAGTGCAAAAACTTTCAGCATAGCCCCCTTAGTCAGTATAATAAGGGTAGACTCTCACAGAGTTAGACTAACCCTGCCGCATATACAAAGCAGCGCACACAGGCAGGGGGCACACTCAGCAGCACACCGTCGTAGACTGACAGTCAGCAGAGAGTCGACTCACAGCCTCGCAGGCTCCAGCCTCCAGCAGCTGTCGGGTCACCGCCACCACCACGCCTTCAGTATGTCACCTCAGGCCAGTAATGCTGCCTGACCGCACCCACCCTGGCTGGCTGCACAGCATTACTGGGAGTGTGGGAGGGGACGAGGTCACGCGGTGGCCGAACTAACCAATGATGGGGAGGCGGCGGTGCACACCGCGTAACAGCTTCCCCTCCCACACTCCCAGTCTAATGCTGTGCAGGAGAGCTGCCCGTCACAACCAACAATTTTATTTAGTTAAAATGGGACTTTCCGCGTCCCGGCTGGGTTTGGCCGGAACGCGGAATTTAGGAGGTCAAAATCAGGACAGTCCCGGGCAAACCGGGACGGTTGGTCACTCTAGTGGCACGTGAAGAAGTTGAACACGAAGGGCAGAAACTAAGACAGCCAGTTGTAAAAGGAAACCTATAAATGGTACAGTATATACCCGCTGTGCCCTGCTGTAAAACCATCTATGGGGCGGAAAGCTAGAAGTCATGTATCCTCTGCTCTTATCACTTAGCAAAGCACCGACTTCCTGTAAGGATTTATTATGAGAAGCGTTTAATTATCTTGAGTCATTTCGCCTTGAATCAACACAACACAGAATGCTGGGGCCGGCATTCAGCGGCTATTAGTTACATTGTCCGAGCTTTCCCACTAGATTGTGAGCACGGAACTCCCAGGCCTTCGTTCTCACGTCTGCAATTATTTTGTCTACCTTATACTTCGTGCTTTGTACATCCTCTGCCTTCCCCACTGCCTGGCACTGCTTGCAACATACAAATTAAAGACCATATAACAAGGTGTACACATAAGGCGATGTGTGTACCCGGCAACCTCCTTAACTACGAGGATGCGCTCAAACACTTGCCGATTCCGAATGCACGGAGCAGCAGCGGGGGAAGGGGAGGTGAGTGTGGGGACTAGCAATATCCTTCGTCATCCTGCATTCACAAACAACAGAAGACATCGCTAACGACCATGCATCGTTAACGATATTGGGGAATATTCAATCTCTGCCGATATATCCGACAGCGGAAACATCGGAAGTTTAGTATACAATCCCAGGCTGGACTCACCTGCTTACAGACCTGCCTCCCTATGGAAGCGAATCTGTGTTTTCGGAAACGGACGTGTATTGTCGACAAAACGGTTGCTTTATCGCCGTTCCATGGACTTTCTGCCGCTCAACAGACGGAACATGGAATTCTGGCTGTCGAGTTGTAGTCGGAAGAAAAGAAATGGCCCGGTATTCCGACTGTCGGGACGTTTCCGACATTGAATACCCCCATAGTGCGCACACACTCGCTGATGCTGGTGGGGAAGGAGGGAGACCGTGGGTGCTAGCATTAATCTACGTTATCCTGCAAGGACAGAGGGCATCATTAACAACACGCATGAGCACACGTCATTAACAATATAGTGCATACACACTGGATGATAGACAGGAACATGTCGTTCTGACATGACGTTATCGTGCATATAGTAGTGTGTACACACTTTAAGGCAGCTTACAGGGCTGCTGACAGTGGGCAATGGAAGTGGTTGGCGGCTGACGTTGCATCATCACAGATTTTTGAAGAAAACCAAAACATTTCCAGTCGCTCCTGCTTATCCTGCATTACAGAGATGAATGAGGGCACTGTATTGGTTAGCAGACGGGCCAGAAAAAGTGCAACCACTCTCTAGACCATACATATTTTACAACCACCGAGGGGGCAGTATACTGAAAAATGCGCATGTACTGTACAATTTCTTAGGAAAGCATTTCATTGCTAACATACAGTGGGGAGATTCTCTAAACTAAAAATGCATTTTGGGATGCTCTAAAGATCCCCCGCCAGGTTCCTGCGACGGGGGGCATCGCCAGCTTCTACCGTGACCCACTGCCGCCCCGCACCAACACCCCCCCCCCCCCTCACCTGTGTCCGAGCAGCATAGATCTGTGCTGCCCGGACCTGTGACCTCCTCCTCCCTGCACTGTAATCCTCTGCCGGGTGCAGGGAGGAGGAGAGCCACCCCCCCCCCCTGCAGCAGCACCACAAGCCGGGTACGGGAGGGAGGGGGGAGCCGCCGGGACCCATTGGCTCACCGCAAAGTACAGCTCTTAACGCAAGAGCTGTCCTTTGCCATAATTATCGCATCCCGCCCAGTATACTTTGCACAGTAATCTGCCATTTAATATAATGAAGTCATATAATATTTATATTAGATTCTAAATTGGTATAGAATGGATACTGTACATTATGTAATCACTCACAAACGGCTCTTATTCAGGGCAGCCAACCAGAGCCTGCGTACCGCAAGCCATTCTGATTGGCTCACCACCAGGTGCCACATATTAATTGGCTACTAGTGTCCGGATGTGAAGCAGCCTTCGCTCTGGGAGCAGGGCTTTGTTCAGCCACTGAGCAGGCAGCACAGCGGAGGGGGTTGCGGTGGGCAAAATTATACCCCTTTTACACCAAAATCCCTGGTCAGACCCTGGTCTTTGAACACAGAAGTTTCCAGGGTTGGACCCAGCTGCATACCCCATTTACACAGCACTGTGACCCAGGTCGAACCCCGGTCTGCACCATTTACACTGAACCTCGGTCAGCCCTGCTTTTCCCTATGGATGACATTAAAAATTTCCATTTTAGGACTGATAAACTGCCATCCAACCTTCCCTCAATGATTTAAAATACAAATTAAAAGACCTGACAAGTTAGCATTGAAAAATGTTCGTTTGTTTATTTTGTAAATATTTAAAAAAAAAGTTATATTCAGTGCTCAAGGACACATAGCGGTGATTTCTGTGTGCACTGCGCGTATCCTTCCTGGCTGCTGTCTTTTGCCACTGCAGCGCACTGTGGAACTCATGGTGCTGATTTACGTAAAGGCGTCCAGCACTTCTGGTATCCTTTCAGCACTACCTGGATGTCTCAACCTGGGTTGGTACCATTTACACCACCCACGACCCAGGTCCAACCAGTGTTCAACCCTGGTCAGGACCTGGGTTACTCGACCTGGGTTGGCCCCTTTTACACCAATTCTGACCTGGGTCCAACCTGGGTTTTTGCCTTGGTGTAAAAGGGGTATTAGTGGCCTGTGCCCTTCTCTCTCTCTCAAAGAGGCCGGTACTGGGACAGCTGTATATACAGCACCCCCCTTATGGCGGCCCTGCTCTTATTTATCTGATCTCGATACAGCAACACCAAAATACAATGGACTTGCCAAAACCAACACTAAAACATAGCAATACTGAATACTGTACATAATAAATATATATATATATATAAATATATATATACACACACACACACACACACACACACACAGTATCTATATCTCTGTATATCTGTAATCATACATCAGAGAGAGACATACAGTACAATTATAATATTATAACGGTTGGTACCTAATAATAGTAAATATAGAACTAGGGTAAATGTACAAAAACCTCCGATCAACTAATCAGATTCTGTCCATCATTCTCTAGGATGCAATTCCGAAATGATAGATAGAGGGCCAGACGTATCAAGCTCTAAAAAGTGATAAAATGGAGAGTGATAAATAAACAACCAATCAGCTCCCACCTGCCGTGTCACAGGCTTCATTTGGAAACATTACAGGTAGAAACTGATTGGCTGGTTATTTATCACTCTACATTTTATCACTTTTTGAAGATGACATCTGGCCCTGAATTTGATTGGTTGCTATCGGTAACATCCTATCTTTTCATTTTAGAAATGAAAAGATAGGATGTTACCGATAGCCCCCCCCCCCCTTATTATAATTACTTCTACACATTGTACACAAAGCTTACCTCCAGTTGTATGGACTCTACACAGGATTCCAGGAGACATGGGGGGAAGAATACTGAGGAACAGTGACAGAATCTGCAGGGGAAAGAAAATAACTCAGTATCACATACACAATGGAGAGAGCTCAACAAATAGATCTATGTCTTATTATCATTATTCTTTGTACAGAAGCTACACTGCTCTGTAACATGAGTCACACACATGCCACAAGCAGAGCTTCCATTCAGTTCCATAAAGGAGACAACGCAGCGGGGGGAGTATCCAACCTTCTACAGAGGACAAGTGGGGAAGGTCCCCATAGCACTTGAAAAATGATTACTATCAGCTGATATAGGAAAGCTGTAGGCAACGTCTCCACCGGTCCTCTTTAGAAGGTAATATAATGTAACATTGGGCCCGATTCATGTTTCTATGGAGTTGCAAAAGCTGCAAGGATCCGACTGCTGCCCCCTCTCCACCCTGAACACTGCGGGATGTCAATACCACACGCCTCTTTCTGCACCTGCGCACGCACTCAAACATCGGATCTAGACGCAAACCATCGGTTCTGCCTACAAATATAAATCAGGAATCTGGAAACTGAACGGCCTCTGTCATCTTATGTACAAGCAGTTCTGTAAGTGCTGACAAGATTGCTTTATTGGATATAGGAATACTCATGTCTAACATCTGAAATTACTCATGTTTAAATAAGAACATTTATATATAAGGCGCCATAAAACTACAACGTGTGACAGATGGTACCACTCATCATAAAAAAACCACACACACAGAAGATACCCTAAGAATTCGCTTATACACGAGGGTGGATCAATAAGTACCCGTGTAGGAAGACAGGTGGCGTTGCTGAGGACAATTGGTATTACAATCGTGTACTACCATCTGTCAAACAACGCCATACCAAATTTCACATTGATTCATAGGTTAGTTATTTTTTCCACCACAACAATGCACCCGTTCCCTCATCTGGAATTGTTGCGGCCAAATTGCATGAATTGCGCTATGAGTTGTTGCCTCATCCACCGTACTCGCCCGACTTGCCTCCCTGCGACTTCTTTCTGTTCCCTAACCTGAAAACTTGGCTTGCAGGAAAAAAATTCAGCTCAAATGAGGAGGTCATCGTCGAGACAGAAGCCTACGTGATTTTGATAAATAGAATTTTTTAAAGGGTTTTTAAAGAGGTTTGGTCGCATCAGAACCGGGCAGTTTGGATGGGATTGCATGCATATATATCGTATGCAAAAGGCCGGAAAGTCCTGGGGCAGCTCAAGTGTAAATCGCGGGTGACTTCTCCTCTCGGAGACTTCGCCCTAATGTATGCCCAGCTTGAGGACGTCCAACCAAGTGCTTTGTGAATAACACCGATCCAAGAATAATACAGCGCCGTATTGTAAAGGGTTGTGTCCCGGTTCTAACCCGTATTGAAACCGTGTTCAAAACCTTGGTCCAGACCCGGGATTATGGTGGAAACGGGATAGTATCACCCTTATGCTAGGAAAACCATATAATGTTTTAAAATTGTTATATTTTGCTGCATTCATTTGTTCCATCCATCTCAAACCCTATTAAACGTATTGTTGTGATCATGAATTAGTTAATTAGGGATATCACATTTTTTAAATATATTTCTCAAGACGGCAAGCCCAGGAGCACTTCATTCTTCCAGGCAATCCTGTAGTATGGATCCTATCCTACATTTCAGAATGTTGCAGAACAAGCCACTGACACTGAATTTGAACATATAACCATGGTAATAAACAAGAGATAGAATTTGGTAACATGTTTATACCAGTAGACACTACACACAACACGCCTGTTGCGGGTATTTCAGATATCCTTCATAATAAACAGAAAACTCGGCTGATCCCCGCAGCCCATAACCCCCCCCCCCCCCCCACCACAACCCCGACCGTGCAAGTGGAAACATTTACCCTGGCGACACAGCAAATGTGATAGTAACACGCCTCCATCTTCATATCTGACATGTCATAAATCTCCCAGCAAATGTTTTCTGAATAATGTACAAGAAATAGATGAATAGTCTAGAAAGGGGCGCAGGACACGATGTTCTTGTTTCAGCCCTGGATACCTGAGGTTATTTCTCTATACATCTTACAGTACTGTACAAAACAGCGAAACATGCCGGCCGCACTTCACACTAATCCTTATATCTAGAAAAGTGTTTAAAGTGTTTATTTGTATTTTGTTTATATTTGTTTATCTCTAGATTTCGGCTGCATTCATGCTTTCCATACAACTGTTCTATAACTACAGTATATAATTATCCTTCCTGCTGATTTGACTACAGTCTGTAAAGTCTGTCCATGCTTGGGAAATAGCAGTGCCGAAACAGGATATGTACCTGTCGCCTTCTCACAGATCTTCTACCTGTCGCCTTCTCACAGATCGCAGTTCCTCTACCTGTCGCCTTCTCACTGATCTCAGTTCCTCCACATGTCGCCTTCTCACAGATCGCAGTTCCTCTACCTGTCGCCTTCTCACAGATCACAGTTCCTCTACCTGTCGCCTTCTCACAGATCGCAGTTCCTCTACCTGTCGCCTTCTCAAATATTCTCTACCTGTCGCCTTCTCACAGATCCTCTACCTGTCGCCTTCTCACAGATCACAGTTCCTCTACCTGTCGCCTTCTCACAGATCCTCTACCTGTCGCCTTCTCACAGATCTCAGTTCCTCTACCTGTTGCCTTCTCACAGATCGCAGTTCCTCTACCTGTCGCCTTCTCACAGATCTCAGTTCCTCCACATGTCGCCTTCTCACAGATCGCAGTTCATCTACCTGTCGCCTTCTCAAATATTCTCTACCTGTCGCCTTCTCACAGATCACAGTTCCTCTACCTGTTGCCTTCTCACAGATCCTCTACCTGTCGCCTTCTCACAGATCACAGTTCCTCTACCTGTCGCCTTCTCACAGATCGCAGTTCCTCTACCTGTCGCCTTCTCACAGATCACAGTTCCTCTACCTGTCGCCTTCTCACAGATCACAGTTCCTCTACCTGTCGCCTTCTCACAGATCAGTTCCTCTACCTGTCGCCTTCTCACAGATCCCAGTTCCTCTACCTGTCGCCTTCTCACAGATCCCAGTTCCTCTACCTGTCGCCTTCTCACAGATCACAGTTCCTCTACCTGTCGCCTTCTCACAGATCCCAGTTCCTCTACCTGTCGCCTTCTCACAGATCACAGTTCCTCTACCTGTCGCCTTCTAACAGATCACAGTTCCTCTACCTGTCGCCTTCTCACAGATCTCAGTTCCTCTACCTGTCGCCTTCTCACAGATCGCAGTTCCTCTACCTGTCGCCTTCTCACAGTTCCTCTACCTGTCGCCTTCTCACAGATCGCAGTTCCTCTACCTGTCGCCTTCTCACAGATCACAGTTCCTCTACCTGTCGCCTTCTCACTGATCGCAGTTCCTCTACCTGTCGCCTTCTAACAGATCACAGTTCCTCTACCTGTCGCCTTCTCACAGATCTCAGTTCCTCTACCTGTCGCCTTCTCACAGATCGCAGTTCCTCTACCTGTCGCCTTCTCACAGTTCCTCTACCTGTCGCCTTCTCACAGATCGCAGTTCCTCTACCTGTCGCCTTCTCACAGATCACAGTTCCTCTACCTGTCGCCTTCTCACAGATCACAGTTCCTCTACCTGTCGCCTTCTCAGATCACAGTTCCTCTACCTGTCGCCTTCTCACAGATCAGTTCCTCTACCTGTCGCCTTCTCACAGATCACAGTTCCTCTACCTGTCGCCTTCTCACTGATCGCAGTTCCTCTACCTGTCGCCTTCTCACAGATCACAGTTCCTCTACCTGTCGCCTTCTCACAGATCTCAGTTCCTCTACCTGTCGCCTTCTCACAGATCGCAGTTCCTCTACCTGTCGCCTTCTCACAGTTCCTCTACCTGTCGCCTTCTCACAGATCGCAGTTCCTCTACCTGTCGCCTTCTCACAGATCACAGTTCCTCTACCTGTCGCCTTCTCACAGATCATCAAGAAGATAATGCTGCTTTCAGACCGCATAACTGGCTTTGACCCTGTATTTGAAAACGTTTCCAAAAATGGGTCTGCCAGGTAAAACCCCTATCACACCGCATCTCTTTAATGGTATATTACCGCTTAAGTGCCTTTTTTTGACACTGGCAGACCCGTTTTTGGAAACTTTCCAAATACAGTGTCAAAGCCAGTCCGGTCTAGGCCGCCCCTCCCTCCCCCCCTGCGGGTTAACACACACACACAACCTGTGGGTTAACACACACACGCACACCCTAGGGCTAACACCCCCCCCCCCCCCCCAATGTGCTTAAGACCCCCCCCCCCCATTGAGGATCCCGGCAGTATGTACGGATGCGCTTATAAAAAAAAAATGACTTTCAGAAAATGGCTGCCCCCATACGAAAGACATTTTTTTGAACAGGTTTTCCTATGAGGCAGCCATTTTCCGAAAGACACCTTTTTTTATAAGCGCATCCGTACATACTGCCGGGATCCTCAACGCAGGTGGGGGGGGGGGTTCTTAAACACATTGGGGGGGTGTTAGCCCTAGGGTGTGTGTGTGTTAACCCGCGCGCGGGGGGGCAGGGGGCTCCAGGGGGTGAAACGCAGTGAATATTTAATGAGCACTCATTAAATATTCACTGCGCTGAGTCCGCTCGTTGGCTGAGTCCTAAATACCGTTTCAGACCCGATTTTGATGCCAAAATACCGGGTCTGAAACGGGTAGGACCCTCCATTTTAACCGTTTTAAAGTAACTTTGTATCTGGAACAAACCATGTTGCAATGGGGCAAATAAATTTATATTTTTTTCTGTGCAGGGTAAATACTGGCGGCTTTTGCATGTACAGTAGCCCTAAAATGTTAGGCAGCTTTATTTTTTACACTGCATTTTGCAGATTTACTAAAGGTAACACCACCGCAATCTATACACAATTGTGAAAAAAAAGTAGAATAGTGACTGAACATCTGTGTCATTTCTTCTTATAGAAAACAAGGCATCTTTTGTATAAGGTTAGCACTGCACATTTCTCTTCCCAAATGTTAGGCAGCCCTAAACCTCTAAGCCTGGGTCGGTAGTGTAAAAAACAGGGGTACAAGAGTCCAGGCCTGAGAGTTCCTTCATGTACACTCTCGTGAGAATGAATAGCACCGCTCTGATTGGTCAGAATGCGGTAAACTCTCATGTTCTGACCAATCAAAGTGATCCCATTTAAACTATGTGCATGATTTTTTTTTTTTATATAGCAGCCTGAATAGATCCCATCGCTTACAACTCTTTACTTTTAAGACGGTATGCAGCCAATAGGTCAACAGGCCATATGATGATACAGGAAAAAGACCAAGATACCTTAGGTAGATATGGTCAAAAGGTTGACACGTGCAATAGGTTGACATGGGAAAGGCTGGCACGAACATTTCACATTTTTTTTCCAAAAAAGGTGGTTTTGCATACTTTACCATCCAGGAGGACATGGAGAAGGGTTATAATAGTGTGCCCGAAGCATGTGAGGGGAGGCGGTACACACCTTTTCCATGTTGACCTATTGCTTTTGTTCGGAATATTACTGGAGGTTATGTGGAGGTTCAGGAATATGATAAGCTTGAACGATTCCATAAGTTTCTGAACCTGGCACTTTGCAACTCTTGCCCTAAGTGTATGAGTTTTTAGTTACATATCAAATGACGGAAGTTACTTTGAACTACAGTGACGTGATCTGACACATGCGAGGTCAGTGAAGTTCCAATTCTCAGTATAAGGTATGGCATTTGTCCATACATCTGGGTAGAATGTTCCTGCTACATATTGCATGTAGATATGGTGAGCATTCTAGCACAGAGGTCTGATGAGCGGTGGTCATTGAACGTAATGCTGTTGGAAGCACAACTCCCAGTACTTGCTTTAGACACATTTTCACAGGCCTACGTAAATGAAATATGTCATTGCAAGACCAGAACAAATGGCTCACAGTGGTGCCCATGGCAATGTACAGTACATCTGATTTCAAGCCTTCATTGTACAGTATCTCTGAATTATTAGATGATTGCATGAACACATTTTAACATCTGGAACCAGTAACCCACTCTAGGACATTGTGGTTCTCACAGTATTTATAATCCTATAGAATAAAGTAAAGCACCTGCACTTGATTTATGCATAACATGAATGCCCATCTCTCTCTCTCTCTCTATAGTATAAAGCTAACTACTCCTCACCCCTATGAGGTCACTAGAGGTCACTCACAGAACCAAATTACTCCTTTGTGTGCAAAAAGTTGTCATAACAGAAAGTGAAAACCATTTTTGCAAGGACGCTGATCTGTTGCAACCTTATTGTATAAAGTTGTCAGCAACGGGCCAAGGCCCAGGGGCATCATGGGGGTCTGGTGACATACAATGTATACTTTATATACCTCCCTCGCTCCTGAAATGGGGAGTGTCCTAACATAAAAGAGAGAGGTCTTAAGAAATGCCGATGACATTACTCTAAGTGCATTCCCAGCATCCCCGGAGATGCTGGGTTACTCCAGGAGACTAGCGCCTACACTGAACACTTCACCTCTGGGGCAGATCCCTGGAGATGCTGGGTTACTCCAGGAGACTAGCGCCTACACTGAACACTTCACCTCTGGGGCAGATCCCCGGAGATGCTGGGTTACTCCAGGAGACTAGCGCCTACACTGAACACTTCACCTCTGGGGCAGATCCCCGGAGATGCTGGGTTACTCCAGGAGACTAGCGCCTACACTGAACACTTCACCTCTGGGGCAGATCCCCGGAGATGCTGGGTTACTCCAGGAGACTAGCGCCTACACTGAACACTTCACCTCTGGGGCAGATCCCCGGAGATGCTGGGTTACTCTAGGAGACTAGCGCCTACACTGAACAATTCACCTCTGGCGCAGATCCCCGGAGATGCTGGGTTACTCCAGGAGACTAGCGCCTACACTGAACAATTCACCTCTGGCGCAGATCCCCGGAGATGCTGGGTTACTCCAGGAGACTAACGCCTACACTGAACACTTCACCTCTGGCGCAGATCCCCGGAGATGCTGGGTTACTCCAGGAGACTAGCGCCTACACTGAACACTTCACCTCTGGCGCAGATCCCCGGAGATGCTGGGTTACTCCAGAAGACTAGCGCCTACACTGTACACTTCACCTCTGGCGCAGATCCCCGGAGATGCTGGGTTACTCCAGGAGACTAGCGCCTACACTGTACACTTCACCTCTGGGGCAGATCCCCGGAGATGCTGGGTTACTCCAGGAGACTAGCGCCTACACTGAACACTTCACCTCTGGGGCAGATCCCCGGAGATGCTGGGTTACTCCAGGAGACTAGCGCATACACTGAACACTTCACCTCTGGGGCAGAGCCCCGGAGATGCTGGGTTACTCCAGGAGTCTAGCGCCTACACTGAACACTTCACCTCTGGGGCAGATCCCCGGAGATGCTGGGTTACTCCAGGAGACTAGCGCATACACTGAACACTTCACCTCTGGGGCAGATCCCCGGAGATGCTGGGTTACTCCAGGAGTCTAGCGCCTACACTGAACACTTCACCTCTGGCGCAGATCCCCGGAGATGCTGGGTTACTCCAGGAGACTAGCGCATACACTGAACACTTCACCTCTGGGGCAGATCCCCGGAGATGCTGGGTTACTCCAGGAGACTAGCGCATACACTGAACACTTCACCTCTGGGGCAGATCCCCGGAGATGCTGGGTTACTCCAGGAGACTAGCGCCTACACTAAACACTTCACCTCTGGGGCAGATCCCCGGAGATGCTGGGTTACTCCAGGAGACTAGCGCCTACACTGAACACTTCACCTCTGGGGCAGATCCCCGGAGATGCTGAGTTACTCCAGGAGACTAGCGCCTACACTGTACACTTCACCTCTGGGGCAGATCCCCGGAGATGCTGGGTTACTCAAGGAGACTAGCGCCTACACTGCACCTCTGTGGCAGTAGTTGGCTGATGCCAGAGAATGCAACACCTGGTAGCCGGCGTTTTGGTGTCACCCCCTCTGGACCCCCTAACTACAATCTTAGGGGTACATTTACTAAGATGGGAGTTCTATTGAAGATAGAATCTGATTAGTTGCTATGGGCAAAATCCTATCTATTATCTTCTAGAAGGTGCTATAAAAATAAGAAGTCGAATCTGATTGGTTGCCATGGCAACATCCCATCTTCAATAGAACTCACATCTTAGTAAATTTACCCCTTAAAGGTTGTGGACGAAACGCAAAAATGTGGTAAAAAAAACCCCCAGTTGCTGTATCTGGGTTTTTACTGCATTTTGATATGCAGGGAAACCTGCACACAGGGTTTTTGCTGCAGGGGGTATTGCCAGGCGATATGGCGATACCCCATAGAAACCTATGGGCTTCTTAACACAACCCAGTGCCGCCCCACGCAGACCCCCACCGCCCCACACTGACCCTGACAACCCCACACAGACCCCCCTCACCTGTATCCGGGCAGCACAGTGCTGTGCTGCCAGGACCAGTGACCTCCTGCACTGTACATCCTCTTCCGGTGCAGGGAGGAGGAGGCAGAGCCCACCCGCAGCAGCAGGGTAAGGGAGGGAGGGGGAGCCGCTGGGGACCCGCTCAGCTGCTCTTATATCAAGAGCTGCCCATTGCTATACTAATCGCATATGTTAGAGCATATACGATAAGTATTGTTGCGGTAGCCGGCGGAGGGGGGGGGTGAGGGGCAGCGGAGAATAGAGCATCGCCCTGTGTTTGAAAAAAAAAAGTTAGAGTCTTATTAGTTGATACTTTATCTCTCTCCAAGCCTTGACTACCCCACTAAGAGCTACTGCATATATGCAGCAAGACAGCAAAGGTTCTGCAAAATTACCAACTACCAGTAACTGCCACTTTTGTCAAAGAGGGATTCATGAAATAGTTTTCTGTCTGGTTCATGTGAATCTTGGCCTCCAGCTGTCCTTATTCCCAGACTCAGAAACCTGTACAAACAGAGAGACATGACAGCTGCCAGTTATCACATCAATCATCCTGTACTTTCATATTTAAAAACTAAACTCAGCATTTGTGTTGGGCCGAAACATGTCCAGGATTCTGAGCAGGTGTTTGGTCTAAGTGCTCCCAGTACATGAGAATTAATCTCACACATACACAAATCCCTCTGCTTTTACCTCTTACTAATTTATTACTTGCCTAATAAATACTAATCTTTTTGTTTTCAATATCCAAGGTCAGTTTTGTGCTAATCTCCTAAACTACCGAGCACAAATCCTTCCAACCGCAGCATTCGTCTTTGTGGGGAAAAAATGGAGATGGACAGCAGCATGTATATCATTGTATATAAATATAGTGGCATACAAGGATTTCAATATATGTAAAAAAGTATTGTGTTTGCACATATACTGTATAAGCCAGTGAGTGGAAACCAGAACATTTAATGAGGAATATTTTATGTTATCTTATATTCAAATCCCCTTCTGGGGTCTGAATATAAATGAGCATAGCTAGTGGGTACAAGGGGTGTCATTGCTATGGGGCCCAGAGACTTCTGGGACCCGGAACAAATTCATATAGTGTTCTACCAAGTTCCTGAAATTGCATGCTAAGCAAGGGTGTAGGTCACAGGTGAAGGGGTTGCAGCTGCCATAGGGCCCAGAGCTGAAAGGGGGCCACCTTCCCTGTCACAGTTACATGTGTAATATACAGGGGTATAGCTACTATAGGTGCGGGGGGTAAGGGCATAACATGAACTAGGGTACTGCTATGGTTTAGAAAATAAATCAATTATGGAGCATCTGATGTCCAAGATTAGGGGCGGGATGTATTATTATACATCGCCACCCTTCGCCACGCCCCCACCACGATGCCAGCGCATATGTACTAACGTATGCGGCTGGCATCGCGGTGCGGTGACGGAGGCCCCCCGGGATACCTGTACCGTGGTGTGCAGGGGGTCTCCGTCACCTCCCAGCCGCCTACTGCTCCCCTGCAGCCGGGACAGCTCAGTGTGGCTGTCCCCAGCACCTCCTCCCCCCCCCCCCCCCCCCCCCTGCAGCCGGAAGGACGTCTGGCTGCCTTGCTAGGGGGAGGAAGGGCTTATCTTCCGGGGTCCAGGAGGACCTGCAAGAAGGTAAGCTGGAGGGAGGGGGAGAGGGGGGTCGGCGAGGCGGCGGCCGCGAAAAGAAGCCCACAGGCTTCTATAGGGTATCGCCACCCAAAGGTAGCGATACCCTACTATGCAGAATCAGTGCGGCCAGGTTTTAATACATAGGAAAATGCGGTAAAATGGGTGTTTTACCGCATTTTCAGCCTAATACATCTTGCCCTAGGACTGCCCCAGAAAGAGATGGTATACATACATTTAGGAGGGGGTTGGTCGCTGCCTTGTGGCATAATGTGCACTAGAGCGGGGGTATTCAATCCCACCAGTGACAGTCCGAATTGTCGAGCATTTGTTTTTCTCGTTTTGCTCGACATGAATATTTAGCTCGACAAGTCGAGTTCTCATCTGCTCGACAAGTCGAGTTCTTCCCTGCTCGACAAGTCGAGTTCTCCCCTAGAGAGGAAAGTGGCAATTGTCAGAGATAGGCTTCATTTTTATAGTCAATTATAAAAACCATTTCCAAATCAGCAGACTGCACAATGCTGGTATCTCCCTGAAGTCTCAGTACAGGAATGAGAGCTCTGAGGTAAATTGCAATGCATTGCATTGTAGAAGTAAACAAAAGAATGGCAACAAACATTGTATCCTGAGTAATTCTGCCCCAGCATGTATACAAGGGACCTAAACATAGGTGTTTGATCAAACCAGAAGTAGACTGTGGAAGTCTAGTTGCACACACGCCATTTTAGGATAGTATGGCCGCCATTTTGGTTCGCAGAGTTACGCAAATAAAGTTTCCATACCCGAGTATGTGTGACAAAGTGGACCAGAAGAGTAGCCATACTATCACACATAAATTCATAATAACACACTTACACTAAATGAAATATAGTTAAAGGTTTAGAACGCCACACATAGCTTAGTTAGCCCTGCACACATCTGTCTGTATCATGTTTAGTATCGTTCCGTTCCGTTCATTGTGCGAAGTATTCCGGTCATTGCGAATATTTCGCAATATACACGGCTCGATAGTTATGGACATAATCCATATTCCAGGGACAGTTTCTGTTGAAAGAATGTAACAAAGGAATCTAGATGAAACCAGTTCTTATCACTGCTGACGCCGAAACCACCAAACAAAGGACTCTTAAAGTTCACTCCCCTGGACCTAGCCAAACCAGGTGTATCATCTTACCCCCCAATCACAGCTGACCTGACATACGACCTCTGACCAATGAGAACGGCCTTTGACCTCCCCTTTCTGACCCTATAAGATGGCGACCCAGAGCAGCCAAAGTCTCTTCGGCACATCTACCTTTCCCTGACTGTCTACCGGACTATAGTTCAGCCCTGAACGATAGTGAGCTCTGACCGGACTGCGCTTCGCATATTTGATGAGACGGGTAACGGTTGCATTCACGGTATTTATTCTTATTGTATTGTTGGCTGGTTGTGTCTTGTATCTGTATTCTTTCCCCTTAGCAGAGCCTGTTTAGTATTCATTGTTAGCATATTGTATCACTTGTTAAACCTGTATTTTCTATTCCTGTAACCCCCCTTTTGTCCATTAGGGACTTAAATACAACCTCTTTATGGAGTTCTTATCTCCTTACTTCTATACTGTGGTTTGTGTCTGTTATTCGCATTTAGCGATAAAGGTATATTACGGACACTGTCCATAAAGGTATATTCGCAGATTAGAGACAAAGTACTGCGAAGGAATCTCTGATTAAGGTATTGGTTCTTGGTGTACATAATACAATAAAAGGTACGCTGCGCTACGCTTTGTTCGCACGTAGTTAGGTATAAAGGGTACGTTGGTTGCGGACTTATTACGTAACCAACGCTTTTCACTTATTGTCTCTCTGGTCATATTATATCGTCATTAACAATTGAGGGCTCGTCCGTCCGCTCCACATTCCAGAACTCAGTACCAGGCGTGCGACCTGACCTATACCAGCAAAAGGGTGGAAGTATTTATTGTTTCCATTGCTGGATAGGCCGGGTCCGCGGCGGTGCGGGGTTCGGGAAGTGCTAGCGCTGAACCCGGAGTACAATAAGTGAAAGCCACGTGTTTTAAAGCATATATTAAGTGTTTAGTAAACTGTACTTCTGCCTGCCACAAGTAGTTTAACGGGGTATAGTGTCTTGAGTTGCTTGTTCATTACAGTATATGTACCACGTGCGATAAGGTTCGCACACGTGGAGTCTGTGTTTATTATAGTACATAGAGGATCCCCTCTGTGCAAAACTATAACTGTTTATTGTTAGTTACTGCAAAAACAGGGACTCCGCCACGTGGCGACAAGTCCTAGGCCTTTTGCAGTAACGTAAAGCGTCTATTGTGTATTACGCAAGGTGCGCGCGCACGTGCCCGTATCGGAAATTTTCGCATCTTTGTACGTGATTTACGGATTAAGTGCGGGATTTATTTCGCATCTTGATACGTAACTTTCGGACGGAGTTAAGGGATTTATTCCACATTTAGGCGCAATTACTGCGTATAGCGAAACCCGAGTGCAACCTTGCAAATACACTATAGAACACGTGGGTGGCCGATTCATCGGCGGCCTGTGAACAACGCATGTACACACGTGGCTGTTCATTGGTACTGCACATGCAGCACACATAGGAACTCAAAGGTGAACAGTATTGAACCACTAGCTTTATTTAAACAGTATAGCAATATACTGTGGATAAGGTGGTGATTAAATAAAGAGAAAATAAGTTTTTTTTCTTTTTGTTCATTTTCTCATTAAGCAAGCAACTCAAGCATTATTTTAATAGATTCCTATAGCGTATTATAAGGGATTTATACCTGCATAAGTATCTAGTGAAAAGCTACCAGCCTGGGAAGATTTTCTGTACAGAAATATTTCAAATATATGCATAAGACCAAGGTGTAACCAGCGCCCAGTGTGAAAAATAACTGAGGCGAACGGGTGTGTGAAGACACGACTCAAGCGCAGTGTAGCCAGTGTAGGACAGTCCAGTTAGGACCGGGTTCACGTGACGACGTGCCCATAGGAACTGCCCCTTCCGTGGAACTACCTATTTTGATCCACTGGGAGGGTACAAGAGATACATCGGAACCCAGTGATCCGATTAGCTACTTTAGAAATACCAGTTTTTGGGGGTACAGGAAAAACAAGTTTTGCTGTGAACTGGAAAAACTGCCGCACCTTGCAATTTGGCTAGCAGTTCGCTACTAGTTGAAAGACTTGGTGATTGAGTACATTACCTCGCATAGTGGGCTTCACGCTTGATTGCGGAATAGTGCCATTTTGTGGAGAAGGAGTGATTTGGGAGTGACTCACTGATAAACGGCCCTCCGGTTTCTGCTAGCTGTGAACGTTTATTCCTGTAATTATGGGTAATAACGGGTCACACAGGGATACCGAGTCAGTTAGGGAGGAATCTAGTCGACCCAAAGGGTCGGCGGCTTTCATTATGTGCAGGAAGCACGGTGAACTCGCAGTTGTTTATCAAAATAAATGGAGAAGAATGACACAAGGCAGCAAGTTAGAATTTCCCAGCGTTGGTAGCTTTGATCCAGAAATCTTATCGGCAGTAAAAGATGAAATATGCCTGCTCTCCAGTCCTAAGGAGAGAGTGAAGCATATAGATATTCTTAAATTGTGGCAGAAGGAAGGACAGGAACAATGGGGAATCAGAGGTCTGACAATACCAGATGCAATCAGCCACAATAAAAATGCAACCGCTGCCACAATAGAATCAGCTCCCCCACCCCCATATGTGCCGAAGGGGTTAATGACTCATAAAAAAAACATGAGTAATAATGTATCCATTGCTAACTTGTACGCTGTTTTTACCCCCTATAAGCAAGATACAGATCCAGAAGGGAGATTCCTGACATCAGCCATCCCTTGCAAAGCTAGCAGAAAGGAGAGAGAGGCTGAGACAGCCCAAGCTGCTGCTGCCATTCTGGTCGAGGAGATGGCTGATGCCAGGAACACGATTGGAGACACAGGTAAGTACACACAACACAGCACAGAGATAGTTGCTCCTGGGATGTTGTCCAATGGTGCAGGGGGGATACAGATCCACCCTCTGCACACAGTGGAACCTCCTTGTGGACGGGGAGGCGGGGATGAGGTAATGCCTGTAAAGGATAGTGACATGCACAATACATGGACACGATTGGAACGTCATTCAATCATCAAAAATTTCCCTGATCCCAGCAAAGATCTGGCAAAGTGTCAGAAATTTGTAAGGGAGCGAGGAAATTCAGATGAGCCCACCAATAAGGATTGGCGATACATGTTGAGAGCTTGCCTCCCTTCACACATAGATGTCCAGAAGTTCATTCGAGACAGTGGTGTGGAGGGCGATCAGATTTTAACTGAACAGGGCAACCAGGAAAATATACGCCTAATAAATATACAATTGGGTGTATATTTCCCAGTGACAGTTGAAAATACCCTAGGGTTCACCATCACACAGAAAGATGGTGAGTCCACCAGCGGATATTTCAACCGTGCTTTACAGGCGTTGCCAAAACACTCTGGTATCCCCAGCCCCAGGAACAACATACATCTTAAGGGAGGGATTGTCTCTGTGCTGATACAAGGTCTTAGGGAAAATCTGAGAACCAACATAGAACCCAACTGCAGACAGATGTCAATACACACTTTAAAGAAATCTGCTGTTGATCTGGACAAACGATTTAGGACAGAAAGACAAAACCAAACGGTATGTTTCAAATGTGGAAACAAAGGACACATAGCCAGACATTGCAGGGTAAGTAACCATAGGAAACATAACACATATGTAAGTAACTGGGAGACACAATGGGAGAAGACAGGTAGGTCTCAACACATAGCCATAGCCCCACCTAGTAGCCAACGCCGCCCTAAGCATGACACATATATGCAAACAGGGAGTAGGACACACATACACCCCACATCCAGGTAACATAAGACAATATCTGAGGGAGGAGCCCCAGATATGGGTAAGTGGAATAGTTTAAATATAAAGTTTTTTTTTTTGTATCAAACCCGTTAACAACATTCCCTCCTGATCTAGGTTGTGCCAAGCAATTAGTAGCAGCAATTGGGGTAACAGGAAAAATACAGCATTACCCACTGACGAAACCAGCAGATGTTACAAGCGGGCCTCTGCATACCAAACACTCTTTTCTGTTGGCTGCAGCGGCCCCGACTAACCTCCTGGGTAGAGATTTACTATGTAAAATGGGATGTGTCATCTATTGCACCCCTGATGGGGTATTTCTGGACACTCCTAGAAATCTTACACAAGAAGTGCAAGATATGCTGGACAGTCCTCAGAGGCTAATGTTGTATTCCACTGTCATAGAGTCAAATCCATCTAAGGTAGCTAAAAACTACAGCACAAATACCGAGTTCCCTTTGAACTAAAGATGGGAAGGACACAGGATCAATGGCAACCATAGCTTCAATAGAAACCCTGTTAAAAACAGAAAGTATAGCGCCCCAAAGTACAGCTTCACCATTTGAAATCTGAGGTTGAGCTGGAAAAATACCCAGTGAAATAACAAGGTTCCCAAAAGAGAACTTTTAACTAAAAACCCCTAGACACAGCCCATAGTCACAACCACACTGGGAAACAGAAAGAAAGGGAGGGCTTACAAATCAGAACAGGAGTTGAAAAGGGTAAGAACCAAATAGTTGAGAGCCAATTCCCCCATAGTGCTAAATCCTGGTGTCATAAAAAAAAAAATAAAAGAAAAATTTCCAGTTGAAAATAAATGTACACATTACTGTCATAAATATTTTCTACTTTTTTTTTAGTTTTTCTCTCTCTCTTTTTCCAATTTTTTCTCCTTCCCCTACTCTTCTGTTCCAGAAACCTCAGAGAGCCACCAAGCCCTCCCCCGGGTCTTGCAAGATCGCACACTGTCCTTACGGCCCACAAATGGGTAAATACCAATACAATGGGTTAATGATCTATTGTTATGTCCTTTCCTCATCCACAGCAACAGCAGTTGGCGATAGACAACTTCTGGTGTATCCTCCTAAGGCAGGACATAAGGTATCTCAGGATGTATTGCGGTTGCGCCTGAACAAGAAAGAGGGGGAGGGGGGGAAATCTGGGACACATTAGTAACCATAAACCCACAAATCATAGAAAAATAGTTTGAAAGATCTGTCGCACTCCCAGCAGAGAAATACCCATTGTGTATATGCGGTACCCCATAAAGCGAGTAGTCAAAATATATATTTTTCCAGTAAATCTTGAACAAAGTCCCAGTAACTTTGAGCATTGCTCCTAATGTTACCCAGGGCAACCACAGCCACCATCTTGTGAAAAGCAGTCCAAGTAATGCACAAGCATTCCCCTTCTACAAAGAATGAAAAGGGTTGTAAAACGCATTTACATATAAATAGGTGCAATCACAATACCCATGTCTTCACAGACAGATGTGGATAATAAAGAAGGAGAAACAGGCCTGATTACAGCCTTTGACATGGGTATGACTGACACAAGAGATCATGTGATTTAGAATATTAGACCTGCTGAGGGGGCGACAGATATAGTGACGTAAGAAACCTGGTGATGCCAGCCTGACCAATGTCGTACTGCAGTGTGCAATTAAACCCTATTACTTGAGCACTTCATACTTGTCTACACAGTGTAGTTGCCATAGCACTACTGGTAAACAAAACTGAGAATGTGGTGTTGGGGTGTGTTTTAACTGTTTATGCTCCTCATATAGTCTGGACACTCCTAAAATTCTGCCTAAACATGTGAAAAATATTCATCAGCCAAGTTCACTAAATGGGAACTTGCATTGATGTTACCAGTAAAATGGGTAATATTGTAAACCCAGCAACACTCTTACCAGGTGTGCCCGCCAAGGCACAAAGGGTGGATTGGTGATGAGGTTGCTGGAATGGTAGAGTTTAGTGGGAGCCGAGACGAATATGATTGCATGACATGTTTGAATCAGACCTTTGCAGCATGCCCCCAAAGGGTGGTAACAACCCATTGGAAGAGGTAAGTCATTTTTTTTCTCTCCCTCGTTTTTTTTCCACAACACCGAGAGGGGAAAATTGTACACTGGCTATACCGTAATAGATGGAAAAGGCATAGTAGAGGCTGAACCCATTGGACGTCTCACTCAGCAACAGCAGTCTCATTAGTAGTACTGCGGGCTGAGAGAAAAAAAAAAACAGCCAATATTCATGCCGACTCCAAGTACGTTTGTTGGGGTAATGCAGAAGATCTTAGGCCCAATGGCGCCTCAGATGTTTTGTTTCAGTAGCTGGCACTCCAGTGGCGCAAGCGTTGTAAGTTTAAAAGATTCCTGACAGTCACACAGCTGCCGGACAGAGTGGCTGTTATCAAGTGTAAAGCCCACATCTTCAATGAGGATTCAGTGTCACTTGATGATGAACATGCTGGCAAGGCAGCTGGGTGAGCCATGCGCTCTGCGGATAATGTTTGTGTTCCCCCTGTAAATGTCAGTATATTCACATAGAAATACAAGATTTGTGTCCCCTGCAGGAGAAGCAGTCTGGAAGGAGAAGGGATGTGGACAGGAATAGAAAGATGGACAAGGAAAACCAGTGACTCTGAGAACATGCCAAACTGTCAGGACAGAGATAGCCCATGGCCTGACTTGTCTTGACAGGGAAGGTATGTGGAAAAATTAGTCCGAAATTACTAGTGTGCCCACAGACAGGTAAGACGACAGGATCATGCCTTACTTGTCTGGGGGAAAGAAACTGCAACGGCTGTTCCCACAGAGCCATCTCCACATCCCTCCTCCAGCAGGATCCTCTGCAGGTAATACAAAATTGGCTTTGTACAGTCCACTCTAGAAGCATTTAAGTTATTTATTTTTATATATATATATAGATATATATATATATATATATATATATGTTGACGTTTGTGTGTATAGATATGGCAGCCCAGAAGCACCCTTGAGTATGCAAATATATATATGAAAGGTTTAAGTCATGTGTGAACCTTCAGGGACTGATGGTACACCCCATAATCTCTTTTTGTAGTAGTAGAATCACTCTCAGAACTCCACCTCATTTGTCCTCATCGAAACATTGCTTGGCGGGCAGCCACAGGTTATGGTAATCCCACAAGGAGATCCTAGACCACAAATGCAAGTGATGTATCCACACCTGGAAAACTGCAGCAAAAGGACTTTGTTGACACCTGTTGTGAACTGTCATAACCATGAACCAGGAGATGTTGTTGTTTCCCCTGCTTTGCCATATACAGGTTGCTTGATAGACCTTTGGAAAGAACCACCCCAAATCTTGTTGACCAGCACTACCTCAATAACAAAGTCGCAGAGAGAGAGATTCGGGTACGTTTGCCCTACTGCCAAAGGAACAGAAAGCCAGAAGGTCCTGACACTCGAGGGCGAAAGAAAGAAATCGCTAAGAGGCACCATTTCGGGAGGACTGGAGAGCAGCTAAGGTCAAGCAACCTGTACAAGCTACAAAAGGGACTGTGACACACCCCACTGGTAACAGGTTGGAAGGATCACTAACAAAAATCTTTTCCTTTCTCAGTTTTCTCTATTGTTGTGGGTCCTATTCTTGTCTCCCCCCCCACTATCCGTTCTTATCTTCAAAATCAAGGATACCGCCGCCGCACTGCTGCCAGGCATTGGACGGACGATACAGAGTTCTGAGAGTGTGTTACCCGTCCCAGTTTAGGTCATGGTAGAATCTATAAACTTGACACATTACCCAGGACCGGATGTTTGATAGTGATAATACCATCATACTTAAAAGCATACCAAAAAGAGAAACAACAAAGAGTTCAAGGGTCTGTTGTCACAAACAATACCTACCAAAGGATGCCATATCTGAAAAACGTGTATATGTTGTAACCTCCCTTGTTTTTATTTTTATCCCAAAATTGTACATTATCCTTCGTGACCCTGAGTAGATTGTTCGATAAATGCTGCCCATCGTTTATCCGTGATCCTGGATCGGCCAAGAGCAGATGGTTTACTCCCCTTATATGTTTATTTCATGGATCCCAATTTCTTTGTTAGGATTATGAATTTCTGTATTGTCGTGTAAAATGTTTTGTATTGTAACAGTTTTATATTTACTGTTAAAGGGTGGACTGTGGAAGTCTAGTTGCACACACGCCATTTTAGGATAGTATGGCCGCCATTTTGGTTCGCAGAGTTACGCAAATAAAGTTTCCATACCCGAGTATGTGTGACAAAGTGGACCAGAAGAGTAGCCATACTATCACACATAAATTCATAATAACACACTTACACTAAATGAAATATAGTTAAAGGTTTAGAACGCCACACATAGCTTAGTTAGCCCTGCACACATCTGTCTGTATCATGTTTAGTATCGTTCCGTTCCGTTCATTGTGCGAAGTATTCCGGTCATTGCGAATATTTCGCAATATACACGGCTCGATAGTTATGGACATAATCCATATTCCAGGGACAGTTTCTGTTGAAAGAATGTAACAAAGGAATCTAGATGAAACCAGTTCTTATCACTGCTGACGCCGAAACCACCAAACAAAGGACTCTTAAAGTTCACTCCCCTGGACCTAGCCAAACCAGGTGTATCATCTTACCCCCCAATCACAGCTGACCTGACATACGACCTCTGACCAATGAGAACGGCCTTTGACCTCCCCTTTCTGACCCTATAAGATAGGCGACCCAGAGCAGCCAAAGTCTCTTCGGCACATCTACCTTTCCCTGACTGTCTACCGGACTATAGTTCAGCCCTGAACGATAGTGAGCTCTGACCGGACTGCGCTTCGCATATTTGATGAGACGGGTAACGGTTGCATTCACGGTATTTATTCTTATTGTATTGTTGGCTGGTTGTGTCTTGTATCTGTATTCTTTCCCCTTAGCAGAGCCTGTTTAGTATTCATTGTTAGCATATTGTATCACTTGTTAAACCTGTATTTTCTATTCCTGTAACCCCCCTTTTGTCCATTAGGGACTTAAATACAACCTCTTTATGGAGTTCTTATCTCCTTACTTCTATACTGTGGTTTGTGTCTGTTATTCGCATTTAGCGATAAAGGTATATTACGGACACTGTCCATAAAGGTATATTCGCAGATTAGAGACAAAGTACTGCGAAGGAATCTCTGATTAAGGTATTGGTTCTTGGTGTACATAATACAATAAAAGGTACGCTACGCTGCGCTACGCTTTGTTCGCATGTAGTTAGGTATAAAGGGTACGTTGGTTGCGGACTTATTACGTAACCAACGCTTTTCACTTATTGTCTCTCTGGTCATATTATATCGTCATTAACAAGACATAAATAGACATGTATACAGAAGACTTTCAATGGGCAAAATGCAGCACAGTGAACATGAAAGGTGAGCAGAAAAAAAAGATAATACTTCTTATATGCCAAATGGAATAATTTAAACAAATGCGTAATAATACAAGCTGAAAACTGATGCGGACAATGGAATAATGGGTTAAAGCATACCATATAAACATGCAGCAAATGTAAAGTTAATCAAAAGAGGAATATTTAGCAAAATATCACAAAGACAGAAGTCAAGATAAGCACTACAAACATTAGTACAATCCTGCATATACATTTAACACAATTTATGAACATGCAACAAGAGAAACTCCCTTGTCACGACAGAAATAATTGTCGAGTTAAATTTGAGGGAAGAGTGATTTCAAACAGTCGAGGTCAGGTGAATTCTTTGACATTGAATAGGCCGCAGGAATTATCTCGACAGATTTTACCCAAAATAACTCGACAAGTCGAGTTATGTTCAACTCGACAGTCGAGCAAACCGAAAACCAAATCAGGCGAGCTCTGCTCGACAAGTCGAGAAAACTAGACAATGAATAGGCGACCTCATAAATAACCAACCTCTCGTCGAGAAAACAACAAAGCTTGACAAAAATAAGGAGCTCGACAGACATTGAATACCCCCCACTGTGCGACATCATTTATACTGTTAGCACTACAATGTGGCATATTTTGAACTGTCGGAAGTACAATATGGCACTGGCATAGTGTGAACATGGGCACTTCTATGGGAAGAGATCCCTCCAAAATATTGCTATGGGGACCATGAAGTTCTGTATACAACACTGTACATCAGTAAATCTCATGCACACAAGGTTGTGCAGTAATTACTGGAATTGTAGAAAAAAAAGGGAAAAGAACCACAGGCACAGACAAAGCTGCTGTACAGGGAGTGTGTAATTCTCCCAATAATATGGAAAACAAGAGATTGGGTGGGTGTACAGCGCTAGGTTTATCTGAAGAAAGTATACACTACCACATGTAAATGTAAATATATTTATGAATACAAAAGAATTATTATTATTGAATGAGAGCTCTCATAAAAACATATACAATAAAATTATATATTAAAACCAATTAATTTGACAGAGGCTCTCTGATGAGAAAGGGCTCCAC
This sequence comes from Crinia signifera, assembly GCF_055691185.1. Classification (NCBI taxonomy): domain Eukaryota; kingdom Metazoa; phylum Chordata; class Amphibia; order Anura; family Myobatrachidae; genus Crinia; species Crinia signifera. The sequence goes on from NC_139217.1 coordinate 446,827,999, forward strand.
AATATATTGCACCAGTACGTTATATTTACCAGGGGGAGACTGGAGGATAATGGAAGGTCTCCTTGATGGTATAGCTGCATGAAATATGTCCTGATCCGGATAAGTGCCCAGTGGGTCCAGGTGTCAAGGTAGGTAATTTATAGGCAGTCCTTATGGTATATGTATACCCGGCATGGTATTGCTAATGGCTGCTGAAAGATGAACGTCCTTTCTCATCAGAGAGCCTCTGTCTAATTAATTGGTTTTAATATATAATTTTATTGTATATGTTTTTATGAGAGCTCTCATTCAATAATAATAATTATTTTGTATTAATAAATATATTTACATTTACATGTGGTAATGTATACTTTCTTCAGATAAACCTAGCGCTGTACACCCACCCAATTACTGGAATTGTAAAGGGAATATTTCAAATCTAGATTGAAATCAGAGGTGAGATCAGCTGAGGGAGTGCTTGCCAGGTTGTATACAATGCCCGCGCGCACCAGGAATTTATTCAGATGACCAGTGGGGTGGACGTTCTAGGGGTTCTGGCCTTGTGTCCTATGGGGCTGCAAATAAAAATCTGACACAGGAAGTGCGCTATAGCTGCAAATTCTTAATGGCGGTAATAAAAAAAAAATCACCCCTGAATTTTATTTATCCAGTCACAGAGACAACTGAGGGTAAATGCTATTTGATTTATATTTTATTTAGCTCAAATGTAGGGCCAAATGTACACATTTTTGAAAAAAATTGATAAAATGTCAACCTTTTGTCAATCAGCTCCTATCTGCGATGTAACAGGCTCAGTTTGCAAAAAGGACAGGTAGGAGCTGATTGGCTGGCTGTTTATCACTCTATACCTTGTCCATACCTCCCAACTGTCCTACTTTTTGCGGGAACGTCCAGGTTTTTTGGAACGTTCCTGCATCCCTCCCGCGGATTGCAGTGTCCTGCAGTGGGCAGGGGGGGCAGATGGGAGTCCCCCCCAGACATCCGTGAATAGACGCTGGGCGCATGTGCACAGTGCCTATTCCTGGAGCCAGGGGGGCTGGGGCATAGCCAGCGGCCCACGAAGCTGCTGAGCATGCCCACACAGTGGCAAAAAAGTTGGCGTGGCCTCGCGAGTGCAGGCCACGTCCCTTTTTCATCAGGCCACGCCCCAAAAATCGTTGCACGACTGCGGCTCGCGACCTGTCCCTCCTGCCTCCGGGCAAATGTTGGGAGGTACACCTTATCCCTTTTTGAAGCTTGATACATCTGGCCCTTATCTTTTATCTGATTTCATAATTACGCCATACGAGTTCTTTAAAGACCGTTTCATCTACGGAACGTGTATCTATGGTACTTATCAGGATCAGAGCAATATTTTGTTGGAAAAACTTATCTGACCTTTTGTACAATAATTACATTTATCTGAATAAACAGAGTAATTAAATATTACAAGCGAGATGATATGCGTATTCGCTTAGTACCGAGAACAACACGTTTTTCATTTAATAATAATAATGAATTTTTTTTAAATATATAAACAATGAGTAATTGTAGCGCGGGTAATGATAAACAGACGATAATAATGATATCTAGGTGTTCTTACATGAGTCAGTACAACATGTATCCTGGCATAGATTGCTGGCTGCCGGGAGGGTGAAACACCAAATATCCCCTAAGGTCATCCAATGAATGAAATGCTACAGTTCCCACCAAATAGTTATAGAGGTTTCTCACAGGAACTTTCATATAATGCGATGAATCGTCCTTCAAGAAATTGTGCAACCCTTCTCTTGTCTTGTGTGGGTGTGGCCTAACTGATCTACAGGGTTTAGATACACAGCCAATAGGGAGGCGTTGACAGTAAAACGGTTGACAATCATTTGGTTGACCACTTTAGATCAAAAGGCCAACATTCGATACACCAAAAGGTCAACGTTAAGTTGACAGACAAAAGGTTGAAATAAAAAATGGTTGACTGAGAGGGGTCGACATGAGTTTTTTCAAAATATTTTCCCAAATAAAGGACTTGTACTTCACCATCCCAGTGGACATGAAGGGGACGATATAACAGTGTGCCGAGTGCAGTGAGGCACCGTGCCCGAAGCAGTACACTTATACGGTGTTCATGTCGACATTTGTCAGAATAGTCACCCAAAAAATTATTTAAAAAAATAATTTTTGACCATTTCCATGTCGACCTTTTGCTTGTACCAACCTATTGTCTATGTTGACCTTTTTGGAGTGTCAACCTTTGGACTGTCAAACAATATTGGTCAACCTAATGACTGTTGACCTGTTTAATGTCGACAAGTCGACCCATACCTGTACACTAATTTGGGCTCTACTTGTCCAGGTATTGACAATGACACCTTATCATGTGTCTACCCTTTTTCCGAGTCGACCTCATCCTTTTTCCATTGTCGACCTTGTGTGTGTTGACCTTTTAGGATCAGCCTAGCCCAGCGGTTCTCAAACTCGGTCCTCAGTGCACTCAATACTCGCTGATACATTTGAAAAGATCCACAGGTGGAGCTAATTATCTCGCTTGTGATTCTGTGAGGAGACCTGGAAAACGTGCACTCTGTGGGGTCCTGAGGACCGACTTTGAGAACCTGTGGCCTAGACTTTGCCGACCTGCTATACCGCACACATGATCAATAATCTAATAGTAAAACAGAGCTGGTTAGAAAGGTAACTTTTCTTCGCCTCTCTAAATACATAAAAAAGGATCATTTGAATCATCAAACATTTAAAAAAAATCCATTCTTCCCACATGATTAGTCTTCAGCAAGACCTAAACCAGCTCTGCTGGAACAAGTGGAGAACGTTACTTGGGGGAGAATGGTGTGGAGTCTTGTCTACCACGATATATATAAATAACCTATGGATGACAGGTACATAAGAATAGTTATTTGGCCTAGAGGGGCCAATAAAATAAATGCAAATGTGATTAAAGAAACGTTGGGAACTACGGTGTTCAGGCATAAAAGAAAACTCACATTTTGTAGAGGGGTAAATCCCTTTTATATGGAGTTCGGAAAGTCCCAACGCAGTGAGCACCATCTCAGGGCTCCTCTGCAGTGTTTGCACCGTTTTTGTGGGCATCCCCATGCACCAGCCCCTGTCTGCCTACTGCCAGCCCCTCCCTGTGCGACTTGCTTAGAACGCAGTCACTGCGGAAGCACTTTCTGAACTCCCTCTAGAATTCTGAAGGTGACAGTAAGCTCCTAATTATTATTAATCTCCATCCTAGCTGCTCCGACAGTGTAATGGTTGGCATTGCTGCCTCACAGCCCTGAGTTCCATTCCCATTATGGTGCCAACTGTGTGGATTTTGTATATTCTCCCTTAATTACGTGGGTTTCCTCCGGGTACTCCGATTTCCTACCACAATCCAAAAATATACTGGTCAATTGGCTTCCAATAAAATTAACCCTAGAATGTCTGTGTGTGCGTGTACATGTGGTAGGGAATATAGATTGTAAGCTCCACTGGGGCAGGGACTGATGTGAATGTTCAAATATTCTCTGTAAAGCGCTGCGGAATATGTGTGCGCTATATAAATAACTGGGAATAAATATATAAATCCTAACTGGGCTATTTTTGGTGAGCATGTGCTAAAAAATGTAGGTATACAAGAAAATCTCCTAGGAGTGAACATTTCCTAAAGAATAATGTGATGACAACTGTTGGGAATTTTTTTTTTTTTATCGATATGTTATAATGTAGAATTTAATGTCTGGTAATATCCTTATGACTTGTTCCAATCAAGATTTCGGGAAACACCAAACACAACCACATTTTAACACTATCAAATGAATCTCGTAAAGTCAACTCCATATAATATTTAACAGTATGTGATTGGTTTAAACAGCTCATGATATAAACAATGGTTAGCCATTGGCCTACAGCCCAGAATCACACAGCTATATATCAGCTTATGTACATCTGCAAACACGCTTTGTGTTGTCTTAAGAGTCTGGCGCACACTTTGCAATAGTCTCATGCATACACAAAATAATGGTATAAACATGTGCAATACGCTTACACATGTGGTGTATAGGTAGAATAGACACAATGGGGGAAATTTACCAATATGAAAAACCTAGTTTTTCGTATTGGTATTTTCCCTACGACTGCATACGACTGTTTAAGTCGTATGCAAAGTCGTGTTCCGGAGGATCAGTTACAAAGCAGTCAGATACGACTGCTTTGTAACCCTCCGATGGTGTAATGATTCGTATTAGCGGCCGTATATACGGCCGCTAATACGAATTATTTCTAGCAGTCTGCACGGATCAGTCAGATCCGTGCAGGCTGCAAGGTGTAAAAAAAAATTGAAAAAATAAATAAATAAAAAAAAAAACGGCGTGGGGTCCCCCCCACAGCCGAAACCAGCACCAGGCTGAAGGAGCCGGGGCCGGTAATTAAAAATCAGGGAAACCGACAAATAGGGGTTCCCCGATTTTTAACAACCAGCCCCAGGCTCCAGGTCCGGGGCTGGTTCCCAAAATACGGGGGACAAAATGAGTAGGGGTCCCCCGTATTTTAAGAACCAGCCCCAGGCACAACCAGCCAGCAGGGTAATGTCAGAGCCGGGGGACACTTATAATATAAGGTCCCGCGGCCAAAACATTCTCCCTACCGACCAGTCAGCCTGGCCAGGGGCCCTGGGGGAGTGGGGACCCCCCCAATGAAGGGGTCCCCCCCTCCAGGACTTACCTGACCAGGCTGAAGCCTGGTGCTGTCCTCGATGCCCCTGGGCGGTGGGCATCGAGCTGATAAATGGTGTAAAAAAAAGATGAACCTATTGTTTTTTACTGTGTCCTGTGTCGGCGTCTTCTGGTCCTGTGTCGTCTTCTTCCTCCATGTCGACGGTCGCTGTCGCCGTCCGGATCCGACGAAATCCATTTGGGAAGCTGTGGAAGGAAACCATACTCACCTGTCCCAGCGCGACGTAGTCCAGGTAAGGGTCTTTGCAAAAAAACAAACCGACACCCCGAAACCAGACCGGACTGACGGAGACGCACGGTGTTTACATCGTGCGGCTCCGCCTCCCGAAGGCCGCTATTGGCCGCCTTGCGGCCTAGCGGCCAATCAGGAGCCGCTAGGCCGCAAGGCGGCCAATAGCGGCATTCGGGAGGCGGAGCCGCACGATGTAAACAAACACACGTGCGTCTCCGTCAGTCCGGTCTGGTTTCGGGGTGTCGGTTTGTTTTTTTGCAAAGACCCTTACCTGGACTACGTCGCGCTGGGACAGGTGAGTATGGTTTCCTTCCACAGCTTCCCAAATGGATTTCGTCGGATCCGGACGGCGACAGCGACGGTCGACATGGAGGAAGAAGACGACACAGGACCAGAAGACGCCGACACAGGACATCAGGGCTACCTACGGAGAGAAGATAGGTAAGTATTAGTATGTGTGGGCTTTGTGTGTAATAAAGTTTTATTTTAAAAGTGTATCAGTGTGTTTTGTGCACTATTTTTTTAACTGTAGAACTACAAGTGCCAGCGGGCCCTTTAATGCCTAGCAGGCTGGGACTTGTGGTTCTCCAAGTCCCAGCTTGCTGGGGAGGCTTGCTGGCACTTGTAGTGCCACAGTAAAAAACAATAGGTTCATCTTTTTTTTACACCATTTATCAGCTCGATGCCCACCGCCCAGGGGCATCGAGGACAGCACCAGGCTTCAGCCTGGTCAGGTAAGTCCTGGAGGGGGGGGACCCCTTTATTGGGGGGGGGTCACCACTTCCCCAGGGCCCCTGGCCAGGCTGACTGGTCGGTAGGGTTAATGCTTTGGCCGGGGGGACTTGCATAAAAAGTCTCCCCCCGGCTGTGGCATTAGCCTGCCGGCTGGTTGTGCCTGGGGCTGGTTCTTGAAATACGGGGGACCCCTAGTCATTTTGTCCCCCGTATTTTGGGAACCAGCCCCGGACCTGGAGCCTGGGGCTGGTTGTTAAAAATCGGGGAGCCCCTATTTGTCAGGCTCCCTGATTTTTAATTACCGGCCCCGGCTCCTTCAGCCTGGTGCTGGTTATGGCTGTGGGGGGGACCCCACGCCGTTTTTTTTTTTTAATTTATTTATTTTTCTATTTTTTTACACTGTAGCCTGCACGGATCTGACTGATCCGTGCAGGCTAAAACGCAAATAGAACAGGAAAATGGTGTTCTATTTTCCTGTCGTATTTGCGTGGGTGTTTCACACCACTAAGCAGCCGTATTGTCAGTACGGCTGCTTAGTAAATCAGAAACCACCATTCTTTTGAATGGTGATTTCTGTCGTATCCTATCGATGGTGTAGGGCAGGGGTGGCCAAAAGGTCGATCGCGATCTACCCGTCGATCGCGGAGGTCCTGCGGGTAGATCGCGATCAAGTTCCATTGCCTGCACACGCATAGCTGCTGAAGCCTCTGAAAGAACAGTGGCTTCAGCGTTACCATGGATGCCGTGCGCGGGTGACGTCACCCGCGCACTGCAAGTGAGAGCCGACTGGAAGGCTCAGCGTCGCGTGGGACAGGGGCCGCCAGGCTGGGAGCGCTCAGTGGTGCAGACACTGGAGGTTCAGCAGTGGCAGGAAAGGACTCGGAGCGCAGCAGGCACTGGAGGGACTGGAGGCTCAGCAGCAGTGGGACGGGACTCAGAGTGCAGCGCACAGTGGGAAGCTGCACTCAAACGGCAGGAAGCACAGTAAGTTCTACTTAAGTGCCCTGCATGTGAGGGCATAATTGCCCACAGGTTTGTGTTTTTAGTGTTATGTAATGCGGTGGGGGTGGGAGGGGCTCTGTTTACAAATATAAGTTCATCCCAGTTGCTGCTTGTGTGGAGTTGTGTGCCCCCTTAAAAAACATTTAAAGAAAATATATATATATATATATATTTATTATTATTATTATTATTTTTTTCTTTAAATGTTTTTTAAAGGGGGCACACAACTCCATCACAAGCAGCAACTGGGATGAACTTTTGTAAACAGCGCCCCTCCCACCGCATAAAAGAAGTTTGCGTCATTCCATGTGCCATAATGTGAATTTTAAAACATTCCGTGTGGCAAAATGTAAAGTTTACTGCTCATTCCCTTTGTCAGTGTGTGAATTTCGGGCACATTCTCTGTGTCAGTATGCAGGGACGTAACTATAGCACCGCAGCCCCCGCAGTTGCGGGGGGGCGCTGTGCATGTGGGGGCGCCAGGGGGCTGCGGTGCTATAGTAATGTCCCCGCCCCCCATGCCCCGCAGGCTTACCTGTCTGTGCGTCCTGGCTCCCCTCCTGGCTTCAATCAACTCTATGGAGACGGACCACGATAAAATGGCCGCCCCATAAAGCAGACAATTCTCTGAAACTGTCTGCAGTATGGGGGCGGCCATTTTATCGTGGTCCGTCTGCATAGAATTAATTGAAGCCAGGAGGGGAGCCGGGACGCGCAGAAAGGTAAGCCTGCGGCAATGGGGAGGGGAGCCCCCCCCCATTAATGGCGGGGGGGCGCTCCAAACCAAGCTACGCCACTGTCAGTATGTAAATTTTGGCTCATTCCCTATGTCAGAATGTGAATTTTGGCTCATTCTCTGTGTCAGAATGTAAATTTCGGGCACATTCCCCGTGTTAGTATGTGAATTTCGGGGACACATTCCCTGTTTCAGTTTGTGAATTTCGGGCACATTCCCTGTGTCATTATGTGAATTTCAGGGACACATTCCCTGTGTTAGTATGTGAATTTCGGGCACATTCCCTGTGTCAGGATGTGAATTTCGGGCACATTCCCTGTGTCAGGATGTGAATTTCGGGCACATTCCCTGGGTCAGTATGTGAATTTCGGGGACACATTCCCTGTGTCAGTATGTGAATTTCGGGCACATTCCCTGTGTCAGTATGTGAATTTCAGGCACATTCCCTGTGTAAGTATGTGAATTTCAGGCACATTCCCTGTGTAAGTATGTGAATTTCGGGCACATTCCCTGTGTCAGTATGTGAAATTCGGGCACGTTCCCTATGTCAGAATGCGAATTTTAGCTCATCCATATGTGGCATACTGTAATGTTAAGTTTGTCTCATTACATGTTGCATAATGTGTAAAGGACGGGGTATATTTTACACAGGGGTAGATGCCGGTAGATCCCGGGTAAGTAAGTGTACAAAAAGTAGATCCCGGGTTGTAAAAGTCCGGCCACCCCTGGTGTAGGGCATTCGTATTTGTAACTACAAATACGAATGTTCCATCTTTAGGACTACGAATTGTTGTATTTTTGGGATTGTAAATCCCAAAAATACAAATTCGTAAAAAAAAGGTGTATTTCTCCCTACGAATACACCTTTTTTCTACGAATCCATTTTGGTAAATTTCCCCCAATGGTTCTGAACTGTAATCTATGACTAAAGTGTTTGTGAAATATCAGAGCACAGAACTGTATATACAGTAAGTTGTACGTAAGTATACAAGCCCACGTGATTATCCTCTATTGCAGTGATATTCAACCTTTTTACCTTGCGGCACACTAAATAAGATTTTAAAATTGCCCAGACACACCATGAGATCCCCACAGGGCAAAACACATTGGTCCCCACAGGAAATAAAACAAACTTATTGGCCCCCATATAAAAAAAACAATCACACTGGTCCCCACAGGTAACAAAACTAAAATACATTGGCCCTTTACATGAAAAGAAGAGACCAGCAAATAACAGTTGAACTGGTGGTTGCTGTAAACTGGTTCGGGTATCTCTAGATCTGGGGGCACACTCGAAAACAGCTGAAGGCACACAATTTTTAAAAAAAATTAAAAACATGCTTTAACAACACAAGATTTCTAAAACATGTCATATAAGGGAGATTAACTTTTTAGTGTAACGTAAATAAATGCAAAAGGCATGCTAAATGTTGGTACGAATTTTAATACACAGAAATACCCTAAAGCCCCGCTGTGATCAACTTTAATTTGCCTTGAGTGTATTAATTTTCTTTTATGTGAATTTGGGGTGTATGTAGACTTATACCCCTTTCAGACCGCACTTTTTACCCGTTATTGTGCCATTTTTTTTACCGTTTTAAAACAGTAATTTGTGCAGTCAGAAAGGTGCAGATTGAATTTACCGGTTCGATTGAACTGGTATTTTTAAATGGTGATGAAGCAGGGTCCTACCCGTTTCAGACCCGATTTTTTTTATCCACTGTTTTCTATGGGTTAAAACGGGTTCAGTGTTGTGAAGGAACAAAAACTGCATTGAAATACCTTTTAAAGACATGCGGTGTGAAAGGGGTTTTAGCTGGCAGACCCGTTTTTAGAAACGTTTTAAAATACCGGGTCATAGCCAGTTTTGCGGTCTGAAGCAGCATTAATCTTTCCTTGTACACATCCTGGTGTTTATTCAAACAAAATAGCTGAAGACCATGTATTTGTCTGCAGTGTGCACTGCTAAAAGCTGGGTGAAATCAGGTTTCCCAAAAGAATTCCTGAGAAGATTATGTGTGTGCATACACTGTTCATCAGCCAAAATAATTTCATAAGAAGAAAATATTTTTCCAAGTAACAATCATGCAGGACAATGAGGCAGAGTGGTGATAAACCTGAAGGTGATAAAGCACCAAACGATCCACTCGAGTTGCAGCCAGGATGGGTTTGAAAAATGACAGTTAGGTGCTGATTTGCTGCTGTATTGTCACCTTTCACTTTACCACCACATTATCACCTTACAAGGATTAATACATCCGCCCCATTATACAGTATATCTCTCTCCATGTGCAGATGTGTCGTCACTTACCGGTTGTCCATACGTCATAAGGCATGATTGAGACACTGTACACATTTTGCATCTTATTGCAGCGAAAAGCCACTCACAGTGTGATAGGCTGCAAATCGAATGGATCTGTAATTGGTTTTGAACATGTACAAACCCTTATATGTTGCACATGAAGCACAATGGATCTTGACAGATGTCGACATGAGTTTTTCACGTTTTTTTGAGCCGACGTGTGCATACAGGTGGTATTTTATGCCCTACCATCCACTACAATGTGGTTAGAGAATAAAAGAGTGTGCTGAGCGCAGCGAGGCACCGTGCCCGAAGCATGGTGAGCGCAGCGGTACACTTAGGTCAGGCATGTCCAAACTATGGCCCTCCAGATGATGTAAAACTACAAGTCCCATCATGCCTTGCCACAGTTTTGCTATTAGGGAATGCTAAAATGATGGGATGTGTAGTTTCACAACAGCAGGAGGGCCATAGTTTGAACATGCCTGACTTAGGTGGTCTCCATGTCGACTGTGTTGACGTTCGGGGCCAAATAAGTGTGAACAACTCATGCCGACCTTTTGACTGTCAACCTTCCCACTGTCGACATAATGCTTGTGTCGACCTTCCGACCTTATCTACCTTACCCATGTCGACCACAAAAAAAATCTGATGACTGCGGCACTGAAATGATGCAAATTGCATAATTTTGCATCATTGTAGCCCTGTTCCCACACCAAATACCCACTAATTTTGGCATTCGGCTGGAATGGGCTGAGCTTGATGACACCCCGTCAACACCCCAAATTGCACATGGCATAGTTGCCTACACTCCCACATTCTGCGGGAGACTAGTTTAAGGCCAGTGTCTCCCGATGCCCAGAGAATTCATATAAATCCTCTGATTCCCCCCAAAATCTCCACAAGGCCGGTCACTGGGCCATAGCCGTACCTGTTCCACCTCAGCTCCAACACCACTTTGTCCTACTATTAATGGCATCTGTAGTGCAGCTACATGGAAAGACCGACCTGAGTCCCACACCAGACGCATCTCACGGGATGCACTCTCTAATGATTGGCCAAGCCCCTATGGTGTCTGGCCATACCCCCTGTGGGGACTGACTACACATAAGCATGGGCCCCAACCACTGTATTCCACCTATAAGCTCTTCATGCCCCAGTAACCGCTCGATTACATTTTTGTCTCCCTCTTCCCTTCCCTTTCTCCCTGTACAGTATTTTGCTCTGTCTCGTATTTTCTTTCCTTCTCTAGTTTCTCTCACTGCCAGCTTCACAAGCTCCGGGGACAGCGTGTTAGGTACTGTAAAACTGTTGTTTTATTGTACTTCTTACGTTAAGCAGCTTGTGACAGATGCTAAGTCTTTATTGTGGCTAAATGACATGTTTGCTGGCACAACATACATTTCGGCATTTTGTGAAGTTGAGTGTGACACAATAATCTATTTGAACTAGTAATATAATTCCAAAAATGAACAAAAAGTTATTTGGGTTGTGCATTCAATGTTGTTACCAAAAATAATCAAACTTAATTTTGTAGCCTTGTCCTAATGTATCCGGAATAAACACCTTATGTTACAAAAATGTTTCTTAATTGACTACTCAGTACATTAATGAAGACATAATGGAAAAAATGGAATGGAATAGTTAAAATCTTACAAAGCTAGCTCATCATAATGACGGCTTCTGCAATGTACAATGTTCATTTTGAGCTGTGACCGGTTTTACTTTGACTTTGAGCTGTGACTGTTTTTAGCACACCAACTCTCCATCCCACCCCCAGTCTCTATCTGCTCCTACCTCCAATCTCTGTCTTCACCGCTCTCTCTCTCTCTCTCCATATCTAGTCTGAAACGAGTTTGTGTCCCTGCAGAATTGCTTTAACTTTCTGGTATCTTTTAGCACACAAAGGCTGTGAGCCAGGCACCTGCGCAATGGATACAACAGGTGCCGGGACCAGTGCATGTGCATTACTCTGGCTTCTATGGACTGCACCGGCTGCAGCCCATATAAGCCTGATTGGGCTGCACAATAAGGCTGAGAGTGGCTTTCTACAGAAAGCCAGCTCTCTGCTTATGGCAGCCCAGGCTGGCAGTCCTAGAGGGCAGGAACACCTCTCAATGGGACTGCTTTGTGTGTCTATGACTGGTACTTCCAATAGGAAGTCACTCCCAGTCACAGTGAAGCCAATGCAGCCTCACCACAGTTGAAGGTGGCTCATTGCTATTTTGCTGGGTCGCAGATTTTACCTTGGTTAGGGGGCTGCAGTAGGTAATATCCACCACTGGGCTTTGGTGAGTTTTTGGTGCACTGTGTGGGAAGTATGCTACCAAGTGCAAGATGCAGCATGGCAAATTACAGTAATGTCAACGCAGCATATACAGATGTCAGTGCAAAAATGGGAAGAATGCTGAAAGCCAGATGGACAAGCAGAGGCATACAATAAGGGCAGCAGCCTGTCTACTGCAAAAAGTGTAGCAACGCCGTGCATAGTGCAGCTCATATTGGCCAGACTGATCCTGTAGCTTTGCCCCAGCAACCGTGGCACCAGGATTCTCTCATTTCCAGGAACCTGTGTACTGCGAAAGAGCAGAACAATAACTGTGCAAAGGATCATGAAACATACCCCCAGTAGGAGCGATCAGCGTGACAGCCGTGCCCTTGTGTAACCAGATGTCAGATTTAGATACTCGGAAGGGTGACCAGAAATCAATTATGCTCAGCGGAGTTCTAAACCTGAATGGAAGCCAAGACCATGGTATGTTTGAAAGAGATCCCGGGGGAGGGGACAATGCCTGCAGTATCTCAGCCTATCGCACGCTGGATTTATTCAGAGGGGCAGAGTGTGACATTCCACGTTCATAGTAACGTAAACCGCTCGGTGGGGCTTCGCTAGGCTGCGTATACTGGTCTGAATCAGGCCCGTAGCCTGTACTTTTATCGCAGTGCTCTATACAACACAGAAACTTCCCTGTACAACCTCAGACCCATAATCTGACGGGATACGGTCGATTGTCAACCTCAAGATGGTCGACAGTCATTAGGTCGACACTGTTGGGTCAACATACCGGAAGGTCGACAGGTGTCTAAGTCGACACGGCACAAGGTCGATATGGGACAAGGTCGACAGGTGTCTAGGTCGACACAACCGTTAGGTCGGCAGTCAAAAGGTCGACATGGGGTTTTTCACGGTTTTTTGACCCAACATGTGCTACAAGTGGCATTTCATGCCCTACCATCCACTAGGGCGAGGTAGGAGAATAAAATAGTGTGCCGAGCGCAGCGAGCCATGCGAGGGGGCGCGGTGCACTTAAAACTGTGTCAATGTTGACTGTGTCGACATTTGGGACAAAAAAAAAACAGTAAAAAAAACAATGTCGACCTTTTGACTGTCGACCTAACCGATGTTGACCTAACGGTCGTGTTGACCTTGTCCCATGTCGCCCTAGACACCTGTCGACCTTGTGCCATGTCGACCCATTCATGACATTCCAATCTGACCCAGCACAAGTATTGCAGTGCAGATACACCCATTCATTTCAATAGTGTTATATATACTTTGGTTCTTGGTTACTTGGGGCAATCCAGCCTGGATTTACGGGGTCATCACATTCAAAAGACATTTACAGAGAACTGACAGACACATTCTACGGTCTCAATGGGGAATACTCAATAAGCAGCGGGCCTCCACTTAGCACGGATTACTGTTGCACCCTCTGTGGTTTCACCCCTGCTGTGGCGAGCACATTAAACCATTGCTGCAGGACTTAACCTGGAATCTGTCAGTTAACGGGGAGGAAATGGGCTTTTAATGTAATACTCCGGGCATTAAAGCTCCGGGCTATCCATCCCCAGGCAGCTTTTAAGGTTCCTTTCTCAGCCCATGCACAAATGAAACCACATATAAAGAATAAAACATATACTGTGTACTACAACAGGGGTCCTCAAACTATTTGCTCTGGGACCCCATTAGACAATAAAAATAATGACAGGACCCCAGCAAGTTACTGTAGAAGGTCATCACATCACATGTGTAGTCAGCAGACAGCACGTACATGGCAGCATTGTGGAGGCACAGAGTGATGGGAGGAGTCTAATATACCATAACCCATCACATCACATGTGTAGTCAGCAGACAGCACATACATGGCAGCATTGTGGAGGCACAGAGTGATGGGAGGAGTCTGATATACCATAACCCATCACATCACACGTGTAGTCAGCAGACAGCACATACATGGCAGCATTGTGGAGGCGCAGAGTGATGGGAGGAGTCTAATATACCATAACCCATCACATCACACGTGTAGTCAGCGCAGACAGCACATACATGGCAGCATTGTGGAGGCACAGAGTGATGGGAGGAGTCTAATATACCATAACCCATCACATCACACGTGTAGTCAGCAGACAGCACATACATGGCAGCATTGTGGAGGCACAAAGTGATGGGAGGAGTCTAATATACCATAACCCATCACATCACACGTGTAGTCAGCAGACAGCACATACATGGCAGCATTGTGGAGGCACAGAGTGATGGGAGGAGTCTAATATACCATAACCCATTACATTATACTTGTAGTCAGCAGACAGCACAGACATGGCAGCATTGTGGAGGCACAGAGTGATGGGAGGAGTCTAATATACCATAACCCATCACATCACACGTGTAGTCAGCAGACAGCACATACATGGCAGCAATGTGGAGGCACAGAGTGATGGGAGGAGTCTAATATACCATAACCCATCACATCACACGTGTAGTCAGCAGACAGCACATACATGGCAGCATTGTGGAGGCACAGAGTGATGGGAGGAGTCTAATATACCATAACCCATTACATTATACTTGTAGTCAGCAGACAGCACAGACATGGCAGCATTGTGGAGGCACAGAGTGATGGGAGGAGTCTAATATACCATAACCCATCACATCACACGTGTAGTCAGCAGACAGCACATACATGGCAGCATTGTGGAGGCACAGAGTGATGGGAGGAGTCTAATATACCATAACCCATCACATCACATGTGTAGTCAGCAGACAGCACATACATGGCAGCATTGTGGAGGCACAGAGTGATGGGAGGAGTCTAATATACCATAACCCATCACATCACACGTGTAGTCAGCAGACAGCACATACATGGCAGCATTGTGGAGGCACAAAATGATGGGAGGAGTCTAAATAACAGACAATTCAACAGATTTTTAGACTCCTTCAATCACTGACAAAGATTAGAATAGTCATCAGCCTGATGGTCAACAACATGGAGTCGCGACCCCATGCTGAGAAGGTCGGGACCCACTTTGGAGTCAGGACCCACAGTTTGAGAACCTCTGTACTACAACATCCATCAATAGAAGATCTACCACAAAGGTAAAACAGTATTAATGCAGCAAAAACATACTTGCTACCTTAATATATAGGGCAGCAGGGATGGTGTAATGGTTAGCATTACTGCCTCACAGCACTGAGGTCATGGGTTCTATCCCCACCATGGCCCTGACTGTGTGGAGTTTGTATATTCTCCCCGTGCTTGTGTGAGTTTACTGCGGGTGCTCCGGTTTCCTCCCACAATCCCAAAATATACTGGTAGGCTAATTGGCTCCCAACAAATTTAACCCTAGAATGTGTGTGTGCGTGTACATGTGGTAGGGAATATAGATTGTAAGCTCTTGGGGCAGGGACTGATGTGAATGTTCAAATATTCCCTGTAAAGCGCTGCGGAATATGTGTGCGCTATATAAGAAAGTGTTAAAATAAATAAATAATATACCTGTGTACGATATGTCCCAGCTCAACGGTGTTCTCTGCAAGGTGATTTGCAGACGCAGCTTAACCAAACTGTTAAAATATTATTTTCTGAGTGATGTATTGTACATTGGGGTCAGCATACCAGCTGCTAGGCACAGGGCCAGCATGAGGGAGGGACTGCCAGGACTGGAGTACCGGGCCCTCTGAGAGAGGCAGACTGGCCCTGACTCCTACAGTAGGCACCGTTCTGCATCAATGGCCCGGTCCACACTGATCGCATCTTCCAGCTATAGGTGACCATACACAGGTCTGACTTGGCCTGTTTTCATCCGATTTTGACGGATCGGGCTGATATATCTGATGAAAACTGGCCAAATCAGACTTGTTTGACATCCGATCTGAGAGAATGGGTGACATTCTATGGGATGTGATAAATGCGCATTTTTTTTATCGCACCACTTCGCCCTTTTTAAAATCGCAAGATTGGCCCGTTTTTCGCATATTTAATGAGATGCGAAAAACGGGCCAAATAGTGCGAATAGGTGCGAGGTGGTGCGATGTCTTTAGTCCTGAAAATGTGCGATTTTCATGTCTGAAAATCGCACGTTTGCAGGAAAGCGCAAATTAAAATAAAAAAAAACGAGCGCGGGGTCCCCCGCCAGAGCATAACCAGCCCCGGGCTCATTGAGCCGGTTCTGGGGACATAAAATCAGGGTCCCCGACAAATAGGGGTCCCCTTGATTTAATGAAACCAGCACCAGGCTCAAGGTCCGGCGCTGGTTCCCAAAATACGGGGACAAAATGACTAGGGGTCCCCCGTATTTTAAGAACCAGCACCAGACCCAACCAGCCAGCAGGGTAATGCCACAGCCGGGGGACACTTATTATATAAGGTCCCGCGGCCAAAGCATTAACCCCCTGGCTGGTCAGCATGGGCAGGGGTCCTGGGGAAGTGGGGACCCCCCAAAGAAGGGGTCCCCCCCTCCAGGACTTACCAGCCCATGCTGAAAGTCCGGGGCTGTCCCCGATGCCCCTGGGCAGTGGGCATCGGGCAGATGTAAAGTGTAAAAAAAAGAATATAAACTATTGTTTTCTACTGTAGAACTATGAGTCCCAGCAAGCCTACCCGCATGCTGGGACTTGGAGAACCACAAGTCCCAGCATGCGGGGCATTAAAGGGCCCGCTTGCACTTGTAGTTCTACAGTACAAAAAATAGTGAAATAAAACACACTGACACCCTGGAAAATAAAAGTTTAATACACACATAACACACACACTGATGCTTACCTACCTTGAGCCCGTAGGTCGGTCCTGGATCCTGGGTCCGGGCTCCAGGGCAGAAGAGTCCGGTTCCGGGGCCTTGGTCCTGGTTCCGGGGCTCCTGGGCTGAAGAATCCGGGGTCCAGGATCCGAAGTAGTCCACAGGGGTACCTGAGGAAGGAAATCCTACTCACCTGGTCCCCGGCGACGACATCGGCATCCTCTCCGGCAGACGCGCTGCTCCCGGCTGGTACCCGCTCTCGGAGATGTTCATCTTCCGCGCCTCTTCTCAGAATGATTCCATTGGCCGCCTAGCGGCCAATCAGGAGCCGAGAAAGTCGGCTCCTGATTGGCCGCTAGGCGGCCAATAGAATCATCTGGAGGAGAGGCGCGGAAGATGAAAATCTCTGCGCCTCTTCAGTCCGATGGGACTGTATGGGTGCCTTCATAAGCAACCTGGGACTGGCCTCCCTTCCACTCACGGGCAGTCCACCCCGCAGCATGTCATGTGATGCAGTGATCCGCTGAGAGCTGGGAATGTCCCAAGCCTGCAGGAGAACGCACACTGCCTGGCACTCACTGCCTGGCACTGGCACTCATCCCAACTTTTGCAAGTGAAGAATAGGGACACTCGCGTGGCTTCGCGCCCGAAAGGGGGCGTGGCGTATTCAAATGGCATAGCACTGACATGTACAGTATAGCAAGAGATGAGTCAGTACATACAAGATCTTGTACATAAACTGATAGCAGCTGTCCTCTTTAATGCAAACATATGAAATAGAATTATACACAGTTTCCAATTACTTAAATCCCGAAGAAAACAAGAACAGGTTGTGCAGATCCCACCATACATGATGGGATGAGGCCATAGATAATGTAATACACATTTATGTATGTATGCAGACTATTTCTCAAACAGAACTGTACATAGATCATTGCTATTAAATACACAGCCTTGATTGCAATTTCAATCGAAACTTGATAAAATTCAGATTTTTCAAATCATGCAATAATCTGATTTATAGAAATGTAATAAGAAAATCAGATTTGCTTCATATTCTACTCATAGCTGCACAAATATATGGTTTAACTATAATAATTTGAAAGGCCATTTTTTTCCAGCTGATAAATCTCAGTTTGCAGCGATGACACTTACTGTATGATCTGGGATAAGTTTCAGTACCCCTGTGTTACCGTGGCTGGGAAAGGCTTATTATCGGGGATGATGCTTTGTGTGTCTGGGGCACCCAAATGACGTCAGCATCGGGGCGAATAGAACCGAATACCGCAACCCATACTTGTTCAGCGATTAACTGATCTCTTATACTGCTTTGGGTATGGATTGGTTGGTCGACCTAAAGATGGTCGACAGCCACTAGACCAGGCATGTCCAACGTTGGCCCTCCAGATGTTTTGAAACTACACATCCCAGCATGCTTTGCAATAGTTTTAGCATTATCTAATAGCAAAACCGTGGCAAAGCATGCTGGGATGTGTAGTTTCACAACATCTGGAGGGCCAACGTTGGACATGTCTGCACTAGACCATCATACAGTACTGCAAGGTCGACATGGGTCTAGGTCGACAGGTCATTGGGTCGACATGCAGATTTTTCACTGTTTGACCCGAATGTCGACACAGTCGACATGGACACAGGATTAAGTGCACCGCTGCACTCGTCATGCTTGGGGCACGGTGCCTCAATGCGCTTGGCACTCTATTTTATTCTACCATCCACCCTAGTGGATGGTAGGGCATGAAATACCGCCTGTCGGCACATGTCGGCTCAAAAACAGTAATAATCCTCATGACGACCTTTTGACTGTTAACCTAGACCATGCCAACCTAATGCTTGTGTCGACCTAATGACCTGTTGACCTTGTCCCATGTCGACCTAGACCCATGTCGACCTTGCAGTATGTCTACCTAGTGGTGTCGACCACTTTAGGTAGACCAACCAACCATATCCCACTGCTTTCAGACCGCAAAAGCAGGGTCGCACCGGGACTTTTAAACGGCCGTGTTGCTAACGGTTAGCTGTAACTAGTAACCACTTTCACATCGCACAAATTACCAGGTCAAACCGGCCAGAAACCGGCATGAACCCGGTAATTTTGAGCGATGTGAAAGGGGTATTACTTGTTCCCTTCTGAGAAAGTTTCAAATGTGGCACCTGAGAAGCATTAATACATGTAAATATAAAATCAAAAGCATACATTTTACATGTTCCCTATAATGTAGTTTAATGATAAAGTCAAAAAGCTCAAAAATGTGCATTAGATGAGAAAATGGATATTTGGTTTAAATAGGTAATTTCAGGGTAAGAAAAAAAAAGTCTGTAGAACAAAGACAAAAAAAAATAAAAAATGAAAGAGCAGAAGGGAACATTTCCATATAATTTTAACATGGAAAAAGAACTATTTACTGTAAAGTAATGATATATAATTACATCCCTCTATCTTGAATATAACTTGCAAACATCCAGTTCATGCAACAAGACGGCACATCAGTATACTGTACTTAACTCAAGACCGTATTCAATTACAAATTCTTTTATTCCTGAGCTTGTAATGGGTTCGCTCGTCAGTGCCTTTTCTGGTTCTGCGTTTCATTGTAATTATCCCTGTTGTTCGCTGTCTGATTTCAAGATTTAGACAGTTTTATTTTGCGCAGTATTTGAGACATATCTGAACAGATTTGGACATGTTTGGTTTGTGCAGCCATAAGCTCTGTAACCCAGGACAGACGTAAGTGACGCCTGGAATTTGGTGATCATTGTGTATGCAGAGCGTGTACACTCCACATTACGTTACACATCAATACCTTGTAAACCAGAGCTAATACACCCAAGACTTATCCTAGGTTTAGGCAAGCGGCTGCTTCTCAGCTGTCTTACAAATGACAAGCTGCCGCCTCCCCAGGCTTTAAAGAAACACATATCCAAATATTCTCATATCCCGTAGACAGGTCAACGATGTCTAGATAGATAGATAGATAGATAATCACGTGGACTAGTTAGAAGCCTAAACATAGCCGACGGCGTGTAGAACAGTAACAGAAGATCGACACAAGCAAAAGGTCGACTGGAACCTAGTAGACAGTGCCATGCTTAATCTTTTATTTGCTGAGCTGAACGGCACCTAGGTAGCCATTCAGCAGCACCAATTGGTCATTGCAACAGCTAGATAGGTAAACAAGTAAAACCAGAACAAATGCAGAGCATGACAGGCAAGACACGGGGTACATATTTTGGCTGAGTGGAACAGATCCTAGGCAGCCATCAGCCGCACCATCTTGACAACGCTACTCACAGGGCAGCAGTGGAAGGACTCAACAGGCCACCTCCCCTTCATCACACCACAGCCAGCGTGTATGGATCCAGAGGCTGTCCTGCAGTGGGGCTGGGCCAGCATGTCAGGTGCCCTGGCTGCAGCCGCACCCAAGTAGGTGGGTGGGGAGAGTCAGTGAGGCCGCGGGGGTGGGGGCAGTCAGCAAGGCCGGGGGCCAGAGTTGGGCCCTCTCTGGGCTGTGGTCCCCCCCCCCCGATACTGGAACTGTACCTCCCCCCTTGGGGCCACTTCTAAGTTCACCTGGAGCAGGAGCATCGAAGGGGGGTGGGAGTCCCGCAGTCCACCAGAGGTCCTTGGCCAGGGCCTACCGGCCTGAAATCTTCTCTGCCATCACAGCCAGGTTTCGCAGTTGTTGACAGAGATCCCCCCCACCCGCCATGTCTTTCTCCCTGCCAGCTGATGCCGGCACCCCGTTGTGTTCCGGTGGCTGCCGATATCGAATCAATATCGGCGGCCTCCAAATCTCACCATGTGTACACAATGTAAGACTTACTGTATTTAAAAAAAAAAAAGACACAAAACAGAGGCCATTAGTAATAGACGTCTCATGGGACTACAGTAGCTTTGGGACACGTCCGCAACACTCCTATAACATTCCCGTTAGGAAGTATCTCTGAGTGTCTAAGAAGCCATCTCCCAGTCACTGACCAAAACATATCTGAGACGGTGCAGTGCCAGTGACAGTGACTCTGGACCTCATTCACTTGCGGCTTCCCATGTAGCATAGTGTCGATTATCAACACTTTACATATGTGCAAGATCTGTCCCACATGTGCGCAACACAGGAAGGAAGCTGACTGAGCGATTGACCGTCTGCTACCGTTCGGTGGGTGGGGTATTTCTTCCATAATAAACACATCCCTTTTTTTTTTTTAAGTCTACATCAATATAGTGCTTTTATGTTATTGTAGAAGCAAAGCCATAAATTCTTGACAATAATATCAAGAATAATAATGTAGCAATTATAAAAAAAACAAAAAAAAACCAGCAGCAGTATGGTAATGTTGCGTGTGGCAATGAAACGCGTCAGTCAGCAGAATGTGATACCAGCTCAGATCTGTGAAGTGCTAAGACTTAACAAGAGCTCTAGGATACTTAAAAAAAAGGCAAACACAAGTGGATGAGTGAAAGAAACTACAGACCTTGGAGAGTGACACTTAGCTAGATAGATGACTGATCAAAGCTGATTGGTTACCTATCTACTTTATCTATCTCCAAGGCTCCATATTTCTGCCCTCATGTGAGATCACCTTTAACAAAAAGTTTTGGAAATTGGTTACTCCTGAACAGTGTCATCAGTGAGATTATTATCAGTTATTTATTTGGCCATTCACATGAGTCTCTGTAATACCTCTTTCAGACCGCAAATGCAGGGTCGCACGGGACTTTGAAACGGTTCAGTCCCGATGCGACCCTGCATTTTGGTCTGTTCAGATCGCTTCAGCAAACCGGTTCGCTGAAGTCATCCGGAGGTGCGGCAGAGCGACGGAGCCTCATTGGGGGTGGGGGAGGAGGCAGTGCTTAGATCTGGCGGCCTCTTCCATTGGTGTGAATGGGAAACAGGTTGCTTCACCTGATTAACCCATTCACACTGCAAAGCAACACGGCAATGAACCGGTAAGAACCCTTCTTTTTTACTGGTTCGAATTGCTGTGTTGCTACCTGTTTGCAGGACCCGGTAACCGTGGAGCTTATGATCTATATTCCCTACCACATATATTACCTACCACATATATAACCTATCTGTATATTTTTGGATTGTGGGAGAAAACCGGAGCACCCGGAGGAAACCCCACGCAAGCACATGTAGAATATACAAACTCCACACAGTTAGGGCCATGGTGGGAGTCAAACCCATGACCTGAGTGCTGTAAGGCAGTAATGCTAACCATTACACCATCCGTGCTGCCCGAGATCAGACATACATAATACATATTTCCAGAAGTTAAAAATATTTGCTATATAATGGTTCAAATTCAGGGATGGACACAAGGTTGGACCTATGGATCATTAGGTAACCAGCATTATGGTTGACAAGCATTAGGTCAACATGACTTTAGGTCGACAGGGTCATTAGGTCGACAGTGAAAAGTCGACATGTTTATTTATTTATTTTCCAGAATGTCAACACAGTCAACATAAACACTACAACATAGCACTGCGTCCCCTCGTCTGGCTCGCTATGCTTCGGGCACTATTTTATTCTCCCAACACACCCTAGTGGATGGTAGGGCATGAAATACCACCTGTTGGCACATGTGGTGCCAACATGGAGACCGAAACATAGCACCGCGTCCCCTCGTATAGCTCGCTATGCTTCGGGCACTATTTTATTCTCCCAACACACCCTAGTGGATGGTAGGGCATGTAATACCGCCTGTCAGCACATGTCGTGTTGACATGGACACCGAAATGTACCACCATTCCTGTCGGCACATGTCGTATCGACATGGATTCCTAAGCGTAGCACCGTGACCGCTCGCGGAACTGCAAGGATTTAACAAGGTGCAGGGTGCTATACAGAACACTATAGATTTAACCTTTCCCTGGATATTTAATAGTGTGTTCCTGAATGTGCAAACCTGAGGAAGCACATATTCCGACACACCTCCCATACACCTGAGGAAGCACATATTCCGACACACCTCCCATACACCTGAGGAAGCACATATTCCGACACACCTCCCATACACCTGAGGAAGAACATATTCCGACACACCTCCCATACACCTGAGGAAGCACATATTCCGACACGCCTCCCATACACCGCCCAGAATACCAGTCACTTTCTGATACCATCGCCCCCATACGCAACAGCGCATTTGTGCATACATTCAGATTTTTCTTTAACTACGCAGACATTGGCAGTGCCCAATATTCACTAACTATATAACATCTTCTACCCATTTCACACCAAAGTTCTAACCTGGGTTATTGCAGGGGCAACCTGGGTCCAGGTTTATTTTTAAAGGGTTTCCCCGGGTTTTGATACCAGGGTGGAAACTGGCACTGACCGGGGTAGCCAGGCCATTGTTCTACAAGCCTACAGAGAACCGGATCACCAGTTAGTAGAGATGATGTCATCTCCAAGCGCCATAAAAGGGGAAGACCCGTCAATAACCTGGGTCCAGCCTACAGGTGAATGTGATTTGAAGGAGCTAGACATGGTTTGAAATAGTAATCAATAACTCAGGTTGGACCCAGGGGATTTTTTGGGTATGAAAACGGTAAAAGAGAAATTCTAACAATAATCAAATGATATAATTGATTTATGGAGCAGTATTTAGTGTGATGATTACGCTTTGACTGTTGGCCTATAATTAAATAAAAGAGATAGGTCTGCACAGGTTCTCATTTTCAATCCTGCTGGGGATCTTAATTCTGACCAATGGCTAACTGCTCTGATTTAAGCCTTGGATACGCTTGGATAGGTATATAGGGAGCATTACTACCTTTACTAAACGGTGTCTGTCTGTCTGTAATACCTAAGCTCAGTGTCTACCCTCCCGCTGTCTGAAGCTACTGTATCAGCAGCTGGGTATGGAGAATGAATTGGATCAGACTGCACACAGGGAAGAGACAGGAACATAAAAGTTTTTTTTTTTTTACTTCTTGAACTTCTAGTTGGAATTGCTGTTCTGTCTCCTAAACAAAGCATGATATCACAGACACCCCATAAAGCCAGTTGTTTATGGCTGGGTGTTTGCTGACCTGAAGGCACAGATAACCCAGAGACAAAGTCCTAGCTCGTGCAATAAACACCTTGAGCAGCCCTGTATAACCATCTCCCTGAGCTGAATGCTAGTGGTACAAGCAGAAGGTGTTACATTGTAATTGATTTGCAATAATGAGTAGAATCCCCAGTGTTTCTGATAATTGTTTATATGGATGGATCTGGCCACCAGGGGCTACAGATACATGGAAAGTGAATGTAGTGCAGAAATCAATCTATGGAAGACAATAGGTCTGATTCAGACGTGTTAGGAAGGCTGCAATTTTTGTAACAGATGGACAAAACCAATGCTGCACTGCAGGTGGGGCAGATGTAACATGTGCAGAGAGAGTTAAGACCCCTATACGCTATGCGGATTGGGCCCAATTTCACCTGATTCGGATGGATCGGGCCGTGAAATTGGCCCAAATTGCATGTGTAGACCAGGGTTGCCGACCCTCCCGGAATTTCCGGGAGTCTCCCGAAAATCGGGTCCCCCTCCCGGCCCCCCGGAAGGGTGGGCAACCCTCCCGGATTCAGGGGGGACCCCCGCTGATCCCCGGATCGTGGCATTAAAATGCCGCAAGATTGTAAGCTCCAGCGGGGCAGGGACTGATGTGAATGGTCAAATATTCTCTGTAAAGCGCTGCGGAATATGTATGCGCTATATAAGAAACTGTTAATAAATAAATAAATAAATCCTCGGGTCTCAGAGGAGGGGGCGGAGCTAAAACGGCACAATTGAGTCATTTTAGCCCCGCCCCCTCCACGGAGATCCGTGAATTAGCTGCTTTAACAGCATGGGGCGTACCTTAGTGATGTCACTCGTAAGCCCCGCCCCCTGAGTGGCTGCTGAATCTCTCCTCTCCGGGCTTCTCCCGGAGAGGAGAATCTTAAAGTCGGCAACCCTGGTGTAGACATCTCGCCCGACCAGATGCGCGGTCCCTTGCACATCCAATCGGAGTCGGGAGGTCGGACCGGCTGCACATAAGATTTGCTAAATCTTATGTGCAGCCGAAGCCGGGCGGGGGATGCAGATAAGAGGTGGACGGGGGATGAAAAGACAAAAACAAATGAATGGGCAGCCAGTGACTGGCTGAAAGCTCTCTCAGTCAATTTCTGATTGGCTGAGAGCTCTCAGCCAATCAGTGGCTTCCCATTCATTTGTATGGGCTTTCCTTTTTTTCCTCTTGCAGCACCCTGCTCCCCCTGCCCGGCTCTCTGTTCCCCTCATCAACTCCCTGGGGCCCCCCACCCGCCACCTCTATGTCCGCGTCCCCCCCCTGCTCCCTCCAGCTGCAGCTCCCCGGGAGTTGCATATAATAAACTGCATGCGATTTATCACATGCAAAAACTTGGCTCATCAAGTGCCTAATCGTGTGTCCCCCTCCCGGGGAGCTGCGGAGGAAAATCAGGTCAGACTTGTCCTTAGGCAATGACCCACCTGTGTTTTAGTGTCACTGCCTACATGATGAATGTTGACATGGTTAAAATCCACATGTTTAACGGCCAACATCAAGTCTGTTGGCATTCAGTACCCAACCCATTTATTCTACTGACAAATCTAATGATTCTATGCATGCTGCAAATAATATAGGGGCACTCCTGGTGTACCCCACTCATATACACATGGAACTGTGCTATGATCATGAAGGATATCGAATTGTGGTACTAATTAAGTCGCTGTGCTCACGCACGGATATCCTTAACACCTGGACTGTAATGGCGAAGTTTGGGAACCTCTGCTGTAGCATCTTATTAATAAACCAGGCTGACGACGGTGATTTGAAGCTGAATGTTCCGCTACAAATCCCACTTGATCTGCATGGCCTAAACTAGGGATTAAGGGTTGTAAAGGACTAGCTAATAATTTGGAATAGAACTTAAGGTCTTAATTAAGCAGGCGATAATTGGAACCTAGTCATCTCTATTGGGCTTCCGAAGTACAGAGCCTCCGGTGCAAATTAAAGTCACAGACCTATGGCACTAAAGTGGCTCAGCAAAGCTCATTTTGCAGTATTGATCGGTGTGATCATCATCCCATACTTTAGTCGGATCCGATATGATATCCCGGCGGTCGGGATCCCGGCGGTCGGAATCCCGACACTGGAATCCCGACCGCCGAAATCCCGACAAGGGGGGGACATGGATCGCCCCCCCTTGCGGGCTCGCTGCGCTCGCCACGCAGCGGGCCCGGTGCCTCGCTACGCTCGGCACGCTATTATATTCTCCCTCTATGGGTGTCGTGGACACCCACGGAGGGAGAAAGTTTCGGGATTTCGGCGGTCGGGATTCCAGTGTCGGGATTCCGACCGCCGGGATCCCGACCGCCGGGAAATTAACCGCATCCCCTTTAGTCATTAGGGGTCTATTGAAGATGGGATGTTGCTAGGGGCAACCAATCAGAATCTACTATTTATTTATTTATCATCTTTTAGAAGATAATAGAATCTGATTGGTTGCCAACAGCAATCAATAATCTTAGTTTAGAGCTAGTTATCGTCTAGAGCATGGGTCCTCAAACTGCGGCCCTCCAGATGTTGTGAAACTACAAATCCCAGCATGCCTTGCCACAGTTTTAACACTCCCTTATAGCAAAACTGTGGCAAAGCATGCTGGGATTTGTAGTTTCACAACATCTGGGGTGCCGCAGTTTGAGGACCCATGGTCTAGAGCACGCATGTCCAACGTTGGCCCTCCAGATGTTGTGAAACTACACATCACAGCATGCTTTGCAATAGTTTTAGCATTCTCTAATAGCAAAACTGTGGCAAAGCATGCTGGGATGTGTAGTTTCACAACATCTGGAGGGCCAACGTTGGACATGCCTGGTCTAGAGTGTACACACTATATCGTTACTGATGCGCGATCCTGCAAGTCGTTAGCGCCCCCCTCTGTTGTCTCTAGATGCAGCTCCCCGATGTGGCCGTTGAATGATATTGTTTGTAAAACTTGTTTAGTGTGGGGCCTAATTCTGCATAGATCTCTATTTTGAGAAACTGGTAATCAAGCCATTATCGCCCATGCTGAAATCGCCAATGAAAATGAAAACCCTTCACAACTACAATAAAGGCGCAGTTACACTGACAAGAAGACGGCATTTGGGCGCGGACACATGGCGGTTTTAGGGTGGGTCTGTGATGTCATCGATGACCACTTAGAGCCTGTCTCAGTTGCAGATTAGTGAAAGCCTCAGATTTACAGATGGGACCATTGTTATTGTTGCTGGCGCATCGTCAGCTGCCCGTATCGTGTATCTGGTGCAACGTGGACACGCAAGCACCTGGCACGCTCCCGCGTCTATTGCTGGGAATTGGGCACGCGAGCATCTCCGATGCAAGTGCACCACATTATTCCTGTTGCGCGGGTGGTGCTGACCACGACAGGAGCCGCTCCAGTGAGAACGGTCCATCTGTACTCACATTTGCACAAACGGAAAAGTACTCTTTGATGCTCTTCAATGCTTCGGGATTTGGGAATCTGCAAATACACAACGAATAGCGATGCATTCGCAATCATGCAATGGTGATACTGGGCAGTGGCTTTTTGCTCGCAGTCCTCT
This sequence comes from Crinia signifera, assembly GCF_055691185.1. Taxonomy (NCBI): domain Eukaryota; kingdom Metazoa; phylum Chordata; class Amphibia; order Anura; family Myobatrachidae; genus Crinia; species Crinia signifera. Next base: position 446,855,361 of record NC_139217.1, read on the forward strand.
GTTTTTTATCTATATAGTGAACCATGCTGAATTAGGCCTTTTATAGTTTGTCCAGGAGCTCAACGGAAATTGTTAACGATATTTACCCCAGTACGGTATGTAATGTTTTTGTTTCCAAAATAGTAATATAGAATAAGGGGGTATTCAATAAGTGCTGATTTTTTTTTTACCTAGATGAAAAAAATAGGTCACTTACGTTTTTTGGGGGGAGAATTTTTGATTCACCCTATTCAATTAAAATGCAGATTTTTTGCTAAGGTGAAAAATCTGTTACGGGCGGAAAAAACATGCGGAATGGCAAATCTAAATGTTTTCTCCCATTTTTGAGTTTTCACTGGTTTTGTGTAATTTTTCACGCATGCCTTTTCATCTAAAGAAAAAATCAGGTGAAAAGCCATTGGTGAAATATAACTAAAAAAATTGGTGAAACACCGCAATTGAATAGAACAGTGGCATGACAGTACCATTGTGTCTTTTATTTTGTCTTGTTGACTGTGCTAAGCTGACTTGTGTGGATGTGATCTTCCTATGTGACTTTCCCATCAGAGTTGGAAGTACTGCCCTGCCTGAATTACTGCTCGTAGAAGGCTTCTCATTTAATCCAGTACCTCTTATGTAACACTTATGGTTTTATACTGTATTACAGGGAAGGAAACATCTTCAGCATCAACATTAAAGTAACAGTAAATTGAAAGAAACTGGAGAGCTTAGATAACTGATCCAGCATGAATGGGTCCTTCACCTGAGATTAACATACAGTAGGTGCGTCACGTAGCTGCAGCAGGGTAAGTATCGCAAAGTATTTTTCCCCATGAGCTAAATGTAGTTATGTTCATTTAAGAAAGTATTTTATTGCACGGTGCATACCCATTTAAGCTTTTGAGTTCCAACGTTGCTGTCAGAGATCCTCAAAATATCCGCTAAAAATGCCAGCGACTGTTCTTCCAGCATAAATAAATACAAATACAGCCAAATTATTTAATTGAAGGTCAGTTAAATATTGCACCCAAAAAAAGAACAGTTGCTGTGAGCTGACCATTTTAGCGGATATTTTGCACATCTCTCACCCACGGTAGATATGCCATGAGATGCGAGTCCCGATGCAATCAGATCACATCGGGACTCGCATCGCACGGCATGCATGCACAGGCACAATTTTGACTATAGACAGGGGGTAGGTGTGTAATAGAGGGTCCCAAACTAGGAACACTCTAAGGCACACTTCCCGGCGCTTGGCAGTATCAGAAAAAATACTGTTTTTATAAGTTCTGTATATGCAGGTTTATACAGCTGCAGCATGCACTCCTGTGGGTCTGTCTTGACTCACATAGAAAGAAAGAATAGGGTGGGGGTATTGGAGTGAATTGCGCTGCTGGTAGACCAAAATAAGTAATAAATTAGACACACTATATGGCTAAAAAGATGAATGAGTAATGGACACACTGTTTGTAATTTGAATTATTTTATATGAGAAAATAGAAAATTAGCAATACATTTACAGTAAGTAAATTAAAACATATTCAAATTCTGGTACAATAGAATTGTAAGCAATATATTAAAACTATGGAGTTGAAATCCCAAATTAAATGGAGATATCTTGATATTTAGTAGCAGCAGACTTTCAGTGGTATAGTTCGTTACACTAGTGTCAATTTTATAGACAGATCACTTTTGTATACAAAGTGAGAAACAAAGTGTCCAGGTCATAAATGGACTGGTTTTGTTAGAAAATGGTAGTGATAGTAACGATTATGAACATGAAATTGCAGACACAGGTATATATTCGTATGCTCACCCTTAGTAGTCACACTTTGTACATAGGATTGGAGTGGAAATTCTCCAGCACTCGGTTGCCAGGTATTGATAGGGGAGGGTGATGTCTCCACTATTAGATGCTCCTGGTGCTCCTCTCGGCAAACGCCGGTGTAGCCAGCCAGTGGTTCAGTACGGGTTACCCGCACTGACCACGGCAGAAAAGGAGTAATTTGAGATGTTATGTTTCACCGGGTGCTTCGTTGGATGGGGGTTCAGCTCCCCTGATGTAATGGATAGGGCGCTTGATGGAGCAGCTGATGGCCGGCAGCGGAGGGGGGGGAATACGCTGCACTTCAGCTGATTTGGTGAATCCAATATCGGTGGTGAGACAGTAGTGTTGCCTGTGCTGCTGTAGCGTGGAGAGCGGCTAGATGAGGCAGCTGGTGACCGGCAACGAGCGGGGATGCTGTACCTCAGCCGGCTAGTGCATAGGGTAGTCGGCGGTGACCGGCACTGGACTTGTGCGGCTGAGGAGTAGGTCAGCGTGAGGCGGCAGGTATCCGGCAGCGTGTGGAAGAAGTTGGAAGACGTCTTGAAAAAGTTCCCATTCGACTGAAGGGGACGAAACGCGTTGACGTCACAACCTACTTTCACCTGGAGATCCACGCAAGCAGACTTCAGTTTCTTTCACAGCAGCAGCGCAGCTCTCTACACGCTGCCGGCTACCTGCCGCCTCACGCTGACCAGAACCTCTCAGCCGCACAAGTCCAGTGCCGGTCACCGCCGACTGCTCATTACAATAGCTGGCTGAGGTACAGCATCCCCGCTTGCTGCCGACTACTGACTGCCTCCACAGCAGCAGCGCAGCTTCCACACGCTGCCGGATACCTGCCGCCTCACGCTGACCTACTCCCCAGCCGCACTAGTCCAGTGCCGGTCACCGCCGACTGCTTATTACAATAGCCGGCTGAGGCACAACATCCCCGCTTGCTGCCGGCCACTGACTGCCTTCACAGCAGCAGCGCAGCTTCCACACGCTGCTGGATACCTGCCGCCTCACGCTGACCTACTCCTCAGCCGCACAAGTCCAGTGCCGGTCACCGCCGACTACCCTATGCACTAGCCGGCTGAGGTACAGCATCCCCGCTCGTTGCCGGTCACCAGCTGCCTCAGCTAGCCGCTCTCCACGCTACAGCAGCACAGGCAACACTACTGTCTCACCACCGATATTGGATTCACCAAATCAGCTGAAGTGCAGCGTATTCCCCCCCCCCCCCCTCCGCTGCCGGCCATCAGCTGCTCCATCAAGCGCCCTATCCATTACATCAGGGGAGCTGAACCCCCATCCAACGGAGCACCCGGTGAAACATAACATCTCAAATTACTCCTTTTCCGCCGTGGTCAGTGCGGGTAACCCGTACTGAACCACTGGCTGGCTACACCGGCGTTTGCCGAGAGGAGCACCAGGAGCATCTAATAGTGGAGACATCACCCTCCCATATCAATACCTGGCAACCGAGTGCTGGAGAATTTCCACTCCAATCCTATGTACAAAGTGTGACTACTAAGGGTGAGCATTCGAATATATACCTGTGTCTGCAATTTCATGTTCATAATCGTTACTATCACTACCATTTTCTAACAAAACCAGTCCATTTATGACCTGGACACTTTGTTTCTCACTTTGTATACAAAAGTGATCTGTCTATAAAATTGACACTAGTGTAACGAACTATACCACTGAAAGTCTGCTGCTACTAAATATCAAGATATCTCCATTTAATTTGGGATTCCAACTCCATAGTTTTAATATATTGCTTACAATTCTATTGTACCAGAATTAAATATGTTTTAATTTACTTACTGTAAATGTATTGCTAATTTTCTATTTTCTCATATAAAATAATTCAAATTACAAACAGTGTGTCCATTACTCATTCATCTTTTCAGCCATATAGTGTGTCTAATTTATTACTTATTTTAATCTACCAGCAGCGCAATTCACTCCAATACCCCCACCCTATTCTCACAATTTTGACTATATAGTGCAGATCTGCACTATATAGTCTTGGCTGCCCTCTCTATTTGACTGCCGATTTGCAATCACACGGGAGCGCGCATCGGCAGCGCATCGGGCTCGCAAACCCTAAAAAAATCACACAATCAGCATGAAATATGGCTTCCCATGTTCACTATATCTGGCGGACTGGCAGAGCGGATCAGCAGACAATTAGCGTCTTGCTAGGAAGATCAGCCTAGCAGCAGCATTTAAAATGGATTGCAATGGCGAGAGTCTGCCAGTTTCGTCCTTACCAAAGGTGGCCCATACACCAGAACGAGATTGGACCTAAACGGCCAATCTCGACTGGTCATACGACGGATTGTTTTCACATCGTGTGGTGTTTAATCACTATGTGCACATACCGCAGGTTGTTAAGTCGGCCCTCAGGTCAGACGTGCTGCATGTCTGATCCAGCAGCTTTCATTATGGTCAGTCAAACAACTGTATGTGCTCGATGGCTCGTTCAATGCTCCATGACCTGTATATGATCAGGGTCATATGCAGGTCGTCCTGATGTACGGCCAGCTTAAGATGTATTGCCCCAATTCCTTGTACTGGTGATTCCAGGGTTGACATGTTGGAAATCCCTGATTCACTAATGGATTCTCTATTTTCTCTGGCTAGGGTGGACCACACAACGGAACATTGCTTGTCCCAAGGCTCCTCTGGTACTGCTCCTCACACGACTGCCAAGACCCAGGAGCTGCCGTTGCCATCAAGACTGGGTAAGCCACCATTAGATCACCAGGAAATGGTTTGTTGGCATTCTACCATGACAACATTTCAGCAGTGTCCACTGACATGGTGAATGTCGACATACTAAGAATGTCGATATTTTGGCCGTTGGGGGTATTTGAAAATAATATTGGTAATGGCGGAAGAAGTCTCCCGATGGCGGAAGAAGTCTTCCCCCGCCATGGACATGAACCAGCCAGCTTCCCTGCAGCGTCATCAGCATCTCTTGAGCTTTTGCCCAACCAGCAATCCACTAGGATCCACTGATCCCTCTGACATCAGCGATCACCTGCCCTGCACTGAAACGGGCGGAGGAAGCAGTGGCATGAATCTTACAGGCATTGGCGGGAACTGTGGAGACCGTACACAGGGGGACCCAATTCCTGACAGCACTGCTACTCCTTAATATAAAAGGCACGCATAGGTATACCCCAAAAATATTTTTTACAAGATTGCAATTTCCAAAAAAATTCTACATAAACACATTCACTAAGTCATTAAAAAAAAGAAAACATTATGATATTAAAAAAATGTAACAATATATTTCCTAAATATGAACATACTAATTTTACCAAGCAGTGAGACTGTCTCCCAAAGCTTTTACTGAAAACTTCATCGCTTTAATCTGCAATTTATGCACAAGCTAAAACCAAGTTCCGAACAAGCTCAATTTTCCAGCAATATTGACAAAATATGAACAACCCCAATTACAGCTTTACTGTTACATAAAAGCAAACGTGACAAAACATGTCCTACCTCCTGCCGTACCACACAATAGAGAGCCCACAATAGAGAATTAAAGTCTAACGGCAACCACTGAATTGCGCTGAAAGCCGTTAACAAAAGTTGCTCAGCAATGGCACCTAATGTATTATAATTAAACACTTAATTATCAGATGTTAGCTGCGTTGCAACATGATTGAACAAACTTACTAGATGAGATCTGAAGTATAGAGAAAAGATGTTATTCCACTTATAACCATGGAAAATATAATATTTCTGCTTGAGAGAGTTCTTTCACCTCTTGGAACTGGGCAGAGAACAAAACCATATTTAATAATCCCTCTAGAATGGAGACTTTTGCACAGCACAAAAATGAAGAGTGCGGTTATGCAGGGAAAATGTAGCTTCACTTCCAAGCCAGAGTGTGTTTACCCAAGCTAAATATTCCAGTACAGTTCAATCGGGGTTGAGGGTAGGCCGCAGTGAGAGCACACAGTGCAGGTTTATCGCTTCGTCCCAGGGAATATAGATGTGCAGGTTTATCGCTTCGCCCCAGGGAATAGATAGGTTGTACATACCTGTAACATATATAATTCTAAGAAGGATGAATATAACAACTGAGCATTTAAACATATTTATTTATTTTGTTCGTTAGGGTCCAAATTTGGCCCCGTTTAAGACGGTGCGAATGCCTTAGGCAAGAATCACACAAGCCAAATCGTTCCTACGGTCAGGGGAGGGAAAAGGGTGGTCAGGGGGCTGGAGCCTGGGAACAGCCAGCATTTTATGGACGAGCCCATAAAAACGCGGGGTGGTCCCTGCGTGTTTGGCTGAACATACGCATCCTAACAAACAGGTCTGAATTGGACCTTGACTGTGATCTTTGCCATAGAACTTTTAATGCAGGGGCGGCAAAACCTGTCCTCAAGATCTACCATCAGTTCCTGTATCTCAGGCAACCTGTGGATCTATAGTAGGAATGAATGCAGAAGGTTTGAAAATGTGACAGTTAGTAATGACTACAGCTGTGCACCAGCTAGGGGATTTGGGACATGTGACAGTTAGTAATGACTACAGCTGTGCACCAGCTAGGGGATATGGGACATGTGACAGTTAGTAATGACTACAGCTGTGCACCAGCTAGGTGATCTGGGACATGTGACAGACAGTAATGACTACAGCTGAGCACCAGTTAGGGGATTTAGGACATGTGACAGTTAGTAATGACTACAGCTGCTAGGTGATGTGGTACATGTGACAGTTAGTAATGACTACATCTGTGCAGCAGCTAGGTGATATGGTACATGTGACAGTTAGTAATGACTACAGCTGTGCACCAGCTAGGGGATATGGGACATGTGACAGTTAGTAATGACTACATCTGTGCAGCAGCTAGGTGATATAGGACATGTGACAGTTAGTAATGAATACAGCTGTGCACCAGCTAGGGGATATGGGACATGTGACAGTTAGTAATGACTACAGCTGCTAGGTGATATGGTACATGTGACAGTTAGTAATGACTACATCTGTGCAGCAGCTAGGTGATATGGTACATGTGACAGTTAGTAATGACTACAGCTGTGCACCAGCTAGGGGATATGGGACATGTGACAGTTAGTAATGACTACAGCTGTGCACCAGCTAGGGGATATGCAAAACGTGGACCATTGATAGATCTTGAGGACCGGTTTGGCCACCTCTGTTTTAAGGGCTAGATGGATGAACTGTGAGTGCCCATACACAGTGCGATAGCACCGTGCGATGCAAAGCGATGCGCGCTCCCGTGGGCATCGCATTGCACAGTACAAAAAGTATGTGCTGCACATACTTTTTGTATTGCCCGCGGATCGCATCGCACGGAAATCGAATGCAAAACACATATGTTGCAATGCAATGCAGCCCATAACGGGTGCACCGTGAGTCTTGAAGAGTGATAAAGAGGAGAGAGACTAACTACCAAACAGCTTGTAACTGCCATTTTTCAAACGTCAGCTTGGAGCTTATTGGCTTCATTTTTAGCCAGTTTCTCCCTCGTCAAAGCTTAGTACATCTCCCCTTTAATGCGGTGATTTTATTAAATCCAAAACACGGCTGTCTATACACCATGTGGCGCAAAGCAACGGGCATTGCCGAGACGTATTATTCTGTATACAGTATGTTGTGTTATTTGCATGGCAGATGCAACTTATGAAGGAACAGGAGTTGGTTGTAAACACATAGAAAATCGCAGCTACGGCATAACAGGACTTGGGGGCTGATTCAGCCCCATTCGCTGGGCTGCAAAATCGCAGCCTGAGGGATAATCAGAGGACTGCTATAGTCGATTCCGAATGAATTCCCCCTTCTCTACGCTGTTAACCAGGAATGGGTGGAGCTAACCTTTAACCCTTATCCATGGTTCAGAGCTCAATGGAATGATTTCATCCCCGCATGCAAGCTGCGAATGGATGTTTATGCAAAACAACCATTCGCATACTTGCGGGGGATCACGGCATGCAGGGGGGGGGGGGGCGGATGGCATTTGGTGAACCCCAATACTGCGAAATTCTCAGCTTTGTTAGTCAACCAGAATAAGGTCCTCGATACAATCCGGCCCTATTATCCCCTGCAAGGTTATATACAAACAATCAGCCTGCATTCTATTGCTGCTGTAAAGGGATTTATCTATTTGTAAAGATGCAATACAATTTTTCAAGAGCAAACTCAATTACATGTAAACACCCTGCGGTGTTTGAAACAAGATAATTAGCTGTCTGGCGGTAAAACATTTCTAATGCACAGGTCCTGTTTGAAAAAGGTCTCAGTGGGGTAAAGTTGTTGAAAAGAAAATAATCGCAGCCGTAAGTGGCGTCTCATGTCACTGCCAGATAAAGAAAATAACTTGGACAAGACATAGCAATAATATCCCTCAGCTGCCACATCGAACCCTATACATAGTGACAAGTTACGGATCCCTCTGGATCACCTCGCCCTCCTTTACTGAGGTTACAAAGTGTTCACTGCTAATACAAACAACATCAAATACAGGATTAACATTTATAGCGGCAGAAACATGATACATTATATCTACCAGGTTTTGTTTTTTTGCCTCCATAGGAAATAGTAGGGGTGACGTTCACCCACCAGGTGAGCAAACTCACGCCAAACGAGGTGTACACTCACACACTCATTCGCACGTGACCATTGAATGATTGTTCCACCCGTTCGCAAATAAAAATCAGTCTATGCTGACTTTTATTTACGAGTGCCTGGACAAAGACGGGGTGGGCGTCAATGTTCCCTCTAAGTTTACAAAGGCTGTGTGCGGCAAAAGATTTTGGCTGTGCAACTTTGGAAGGAAATATTTCTTTTTGTGCGTCACTTATATATAACTGGAAAATGACGTTCAGCATTTGTGTTAACTTTTCTTCAAAATGATATTAAACATTCAAAACATTTAAACATTCAAAACACAGCACATGATGTAGTTAATGGGTGAAACATACATTAATTTAGTCCATAACTGCAAAAAGTTGACCACTGCTGCTTTGTGCACTCTGTTGTATTGTCTGTGCGCATGCTCAACAAATTGTGTGCGCACATGCGCACAGCTTAGAGCAGGGCTGGGCAACACCGGCCCTCCAGATGTTGATGAACTACACATCCCAGCATGCCTTGCATCAGTTTCAGCATGGCCACATAGCAAAACTAATGCAAAGCATCCTGGGATGTGTAGTTCACTAACATCTGGAGGGCCGGTGTTGCCCAGCCCTGGCTTAGAGGGAACACTAGTGGGCGTCTGTGCATGCAGGACTGCAGCCCCCCCCCCCCAGGTAAAATCTTCTACTGTAATGAATCCAGATGCAGTCTGTGAGAATGCACTGCCTTCACTGTGACTGGCAGTGATTTCCTATTGGTAGTCTGACCTGCCAGTCACCCAAGGCAGTCCCATTGGAAGGTGTTCCCTCCCTCTGGGATGCCTCTGGTATCTATGGGCTGCATACAAAACAGTCCATAGAACCAGGGGTATGAGCATGCGCAGTACCTACGTCGGTACTGCGCACGCATCAGTCATCTGTATTATACAGGTGCGAGGACTGAAATTTCACTTCTATGGGCCTTTGCAGAAGCAGCCCATAGAAGCTGGCCACATGCGCAGTACAGATGTCGTTACTGCACATGCACCAGATCCGGCGCCTGTCATCATTGTACAGGTGCCGGGAACACTGCTTCAGTGAAGGCGGCAGGGACCTGAGGAGCAGCGGCGGGGACTAAGAGGAGCAGTGGCGGTGCCGGTATCGCGGCCAGCACCAGCCCCCCTACTACCATAAGGTAGGAGCCGCCACTGATGAGGACACATCTGTACAAGACATAACATAGCATTTCTGTTAGCGCAATCTTCCACATATGAAAAGAGGAAAGTGACTGTACATACTGCAGCCGGGCTCCGGTTCACAGCCACTTGCAGATGTCATTTACGATACTCCTGAAGGACAACCTCAAACCAGGGACTGTTCTGTAAAACAGGAATGAAAGGAGTCAGCTCACCTACATCACATGACTGGGAAACAGCGATGAGAGACTGGGAATGGCACTTCTTCCAGCCAATGGCAAACAATGGTTTACAGGAAGCGTAACAAAATGATGTACGTTTATAACTGCTTTAAGAAACAGAATGTTTCCCATTATATAGATATGCTCAAATCATACACCTCAGAGATAACATTGTTCAGGTTGCTGGATGTGGCCTGAGGGGTTACAGTCAAGACGCTGGCCTTTGATTCCCATGTAATCCCTATGTAGCACTGAATGCTGCACTAAGTGCTAATCAATACACTTTTACATCTCAGCGCACTTATCTCACCTCTATATTTTACTGTGCTTTCTGCTGGGGTTCTGCTCTTGTTTTTGAATGCCACTAACGGCACATTTACTATTTCCGGAGAAAATGGAAATGCTATATACATGAAAAGGCCCCCATACATTAGTCCGACTTGAAATTTCCGGAGAGATGCAGGCAGAGGGAGGGATGTATTAAAATACATCGCCGCCCTCCCGCCGCGATGCTGCCGCATATGTACTAACATATGCGGCTGGCATCGCGGTGCGGTGACGGAGGCCCCCCGCGATACCTGTACACTGGTGTGCGGGGGGTCTCCGTCACCTCCCTGCCGCCACGCTCTCCCCTTACACCGGGGACAGCTATGCATGCTGTCCCCGGCGCTTCCTCCTCCCCCCTGCAGCCAGAAGGATGTCCGGCTGCTTCACTAGGGGGAGGCAGGGCTTACCTTCTGGGGTCCAGGAGGACCCTTCAGGAAGATAAGCCAGAGGGGGGGGTCGGCGAGGCGGCGGGTTTGCGTCGGCGGGCGGCGAAAAGAAGCCCATAGGCTTCTATAGGGTATCGCCACCCAAAGGTGGCGATACCCTTCAGTGCGGTATCATTTTTGATACATTGGAAAATGCGGTAAAACCGGGGTTTTACCGCATTTTCCATTTGATACATCTCGCCCAGAGGGAGGGAGGGAGGAAGGGTGGGGGTGGAGTTCACGGAGTGCTGGGCAGGGGAGCCAGGAGCCGGGAGACAAGCTGCAAAGAAAAAAAAACATACAAATGAATGGGAAGCCACTAATTGGCTGAGAGAGCTCGGGCCAAATCTCACTAGTGTAAATCAGTCCAGTGCTAGTGCACCAGGCATTGTAGGTGCCAGTTAACATTAAGGCCTAATTTAGTCTATAAACTGAGGGGGGGGGGGTACAGTTTGGTACAGCTAAATGGCTGTGCCAATGTAACTTGAAAATGATGGAACCATTGCTGTATGTACATTGTGCTACAGCACCAGCCGGGCAGCCTAAATCCAAAGTCTCATTCACACGCCACAAGCATTAGGGGCCTTATTCTAGTTCACTCTTTCTGACAAATTCCTTCTTAGATGGACAAAACCATGTGCACTCCAGGGGGGTAGATGTAAAATGTGCAGAGAGAATTAGATTTGGGTGAGTTATTTTGTTTCTGTGCAGGGTAAATACTGACTGCTTTATTTTTACACTGCAATATAGATCTCACTTTGAAGTAAAACTCCACCCAAATCTAATTCTCTCTGCACAAGTAACATCTGCCCCACCTGCAGTGCACATGGTTTTGTCCATCTAAGAAGGATTTTGTCAGAAAGAGTGAACTAGAATAAGGCCCTCGATCCTACCTGCCAGCTGTATGATATTTGTGACATGCACATGGGCAGTATGACTGGCGAGTCCCTGAGCGCCCATACACGTGTGTTTCTCTACATTTGGCATTTAAGGTCATTGGACACTGAAAGTCTTGCGGCGGATGGAGTAGCACAGTAGTAGTATAGTTAGGACTAGACGCGAAGCGGGAACAAAGAACGCTCTGTAGAGAGGCTCATTACTATAATGACGCTGCTGTTTCAGTATAATCACCGACATTTCCACTGATTACCATTATGTATGGTCAAATTTCACATGTGATTCCTTCCAGTGGCAGAACAGCCAGCTTGCAGAAAGAGACTGCCGAGCACGTCCACTCCAAAGTCCATCCCTTATCACCGGAGAGTGTGCACGTGTGGCAATGCTGGGGCCCTGCGACAAGGAATGAGAACATGCCGCAGCATTACGTCAGCGGTGCCGGAACTACCCGGCCACATATCAGATCTGCAGCTTCTTTTTTGCTTTTATTTGTGTGTGTGTTTTTATTGAGAACAGTCACATTCTATTACAGGTGACATAGGCCCATGTAAGTAATATCAAATACAATGGAACACGGTAAAATATTCATAAAGTAGTATGGGTTAAGGGTATCAGAGAGGACATAGGGCATGATTCAGCCATGCTCGCTGGGCTGCGAATTCACAGCCCGAGCAATTATCGAACAACCCCGCATGCACACGATACACAGTGCGCAAGCCGTGCGACCGAAGGTAGTGAGCGATGGCTTGCCTTCGCTCGCTTTGTGATTGACACCTTGCGGGTGTTTCGGGGCGGAAACACATCGCTTTGTAGGAGTGCCCCATAAAATGCAGGTGTTTCCATAGTCGTTGGGAGGGAAGGAGCGAGGGCGGATGACGTTATCGGCGGCCTCCTTCTCCCCACGGCCTTTGCAGCGCTGAGTCTGTCTAGAGCAGTGGGGGAATTATTCTATGGGGAATTCCCCCTGTGTGCAAGTGCACAAGGGGGGGGGGGGGGCTCCGTCAGAGTGGCGTTTACCTGCTCACTGTTCTTCGACGAACACTCGCAGCCCAGCGAGAAGGTCTGAATCAGGCCCATGGTGAAGAGCGATACAAGTAAAGGAAATGAGAGAACAATGATAAGTAGCATTAGGTAACTGTAGTGTTGCAGGAACAATAGATATCATAAGATAACAAACACTTTACACCAGAACAATACTAACAATCTAGAATGGAGGTAGCGCCCTCTAAATGATACCAAGCAAGTAGATAAATGAACTGCCCTACTAAGAAACGCTTTAATAGAGGGTGCAAAAAAAAATGAATAAAAGGGAGCCAAATAGGAAATCATTTTTTGGCACGAGACTCCACCTCTAAAGAGCACGGAAGTCAGTTCATTCCATGCTATATAAATACATAATGGCCCTTATTCTGATTGAGTCGGACAGCTGTGTGCGCGGTCGGGTGGCCAATGTTTGGTATTTGCGCATGTGCGGAGGCGTATCTGCGCATGTGCGAATGCCTCGCACGTCCGAACACGGAGTGAGGTCAGTGCAGAAAACGATCATACGGTACAACCCGAGCAGGGGGTGGAAAGGGGCGTGAAGGGCTGTTTGGGCTCATTACCATATGCGTACACTCCGCGTTTCATGGGCGTTACCATGAAACCGCTGGGCGTAGGTATGGTAATGCGGCCGAGACGCACGTGTGGGGGGGCGGACATATAACATAGCCGGATGTCAGTTGCCCGCCCATATCCCTGCTTTCATACCGAAAAATGTCTGAGTGCTCTGGAGCACTCGGTGCTGCCTGACCGCTCGGTCCATCATTCGATGGTCAGCGACCATCGGAGGTTAGGGGAGGTTCCCACAGATGGAGGAGGTGTTCACATGAAACATCCACTTGCGGTCCGTACGCTCGGCGTCTTACGGCAATCGTGAGCGATCCGCACGGTAGGCGGGGCTAAGAACTCTCTGTTCCTGTCCAAAATACGCATCTGTCCGAATCAACTAGAATAAGGGCCATTAAGAGGCAGCATCAGAGGAAGTGGTATGGGATCTTGGTGCATCCATTCAGACTTAGGCAGGTATTCAATGCTGTGGGCGAGCGGCGACAGCGAGCAGAGCTTCCTGCTCGCTGTCACCACTCACACTGTCAGTATTCAACACACCCCCCCCCCCCCATACGCCAATTCCCCCTCGTTCCATTTTTTGAACGAGGGGGAATTGGCGTATGCGGCTCCAGAAGCAGCGAGACTCGCGGCTAAATACAGCGAGTTTCCTGCATTAGCCGCGGGTCTCACTGTTTTGGGGAATTACCCAGAATGTTGATTAGGGCGAGAGGCTGGCGAGGGGGTTAAACAGCGAGGATCGCTGGTTTTCTGCAATCCTCGCTGTTTAACCCCCTCGCCTGCCGCATTGAATACCTGCCAATATTGTATTCTTTGAGACCATCTGTCATGCTCAGATCTGTAAAAAAAAAAAAAATCGCCAACTAGAGATTTTCCCAGATTTGTGTGCGAGTATGAATCAGGCCCTTGGTGTCTTGCAGCTAAAACAATTGGTATTGTCAGAAACCCCCCTGAAAAAAAATGCAGTTTAGGTGTATAATATGCACTATGTAATCATCTAAAATTCATTTCAGCATATGACAATGATACCAATTGTTTATTTAATTTTACACTAAGCCCAAAGCTTTGCTACAAATCCTTCCCTGTATTCTGTAAGTGTCCTTCCATTTGGCCACTCCCACAGTTGTTTTAGATGTGCTTCTTCAGGCATTAACAATTGTACCATTGTACCATGCCAGCCAGTCTTTCCGGGTAGTGTGTGTTTTACATGACCACAGGTTTTCATCATTATAAGTGGTGCCAGATTTGAGGCCAACAGGGCGTACTGTATATACAGATATATTGATGAAATCGTTTAAAATCGGGGGGGGTTTACCATTGTATTTTTTGCACAGGGGCCCTGCCACGTGGGAGTGGCTCACGTAACCACCAAGTGCTATACAGCACCACCACCGCTCCTCCCACCAAGGTCACTGTATGGCATCGGCACAGACTGCTATGTAGTTTATCCTATTCAAGTGAATACTGGCTCCCTCGTACACCCATTGCCGACCAAGCACATGGCGTTACACCGGCTTCTTGCATTGAGGATGCCAATAAAGTTTGTTCTTCTTATTGCACAACTTTAAGTGGACGGATCGAGATGAAACAAAGTGGGTTAAAGAGAAAAAGGAAATGACTGCATTGGATACCAAAGTATACACAAGTTACAGTGATTGCTCCAGGCTACATGTCTGGGCTGCAGTAATCATAACCGGTTAAGGCCCTGACGCCACTATATACTCTTCAGTCGGCTACCTCTATACAGCTGCCTAATAAGGGTCAGACTGGTGTTTGAAAAGACCACTATGTGGAATGCGGAATACCTTTCATCCACACTTACTACACTCCTGCAATGGTCGGGAGGCTCCTGAAAAGAGGGTCCACCTCCCAAACCGCCCCCCCCGCATTGCACTTTGGAAAACAAAGGGAGACTATTGATCTGAATGTCCTTTTTTTCTTTTGCTTAATATATGTTTTTAATATATTAATATTTTATTATTAAATTGTTATTTTTTTTTTTACACACCTGACCACTTTGAATTCATTTATATTTTAAACTGTTACTTAGTACTTGTGCACAATCAACCGCTCTTCCTGATTTTTTTTTTAAAGTGGTTTCAGACAGGTCATACCAGTGTTGGACCCATGTACTAAATCCCAAATGCAACCCGGCATAGCATTGCGAAAGGGGTATTTACAAATTGTATATCCAATCATCATTCAGACCATCAGCTGTGTGTGTGGCCTGTGCAGCTGGTTTCCCCTCTATAAAATCCTCACCGCCACTATATCCCCCAGATGTAAGCCTATCCCATCCACCTGTGCCAGCAGCGGGATACTGTCAGAGACTAGACAGTCCATTCACGATGAGTATATTGATGGTATCCGGACTATTGTTAGACAGCACTTACATAGACAGCCATTACATCGACACCATTAGTTCGACAGCTCAATAGGTCGACATACCATTAGGTCGACATGTCATTAGGTCGACAGCTCATTAGGTCGACAGCTCATTAGGTTGACAGCTCATTAGGTTGACAGCTCATTAGGTCGACATGTTTTTAGGTCGACACTGCCATTAGGTCGACAGTGTCTATGTCGACAGTCAAAAGGTCGACATGGTTTTTTTCACTGTTTTTTGAGCCGACATGTGCCGACAGGCGGTATTTCATGCCCTACTATCCACTAGGGCGTGGAGGGAGAATAAAATAGTGTGCCGAGCGCAGCGAGGCACCGTGCCCGAAGCATAGCGAGCGAAGCGAGGGGCTGCGGTTCACTTCAAACTGTGTCCATGTCGACTGTGTCGACATTTCAGCCAAAAAAGTGAAAAAAACCATGTCGACCTTTTGACTGTCGACGTAGACACTGTCGACCTAATGGCAGTGTCGACCTAAAAACATGTCGACCTAATGAGCTGTCGACCTAATGAGCTGTCGACCTAAAAGCATGTCGACCTATTGAGCTGTCGAACTAATGGTGTCGATGTAATGGCTGTCTATGTAAGTGCTGTCTAACATTGGTCCCACATCCTATATTGATATATCCCTGCCTGCATGTTCGCTATCATATAGAAATACATTGACACTAGAGTAAGAAGGATTCCGCTTACTGCAATTTGTATTAGCAGATAATTAGGCTGTAAATATAATTAGCAATTGCAATAACAATGATCAAATAAATTAGCAATTTATAAGCCGGCTGCACGATGGATGTGAGGAACCACTAATCGGATTTGTTACAGTACAATACAAACAGAAACAACCTGGTTTGCATTATACAATAAGAGCCAAACTCACATAAAATATAGACAAAGAAGAGCACACAAATACAATGAAATTAGCACCGGCTTCTTCTGTGACCGTCTGGCAGGAAAAACATCAACTTTTATAGTTAAAACATACTGTAATTAGAAGTGTAAATAAGGATGAAATCCCTCCATGAACATGAAAGGGGCACGCAGCAGATTTCCTGCAGAAAGAACCACACACACATGTATACACGCTGGCCGGGAGCATAAACACGTTACATCTGAACATGCGCCAATATTACTGGGTGTAAAATGCCCATTTCTGTGCTAAGCATGGACAAGCATCAGGAATTACTGTTATTATAATATCCTAAATGTAACAGGGCCCTCTTAATGGATTCGTCAAAATACAGACAAAGACAAAATACCGACCTGTCGACCGAAAGTCATGTTGACTGTTTCACCAGTACATTCTATATGTCAGTATTTTGAACTTGTCGGGACTTTGTCCTTGTCGGGATTTTAAATGTCGGGATTTTGTCCTTGTCGGGATTTTGACTGCATCCCATCTTAATGTATGGGTACACTGGCCAGATGCCCATACCATTCTAAGCAGGCTTGGGGGCAGACACCCCTTATGGCCCCCACACACTAGAACGATTTTTTGGCCGATTGTCCGATTTCCGGCCGATCGGTCGGAAATCGGACAATCGGCCAAAAATTCTTTTAAGTGTGTGGGGGCCTTTAGACTGGTGCTACCAGAGCTTCTGAGAAGGCAGACTGCAGCCAGACAGCCAAACGCTGTCAGCAGGCTGGTTGGTGGATGGCTGGAGGTATCTACCAATCAGAGTGCTGACAGCCGGTCACTGTACTGAAGAGTGTGGAGAGAATGTGTTGGACTGTAGGTGTGTTATGATTTTTATTTTCAATGTATTCCTGTGAATGGTTGGTTTTGGGGACTGAGGGTATTTCTATGCCAAGTGCCTCCAATGCGGTTTAGAAGGTCCTGCGTATAAACTCCATATGCAATACAATTCTTTAATGAATTCAATTTAAATATAGCACGTCAAATAAACCCTGGGCAGCTGCATGTGGTTCTCCCCTAAAGTAATGCTGCCCATACACATATGCGATGGGATTCGATGAGACATCGAAGTACGATGTCCATCGAATCCGATCACATTTTTGGGTGCAAAAGTCAGCACCCGATGTCGAATGCCATCTTCCGATGGCACATCGGGTGCTGGAAGAGGGCGGGCAGGGGGCGGCGGAGTAGTGTATGCTAGCAGTAGCGCTTGCGGGCGGCGGGAGCCAGAGGTGGCAGAAGATTAGTTTAAAACACTGGGCTGCCCTGTGATTGGCTGAGCTCTCTCAACCAATCACAGGGCAGCCCAGTATTTAAAAAAATTCTCCCGCCACCACTGACTCCCTCAAGCGCTACTGCGAGCGCTACACTACTCCGCAGGTACGCCGCCAGCGGTCCTTAGGGCCCCCGCTCACCAATCCTGATAACGCTGAATACGTCCCCTCTGCCCCCCACCCCCGGATTGTATTCGAGCAATCGCATGTGGTTAAAAACCACATGCGACTGCTCCTACAATTCGATAGATATTGTGTGCAGCACATAATATCTGTCGACACGACATTCGACGGCGTGCCCGCGCATCGCGTCGAAAAGTCCCTTAAAAATGCATACGATTTATCGGCCAGAATTGGTCGACATCGAATGATTGTATACAATATCTCACAAGTGTATGGGCAGCATAAGTCACCTTTCCTGCAGAGAGTTATATGCCTGCAGGCTCTCGGATGCCCTCAGATCTTCAGCTTCATGTAGCAGAGACGTCTTGTATCTGGGTATTGCCGAGTACATGTAATATATGCAGCACAGTTGGAGGTAACGGGTCAGTGGGTCGACATGCATTGGGTCCACCACTGAAGGTCGACACCTCAAATGGGTTGACATGGCTAAGGTCGACATTGTTGGAAGGTCAACACAAGCATTATGTCGACAATGGCAAGGTCGCCAGTCAAAAAAGTCAACATGAGGGGTTTTTTTTGTCCGGAATGTCAACATAGTCGACATGGACACCATCAAAGTGTACCACGCTCGCTATATTCCAGTCAAGGTGCCTCGCTGCGCTCGCTATGCTTCGGGTACGGTGGTGCGCTGCGCTCACAACACTATTTGATTCTCCCACCATGCCGTAGCGGGTGGCAGGGCATGAAATATCGCCTGTCGGCACATGTCGGCTAAAATAGAAACGTGACAAAATCAGGTCGACCTTTTGACTGTTGACTTTCCCTGTCGACCTTAAGTGGTCAACCCAGTGCATGTCAACCTAATTAGGGTCGATGTATCCCGAGGTAAACACCCAGGAAGATGCTCAGCACGGTACTAACAGAGGTTTCCCAGAGGCTGGATCATATTCTGGCAGGATGCAGGAATCATCCTTATTACATTTCACCATGCATACATAACATGCACACAATACGGCAACAGAGCCATCATCCTGCTCTCCGGTACTGCTAGAATTCTGCAGCACGTCGCGCCTTCATTCTGTGATCCCGGCTGCACGATGGATGTGAGGACCCGCTAATCGGATTTGTTACAGTACAATACAAACAGAAACAACCTGGTTTGCATTATACAATAAGAGCCAAACTCACATAAAATATAGACAAAGAAGAGCACACAAATACAATGAAATTAGCACCGGCTTCTTCTGTGACCGTCTGGCAGGAAAAACATCAACTTTTATAGTTAAAACATACTGTAATTAGAAGTGTAAATAAGTATGAAATCCCTCCATGAACATGAAAGGGGCACGGAGCAGATTTCCTGCAGACAGAACCACGCACACATGTATACACGCTGGCCAGGAGCATAAACATGTTACATCTCAACATGCGCCAATATTACTGGGTGTAAAATGCCCATTTCTGTGCTATGCAGCCATAAAATATAGGCAGGGCCATCTTAACAGCATTTAGGCTTTGGACAAAGATGCAACGGGGAGGGGGGGGGGGGGGGTCTGGAAGCATGTGGAGGCTCTCTCCACGTGCTTCCATCCAGAGAATGGCTGTAAGCACACTGATTGGTAAATAACTCCAGCGATCGACCAATCAGCATTCTGACAGTCATGCACTGTCTGGTTGCAGACAGGCAAGCTGAGCTCATTAGAGCGGCTCCCGGGGCACAATGAAGCGCACCACAGTCAGGGTTGCCAGATCATCCATTTAATAAGCCCAACATATAAATTATAGTGTTCACTCTAGCACCCGCCATCTTTGAAAACCCATGCAGTTCCTCTTCCCTGCCTGGGGTGTCATTGTCTGCTGTATTGCTTCTAGCACAGTGCGGTCTGTATATCAGCACTGATGTGCAAACCAGACCTGTGCTAGCGACACCCCAGGCAGGGAAAAGGAACTGCATGGGTTTTCAAAGATGGCGGGTGCTAGAATGAACACTAAATTACACAGGTTCTTGATTACTTTTCAAACTTTCCAGATGTAATGACAGTTGGTATGAACTCTTGAACTCTGTCACCTCCCAACCATACCAACTGTCATTACATTTGAAAAGTAATCAAGAACCTGTGTAATTCAAATGTGCGCTTATTAAAGGGGATGATCTGGCTACTGTGACCACAGTGTGAACGAGTCCATGTCCCGGCGAGCGGCACGCCAAGATGGGTCATCTCAAAAATTTGCGGATTCGACAATCTGGCATCCGTTTTCAACAATGCAGATTCGACTTTTCCCAGAACCGTTCAGACTAAGGGGATAATCCCGTGCCACGAAGAAGCCACACTGTTCACGATCCTGAGGATTTCAGCATTTGTAATGGTGTGTGTGGATACTCCTTATTGCCATTATTATCAGATATTGTCTTTTATTAATAGGGTAATAGTGTACAGTATATCTTAGTTTTATGCATTTGTACTCTGCACTTGTACAATACTTATGCTCACTGCAACACAGCAGCAAACAGCAAAAGCAGCTTAAATAATGGACAATATTCCTGCATTTATAGTGATCTTTTCCCTTTAATATAACCAGATATAATGTGAGCTGTCCCCACTGCCCGATGCACTTAGTGGTTGCAGTACCCAAGCAAAGGCCCACTCGCAGGTCTGCTTACGTCATCTCACTAACTTTGATTTGACATGAAATTCCAACCCAGAGATGATGTACTGTACACAGCAACTAATACATTTCACTGTACAAGCGGAATCCGTAGCTGTAGCCACCAGGACAGCAGCACTGGGTCCATTATCCTATAAGGAATTCAGACTATGTCCCTCACCTACAATAACTCCCATTAAGACAAATACAGGAGTTGTTACACTTCCCAATGTTATTGACGCCAAGCTTCCTGTCCAGGGAAACAATAACAGTACCAGGAGTATAAATCAGTTATACATTCAGCCTAATAACCTAAATAACATGTCTCCGTACATTGTCATACCAGATATCAATAATGCAATGCATCATGCGTTGAAAACCTTGTTTCTCTATAAATCCCTATTTTCATACGAGTTAAACAAAGGTAGAATGTTTCAGTCAAGGCTAAGATCGCCCTGATAATAAGAGATGCCGTTACCAAACAAAACCTTTTACATAATCTCTCTGACAGGGGAATAATGCATTAGTGTTGGAAGAGGAGTGCGCTAGTGTGCAGACTCCAGTCTTCCTGTTCTCCGGGGAGGCTTCATGCCCTATCCCAAGATGGCCACTGAGATCTTAAATAAGCATGTACAGGGACAATCGTACCTTTTCACTGTAAAGCCATGTGCACATTAGATGATATTTAAATGATATACACGATAACAACCTGACATAACAACATTTTGTTTGCATATTATCGTTTGTAACCGAATGTGTATATACTGTAGCTTCAGTGAGACTCTGTGGGAGACCGAAATCTCCAGGTCCTGTGAGAGACCCGGTTAATACCTGAATATCAAGCTGTTCCATCATCAGGGGAGCCGACAGGTCGTCTGGGTCCTGGTAAAATGGAGGGGGTGTGGCCTCCGGGAGGTGGGAAAAAAGACCATAATTTGTGCGCGGTGCAGGATCCTCATCGCACACAGCAGACCCGGTCCCAGGTAAAAATAAAACACCCTCCTCTTGACGCCACTGTCCATCATCCCTGAATTTGAACCAGTTTGCAGTATACGCTCACTGGCTGGTGAGCTCAATGAAGCCCTACTATGCTCAAGCTCTCTCTCATCATTAGTGTACACGTAACAGTGAGTACGGCTGTATCTGCTATCTTTCAATGAACCAACACCACGTTCCCAGGTTAAGTAACTGGGCTTTTTATAGTTTGAGTCATCTGCTGCTGTGCGTGAATATAACTCTGCAATATCAACACCTGTGCACGCATAATATCTAACAGTTACCAACCAAGAAAACCCATTTTTAAGTAGGCCAAAATGATGTTTGGTTTTAGGATGTTGTATTTTTGCAGACCTTGTTCTTATAAAACATACAGACATGTCTTCATACATTTAAACTCAGTATGCAATGCAGCCTGAGATGCCTGGTGCGAATGGTGTGGTATATCTGTTCGATGCGCGGTCCCACGGGTGGATAAGTTGATCCTCAGACCATACGTCATGCACGTCTGATCAGTTTTGATTGGGTGCAGATCGTGAGTTGGTTTTTGCACATGCGATTGGGCATTCGATGGATCCTACGTCCGGCCTCATTTGACTGGCAGTTTCCCAGGCACTCCCACCTTACCGCTAGACGATCGTTCTTATGCAGCAGCTGGATCGCACAACGAGTCATTATTGGCACATCATGTTTCAAAAATGCCCCAAATCGTGAGTCCACAGCTGCCGGGGAGTTCAAGGGAAATCGTGAAACAATCAGTATCGCAAGCTGGTCGTTCTAGTGTACGGCCAGCTTCGTTGCAACACAATGCTGCTAAGCTACATCAAAAGACTAAAACAAGCTGCGGCCTCTACATTGCAGCACGTCAAATGCAGCATTAGAGACTCAGTCAAACACAGATATACAAGTTCCGCCTAGCAAGATGCATTTTCAAAACAAAAGCATACATGCCTACCTGACCCTCTGCTTCAGGGAGAAAATGCTCTGATCCTGGACTTCCCTGGTAATGTATGATTGCCATCACCTGTGGTGAAACGCCTTTCTTATCAATTACCTAGCTCCCCACAGGTGATGGCCATCATACATTACCAGGGAAGTCCAGGAACAGAGCATTGGAGAGGGTCAGGTAGGCAAGTATTTATATAAAAGACATAAAAACAGCGAGTACTCCAGCAGAACCTGATGCGCAGAGAGAAGATGCTGGGTGCTACTGCAGCAATGATGTATGAGGACACATCGCAGGGAGAAGATGCTGGGTGCTACTGCAGCAATGATGTATGAGGACACATCGCAGGGAGAAGATGCTGGGTGCTACTGCAGCAATGATGTATGAGGACACATCGCAGGGAGAAGATGCTGGGTGCTACTGCAGCAATGATGTATGAGGACACATCGCAGAGAGAAGATGCTGGGTGCTACTGCAGCAATGATGTATGAGGACACATCGCAGGGAGAAGATGCTGGGTGCTACTGCAGCAATGATGTATGAGGACACATCGCAGAGAGAAGATGCTGGGTGCTACTGCAGCAATGATGTATGAGGACACATCGCAGAGAGACGATGCTGGGTGCTACTGCAGCAATGATGTATGAGGACACATCGCAGGGAGAAGATGCTGGGTGCTACTGCAGCAATGATGTATGAGGACACATCGCAGAGAGAAGATGCTGGGTGCTACTGCAGCAATGATGTATGAGGACACATCGCAGGGAGAAGATGCTGGGTGCTACTGCAGCAATGATGTATGAGGACACATCGCAGAGAGACGATGCTGGGTGCTACTGCAGCAATGATGTATGAGGACACATCGCAGGGAGAAGATGCTGGGTGCTACTGCAGCAATGATGTATGAGGACACATCGCAGAGAGAAGATGCTGGGTGCTACTGCAGCAATGATGTATGAGGACACATCGCAGGGAGAAGATGCTGGGTGCTACTGCAGCAATGATGTATGAGGACACATCGCAGAGAGAAGATGCTGGGTGCTACTGCAGCAATGATGTATGAGGACACATCGCAGAGAGAAGTTGCTGGGTGCTACTGCAGCAATGATGTATGAGGACACATCGCAGAGAGAAGATGCTGGGTGCTACTGCAGCAATGATGTATGAGGACACATCGCAGAGAGAAGATGCTGGGTGCTACTGCAGCAATGATGTATGAGGACACATCGCAGAGAGAAGATGCTGGGTGCTACTGCAGCAATGATGTATGAGGACACATCGCAGAGAGAAGATGCTGGGTGCTACTGCAGCAATGATGTATGAGGACACATCTACACTTTGTAACACACCACTGTAAAACCTTTTTATTCATTTAATGCAGATTTTTGTCCTGTTGCCAAGACATTGTGGCATGACAGTAAATATCATGTCCATTTTATTGGCAGCCTATATGGAGGGGGTGGATTAGGACGTAGCCTTCCCCCTCCCCGTCACCTGGCAGCAATTACTGGTGTTTGGAACATTTATATAGTCTTCTTTCAAAAGGGCAATTATCCAATAAATTAACATAGCGCACCAAATTATACTACAATGAAGGCTCTAATTTATACAGAAACAACTAATGAATGGTGTTCTAGATTTATTAGCGTTGATTAGACTATAATGACATTTTAATCTATGGCACTGGCATGTTACAAGAGAACTGCTGTCTGGTGAGCCTGCCTTCTATGCAATTAGTGGGGCGATTCAGAACGGCTCCGTGCGGGCTGAATTCGCCACCCCAGCCGATTTCATACTTACCGGGGCAATCACTCCAGCATGGACGGGCAGGGGTCAGGGCGGATTAAGGGGGGGTTGGGGGGTGGACGACTCAGATGGGCAGTACCCATGGGTCCCCCTCTATCTAGGGGACCATTGTGGTTGTTATGCATTTTTTTTTTTTTTTTAAGCTAAAGGGAGTGGGGTAGTGCTGCAGATTTACCTATCTGCCAATGATTAATGGTGCTGAGCATCGGGATCTTAGGCACACTGACTGCACAAGTGTGCAGTGCATCACTGGGAGTCCCATGAGATTTTGCACAAGAGGTCAGAGGCTGAGAGGCTTGTGCTGAGCTTGGCTTGGGGGATCACAGCCTCTAGTCCCCTCAGGCAGAGGCAGCAAAACAGGGGGCGTTGGACAAATGATGCATGTGAAGGCCACGCCTCTCATCGTGAGGTCACGCCCCCAAAATGTCGGCCGCGCGAGGGTCCCACTGGACCACCAATGGAAGTTGGGAGGAATGGCTTACACATCCATCTGCATGCCGGGGCGAATATTTGCACGCTGAAGGGGGGCGGGCATTTCCTCGACTGGCCAGCGGTGTTTCTGCATTCGGTAAGCAGCGAAAATCGTCCAGAATAAGGCCCTGATTCCAGTGGAGAAATGCCACACACTGCACTTGCGTCTGACGATTGCAGTGTAAGCCAGGGAGAGATCAGGAACTTGCTAAACGCTGGATGCGAGGTCACAGTAACACAGGAGCTGTTATAAATAGAACACAAAGTTCAGACACGCAGGGTCCAGTACCAAGAATTGCAGGATAACAGGAGCACTGGGACTGTGGATCACTAGAACAGTAAATGTGTAGCAGTACAGGGAGAGCCAGCCTCTTACAGCCCTGACACCAGGCAGTGCTTACTGATAGCTGGAGAAACAAGCAGTGCTATAGTAGTCAAAGTCCAGGAACAATGTTTGTGCTCTACTGCTGCACTCCGACATAGGGGCACTTTCGTTATGATGGCATATCCTGCTGATCAGAGGAGGGGACAATCTTCTGCCCGTCCCTGCTATTATTTTTTAGGGAAGGTGTCATAGTTGCCTACCCTCCTGCATTCTGCAGGAGACTCCCTGACATAACAGCAATCTCCCTCTCTCCCTCATTAGTGTAGCAATCTCCCTCATGTCACCTAGCCCACATTACACTGTTACATTTTTAGGGAAAAAGGAATGAGAGACAGTTACATTTACATTGAACCATCAGAACCATTTCCCAGCACTTTACCAAGTACAGTATCTCTTACTAACTGCTTTGGGCTCATCTACGTTTCGATATAAGTCACTGTAAAAGATTCCTCTCAGATGTAGCAGTACACACCCACGCTTCTAGGTGCCACATTTACAATCTCTCTTCACAATCTCTCCATATATATGGAACTAGACACGCCCTTTGGGAGGAGCATGACACGCCCCCTCAACGGGGCGCTGTGCAGAATTCTACTAACAAATATAATCTCCCTGAAACTAGTTTACAAAAGTAGGCAAGTATGGAATGTGTTCCACGTGCGGTAATGCTGGGATGCAGGCAGCACAGACGGTGTAATGGTTAGCATTACCGCTTCAAAGCACTGAGGTCATGGGTTCAATTCCCACCATGGTCCTAACTGTGTGGAGTTTGTATATTCTCCCTGTGCTTGTGTGGGTTTCCTCTGGGTACTCTGGTTTCCTCCCACACTCCAGACATATACTGGTATAAGTAAAGTACAAATTAACCCTACCATGAATGTGTGTGCGTATACACGTCGAAGTAAAGATATCGCCTGATTCATGTTTGGGGGTCTGCGCATGCGTCATGTGATGTCAGTCGCCTTTTAGGACCATGCACAAATACACACAACGCCTTGGTGCTAAGACAAATGAAAACAAACTATGTAATAATCTACTCTTCTAAGATTAGGGTTTCTCCAGGGAGTGTCAAAGCTCCTATATATTCCTTAACAGAACAGTCTTAATGCCAGTAAAAACACGTCTGCTCTCTCCCGTAAGTGATAGAGGATTAGGAGGACAATCAAGCACAGAAGACAATAATAGCGCAGTACCTTTGATATACAAAAGATTTTAATTATACAACGCACTTACAATAAAGAGACAAAAATAAAAGCATGCGCCAAATCCCATATGGCAGGAACTGAAACGGAAATGACTTCACTCCAGATCCCCTCGATGTTGGTAAGAAAGTGAGGACGGCAAAACAGCAATACCGGTTGTGTGTCTTGCCAAACACTGGAGTGTCTGTCCACGGTGAAAAGCCAGAATAAGGGAAACGGCGCATGTTGAGCCACACTTTACGCATTTCGGACTTACTGATTGCTAGAGACAGAAGAAGTGCTGAAACGCGTAAAGTGTAGCTCAACATGTTGGACATTCCAGTGTTTGGTGGGACATAGAACCACGAGCTGTGAAACTGTAGTCGCATTCTGAAAAATGCGACCACAGTTTAAGGTCGCGGGGGGGGGCAGTGACGCAGAATAGCGAGGTTGTCCTGACTGTTTGCAGGCAATCACTTAGACCAGGCGAGTTGCTGCTTATCTTCCTCTCCCGCCGCTCTACTTCTGCTACTCCCCTTCAACAAAATCTGCACTGGCTCCCATTCCCCTACAGAATCCTCTTCAAACACCTCACACTCACATACAGGGCCATCTCTAATTCCATTGTTCCATATATCTCTAACCTTATCTCCATTCATACACCCTCCCGCCCTCTATGGTCGGCCAACGACTGTCGTCTCTCCTCCACCCTGATCACTGCTTCCCACGCTAGAGTACAGGACTTTGCCCATGCTGCACCCCTTCAGTGGAACGCACTCCCTCGCTCCATTAGACTCTCCCCGACCTTGCAAAGCTTCAAACGGGCACTGAAAACTCACCTATTCATCAAAGCGTACCCTTCCCCTGCATAAACCAGCTGGTTCTCCGACCCCCTGCCTGTTTACATCCTGCTATCTAGCCACCACCCATTTGCTTGCACCTCTTGTAATCTGTCTGTCTCCCCTTCCTACTAGATTGTAAGCTCCTCCGAGCAGGGCCCTCTTCCATCCTGTTGTCAAAGCCCACTTCTCTTCACATTTCACTCACAGCTCTCCTATACTCCAACACTCAGTGACCATCTTCATACTCATCTCCATCATTGGCCTCAAGCCTCTAGTTGTATGCTGATTGAGTCCTCACTACTTATATTTAAGCTGTAATGTGTATTGATCTGTGGTGCTCTTTATTTGTACTCCTATTTTTGTTATTTATTCTATGTTATGCCAAGTTTTGTCTCCCTGTACTGTTCCTTTGTACGGCGCTGCGGAACACTTGTGGCACCTTATAAATAAAATAATAATAATAATAAGCTGTATGCATATATGAAATAAAAGACACCTTCAAAAACGCCTATGGCCTGTCAGATGGATGGCTGGATACTGTTTGTATGTTTAAAGCTCAGCGGCTGTAAGTCAGCAGTAGCGCAGGATTTGGGAATAGGAGACTGTGAGATAAACTCAGAGATAAAGCTATTTGCGAGGACGGCCTGACTGCTGCACTTTATATCAAGCAATAAAAAAATTCTGGTAATAAGAAATTTATTGCAAGTGTCGTATAAATCACGCTGCATACCAAGAGGGTAATTCAGACCTACTCCCTAAGTAGCGAGAAGGAAAATGACGCCCGCCAAAAGCATGATCCCCCACCGACCGAATCCCCCCCGGTACGATGCAAGCAATGGGTGCGCTTACACATCCGCATTGAGGCAAAATTCGATGGTCCCTCGCCATCGAATGATTTTTAACATGCGAGGGGATATACGCGAACACATCATTATTTTAAACCAGGCATGTCCAAACTGTGGCCATCCAGCTGTTGTGAAACTACACATCCCAGCAGGCCTTGACATCGTTTCAGCATTCCTTAACAGCAAAACTGTAGCACGGCATGATGGGACTTGTAGTTTCATAACAGCTGGAGGGCCATCATTTGGTATTGCCTAGTCTAAACTGACTTATTTCCGTTGGAGTCCATCAACGAGGGCTCTGACGTCATGTGACGTCAGCCGCCCACCCCTGACAGCCATTGGCCCGCCTGCGTTGCCAGGGGAACACCCAGTGTTTTTATGGGGATGACAATAAAACGCTGGGCCTTTCTTCTGCTCCAGGCCCGTTTCATCCCCCCACCCACCCCGCAGCGAGTGGACCGACGAGTATGTAACATGCGCAAACCCCGACCACCGGGCTGGGGACGAACTGGATCGGCCCCTAAATCCTTACAGTTATAATAATCTTATTTTACGCGACAAAGCTCTTGAGCGTATTTATTGTATTTCTTTATATATAACAAAGTGCGTTCTGCAATAACAACCCATAGAACATATTTCGTTACATTGCCATATAGCGACGTACAGCCAATCTGCAAGTACAACGGGAACAGAGCCATAGAAACAGGCGTCGGAAATGATCTGAGACAGCGCACAGAGCGACTCCAGATTCTTTCGCTCCAATTTGTCATTTTAGCAGGTGAAGTCTCTGCTGAACTCCAGGGGTTCTTATATCCAGTTACGCGCTACAGTGATCCTGATGGAAATCTGCCCCTATCACTTACACACAGAGGCTGCAGGATTGTGTCCGCTGAACCAGCATTCATTAGAATTCCAACTATACATTTTGCTGGGAACTAGTGATCTCACTGAGGCATCTGCTTGTAAAATATCTGCTCCCACCACTATATGTTCCGGCAATGGGCACGCTTATTAAAATGTGTGATTACATATAATGCAAAAAGGCCTACATTCCATACATACTCATACTTCCCTACTCTCCTGGAAAATCGTGTGGCCCTCCTGAACACTGGGAAGAGTGGGCAAGTCTCCCGGGTCCTGCCTCAGCATCTGCAACCTCTCCGCACCACCCTGCAGTCGTCCACAATGGTGGGAAATTCAGGGGTGCCAAGGCTGTGATTCTCAATTATTCAGACCTGTTTACTAAGCTGCATATGCGCACAGCCTAGCAAACAAGTAAACTGGCGTCGGCGTGTATACTGTTCCACTGACACCAGCGGGCAAATTCTGTGAGACATTCTGAGCAACCATAGAAGTCCGAAGGTGCGGCCATTGTTTGATCAATGATGTTTGTTTATCTCCTCTTACTTGAACCTTCAGCTCTGGTGTTGCGATGCTGACGGGGCCCTCTGCAGCCCTCACCCAAAGCTGCTCCCCTGACTGTAGAAATAGCTGTTCTATGTTCCACTGGCTCATCTCCCTTCCTCACCACAACGCCTGACATATCATGACATATCCCGCATGTCACGACAATGTTATCTTCCACTACAATGTCCATTACAATTCATTCTTCCCATTTCCCATTACCAAGTACGAGGTCTATCTCTCCTCTCTTCTAGGCTCCTTCCCCTGTGATTGGCCATACTGTACATCTATAATGTATCCTTCTGATATATTCCCATCTTTGTAGAAGACAAAAGATTACAATAAAGTCACAAAATATCTCCCATCTCAACCACTCCGCTCTGCGCAAGATCTGCACCTGTCTTCTGCACGGATCACTAGCTCCCATTCACTATTACAGGACTTTCATCGGGCTGCTCCCATCCTATGGAATGCCCTTCCACGCACAATATGACTCTCCACTAGCCTCCAAACTTTCAAGCGTTCCCTGAAAACTCACCTCTTCAGGCAAGCCCATCATATTTAATTTCCATACGCATAACCCTCTGAGGCACTTATGTATTCTATAGCTTCCCTTCTGGACTTGTAACTTGGTGGGACTGCTATGCTATTACTGGTGCCTGTCCTTGTGTTTCCTCTTATATCCCTATAGATTGTAAGCTTGCAGCAGGGCCCTCCTACCTCCAAGTCTGTCTGTTGTTACCCAGTTTGTTTTATCACGGTCTACAATTGTAAAGTGCAACAGAATCTGCTGCGCTATATAAGACACTGTAAATTAATAAATAAAGTGACCAATGAACTATCAGCTACTAGTTCAAAAGAACCCTTCACCATGCCGGACTCCGCTGTCACTTACAAACCAGAAATAAACCTCACTTCCAACACCAGTCATTCAGCCAGCCCTCACCGATTCCATTCCATCAGTGTTCCACAAAACTTTCTTCTCTAAAACTATGTCGGGGTCCCACAAGGTTCTGTGTCAATTATCCAGCACCTCCTCATGAAAATCCCAATGCTAACTATAGCTCAACTTTTCTAAAACTGAGAAATTATTTTATATAATATACAGTATCACCACCCAACCTTATCCATCACTTATTATCAACATCAAAGCCAAGGCTAGTGACCCCACTATGTGGCCCAAAGCAGCTTTGCCATTAGTCCTACTTCCCCATCCTCATAATGTTCTCTTGTCTCTTCTTTTGCTTCCGTTTCTCATGCTGGATGCCACCGGCATCCATTCTCTTGTTACACAGCATTGTCCATCCCATCTTTCCTTACCCTACCTCTCAGACTACTCCATATACGTCACACCACTCCGCTAACACTAGCTTCCCATACCATCCAGCATTCATTTCAAGCCATTCACCCTCCTCAAGTCTCCACATTGCATTTCGGCAGTCATCAGATCAACACACAGAATGTTGGGATGCTCAGCCTCTTATTCACATCGATGCCACATAAAAAGTCATTGTCGCAGATTAGGCCCCATGATCCGTGGTGGAAGACATGGTGAAACTCTAAATTTCATAGCAACTTTGTCTTTTTACTCAGATTAGCACCTGAGTCTTACACAGCAGCTGCACGGACTGCCAGCGCAACTGCCCAATACTGACTGTATTTTAACAGTCCCTAGTGTCTATATAGCTCCAGCAAGCCCCTTTCTGTCTCTCCAGCACCCCCTCCACCCCAGTATATCTCCAGCCAGCCCCCTCAATTTCTCCAGTCCACAGTGTCTCTACAGCACCAAGCAGCCCCCTTCTGTCTCCCCCCCCCCCCCCCTCCATCCCCAGTATTTCTCCTGCTCCAGGAAGCTCCTTCTGTTTCTCCAGTCCCTAGGGTCTCTACAGCTCCACCAGCCCACTTGTCTCTCCAGCCCTCCCCCTCCACCCCCAGTATCTCTACTTCTCCAGCCAGCCCATCTATTTCTCCAGTCCACAGTGATTCTACAGCTCCAGCCAGCCCTCTATCTCTCCTGTCCTTTCCTCCACCCCCAGTATCTCTCCTGCTCCAACCAGCCCTTTCTGTTCTCCAGTTCCTAGTGTCTCTACAGCTCCAGCCAGCACCCTTCTGTCTCTCCAGCCCCCTCTAAACCCCCAGTCTCTCTACAGCTCCAGCTAGCCCCATAGTCTTCCTCTGTCCACTAGTGGCGTGACATTCAAGCTGTGTCGCAATAAGCACAAAAAAACAACTTTATTGCACAAGCTGTCTGTGTAACAGTAGCTACCCAGACCCCACAGAGTCATTCTTCTATAATTGCAACCTGCAGGATACAGGTATTAGTTCTAGATGTATTTATCCATGCCCTTGTGCCCCCATGACAGCTGATGCCCAGAGAGTT
Organism: Crinia signifera; assembly: GCF_055691185.1. Lineage (NCBI taxonomy): Eukaryota > Metazoa > Chordata > Amphibia > Anura > Myobatrachidae > Crinia > Crinia signifera. Next base: position 446,887,045 of record NC_139217.1, read on the forward strand.
TACCAACAAATAATCAAGAGACCAGATACTAAAAAGTTTTCAATATGGTAGTTATATATTATCCTTTTTTCCAGGGTGCACCAAGGGGTCCAAAGTGCATCCAAATGTACAGTACCAACAGACTAGGACATAAAGTGAATACAAAAGGTACAAAACCAACAGAATAGTACATAAAGTGCATACAAACATACAGTACCAACAGAATAGTACATAAAAGGCATACAAAACAGCAGAATATGACATAAAGTGCATAGAAAGATACGGGTGTGGTACAGAGTTCCGACAGTCGGGATCCCGACAGTCATTTGCCCGATGTCGGGATCCCGACTGGCCGAAATCAGACAGAGTGGCAAGCGCAACAAAGTACCTTGCGGGCTCGCCACGCTGCGTGCACTGTGGCTTGCTACGCTCGCCACCTATTCTATTCTCCCTCTATGGGGGTCGTGGACCCCCACAAGGGAGAATAGCCGGTGGCCGTCGGGTACCCGTGCATCTGTATTTTAACAGTCGGGATCCCGACGTCGGGTAAATGACTGTCGGGACCCCGTCCAGCACCCGAAAGATACAGTAACAACTTTCACACTGAAGCCCCAGATACTGAACATGAAAGAGAACTGCGGGTCTTCGCACTTACTTTACATAACAACAAATGACAGTATACACTATATACTAAGTCAGTAAAAACTGAAACGCAATTTACAAGTTGCATGAACTGCTACTATAACCAAATAGCTGCTGTACAAATCAATCAGCGCCTTTAACCTTGTACACACAAAACCGATGACAACTTCTGCTACTTGTGTAGTTACACAGCACCAGCATGGCGCCCTGCTACTTCCGGGTTCTACGCTCGCCACAAACTATCTAAAATAAAGTAACTTAACTCCATGCCAACATGGGTAGTTCATACCCCCACTATCCATGTTGGCATGGGGGGGGATTTTAGATACAGATGGGGCAGGACTCATTCTTGCAGGGGATGGAGATGGCGATGCCAGCCGCCATCCCCCGCCAGCCACCATCTGTACAGCGCGTCCCCTTCCGACGGCGCTTCCATCGATTTCCCCGGGTCACCGCCAGCTTGTCGGCGGTCACCCGGGGTCCCCGCCGCCTCCCCGCACCCCCCCATAACCCTGTCCGTCTCCCTGAAGCAGAGACGGGCGGGGTTCCCATCGCACCGTCGACGGAAACTGAGACGTGCGTGCGTGTGAGATGCACGCGCGTCTCAGTCAGATGGCAAGCCGAGCTGCTGGCGGATCGCCAGTGGTGACGTTCTGGCGATTCGCCAGCAAAGAAGAGCCCGGCCCCATCTGTAGCGTGGCGAGCGTAGCGAGCCACCGAGCCCCGCAAGGGCGCCATGAAACTACACAAGTACCCAACTTCTTAACCAAAGACCTTTTTGCACAGGTAAAAAAAGAGGCCTTGTACACACACACACACACACACGCACTACCCCAGTCCCACTCGGACGAATCACCCTGATAAATAATATATTAAAAAAAAAAAATATCTTTGAATTCGGTCCCATTCCATTCTTGATCTGTCTAGCTGCGTGTAAGCAAAACGCAACACATAATAGCTTCAAAGACAAAAAATCTATGTTCCATACTGAGAGGCAGAGGGGTATATTCAATGCTTTTTGCGAGCTGTGACAGTGAGTAGTGCTGTATTCTACTGACCCCCCCCTGCACATGCCGCATCCACATTGCTGGGTTTTCACAGTGATGTGGAAACGGCGTTTGTGGCCGCCAAAACAACAAGGCTTGCGGTTAAATACATCCCTGCATTAGTCACGAGCGTCGCTGTTTGGGGCAATCCTCACCGTCATCTGACAGTGTGGGTTCCCCCAGAACATTGAATACGGTGAGGAGCTGATGCGGGGGTCTGGCGGAATTGAGTGAGTGAGTATTTAGTGAAGAAATCTATGTCTAGATAAAGGCTATGTAATATTAGTTAACATATTATGGGCGGGATGCTATATAGCAGAAATGCGGTAAAAACCCCGTTTTCGGGGTTTCTACCGCATTTCTATATGCTATATGGCGCCTCCGCAGTGTCAGCGCTGCGGAGGGAATCGCCAGCTAAAGCTGGCGAATCCCTGCAGAAGCCTATGGGCTTCTTACCGCAGCGCTGTTTGAGGGATCCGTCACGGATCCCTCCCAGCGTGCCCTGCGGCCGGCGCCGGGGTCTGCGCATGCGCAGATGGACTCCCGGGTCACAGACCCGGAAGTCCAGCGCCGGCACCGCATCGCAAGGGACAGCTCTTACCGCAAGAGCTGTCCCTTGCCTGAATAACGGCATATGTTATAGCATATGCCGTTATTAAAAATGCGATGTCCGGCGATAATGGGCGCGGATGTTACAACATCCCGCCCCCTGTCATTCATCCTATTTAATGCAGTTACCAGGCATTAGATAGCTGATGAGAACAGTATTGGTGTAAATGAATTAACCCTGAGGGTTAACAGATGAAACCTTTAACCAAGAAAAGTGTGCATTATGCAGAGTGTACACTCTAGGTCAGTGGTTCCCAAACTTTTTTGTATCACAGAACCCTAGCGTATCAGAATTTTTTTCACGGCACCCCCAGGACCACCACCACCACCCCCCCCCCTCCCCCCCCCCCAAAGTAGAAAAAAAATCTAAAATGTAGTTGCTTGTGTTTATGTCATCCTTGGGTACAGGTATGTGGTGAAGGACAGACATTGCTTCTGTTTGTACACATACTTTATGATTTGCAGCCGCCAGCACTGATTTTATCTATTACATTGTCCATAAATAATTTAAACTAGTCCTGGAACGCCAATCCGAGACACCCCTGCAAGTGTTCTGAGGGGTGCCTAGGCACACAGTTGGGGAACCACTGCTGTACATTATCCTGACCCACTGTATATGCAGGAGACAAAACTATTTCTCAGCTACAAAGTTCTGTTGCTTCTAAAACGGCAAGACGGAACATTAACCCTTTAAGTGCCAACATCTTTGTGAAATATGTGCAATATATCCGATAAAAATGCCGGCGTCGCTTACATTTGTTATATAAATTCAAATAAAAAAACGTGTAAAAAAAAGATTATATTTCCTGTATAAGTAAAACATCACAGGTCATTATGATAAATAGAAATGTTGGCTTGGCCAATTTTCACACCTAGTTTAACAAATTCACTTGGCGTTCAAAGGGTTAATACATACTGTTATATGGTCATTACCAAACAGTACATCCAGTATCTATACTTATCTCCACATTGTGGTTCACTATCTGCAATAACAACTGTAGTCAACCACGGCTGATCAATAACGTAGCAATAATAATAATAATAATAATAATAATAATATTTCATAATAAAAATAATAATTATAAATGTAATAATAATATAACGGAATAGTAATATGAACAACACAACACTGTCATTTACAATTGAATATCTGGGGGGGGAAAACATTTCCCCGTTATACTATTTTTTACCCCGTGACACAACTTTGCACACCACAAGTACTTTATTAAATAGACAGCGACAGCAACATCATGAACATTATTTCTGTGCATGAGGGCACCTGGGTCACAGGTGTATCACTGAGGTGCGTTCCATCGTGCCTACTTCCTGCAATGCTGAGTGGGGACAAACCTTGCAGGCAATACACAGATTCCCAGTGGGATGATAGGACAGAAGCAGCCCAACTTCAGTAATGATGGGAATGGGACACTGACTGCACCTACAGTAACGGAAGTTAGATGCAAGCGTTAGATTGACGGAGCGTGGTCTTTGGTCACATGGGCGACCTGAGTTTTTCGCATTTTTTTCTTAGCTATGTCGACATAGGTTGACGCGGACACTGCAAAAGTGCAAAGTGTCCCCTGGCATGGCTCACCACGCTTCGGGCACGCTGTTATAATCTAATACTGTGTCCATTTGGATAGTAAAGTATGAAAAAAGTCGACCTGCACCCCCAAAAAAACGTGAAAAACCCATGTCGACTATGTGACGATCGACTATGCTTGCGTCTGACTTCCGTTACTGTCGATCAGTCAACTATCTTTAGGCATCTAACTAGACACGTTCAACTAAGTTTGGTCGACCACAACATCTAGACATCGACATCCATGGACTGGACACAGACTGCACCAATCCCGGCTGCAGCTTCCTCACACTCCCAACACAGGGAAAGTTCTTACTTCCAAAGCAGTTGGCTAAAATGTAGCCTCAGAGTTAGCAACGTATAATAATAACAGCTTCACTGGGAAAGTGCAGGGAAGATCCAAGCCTGCAGCCAGGCACTTCCACAGCACACCCACTGACTTCCACAGCACACCCACTGACTTCCACTATACACCCACTTGTGTCCACACGCACACTACAGATCCCAGGGCACACTGGCAGCAGATCACACACACTACAGGCAGTAAGGGCATTGCCAACCTACCCTGTGTGCAGCTGCCTGGCTGGCTGCTTGCTGGTGCGGACTCGGAGGCTGCAATAGGAATCTGTTCTGGTCAACAAGAGCCCCTGTTCCCCGGTGTCAGCTGTCAGAGCGCTGGGGCCCCACTGCAGGCTGTCAGGCTGGGACAGCTCTCACTTCTGGGAGGGGGGGAAGGAGGGTGAGGCTACAAGGATCAGCTCCTGGCTGCCAGCGCTTGGCTGCTGCTGCTGCTGCTGCTGCTCTTTGCTGCTAGTGGGGAATCTGGAGCCTGGTGCGTGTCACTTTGCTGGAACTTCCAGGCTCCCTCTAGAGGACAGTATTGGGAAATGCACACCGGGGATCAGTCATTTATTGTGCTGTGCCTTAAATTAATCAACATAGCCCCTCTTAGCGCTCATTAATACTGTAGGTCCATTTATTAAGTTGAGAACAAAACGTTCTCCAGTGTTTAAAAGGACAGTTTAAGTCAGATTGCTCGCTAAGTGCAGCCTTCATCTTTAGAAACAGGAAGTGCTCCAGGAGAGGTGGTGGAACTCATGTGAGTACCAAGAGTGGTGGGCCGCAGGTGGAAGAAAACCACGGAGCCGCCAGGTACTTAGGAGGAGGATTTTAGATGTGGCTGGCTGCGTTATCTATTGACGAGGTTGGTGTTTTTTTGTTGGAATTAATGTTTAGGGCCATGGTGAAGGTAAAATTAGTTCCAACTACCACTACAGGTGGTGGAACGCAGTTCCGCCCCATTCCCCCCTACTTTAACCACTGTGTATAAACCTATATGGGGACTGATAGTGAATATAATATAAAATATAGAAGTGCAAAGAGAACACAAGAGGTAGATGTATGACGCAGTTATGGGGGGGGGGGGGGAGTCCATAAAGTGACCATCCAATCAGCTCCTAACTGTCCCTTCAGAAACCCAGTATACACTTAACAGTTTGGATCTGATAGGAGGGCCAAAAAGCACTTTGTCACTTGTCCTACCTTATCACTGCTCCATGCATCTGCCCCTCTGTGCCAAATGGCCAGACTTTGGCCATTCTAGCTATCATGTGGACCTACTTATTTCAGGCCCACTAACGTACATCCTTGAGGTACCAAAATATATATAAATATATATACTTATATATTTTTTATCCAAAAAATAACTTCAAAAAGAAAATTGTGTACCAAATGGGCCAACTTTGGTCTCTCTAGCTTTATTGTGCAGAAACCTAACAAGTGTAACCTGCAAAGGTAAAAAACAAACAATGCTGTATCAACAACAGGCCTTACTTAAGGCAATTGCCTATAAACCCGATGTTGTGGGGTTGATGTGTTAGGATATTGAGCATGGTCATAGTTGTACTGGCCATATGGCACTTGTGTGTGGTCTTGTTATGGTGCTTGGGTATTGGTAGGCATACGGCTAAACATACGCTCAAAAAATGCCATCTGCCTCTCATGCATCGCTGCTATTTGTGTCATAAATGAATCATGCATTTTTTTTCCAGATGCCAAAAATCTGTCAATTCTTGCATCTTCATGAGCGTTCAAATCGCTATCCGCCTCACGTAGATGATCCACAATAATCGTTGTCATTGCTCTCACCGATTGTTCTGTTTTGTTTGGTTTCGGCTTTCTTTTGGGAACGTTATAGACTGTGAAAGGGATAAAAAAAGATTTGTTACACACTGAGCATATATAAACATTGCAGAGTTTAGCAAACACGTGTGTGTGGCCTTCCGCCACCTGCACACTAGCTATACTGCAACATTACCCATTATGTTTTCTATCCTTTTTCAAAAACAGTTTAAAGGTATTGTGGGGTGTAATATTGTTCTAAGTTGCCACTCATCTATCCACACATTCCAGCATGTGGCACAGCATGCTAGGATGTGTAGTACCAAAGGAGTTTGAAGGGCGATAGTTTTGACACCACTGCATGATGTGTGTGTTTGTCTGTGTGCAAATTTAACACTTAGGGGGAAAGTTAATACGACTGAATACGACTGCATATTTTTTATAGTAAATGCCAAAAATACGAATACCCCCCCAAAAATCTAATTTTCCAATGAAAATACAATTTTTTTCGCCGAATTCATCTTTGTAAATTTCCCCCATTCTATTGGAGCGCAAAGTTGTGGGCTTGGGTACCTGTGAAGTCTCCGACTGAGAAGCCATTACCTCCTCATTTACAGGACTGGCGGAATCATCGTTCATGCTTGACTCTTCCAAACTGCAGTCAGATATGAGCAGCGGGGATGGTGGTGCACATTGTGAGCTGGGTAGGCTGTGCTGTGTTTCCGCATAGTCCTCCTCTACTGACATCTGACTATTGGCACAGCTGGATGCAGAGCCGGCCCTAGCCTAAATGACTCCCTAGGCAAGACTTTGTCTTGAGCCCCCTAGCACCGCATCTGACCCTGCTCCCCTTTCCCAGCACCATCAACCCTCATCATAGCAGTCATCATTTTGGTGCTCCTACCCGCAATATTTTAAAAAGAAACAGTGCACACATTCGGTGCGCAGCCCAAACAGGGGTGTGTTCTTGCTGGGAAGGAGCATGGCCACACAATAGTACCCCCAATTCAAATTATGCCACACAGTAGTGCAACTTTCACATTATATCATGCGATGTGTCCCTTATTCACGTTACATCACACAGTAGTACCACTTTACCTTATATACATTACTCCTCACATTATTCACATTATACCCTTAGAAAAAAATACTGAGAAAATATTGTATTTTAAGCACCTCCATGGCCACACTGCAACCCAGCATAAAGCAGTGTGTGCTGGACAGAGGAGAAGAGCTGCAGTTGCTGCTGTCACTTAATGGGAGGGGGCCCGGGGCCCCCACTGGGCCCTTCCATCAGACTTTGGCCTGGGTAATTTGTACCCCCTACCCCTTTCTCTCAGCACCCCTGATAATACCACACAGTAATGCCCCTTACACATGACACACATTATTATTATGTCCTTATAAACATAATTCCTCTTACACATTAAGCCAACCTTTATTAATGCCCTACACATAATGACACACATAATGCCCATTACACATGTTGCACATTATGAATGCCGTTATACACATGACACACATAATGCCTGTTACACATATGTCACACATTATTAATGCATTTATACATAACACACCTAATGCCCCTTACACATATGCCGAACACTATTGCACAAACAACCCACCCACAGACAGCACTCGCACAGCCGCTAACACTGTGACCTCTGCCTCTGCTTGGATACAGATGTTTCCTCATACATATTGCCTCAATAGGCCATGCAGCTCCTGGCCAGTTCTGCTAACGTTTGGTGCCTTTTTTGCTGAAAATTCATCTTATTTGCATTGTTATGACCAGCACACACACGGAGCTTCCGATGATTAAAATGATATGCGGCATGAATATATTCTGTGTGCGACTGTGACTGTACCTGCATACGGAATGCTATGTTACAGTGATTTCCTTGAATACACTATTTCATATGTAGATACAGCCTCACTCACACACAGAATATAGGCATGCTGCATATCATTTTAATCAGCAGAAGCTGCTGGTGCCCCTAGGCATTCCAAACGCCCTAGGCATTTGCCTAGTTTGCCTATGCCTAGGGCCGGCTCTGGCTGGATTATGATAGTGCAATGGGATTAGTTAGGGCACTTTTGCCAAAGACACTGAAGCATAGCTCATAATATGGCCAATCAATACGTCCTGCGCCACTTTTCTTGCGATTATGGTCGTGTGTTTTCGTAAATTGTTTGCGTAGTGCTTTCAATTTGTTGACCACTTGCTGCTGTGTTTTTGTTAAGCCTCTGTCTGCCAGTGTAAGGGATATGTCCTTGTACACAACAGTATCCTTTACTGTTCCCGTCATCTGCCTTCTAATTTCTTCCTCTCCCCGAATATTAAGCAGCTCTTTTATCTCACTGTCTGTCCAATTATGGCTAGACTTGTTTTGCTGCTGAAATACCTGCTTGTGCCCAGCGTAGGAGGGAAGCTGCTGTGATGGCTGCTTGTGCCCAGCGTAGGAGGGAAGCTGCTGTGATGGCTGCTTGTGCCCAGCGTAGGAGGGAAGCTGCTGTGATGGCTGCTTGTGCCCAGCGTAGGAGGGAAGCTGCTGTTATGGCTGCTTGTGCCCAGCGTAGGAGGGAAGCTGCTGTGATGGCTGCTTGTGCCCAGCGTAGGAGGGAAGCTGCTGTGATGGCTGCTCGTGCACAGCGTAGGAGGGAAGCTGCTGTGATGGCTGCTTGTGCCCAGCGTAGGAGGGAAGCTGCTGTGATGGCTGCTTGTGCACAGCGTAGGAGGGAAGCTGCTTGTGCCCAGCGTAGGAGGGAAGCTGCTTGTGCCCAGCGTAGGATGGAAGCTGCTTTGATACTGCTTGTGCACAGCGTAGGAGGGAAGCTGCTGTGATGGCTGCTTGTGCACAGCGTAGGAGGGAAGCTGCTGTGATGGCTACTTTTGAAGAGCGTAGGAGGGAAGCTGCTGTGATGGCTGCTTGTGTCCAGCGTAGGAGGGAAGCTGCTGTGATGGCTGCTTGTGCACAGCGTAGGAGGGAAGCTGCTGTGATGGCTGCTTGTGCCCAGCGTAGGATGGAATCTGCTGTGATGGTTGCTTGTGCCCAGTGTAGGAGGGAAGCTGCTGTGATGGCTGCTTGTGCCCAGCGTAGGAGGGAAGCTGCTGTGATGGTTGCTTGTGCCCAGCGTAGGGGGGGAGGCTGCTGTGATGGCTGCTTGTGCCTAGCGTAGGAGGGAAGCTGCTTGTGCCCAGTGTAGGAGGGAAGCTGCTGTGATGGCTGCTTGTGCGCAGCGTAGGAGGGAAGCTGCTTTGATGGCTGCTTGTGCCCAGCATAGGAGGGAAGCTGCTGTGATGGCTGCTTGTGCACAGCATAGGAGGGAAGCTGCTGGGATACTGCTTGTGCACAGCGTAGGAGGGAAGCTGCTGTGATGGCTGCTTGTGCCCAGCGTAGGAGGGAAGCTGCTGTGATGGCTGCTTGTGCCCTGCGTAGGAGGGAAGCTGCTGTGATGGCTGCTTGTGCCCAGCGTAGGAGGGAAGCTGCTGTGATGGCTGCTTGTGCCCAGCGTAGGAGGGAAGCTGCTGTGATGGCTGCTTGTGCCCAGCGTAGGAGGGAAGCTGCTGTGATGGCTGCTTGTGCCCAGCGTAGGAGGGAAGCTGCTGTGATGGCTGCTTGTGCCCAGCGTAGGAGGGAAGCTGCTGTGATGGCTGCTTGTGCCCAGTGTAGGAGGGAAGCTGCTGTGATGGCTGCTTGTGCACAGCGTAGGAGGGAAGCTGCTGTGATGGCTGCTTGTGCCAGCGTAGGATGGAAGCTGCTGTGATGGCTGCTTGTGCCCAGCGTAGGAGGGAAACTGCTGTGATGGCTGCTTGTGCCCAGCGTAGGAGGGAAGCTGCTGTGATGGCTGCTTGTGCCCAGCGTAGGAGGGAAGCTGCTGTGATGGCTGCTTTTGCAGAGCGTAGGAGGGAAGCTGCTGTGATGGCTGCTTGTGCCCAGCGTAGGAGGGAAGCTGCTGTGATCGCTGCTTGTGCCCAGTGTAGGAGGGAAGCTGCTGTGATGGCTGCTTGTGCCCAGCGTAGGAGGGAAGCTGCTGTGATGGCTGCTTGTGCCCAGTGTAGGAGGGAAGCTGCTTGTGCCCAGCGTAGGAGGGAAGCTGCTGTGATGGCTGCTTGTACGCAGCGTAGGAGGGAAGCTGCTGTGATGGCTGCTTGTGCCCAGCGTAGGAGGGAAGCTGCTGTGATGGCTGCTTGTGCCCAGCGTAGGAGGGAAGCTGCTTGTGCCCAGCGTAGGAGGGAAGCTGCTGTGATGGCTACTTTTGCAGAGTGTAGGAGGAAAGCTGCTGTGCTATTGCTTGTGCCCAGCGTAGGATGGAAGCTGCTGTGATGGCTGCTTGTGCCCAGCGTAGGAGGGAAACTGCTGTGATGGCTGCTTGTGCCCAGTGTAGGAGGGAAGCTGCTGTGATGGCTGCTTGTGCCCAGCGTAGGAGGGAAGCTGCTGTGATGGCTTATTTTGCAGAGCGTAGGAGGGAAGCTGCTGTGATGGCTGCTTGTGCCCAGCGTAGGAGGGAAGCTGCTGTGATCGCTGCTTGTGCCCAGTGTAGGAGGGAAGCTGCTGTGATGGCTGCTTGTGCCCAGCATAGGAGGGAAGCTGCTGTGATGGCTGCTTGTGCCCAGTGTAGGAGGGAAGCTGCTGTGATGGTTGCTTGTGCCCAGCGTAGGAGGGAAGCTGCTGTGATGGCTGCTTGTGCCCAGTGTAGGAGGGAAGCTGCTTGTGCCCAGCGTAGGAGGGAAGCTGCTGTGATGGCTGCTTGTGCGCAGCGTAGGAGGGAAGCTACTGTGATGACTGCTTGTGCCCAGCGTAGGAGGGAAGCTGCTGTGATGGCTGCTTGTGCCCAGCGTAGGAGGGAAGCTGCTTGTGCCCAGCGTAGGAGGGAAGCTGCTGTGATGGCTACTTTTGCAGAGTGTAGGAGGGAAGCTGCTGTGCTATTGCTTGTGCCCAGCGTAGAGAAGCTGCTTGTGCCCAGCGTAGGAGGGAAGCTGCTGTGATGGCTGCTTGTGCCAGCGTAGGAGGGAAGCTGCTTGTGCCCAGCGTAGGAGGGAAGCTGCTGTGATATTGCTTGTGCCCAGCATAGGAGGGAAGCTGCTTGTGCCCAGCATTGCAGAGCTGCTGCTGGGAAGCCTGCTCATGGTCAGTGTCTCCAGCGTCTCCCAGCGCTCCAGCAGATGACATCATCTTCAGGTGCCCCTGAAGAACCAATAAACGGCCTCAGAGCATTACCTGGATATAAAAACCCAGGTAATGTGCGTTTACACGTGTCATTGCCGTGTTTTACCCTGGTTGATACCAGGGTAGAATTCCCTGGTATCTCTACCCGTGTTTTGGAAGTCTGACCCGTTTACACTAACAAAAAACCTGTGTCGGTGCACGTCCCCGTCCAAAAACCCGGTTAGAATTTCCTAGTGGAAAAGGGGTATGAGTAGCCATCTGTGTTACTTTATGGGTATCTGGTAGCCATCTGCGTAACTTTATGGGTATCGGGTAGCCATCTGCGTAACTTTATGGGTATCGGGTAGCCGCACTTTATGGGTATCTGTGTTACTTTATGGGTATCTGGTAGCCATCTGCGTTACGTCATGGGTAGCGGGTAGCCATCTGCGCTACTTTATGGGTAGCGGGTAGCCATCTGCGCTACTTTATGGGTATCGGGTAGCCATCTGCGTTATGTTATGGGTAGCGGATAGCCATCTGCGTTACATAATGGGTATCGGGTAGCCATCTGCGTTACTTTATGGGTATCGAGTAGCCATCTGCGTTACTTTATGGGTAGCGGGTAGCCATCTGCGTTACTTTATGGGTAGCGGGTAGCCATCTGCGTTACGTCATGGGTAGCGGGTAGCCATCTGAGTTACTTTATGGGTAGCGGGTAGCCATCTGTGTTACTTTATGGGTAGCGGGTAGCCATCTGCGTTACTTTATGGGTATCGGGTAGCCATCTGCGTTACTTTATGGGTAGCGGGTAGCCATCTGCGCTACTTTATGGGTAGCGGGTAGCCATCTGCGTTATGTTATGGGTAGTGTGCAGCCATCTGTGTTACTTTATGGGTAGCGGGTAGCCATCTGCGTTACTTTATGGGTAGCGGGTAGCCATCTGATTTACTTTATGGGTAGCGGGTAGCCATCTGCGTTACTTTATGGGTATCTGGTAGCCATCTACGTTACTTTATGGGTAGCGGACAGCCATCTGCGTTACTTTATGGGTAGCGGGTAGCCATCTGCATTACTTTATGGGTAGCGGGTAGCCATCTGCGTTACTTTATGGGTAGCGGGTAGCCATCTGCGTTACTTTATGGGTATCTGGTAGCCATCTGCGTTACTTTATGGGTAGCGGACAGCCATCTGCGTTACTTTATGGGTAGCGGGTAGCCATCTGCGTTACTTTATGGGTATCTGGTAGCCATCTGCGTTACGTCATGGGTAGCGGGTAGCCATCTGTGTTACTTTATGGGTATCTGGTAGCCATCTGCGTCACGTCATGGGTAGCGGGTAGCCATCTGCATTACTATATGGGTAGCGGGTAGCCATCTGCGTTACTTTATGGGTAGCGGACAGCCATCTGCGTTACTTTATGGGTAGCGGGTAGCCATCTGCATTACTTTATGGGTAGCGGGTAGCCATCTGCGTTACTTTATCGGTATCTGGTAGACATCTGATTAACGTTATGGGTATCAGGTAGCCATCTGCGTTACATAATGAGTAGCGGGTAGCCATCTGCATTACTTTATGGGTAGCGTGCAGCCATCTGCGTTAATTTATGGGTAGCGGGTAGCCATCTGCGTTACATAATGAGTAGCGGGTAGCCATCTGCATTACTTTATGGGTAGCGGGTAGCCATCTGCGTTACTTTATGGGTAGCGGGTAGACATCTGAGTAACGTTATGGGTATCGGGTAGTCATCTGCGTTACTTTATGGGTAGCGGGCAGCCATCTGCGTTACGTTATGGGTATCTGGTAGCCATCTGCATTACATAATGAGTAGCGGGTAGCCATCTGAGTTACTTTATGGGTATCGGGCAGCCATCTGCGTTACTTTATGGGTATCTGGTAGCCATCTGCGTTACGTCATGGGTAGCAGGTAGCCATCTGCGTTACTTTATGGGTATCTGGTAGCCATCTGCGTTACGTCATGGGTAGCAGGTAGCCATCTGCGTTACTTTATGGGTATCTGGTAGCCATCTGCGTTACGTCATGGGTAGCGGGTAGCCATCTGCGTTACTTTATGGGTAGCGGGTAGCCATCTGCGTTACTTTATGGGTAGCGGGTAGCCATCTGCGTTACTTTATGGGTATCTGGTAGCCATCTGCGTTACGTCATGGGTAGCGGGTAGCCATCTGTGTTACTTTATGGGTATCTGGTAGCCATCTGCGTTACTTTATGGGTAGCGGACAGCCATCTGCGTTACTTTATGGGTAGCGGGTAGCCATCTGCATTACTTTATGGGTAGCGGGTAGCCATCTGCGTTACTTTATGGGTAGCGGGTAGCCATCTGCGTTACTTTATGGGTATCTGGTAGCCATCTGCGTTACGTCATGGGTAGCGGGTAGCCATCTGTGTTACTTTATGGGTATCTGGTAGCCATCTGCGTTACTTTATGGGTAGCGGACAGCCATCTGCGTTACTTTATGGGTAGCGGGTAGCCATCTGCGTTACTTTATGGGTATCTGGTAGCCATCTGCGTTACGTCATGGGTAGCGGGTAGCTATCTGTGTTACTTTATGGGTATCTGGTAGCCATCTGCGTTACTTTATGGGTAGCGGACAGCCATCTGCGTTACTTTATGGGTAGCGGGCAGCCATCTGCGTTACTTTATCGGTATCTGGTAGACATCTGATTAACGTTATGGGTATCAGGTAGCCATCTGCGTTACATAATGAGTAGCGGGTAGCCATCTGCATTACTTTATGGGTAGCGTGCAGCCATCTGCGTTACTTTTTGGGTAGCGGGTAGCCATCTGCGTTACATAATGAGTAGCGGGTAGCCATCTGCATTACTTTATGGGTAGCGGGTAGCCATCTGTGTTACTTTATGGGTAGCGGGTAGACATCTGAGTAACGTTATGGGTATCGGGTAGTCATCTGCGTTACTTTATGGGTAGCGGGCAGCCATCTGCATTACATAATGAGTAGCGGGTAGCCATCTGCATTACTTTATGGGTAGCGTGCAGCCATCTGCGTTACTTTATGGGTAGCGGGTAGCCATCTGCGTTACATAATGAGTAGCGGGTAGCCATCTGCATTACTTTATGGGTAGCGGGTAGCCATCTGCGTTACTTTATGGGTAGCGGGTAGACATCTGAGTAACGTTATGGGTATCGGGTAGTCATCTGCGTTACTTTATGGGTAGCGGGTAGACATCTGAGTAACGTTATGGGTATCGGGTAGTCATCTGCGTTACTTTATGGGTAGCGGGTAGCCATCTGAGTTACTTTATGGGTATCGGGCAGCCATCTGCGTTACTTTATGGGTATCTGGTAGCCATCTGCGTTACTTTATGGGTATCTGGTAGCCATCTGCGTTACGTCATGGGTAGCGGGTAGCCATCTGTGTTACTTTATGGGTATCTGGTAGCCATCTGCGTTACGTCATGGGTAGCCATCTGTGTTACTTTATGGGTAGCGGGTAGCCATCTGTGTTACTTTATGGGTAGCGGACAGCCATCTGCGTTACTTTATGGGTAGCGGGTAGCCATCTGCGTTACTTTATGGGTATCTGGTAGCCATCTGCGTTACGTCATGGGTAGCGGGTAGCCAGCTGTGTTACTTTATGGGTATCTGGTAGCCATCTGCGTTACTTTATGGGTAGCGGACAGCCATCTGCGTTACTTTATGGGTAGCGGGTAGCCATCTGCATTACTTTATGGGTAGCGGGTAGCCATCTGCATTACTTTATGGGTAGCGGGTAGCCATCTGCGTTACTTTATGGGTAGCGGGTAGACATCTGAGTAACGTTATGGGTATCGGGTAGTCATCTGCGTTACTTTATGGGTAGCGGGTAGACATCTGAGTAACGTTATGGGTATCGGGTAGTCATCTGCGTTACTTTAAGGGTAGCGGGCAGCCATCTGCATTACTTTATGGGTAGCGGGTAGCCATCTGCATTACTTTATGGGTAGCGGGTAGCCATCTGCGTTACTTTATGGGTAGCGGGTAGACATCTGAGTAACGTTATGGGTATCGGGTAGTCATCTGCGTTACTTTATGGGTAGCGGGTAGACATCTGAGTAACGTTATGGGTATCGGGTAGTCATCTGCGTTACTTTATGGGTAGCGGGTAGACATCTGAGTAACGTTATGGGTATCGGGTAGTCATCTGCGTTACTTTATGGGTATCTGGTAGCCATCTGCGTTACTTTATGGGTATCTGGTAGCCATCTGCGTTACGTCATGGGTAGCGGACAGCCATCTGCGTTACTTTATGGGTAGCGGGTAGCCATCTGCGTTACTTTATGGGTATCTGGTAGCCATCTGCGTTACTTTATGGGTAGCGGACAGCCATCTGCGTTACTTTATGGGTAGCGGGTAGCCATCTGCATTACTTTATGGGTAGCGGGTAGCCATCTGCGTTACTTTATCGGTATCTGGTAGACATCTGATTAACGTTATGGGTATCAGGTAGCCATCTGCGTTACATAATGAGTAGCGGGTAGCCATCTGCATTACTTTATGGGTAGCGTGCAGCCATCTGCGTTACTTTATGGGTAGCGGGTAGCCATCTGCGTTACATAATGAGTAGCGGGTAGCCATCTGCATTACTTTATGGGTAGCGGGTAGCCATCTGCGTTACTTTATGGGTAGCGGGCAGCCATCTGCGTTACGTTATGGGTATCTGGTAGCCATCTGCGTTACTTTATGGGTAGCGGGCAGCCATCTGCGTTACTTTATGGGTATCTGGTAGCCATCTGCGTTACGTCATGGGTAGCCATCTGTGTTACTTTATGGGTAGCGGGTAGCCATCTGTGTTACTTTATGGGTAGCGGACAGCCATCTGCGTTACTTTATGGGTAGCGGGTAGCCATCTGCGTTACTTTATGGGTATCTGGTAGCCATCTGCGTTACGTCATGGGTAGCGGGTAGCCAGCTGTGTTACTTTATGGGTATCTGGTAGCCATCTGCGTTACTTTATGGGTAGCGGACAGCCATCTGCGTTACTTTATGGGTAGCGGGTAGCCATCTGCATTACTTTATGGGTAGCGGGTAGCCATCTGCATTACTTTATGGGTAGCGGGTAGCCATCTGCGTTACTTTATGGGTAGCGGGTAGACATCTGAGTAACGTTATGGGTATCGGGTAGTCATCTGCGTTACTTTAAGGGTAGCGGGCAGCCATCTGCATTACATAATGAGTAGCGGTTAGCCATCTGAGTTACTTTATGGGTATCGGTCAGCCATCTGCGTTACTTTATGGGTAGCGGGTAGCCATCTGCGTTACTTTATGGGTATCTGGTAGCCATCTGCGTTACGTCATGGGTAGCGGGTAGCCATCTGTGTTACTTTATGGGTAGCGGACAGCCATCTGCGTTACTTTATGGGTAGCGGGTAGCCATCTGCATTACTTTATGGGTAGCGGGTAGCCATCTGCGTTACTTTATCGGTATCTGGTAGACATCTGATTAACGTTATGGGTATCAGGTAGCCATCTGCGTTACATAATGAGTAGCGGGTAGCCATCTGCATTACTTTATGGGTAGCGTGCAGCCATCTGCGTTACTTTATGGGTAGCGGGTAGCCATCTGCGTTACATAATGAGTAGCGGGTAGCCATCTGCATTACTTTATGGGTAGCGTGCAGCCATCTGCGTTACTTTATGGGTAGCGGGTAGCCATCTGCGTTACATAATGAGTAGCGGGTAGCCATCTGCATTACTTTATGGGTAGCGGGCAGCCATCTGCGTTACGTTATGGGTATCTGGTAGCCATCTGCATTACATAATGAGTAGCGGGTAGCCATCTGAGTTACTTTATGGGTGTCGGGCAGCCATCTGCGTTACTTTATGGGTATCTGGTAGCCATCTGCGTTACGTCATGGGTAGCAGGTAGCCATCTGCGTTATTTTATGGGTATCTGGTAGCCATCTGCGTTACGTCATGGGTAGCAGGTGGCCATCTGCGTTACTTTATGGGTATCTGGTAGCCATCTGCGTTACGTCATGGGTAGCAGGTAGCCATCTGCGTTACTTTATGGGTAGCGGGTAGCCATCTGCGTTACTTTATGGGTAGCGGGTAGCCATCTGCGTTACGTCATGGGTAGCGGGTAGCCATCTGCGTTACTTTATGGGTATCTGGTAGCCATCTGCGTTACGTCATGGGTAGCGGGTAGCCATCTGTGTTACTTTATGGGTAGCGGACAGCCATCTGCGTTACTTTATGGGTAGCGGACAGCCATCTGCGTTACTTTATGGGTAGCGGGTAGCCATCTGCGTTACTTTATGGGTATCTGGTAGCCATCTGCGTTACGTCATGGGTAGCGGGTAGCCATCTGTGTTACTTTATGGGTATCTGGTAGCCATCTGCGTTACTTTATGGGTAGCGGACAGCCATCTGCATTACTTTATGGGTAGCGGGTAGCCATCTGCATTACATAATGAGTAGCGGGTAGCCATCTGAGTTACTTTATGGGTATCGGGCAGCCATCTGCGTTACTTTATGGGTATCTGGTAGCCATCTGCGTTACGTCATGGGTAGCAGGTAGCCATCTGCGTTATTTTATGGGTATCTGGTAGCCATCTGCGTTACGTCATGGGTAGCAGGTGGCCATCTGCGTTACTTTATGGGTATTTGGTAGCCATCTGCGTTACGTCATGGGTAGCAGGTAGCCATCTGCGTTACTTTATGGGTAGCGGGTAGCCATCTGCGTTACTTTATGGGTAGCGGGTAGCCATCTGCGTTACGTCATGGGTAGCGGGTAGCCATCTGCGTTACTTTATGGGTATCTGGTAGCCATCTGCGTTACGTCATGGGTAGCGGGTAGCCATCTGTGTTACTTTATGGGTAGCGGACAGCCATCTGCGTTACTTTATGGGTAGCGGACAGCCATCTGCGTTACTTTATGGGTAGCGGGTAGCCATCTGCGTTACTTTATGGGTATCTGGTAGCCATCTGCGTTACGTCATGGGTAGCGGGTAGCCATCTGTGTTACTTTATGGGTATCTGGTAGCCATCTGCGTTACTTTATGGGTAGCGGACAGCCATCTGCGTTACTTTATGGGTAGCGGGTAGCCATCTGCATTACTTTATGGGTAGCGGGTAGCCATCTGCGTTACTTTATCGGTATCTGGTAGACATCTGATTAACGTTATGGGTATCAGGTAGCTATCTGCGTTACATAATGAGTAGCGGGTAGCCATCTGCATTACTTTATGGGTAGCGTGCAGCCATCTGCGTTACTTTATGGGTAGCGGGTAGCCATCTGCGTTACATAATGAGTAGCGGGTAGCCATCTGCATTACTTTATGGGTAGCGGGTAGCCATCTGCGTTACTTTATGGGTAGCGGGTAGACATCTGAGTAACGTTATGGGTATCGGGTAGTCATCTGCGTTACTTTATGGGTATCTGGTAGCCATCTGCGTTACTTTATGGGTATCTGGTAGCCATCTGCGTTACGTCATGGGTAGCAGGTAGCCATCTGCGTTACTTTATGGGTAGCGGGTAGCCATCTGCGTTACTTTATGGGTAGCCGGCAGCCATCTGCATTACGTTATAGGTATCTGGTAGCCATCTGCGTTACATAATGAGTAGCGGGTAGCCATCTGACTTCTGACACACCCCTCTCCCCTCCTTTATAAAGGACAATTGGCCTAATTTAGACTTGTTAGCAGGCTTTAAATTTTGCAAATGGACATAACCATGCTGCACTGCAGGTGGGGCAGATGTAACATGTGCAGAGAGAGTTAGATTTGAGTGGGGTGTGTTCAACCTAAAATCTGAATTGCAGTGTAAGATTAAAGCAGCCAGTATTTACCTTGCACAGAAACAAGAGAACTCCTCCAAATCATCAGGTGGCCATACACCTACAGATTTATCTTCAGATCTGGCTGGTTGGAACAAAACTCTGGTCATTTCTGAATGACAGTTTGTCAGTTTTCCAGCATTTCCAAGCAAATGGTCAACTGTCATCTGCTCTCTCCATAACCATGTTTTTGTTTCAACCATCCAGATCTGAAGATAAATCTGTAGGTGTATGGCCAGCTTAACTCTCTCTGCACTTGTTACATCTACTCCACCTGCAGTGCAGTACGTTTTTGTCCATCTGCAAAAAATGGCAGCCTTGATAACAGGTCTGAATTGGTTGGCCACACCCTTCTGGTGGTCCACTCTGGTCACACATTCTCCTGGAACCCTACCAACCCTACCTGTTGCTACCAGTGCCCCAGATACCTGCATCTGGCTGCTGCAGGCGGAGGGCGTCCATTGCCGTGAATGGGGCGCTGGCATATGAGTCACTCATATTAGAACGGCCCCATCTGTAGACCCCCAGATCTCCTGGACTTTATGTAGAAAACACTTTGTAAATGTGACTTTGGAGGCAGCTTTCCAAGGGGTGTTGATGCTCTGTCTTTATCTCTCAGCTGTTCAGGGTTCGGGACAGGACGCAGCAGAAATGTTCTTTGTCCCATATTTTCACTTTTGCCTTTTGCTCCCAAACTACAGGATAATAAACACATTTGTGGAGTAAGGGTCGCCCCTGAGTGTACGCTTCCACACCATCTAATTCTTTTTCCTCCGTTCGGTATGAAAAGTTAGACTAGACGTACTTTTCATATGGCTGCTTTCTACCTAATATCCGCTGATTTCATGTGATGTCATCTGCCCACCCAGTGGCGTAACTACAAAAACCGCGCCCCCCGCCGAAAATTTCGTCAGCACACACCCCCCCCCCCTTTAAAGAGAACACAAACACACCCCCGCCGCCGCCGCCCATGTCCCCGTGCCTTACCCTTCGCTATGCTGCGGCCGGGACCCGCAGATTTTGTCTGCAGTCCCGGCTATGAAACAGACCATCACAAAATGTCCGCCCCCATACAGCAGACAGTTTCAGAGAACTGTCTGCTGTATGGGGGGGGGGATATTTTATGATGGTCCATTTTCATTTCAGTAGAAGCCAGGGCAAGAGGGGAGCCGGAACCGCTGCGCAGACAGGTAAATCTGCGGGTCCCGGCCGCAGCACAGAGGCATTACAATAGCCCCGCAATTCGGATACAAAATGTTGTTTTCCTAACCAGAATTGCCCCTCCCTTTTGGCACCTGAGTGACAGACCTCTGATTGAGCAGCTTACCAACAAAAGTGTTGTGCAGTTGAGAGAGGCATAGATGGGTCAGCATTAGGAGGGATTGCTGACACCTGAGTGCCATTGGAGAAGCCAGGGGTAGCTCCAGGTAAGCTGGCTCTCAGACGTTATACGCCATTATCATGTGGCCTTACACTGGGCTATTAAGCCCAGACATATATGTTATTGCTAATGGGATGGGTTTGGGAGTGTGGTGCCCCCTGTGTTGGTAGGGCTGGTCTGCTCCAGGTTAGCACACCCTAACACTTTATTAACACTTATTTTTTCCTATCACATTGTATATGTTTTGTATTTTAATCACACCTTCACTTCCCTATATAGCACTTATGTGCTTCTTATTAACCCCCACTAACTTTCATTTGTGTGCTGCCCTGGAGTACTCAGCCTGTGTCGGCATGTTGGGGGCCCACACCCCAGACCCATACCCAGTATTAGGGACCCCCAGTGATAGAGATGCCTTGATGTACGGCCTGGGGCTTAGCCCTATATCTGCAGATATATGCAACCAAGATCTCTGTATTATCTGATTATTATGTAGATATCTCTCACTAAATCTGCGTGTCCCGGCCGCAGCACAGCGGCATTACAATAGCCCGGCAATTGGTATACAAAATGTTGTTTTCCCAATTAGAATTGCCCCTCCCGTTTGGCACCTGAGTGACAGACCTCTGATTGAGCAGCTTACCAACAAAAGTGTTGTGCAATAGCCCCGCGGGGTCTGCGGGGCTATTGTTACGCCACTATGCCCACCCTATACAGGCATGGGGTATGCCCAGCATTTCCATGGGCACTTCTGCTGTTTTTGTGGGCACGCCCATGTGGTCACTGGGCAGACCTTATTCGCTGTGGGAGTTTGCTCTAATGCGCATTTTCGCGCATGTGTATGCATAGACCCTGACCATCAAGGACGAGGCAGAATTGCGCACAGGTCTGAATTGGCCCCAAAGTCTGGTTCTTTATTTGTAGCAGTTAGACAGCATACCAGGTTCACAGCTTGGCAATTCTCTAGTTACAGCATAGCCAAGGCGGTCTTCAATGGATCTTAGCACTGGCCCTCCTCACCCAGGAAGGGGGGGGGGGTAGTTGTAAAACCCACCAGCACCAGAATATTGAGAACAGGGCCATAAATAAGGATGTGCGAGCAGTGCAGTCGAACAGAGCACAGGGCTAGAATGGATAGAATTGTTCCTGAAAGGTATCCCCGCCGTAGTGCTCCCAGAGCATCCTGTACAGCCCCCCCCCCCCCCCCCGAGGCATTCTGCGGCTGCTCTAACCAATGCTGTTCTTCCTGCAGACTCCTCGGGGGTGTGGCCAATGCTGGGTGAAATACAGCCTTGTAAATTTCAGTTTACCTGTATACGAACACTTAAAACTAATTTACAGGAGAAGGCAGAGAAACGTGTCAGTACCAGGGCTCCTCATTATACCGCCCTCCCCCATGCCACCCGAATCCCCTTGCTAAAATGCGAGGGGATGTGTATGCGAACACATCCCCTCACATGAGACCGCCCGGTAGAGAAACCATTCGATGGTTGCTGACCATCAAATGATTTCTGCAGGCTTCCCTCTGAAAGTCAATACTTACTTTTCAAATGCCCGTTGCAGTCCGGGGCGGGCGCTGATGTCATGTGATGCCTCGGCATTCACACAGTGGTTTTGCACACGTGCATAATCGCGCATGTACATACAGAGACCCCTCAACATCAAAAACGGGTCTGATTCGGCCCCAAGGTGTGGTGGAATGCTAACCAGGAGGTATTATACAGCTGGATGTTTATAAAGGCTGCACATTAAATGGACTGGCTGTCAAAGAGTTTCAGTGCCAGTACTGTGCTTATTGACTCAGCAGTGTACGCCCAGCCAATCACCCACGAGCCGCCCGGGACCTTCTTCCGGGTGGCAGGGTCAAATGTGATCCATCACAGGTTGTCCTTTAACTTGTGACGGATCGCATGTTCCCCACCCGGCCCGCCCCGGAAGGGAGGTCTGAGGTCACAACTGCATTCCGGTGCAACGTCCGATGCGTGCGGAACCATGCATTGGACCTGTGGGGACATCACACTGACCCGATTTTGGGCTGATTTCTCGGCCCATTCCATCGGGAACGGGTGAAATCGGCTTAAATTTGTTTGGGGCCTTAACATCAGGATAACCCTGCTTCATGAACATATGTATTAACTTATAATAACGGATCAATCAGCATCACATCCCGTATTCCTTTGATCTACTTTTATTATTCGTTGGATGTATTGACAACTTGTCTTTTTATAATACAGATAATTATAAGGGTTGTTTCCATTTAAATATATGTATTAATGTTTTATACAGATGACATATTTATTGGATTATTACTATTCTAATGAGAAACCCCTACCAATTGGTACTTGTTGTATCCATTGGTTGACTCGCAGCTTACCAAGTCCCAGAGGGCCTGCTCTGCCACCCTCCAACTCGCCGCCCCCACCGCCACCATATCCCCTTGCATGCGCAGCAGCCCTCCCATGGCCATTTTGGTAGCGGGCAAAGTGCTGCAGCTTGATTACAGTGATTAGTGACTTTTTGCGCTGATGCCCTCCGTCTGAAACCGTAACCGTGAGGTGTATGGTCACTTTTCTATTTAAGTGAACCCAAAAGTGAATTTGTAGGTAAAACGTTACTTCCCTTCTCTTTCGTACCTTCACCTCATCAGAGGCTCTCCATTATTGTAAACGTGATGGAGACATAGAGAAATGGAAATCCAAAATAGTGTAATATTGTAGGTATAGACAAATTTATTTGACAATGGGGCAATACAATGAATTTTGAAAATACAAGGGGTAAAAAATGAAAAGACCACTATAGTGTGTATCAATCTTTTAAAAATGGAGGTTTACCAGATTGCGATGATAAAAACGCCTGTAGAAAGATCTTTTAATCTTGAGGTGCTACTGGTTTTCCGGATTAACCAGGCCTCCAGGCGTCTCCAAGATCAACAAAGCTGGGTCCCCCTCCAGAAAATTCCAGGCTACTGCAACGCGTATCGGAACTACCTTGTTCCTTCCTCAGGCAGTACTCTGGAAATGACTCCTCTGGTGATATATATACCCCTTCTAGCATTAACTTCTGGGTTAAACAATCAAAAAAAATGATTTTCATATAAATACATTTAATACAAAAACCCCAGCTAAAAAAGCTTTAAAAACTTAATAAAATGTCTCACAGTTTAGGTGCATATTATCCCTATTTTTTTGATTGTTTAACCCGGAAGTTAATGCTAGAAGGGGTATATATATCACCAGAGGAGTCATTTCCAGAGTACTGCCTGAGGAAGGAACAAGGTAGTTCCGATACGCGTTGCAGTAGCCTGGAATTTTCTGGAGGGGGACCCAGCTTTGTTGATCTTGGAGACGCCTGGAGGCCTGGTTAATCGGGAAAACCAGCAGCACCTCAAGATTAAAAGATCTTTCTACAGGCGTTTTTATCATCGCAATCTGGTAAACCTCCATTTTTAATAGATTGAGACACACTATAGTGGTCTTTTTTATTTTTTACCCCTTGTATTTTCAAAATTTATTGTATTACCCCATTGTCAAATAAATTTGTCTATACCTACAATATTACACTATTTTGGATTTCCATTTCTCTATGTCTCCATCACGTTTACAATAATGGAGAGCCTCTGATGAGGTGAAGGTACGAAAGAGAAGGGAAGTAACGTTTTACCTACAAATTCACTTTTGGGTTCACTTAAATAGAAAAGTGACCATACGCCTCACGGTTACGGTTTCAGACGGAGGGCATCAGCGCACAAAGTCACTAATCACTGTAATCGCATTGCTATTTCCAGTTACTGAGGGGTGAATTTATGAAGCTTGGAGAAGTGTTATCTATCCCCATAAAGAACGTTATGAGCAAGGTGATAATGGTTCAGCCAATCAGCTCTTACCTGTCAATTTACATATTGTAGCTGATTGGCTGAACCATTATCACCTTGCTCATAACGTTCTTTATGGGGATAGATAACACTTCTCCAAGCTTCATAAATTCACCCCTAAGGGAGTAACTTCAGTGACCAGTGCTGCAGATACCCAATTCAGCGCCATAGAGTAGAGACTCAAACCATTACTATAAAAAGTGCTGCAGCTGCTGCCCGCGGCCCAGCCAACCCAGGGGGGGGCGCGGCCGGACCCTTTTTAATGACTTTTGGGCCGGCCCACCGGGAAATGGCCCGGTTTCCCGGTGGGCCAATCCGCCCCTGATTGAATACCACCCTCTGTGTTTTTCTTTTAAAATAAAAAGTCAAGTATTCTAGCGCAGTCTATTCTGTTCTTTCCATTGTACTATCAATAACTGCAAATATCCATGCTGACGGTCGTCACCCTCATCATACTGGTGCTGGGAAAGTGCTGCTGAGGTAAGCAGTGTCAGTATAAAAACTGTCGCCTCCCATATCTGCATACACTACTGAGGAGTTAAGGGAAGGAGTGGGAGCCAATGCTGACTCATCGCACATGAAGCTGAGGGCTTCCATAAACATTGCCTGATGATTCTCCAGTGCTTGTGATACACTGCTGACATTTCAGAGTGACTCCAAAGAAAATATAGGAGCGCGGTGATCAGATTAAGGGAACTTTGTACTACAAGAGAGCAGAACCATCTATAATCCATTTAATGCTTGAACACACATTACAAGAACACTTTATAACTCCCGATAATGTAATATTCCTGTGCACGTCCTAGTAGCTGGAGGGTATATATATATATATATATATATATATATCACACAGAAATAATAGTTTATGTTAAATATGGAATCATTTTTATTCTTCAATTGAACTGTAGTGAAAGGTCCAAGTACTTCATTCTGTTACTTGGCTCTGCTTTGTAGCAAACCTGTACAGTATATGCAGAGCCAATGGCTTCATGTTAAGGGGGTGATTCAGGTTGGATCGCATAAGCGATGTAACCCGCATTATGCCTGATGGTGGCGCAGAACAATTGACACCTCTGATGGCAATTGAGGGGTGGGCCGGGGGCAGCCCTCATTTTTCAGTAGTGTCCAGGCCAAGGCAGTGAGGCGCAGTTTTCTTGGCCTTGCAAGTCGGGCTGCAACAGGCAGTCTGAGCAAGGACACCAGGCTAGCACCACAAGACCCAGCAGTGCACCACAAGACCCAGCAGTGCACCACAAGACCCAGCAGTGCACCACAAGACCCAACATAAGAGACCCCGCAGAGCTGTGCGCTGTTCCGAAGTGTGGGAGAAATGGCGCCGAATACGTGAGATGCCGAGCCTTTAAAGACTCCACACAAGACTATGCCGTTCTGCCACGCTCGGGTTTCCGGACAAAGTAGTAAACTCGCAGGCGCGGCTCTTGGACGGCTCGGGGGGCTGTGTTCGGAGCGGTTCAGTTTCCTTGGAATCCAAGGCTTCAGGAGGCGGGTAAGAAGAGAAGCTGGGACGCACCTACTTAACTTTGTGCCTGATTCAGACCTGTGCGCTAGGCTGCATGGGTGAAAAATCATTCGATGGTTGCTCATCATCAAATTATTTTTTTACCCGTTAGCTAATTATGGCCGCAGGTCGCCGAATTTGGGGTGGGCGCTAATGTCATGTGACGTCAGCTGCCCACCTCAAGCAAGCATAGACACACCTGCATCTGCAGGGGTACCCTCAGCAAGAAGGGGCAAGCCCATGAAATGCTGGGGGTTACCCTGCTTCTGTCCCCTGCCCAACCCTCCTGGTGCAATCGGCCCGACAAGAGTTAAGAACAGGTCTGAATCAGCCCTTTTGTGCCTCTCCTCCCTGAGTGGGCCGTTCCTTTCCTCCCTGAGTGGGCCGATCCCTTCCTCCCTGAGTGGGCCGTTCCCTTCCTCCCTGAGTGGGCCGTTCCTTTCCTCCCTGAGTGGGCCGTTCCTTTCCTCCCTGAGTGGGCCGTTCCTTTCCTCCCTGAGTGGGCCGTTCCCTTCCTCCCTGAGTGGGCCGTTCCCTTCATCCCTGAGTGGGCCGTTCCTTTCCCCCCTGAGTGGGCCGTTCCTTTCCCCCCTGAGTGGGCCGTTTCTTTCCCGCCTGAGTGGGCCGTTCCTTTCCCCCCTGAGTGGGCCGTTCCTTTCCTCCCTGAGTGGGCCGTTCCTTTCCTCCCTGAGTGGGCCGTTCCTTTCCTCCCTGAGTGGGCCGTTCCTTTCCTCCCTGAGTGGGCCGTTCCTTTCCTCCCTGAGTGGGCCGTTCCTTTCCTCCCTGAGTGGGCCGTTCCTTTCCTCCCTGAGTGGGCCGTTCCTTTCCTCCCTGAGTGGGCCGTTCCTTTCCTCCCTGAGTGGGCCGTTCCTTTCCTCCCTGAGTGGGCCGTTCCTTTCCTCCCTGAGTGGGCCGTTCCTTTCCTCCCTGAGTGGGCCGTTCTGGGTATCTTTCTGGGAGGGCAGAGACTTACCCCAGGCAGTATGAAAAAATAACACTGACCCTTGCACAACTCTGCTACAGAATCAAGCTGATCGAGGCCAGAGCCGTCCCTCCCTGAAGACACCTGGGCATGCCTGCATTTTTGCTGATGCTCCCAGAAAAGGGACCATTGCCACCCCCCCCCCCCCCCCCCTAAACACCAGCTTCCTGTCAGTCAAGTTGTATGGAGATTGTGAAAAAAGTAATCGTTGATTTTTGTTGCTGTTTGGCCTGGTGCATCCGCGCTATGATCTGTACACCTGCGCAGACGTTCAATAATCCACTGTCTTGCAAATGTGCACAACAGCGATCAGCTCTGAATGACCCCCTATATATTTGTACTCAATGTTTTCCTTCAATAATTTAGACTTTTAAACTGACAGACCACAGGTGGTTAGAATGGGGAATGCTGTATCTGAGGAGATGACAATAAAAACTGGAGTACCCCAGGAATGTGTCCTCAGTCCCCTATTGTATTTGCTGTTTACCCACGACTGTGTATCATCCTCTGATTTGTTTTCGGTTTGCTGTGCAGCAGCCAGGTGGGCAACAAGTAAACAGCATACAGTATAAACAATATAAACAGGTGGGAGAACATGTACAGTCATATAGAAAGTTATTCCGAGGGGACACAGTTAGATTATGTGCAAAGGGTTATGGCGCGACTAAACAGTGAGGTGTTCAGGAGTTCACGTGTCAGCAGGTGACACGCTTGAGGAAAGAAACTTTTTAGGCTTCTACTGTACCTGGTGGGAATAGCCCTGTAGCGTCTGCCTGAGGGCAGCAAGTTAAACAAGCCATGGCCAGGATGTAGTTGGTCTTTGACTATCTTCATTGCCCGCTTTTTTGTTCTGGACAGGTCCAGGTCCAGGACAGACGGAAGGTCTGTCCCGATTATCTTCTCCGCAGTTCTGACTACCTTTTGGAGTCTGCATTTGTCTCTCTCTGTACAGACTCCGCAATTGCAGAGTAGAAGAGGTATACAATGAGGTATCTTCATTCTGCCTCCCTACAGGAAACACATCTTAAATTTCTTCATAGGGTATACATTGCGCCTAATCAGAGAGCACATATGGTTCCAGAAGATTCTGGTTGTTAAATGTAATATAAGTAAAGCAGACTTGTGTCATAATTTCTGGACATGCAATAAGGATTCAAGATTTTGGATTAAAGTGGTGGAATATATTAATCAAACATTTAATATTAAAGTTTATTTCTTGACTTTGAAGATTGGCTCTTGGGCCCAGAGAAAAAGAGAATCAGTTCGGTGATATCCATCCTGTTAGTAATAGCCAAAAAACAAATCCTCATACACTGGATTAAAAAAAATGCACCTTTATTATCTGCAGTTAAAAATATGTTACTTAAGATCTTGTATTTTGAACGAAGAGCAACGCTCCCTGATGTGGAGCAGGGAGTACAGAAATGTGCTAAGATGTGGGAGAGATTCACTGATAGTTTAAATGGAGATACACAAACATTCATTTACAAACTTTTTGAATCGACTTCATGGTTTTCATATAGACAATTATCAAGAGCCCCCTAGGCAGAGGCGTAGTGAGGGCGGAGCACCAGCTCCGGGTGCCGGATGATAACATGGCGCCGGAGCAATGCCGGCACCGCCAGCTCGCCTGCTCATCTGGCTACCCCCCACCCGCTCCCCCTCCCGTTCCCGGCTCCCCGCTGTGTCCGGGAGACGTGCTTCTATTTTCAATCCATGTCTCCCGCTGGACCGCGCTAGCCAATAGGCACTTGCGGTCCAGCAGCCAATCAACTGGTGGCTGCTGGACCGTGAGCGCCTATTGGCTAGCAGTCCAGCGGGAGACGTGTGCTCCCCTATGTGCTGCCCTATGCCCACCTTTGCTATGTGTTACTTTGTGCCCACTGTTATGTAGTATATCATGGGCATAAGGGTGTATTATATAGTATGTAATGGGCATTACGGTTTGTTATATAGTATGCAATGGGCATCATGTGTGGCCTTATGTGTAACTGGCATTATGGCATGTGGCTTTGTGTGTAATTGGTATTACACAGTTTGGTAAAATGTGCAATGGGAATTACGGTGTGTGGTATAATGTTGGGCCGCGCCCACTTTTCACTGCACAGGAGCCTCACCTAATACAAATTGGGGGGGGGGGGGGGGGGCGCGAAACATGCCCTTGCTCCGGGCGCAGTGGCACCTAGCTACACCACTGCCCCTAGGGAGTATTTGCCTTTTTCCTTAATTTAAATTGCTATAAATATATATAATAAGTTCAGACCCTGTTTGTTTGTTATTTAGGAATGATACTTTGATATTTTGCTCTTACGAGAAACATTGAGTTATACTGGAATGTCTCCCAAGGTATTTTGTTTTAATAATTTGCTTTAAGGAAAAACTTTTTGTTATCTCAATGTCTGCTTTTATTGTACTTAACTTGTGTACTTCCTAAATTGTTTAACTTGTGAAAAACAATAAATATATTTCTAAAAAACAAAAACAATACCAACCAATCAGATTATGGGGGAAATTTACCAAAATGGATTCGTAAAAAATAGGTGTATTCGTAGGCAGAAATACACCTATTTTTTACACATTTGTATTTTCGGGATTTACAATCCCGAAAATACAACAATTCGTATTCCTAATGATGGGACATTCGTATTTGTATTTACAAATACGAATGTCTACACCATCGATAGAATACGACAGAAATCACCATTCAAAAGAATGGTGGTTCCTGATTTACTAAGCAGCCGTACTGATAATACGGCTGCTAATTGGTGTAAAACAGGAACCAAAATACGACAGGAAAATACACCCTGATGTTCCTGTCGTATTTGGCTTTAGCCTGCACGGATCAGTCAGATCCGTGCAGGCTGCAGTGTAAAAAAATAGAAAAATTAAATCAATTTTTTTTAAAAACAGCGTGGGGGTCCCCCCCCACAGCTGTAACCAGCACCAGACTGAAAGAGCCGGGCCGGTAATTAAAAATCAGGGAACCCAAATCAGGGAACCCAACAAATAGGGGTTCCCCGATTTTTAACAACCAGCCCCAGGCTCCAGGTCCGGGGCTGGTTCCCAAAATACGGGGGATAAAATGAGTAGGGGTCCCCCGTATTTTAAGAACCAGCCCCAGGCCTAACCAGCCAGCAGGGTAATGTCACAGCCGGGGGACACTTATGATATAAGGTCCTGCGGCCAAAACATTAACCCCCTGACCGGGTCCAACGAAATCCATGGAGGAAGCTGTGGAAGGAAACCATACTCGCCTGTCCCAGGGCGACGTAGTCCAAGGGGGTCTTGGAAAACAAACAAACCGAGAAGCCGAACCAGACGAACAGCTGAGCCGCACAGTACTCTGTGTACATCGTGCAGCTCCGCCCCCGAATGCCGCTATTGGCCGCCTTGCGGCCTAGCGGCTCCTGATTGGCCGCAAGGCAGCCAATAGCGGCATTCGGGGGCGGAGCCGCACATGATTGGCCGCTAGGCCGCAAGGCGGCCAATAGCGGCATTCGGGGGCGGAGCCGCACATGTACACAGAGTACCGTGCGGCTCAGCTGTTCGTCTGGTTCGGCTTCTCGTTTTTTTTTTTTCCAAGACCCCCTTGGACTACGTCGCCCTGGGACAGGTGAGTTTGGTTTCCTTCCACAGCTTCCTCCATGGATTTTGTCGGACCCGGACGGCAACGGCGACAGCGACGGTCGACATGGAGCCAGAAGACGACACAGGACCAGAAGACCAGGACATCAGGACCAGGGCTACATACGGGATGAAGATAGGTAAGTATCAGTATGTGTGGGCTTTGGATGTATTAAAGTTTTATTTTAAGTGCGTGTCAGTGTGTTTTATTTTACTATTTTTAATACTGTGGAACTACAAGTGCCAGCGGGCCCTTTAATGCCCCACAGGCTGGGACTTGTGGTTCTCCAAGTCCCAGCTTGCGGGGAGGCTTGCTGGGACTCATAGTTCCCCAGTATTAGACAATAGTTTATTCTTTTTTTACACTTTAATCAGCCCGGTGACCACAGCCCAGGGTCACCGGGGACAGCACCAGGCTTCAGCCTGGTCAGGTAAGTCCTGGAGGGGGGGGACCCCTTCATTGGGGGGGGTCCCCACTCCCCCAGGGCCCCTGGCCAGGCTGACCGGTCAGGGGGTTAATGTTTTGGCCGCGGGACCTTATATCATAAGTGTCCCCCGGCTGTGACATTACCCTGCTGGCTGGTTTGGCCTGGGGCTGGTTCTTAAAATACGTGGGACCCCTAGTAATTTTGTCCCCCGTATTTTGGGAACCAGCCCCGGACCTGGAGCCTGGGGCTGGTTGTTAAAAATCGGGGAACCCCTATTTGTCTGGTTCCCTGATTTTTAATTACCGGCCCCGGCTCTTACAGCCTGGGGCTGGTTACAGCTGTGGGGGGGACCCCACACCGGTTTTTTTATTTATTTATTTAATTTTTTTTTTTTTTTTTACATCTTGCAGCCTGCACGGATCTGACTGATCCGTGCAGACTGCCTACACTAATTCATATTAGCGGCCGTATATATGGCCAGCTAATACGAATGGTTACACCATCGGAGGGTTACAAAGCAGTCGTATCTGACTGCTTTGTACATTCCCCTCCGGAACACGACTTTGCATACGACTGAAACAGTCGTATGCAGTCGTAGGGGAAATATTAATACGAAAAACTAGGTTTTTCATATTGGTAAATTTCCCCCTATGTCTATCATTTCTCTATTGCATCCTAGAAAATTATAGAAAGAATCTGATTGGTTGGGGGGTGGTGGGGGGTGGATTATAATTTTATTTTGGTGGAGGTTAGAGGAGAAGGTTTTGGGTAGGGATGAAGTTGAGCAGTGGTATTCGTCCTCACACCACATATATTAACTGTAAATGGCAGCCACACTGCAGGGCGCAATGCGTGGTGCAGTACTGGCGCCTCTCAAATATAAATATTTTTGGGGGGAGGTGGAGGACCTTTGTTCCCCCATGTGTGTGTGTGTGTGTGTGAGTTCTGGCTCTGATACCAGCCAGCGCCTCCCCAGCCATTTTCCTCACCGCACGCCACTGGAAAGTGCGCCAGAGAGGTGCCTCTGCTTCTCTCTATGCAGGGCTGGATTTGTGCCTAGGCCCGTGAGGCACCGGCCTCAGGGCTGCACCAATTAAGGGCGGCAGGCAGGCTGACATTCAGTTAAATAGCAGCATGGCACAGCAGGAGGGCAGCGGCGAGTGACGAGCGCCGCCGCCGCAGACATGAATTATCATATGTCGACGGCAGCGTCGCTCGTCACTCGCCACTGCCCACCCACTCTGCCATGCACATTACATCACCGCTTAGTGGCTGGGTCCGACGGTCCCCCTGCACTTCCAGAAATGGCTCAGGCTCACTGCTGCTGGCTCCTGCCCATTGGCTACTCTACACACACACACAGTCTATTGGTTGCTGTGTATCCAACAGCTGAGCTGAGTGTAACGCAGATCCCCCCTGCGCTCAGTTGTTAGTCACAGGGCGGTATTCAATGAGCCTGATTCGCCAGGTTTTTATGGCGAATTTGTGCTGTTTGGCGAATTTCTGTCAAAAACGGTGAATCACCCTATTCAATGACCAGATGGCGAATACATTTCTAGGTTTTTTTCACCATGATTCACCGAGTAGCAATCGCTATCTTTTTATGGTGAAGTGGAATGTGAACTTTTAAAATAAAGTGTTTTGTTTTTTACATTTGGTGTAAAAAAATCAGGAATTTTATTCTGAGGAGGGGCATGCTATTTTTATTCATGTGCTGTAAGCACATGAATATATATTTAATTTTAAAAATAATATTATTTTTTTTTATTTATTTTTTACACAGCATCCAGCAGGTGGCGCCAGAGCGGAGCCGCTCATTACATATTCATATATTCACTGCACGATCATTTTGATCGTGTGTAGTGAATATACGCTTGCCTGCTGGCACCCCCGGGGGGGGGGCAGCCTGTGCTGCCTGGCACCCGGGGAGCACACCTAACCCCCCACAAAGCTCTGGGCTAGGCAGAGAGACTACCATCTCTCTGCCTGGCACCGTCCTGAGGCTCCCTGCGGCAATCGCCGCAGGAGCTCATATTCGCCAGTCAGGGGCTCGCTGCCCCTGACTCGTTGAATACCGGAGCCCGCCGGCTCCGGAACGTGGCGAATGTGCAGCGAATCCAAAAAAGGATTCGCTGCACCTCGCAGGTATTCACATTGAATACCGCCCACAGTGTGCGAGCCGGAGAGAGACTGATGGAGACACTGTGCTAATCACTGTACTAAAAAGTGCCTCCCTCCCTCCGGGTCCTCCGTGCAGTGAGCAGTCCAGAGTGCTTAAAAAAATATTAAGGTGGGCTACAGTTAAATTTTAATGAAATATATAAATAACAATGTATATACATATGATTACATTAAAATGGGGGGGGGGGGGCACAAAAATGTTGTGCCTAGGGGCGGCCTGACCCCTAAATTCGCCCCTGTCTCTATGTAAGGAATGCATGCTCGTTCATATTGCAGCAGCAGCAGGAGGATTGTTTATGTGCAGTACTAGCTTATTATACCAAGACTCCTGCATACTCCTTTCCTCCCCCCAAATGTGTACGTGTATATGTACAGTATGGGACTCCCCATCGTTCTGCCCATTTGTGTGTGCACCTTTGTCTCCTCTCTGTGTGTCCATGCCGCTCTCCCCCTGCACATATGTCTCTCTGTAAATGTATGTGTTTTATACCTCTGCATTGTGAGTGATCTTTATTTCTCCCTGTATTTGGGCCTGTCTGCCTGCTTACACCTCTCTTATATCCAGGGCAGCCGAGAGGTATGCTTGACGCTGGTAAAATTTTGGAGGTGTGGCCTAATCACGGGAGGCGTGGTCGCATCCCACGGTTGGGCCGCGCCTCCAAAATGTTTAGGGGTGATAAAACACGCTAAAGTCGGGAGTGTTATTGTACTCGCCCCCCCACCTCTTTAGTAGCAGCAGCACACCTACAGCATGTGCAGTGCTGACAGTAGGTGTGTGCTTCTGGTGCTTCTGCCTGGGAGGAATGGAGGGGGTTTGACCAGGGCCCCCGCCGGCCCCTTAAGCAAGCCTGGGCCTTGGTAATAAGAAATTAGCCCCCCTCTCAGCAGCCCTGCTTATATCTATACCTCCTTCATCCACATTCTTCTACCATTAGTTCTCATCACTCACCCCTCCTCTGCCCCTCACACACCGCCCGCAGTCACACCTACTGCCACTTCTGCCCTCTTCTTCCTCCTTTTCAGCTGGAGTTGCTGGGTTACCACAAACTGCCAATCAAAGGTGACACGTACAAAATCATAATTTAGGGGGGTTATTTGGAAGTGATCACCTAGCTGCCCTTAATACGCACGCACAAGTCCGTACTTTTCTTATCGTTGGACTTACTCAAGTTGATTGACCAGAAGCTGGTGTTTGGGGGTGGTAACCAACCATTTTCTGGGAGTGTCAGGGACAACACAGGCATTTGAGGTGGAAGTCATGTGATGTCAGCTCCACCCAGTGGCGTAAGTTTGTCCCAGTTGCCCGGAGGCAAGATAAATATTGGTGCCCCGCCCAGTAGCTCAATCAGTAAGGTGTCTGTCTCTAGTAAGACAGGTCATGGGTTTTAATACAGTGATGTGAGGAGGGGGAGTCAGCCACAGAAGTGATATCAGCGGCTTTCAATTAACTGATTCAAACTCGCAGGGGAGGAGAGGTGCCCCCTTGGGAACAGGAGCCCAGCGGCAGATGCCTCCATTGCCTCCCAGAGTTACGCCTCTGGCTCCGCCCACAATCAGCCTATTTCTTTCACAACCACCAAGTACGTTCTTACCTTGGTTGCTCTACTCTCTTCCTTTTGGCACAGTTTCTTGGGCCCCAACCTCTGTA
Source organism: Crinia signifera (assembly GCF_055691185.1). Lineage (NCBI taxonomy): Eukaryota > Metazoa > Chordata > Amphibia > Anura > Myobatrachidae > Crinia > Crinia signifera. The sequence goes on from NC_139217.1 coordinate 446,921,602, forward strand.
TTTCCCCAGTGGATCATTGATCAATGTGACACAGCCAATTATGTTTTTTCCTTTCACTTGAACGTACTCCTACAGTACATTCTGCCACTCCTCTCCCCGTGTGTACTTCCTTACAGGAGGGGGCACTGTAGCGAGCACTTGCTCTGAGCACCATGGCTCCATGCTACACCTCTGTCTACAGGAGCTGCTTCACGGTCTGAAATGGAGGGGCAATGGAGAAAAGCTCCATGTTAAACCAAAAAGGGCCACAGCCCTTTGAGCGCCAACATCTCTGTAAGAGATGTTTAAATATAATGCCAGCGTCGCTCACATTTGTTATATAAATTCAAATGAAAAATGTTGTGTAAAAATAGATAAAATTTCCCTATATAAAGGTAACATTACAGTAACATCACCCAGCAGGTGCACTCATTATTCAGGCACATTTTAAAAGGTCCACATGTGGAGCTAATTATGTCACTTGTGATTCTGTGTGGATACCTGGAAACGTGCACTGTTGGGGGTACTTGAGGACCAGGGTTGGGAACCACTTCTCTATAGAGCCAGTTTGTACAGGCAGAGGAACTTGCTTCTTTTTTTGTGGGGCCCAAACAAACCAATCATTTCAGCCACAGCCATGCCTGTCGCTGAAATGATTGGTTTGTTAAAGTGTGCATGTCCTATTTATGCAACATAAGGGTGGGTTGGAGGGCCCAAGGATAATTCCATCTTGCACCTTGCATCTGCAGTGCCACTCCTAGATGAGCCGTGTGTTCCTGCCACCCATTTGTGTGGCTTAGCATAGTTATCCAGCTTAGCATAGTTCTTCAGCTACCATAGTGCAACCTTTTTCCCTAAAAAACAATATTGTGAGGTGTGAGGTGTTCAGAATAGACTGGAAATGAGCGTAGAAGCAAAATAAAAATAAAAATTCTGCGATTTTTAGCAGTTTTTATGCTTCTTTAAAAAAAAAAATCAGAACACAAAACACGAAACACGAAAATGGTGGTTTTTTGGAACAGATCCAGATCGAAAACACTACCCGAGATACAGACCCAAAGCTAGTTTCTCGAAACACAAAAAGTGCCCGGTGCTCATCCCTAGGTAAATGTATGAAGCAGTGAAAATGTAAGGAAGGAGAAGTGAGCAAGATGAGAAGAGGCCCATGGCAACCAATCAGCACTGAAGTAACAATTTGCATAATATAAAATTATACAGAGAAGCTGATTGGTTGCCATGGTCCACTTCACTTCTTAGACACTGTTATCACTGCTTCATACATCTATCGCTTAGTCCCACATTATTTTTGTTTATTACATATCTCAAAACTTTTTAAATCCAACATCGTTTAATACAAAAGGCCTCAAGTATTTTTTTTTCAGAGTCTTTGCAAATATGTTTATCTAACGCATAAGAAAACATTTAATCATTATATCGGTGTCCGTTTCCACATGTTTACAAGTGCTGCGTATAAGATTGCCTGCACGGAAGAATAACCGGTATGTGGGAATACTTTCTCTTCTCTAATTTAAACAGCATGCAAGAAAAAACGTAGGCAGGCTTGTCAGACTCAGACCAAGTATAAATAACGAAAAAATATTTTTGAATTTCGAATTCCATCACTATAAACAATCTTTCAGGTTTTGGGTCTCGTCGTCTGGTTCCCATAGCATTATGAAATGTACATAATTACTATGACTAGAGAAATTCTCATGACCTCTGTTACATAATAACAAAAATCCACAAGCCGGCCTCTTACTCGTAGGAATCCTGGAAGGGTATAAGTGAAAAAGGATAACCTATGGAAGGAGAGACTTACATGGCAAGTCATATAATTAAATTATTCATTACAGTACTATATGTTCTCATTCTGTTATATTAAACTTAAATGTTTTGATATATGACGAATAGCTAAAATGGGTCCCATATGAGTGAGATATGTAAGCCAGGCAACTGAGCATCTGCAAAAATTCAAAGTACTACAATGCCTTATACTACTGACGTTCAGCACATGTCATCAGTAGAAGCCTCACTGAAAGGGCCCAAGCCACCCTGGGCGTAATTCAGTGCGAACTCCCACCCCTCTGCGCCGAGCGAATGCTTACGCTTACGCTTACACATATCCACCACCTTTTCTCTCACATACAGTACCGATGTGTCTTGCCTCATCTTACCTGGGACTATCCACAATCGCAGATTGTTTGATGAGACTAGCATGTACACTAACGTGTGCCACATACACACCTTCAACTCATTGGATTGTATGCTCAAGTGAACGAGTTGCAGGTGGGCATTTCTAGCTACAGTTGCAATGTATACGCACCCGCACCTCGTCCGTGGGCTGGACACAACTGTATGGGCATATTCACCAATATTATTTCACCTAAAATAATGTAAAACCTCATGTTTTCATACCCTTTTCACATTTTTGTATCACGGGAATGTACTGTTGGGTAGTTTGAGGGGAATTTTCGGTACTTATGTAGTATCTGGGCGTCCGATTTAGAAATCGGATCGCATCGCATCGCATGCGACCAAATTGTATGCGATGCGATGGTCAAGATTTTTCCATAGGATTCAATGTAAAAATGGTCTGAGTCCATTTTAACATAGAATTCAATGGGAAAAAGGGGTCCTTTTCCTTTCCCCACTATCCAAGTGGGCATGGAGTTGGATATAAACCTGTGGCGAGCGTAGCGAGCCACCGAGCCCGAAGCGTGGCGAGCGTAGCGAGCCCCGCGAGGGGACACAGAATACCTTTTAAGAAATATGCGTCCCCTCGCGGGGCTCGCTTCGCTCGCCACGCTTCGGGCTCAGTGGCTCGCTGCGCTCGCCACGCTATATAAAATCAACTCTATGCCCACTTGGATAGTGGGGAAATGAACAGGACCTTCTTAACATTGAATCCTATGCAAAATCGCATCGAATCGCATCGCATCGCATCTGATTGTATGCCTTAAGGTAAGGCATACAATCACAAAATCGGACGCCCAGATACTACATAAGTACCGAATTTTCAAAATTCTCCTCCAAGCTTTTAATATCAAACTTTTCTAGTAATCTGATCACATTTCTATACCTGTAATGGGGAATGTGGTCTGCTTAAATGAAATTGTTATAAAATACTGAAGGTAGCCCAGTGATAATAACACAATCTCCAATTGACGTTATACAGACTTCCGTCTGGATCTATTATCCCTGCTCTTCACTGACAAGTAGAGCAGAGCTGGAAGCTGGGCTGATTACAAAACAAAGATATATTATAACTGTACACCTCGGGTGCCACCTATTGGCAAGCACAACACTTGAATTCTCCCCATAGAGGTGAGGAGCAGTGTTAGCCTTTTATTGTATGGGATTTGTAAATATGTGTGGCCGAGCCCTCTGAATTTTATTATTATGTAGGATTCATATCTCTTTTGCTGACCTCTAGCAGACTGCTCATGGTATTTATTTTGTTGTGTTTTTCTAATCTATATTCCCTACCACTTTTATATCCAGTACTAGGATTATTTTATTTTTGACTGAAGACAAATAAACTACAAATATGTTTTTGGATTGCAGGAGGAAACCGTAGCACCTGGAGAGAACTCACATAAACACCAGGGCAACATACAAACTCCACACAGAACAGACTTTAATGGGAATCGAACCAAGGACCTCGATGCTGTGAGGGAGCAAGCTAATTATTGCACCGCAATAATGCCGCCCATACACGCTCCAATCCCGGCGTGCGTTCTGTGCTTAACTAGCACGCATCGCATGCCTTGTGCATGCGTTGTGCATGCAATGCGATGTGATGAAAACTAAGTACAAAAAGTATGTGCAGCACATACTTTTTGTACTGTGCGATAAGGTGCCGCGGGAGCCCGCACCTCAAAGCACACATCGCACAGCCTGCATCGGTGCGTTTATGGGCACCTTAACTGCTTCATTTTTCACAGCTCCTTAAGGGCCAGATGTATCACGCTTCAAAAAGTGATAAAACAGAGAGTGATAAACCAGAAACCAATCAGCTCCAACCTGTCATTTTGTCAAACCCAGCCTTTGACATGATATGTAGGAGCTGATTGGCTGGTTGTTTATCACTCTCCCATTTCACTTTGTGAAGCTTGATACACTTGGCCCTAACAGAGCTTGTTAGTGCTTTTACCAGTAGCATGATGCATGCAATGGAGCATGACAATGGAACGCAGTGTATCCTTTGTGAAAATACTCAGTATTTAATAGCATTTATTTACATAGCATCAGCATTTTCCATTGTGCATTTCAATTGTAAACACCCATTGCGTTTAACGAAAAATGCTAGTTAACAAATGCATGTGAAACGCGTTGGTATTAAGTTTTTTTTTTTTGTCTTTTTCACATGCTTTTTGTAAATCATCAGTACATAAGATGTTTTTACAGTACAAAACACGTCACTTAAATGAACATTTGTTTCAGTCTTGCAGATTATCTCCAGTTGTGTTTGGACATGTTGTGTGTCCATCATACACCTACAGTACGTAAGGTCTTACTTCTGTATATAACAGGACAGTTGCCTGTAATCCAGTCAGAGTGTGTGAGAGTGACAGGCAGGGGTGGAGGGAGGGATAGTGAGGCACACAGATACAGAAGACTGTATTGTAAACTGAGCTATCCTCCAAGCAGACTCCGCTGAAATATGACCGCGGCTATACATTCCTCGCTTTGGCTGAGCTATTACAGAAAATTCCACTTTACGTTTTTTTGCTAACTACTAGACGATAAACAGAAATGTCAGAACTAGATAAGTAATGACAGTAAATTCTAATACTTCACTTTTAAAGGGCTGCATAGCCTAACCACAACTATTCAGAATGTTGCTGTACAATATAATGTATTGTACAGTATACTTCTAATACAGGTAGAGTCTCCCGTATCCGGAGATCTCTTATCGGAAATATTCCCCCCAAAAGTGGATTTTTAGAATCCCCCCCCCCCAAGTCCCCTGATGTCTACTGCGGCCTTCAGGAAGTTCTTTGGTGTCTTCAGTGGTCCCAGGAGTGCATTACTCTGTGATGTCACGCGCAATGCACCACAGGGACTGCTGAAAAAGATCCTAAAGGCCACCGGGGGAAGCCGAGGACGCCGGGGGACACCATGGGACCATCGGAGGGACCAGGTAAGTATGTAAAAATAATCCAATAACCGTAAAAATCCCTTATCTGAAATGCTCATGGTCCCGAGCATTTCAGATAAGGGATGCTCAACCTGTATCCCTTTTCCACCAAAGTTATAATCCGGGTTATTGTCAAGGCGACCTGGGTTGAGGTATGGTGGGAAAGGGTCAGGAAAAAATGGCTCAGGTTGTATTACACCGACTCTGACCATGGTTGAATTCGGCACTGACCCAGGTAGTCTGCTGTCTGAACGGTGTGACCTGGCACTTGGAGGTTCGGATAACCCAGGTCAGCCTGCAGGGCATGGAGGTATGGAGAGGCCTGTATCCAATTGATAGATCTACATTGTCTAGACCAGGGGTGGCCAACCGGTCAGAGGTAAAGAGACAAAAAATATCGGTAGTCAAGCTAAAGAGACGACATCATGCGCGCGCTGAAGGCGCATGCGCCAAAAAAAGGGGCGTAGTCTATTTTGACCCCTTGGGTGGGTGTGATACAAATATGCCTCCAATAGTGCCAGATACACATATGCCCCCCACGGTGCCAGGTATGCCCCCACAGTGCCAAAAAGCTGGTATGCCCCCACAGTGCCACAAACTGCTATGCCCCCACAGTGCCACAAACTGCTATGCCCCCACAGTGCCACAAACTGCTATGCCCCCACAGTGCCACAAACTGCTATGCCCCCACAGTGCAAATTTCCCAGCAGCAGCACTCACCGTTGTTGCTGCTGCTGCCGGGTGGGGAGAGGACAGTCTGGTGTCCCCCTGCAGTCCTCCTGTCATGTCACTGATGGGAGGAGAGCACAGCACACCGCGCGTCTCCTTCCCCCTCACTTCCCTGTGACTGGGCCGCCCACCAATCAAAGCTCGCTGGCCGGCTCCTGATTGGCTGCTGGCCCACGAGCTCTGATTGGCAGACGGCCCAGTCACAAGGATGCACAGTAAGGGGTAGGAGAGATGCGTGATGCGCGCTCTCCTCCCCTCAGAAGGAGAAGGGATTCAGGGAACCGGCAGCAGGGGAGACTGGGACAGACGGTGGGCGGCGGGCAGCAGTGGGAGCAGGAGCGGGAGAGCCGCATGAGGCTCAAGAGCCACAGGTTGGCCACCACTGGTCTAGACCATGGGTCTTCAAACTGTGGCCCTCCAGATGTTGTGAAACTACATGTTCCAGCATGCATTGCCACATTTTTTCCTATAAGAGCATGCCAAAACTGTCAGGGCATGCTGGGACATGTAGTTCCACAACATCTGGAGGGCCACAGTTTGAAGACCCGTGGTCTAGACAAACAGTTAGTAGATCGACAGCAAAAGGTCAACAGGGTCAAAATGTTGACAATCAAAAGGTCAGCAAGTTAGCACAAATCACACAGTATGTATACAGCTTGTGATGCTGTTGCGCGCCCCCGTGAGTTCGGCATCGCAAGAAAAATAGACTGCGCTGGAAAGTTTTGACTATATTTTGTACAGTCTGGTGTTCTAGTATAGTCAAGTCGTCATAGCCAAAGTCTCAAGTAAATATAGTCAAAATGGTAAGGTTCCGGTCTCTGAGATGTTCAAGGGAAATCACATAGCCAAAATCTAACAGTGTGTATGCACCTTATGTCTCTATGGAGATCATTCAGACCCGGCTGCAAATTGGCGATTATCGAACGGCCACATGTACGCACGGTACTCAGTGTGCACGTGTGAGCCGTCCGCCTGAAGGCAGCGAGCAAAGGCTAGCCCTAGCTCGCTTCTCGCGGGGTGATTGACACTCTGCGGGAAATATGGGGCGTGTCAGGTTTTTTTGGGAGACTGTAATATAACTTATTGGAACTTGTTCCTAAAGAATTAAAGTTTGTTTGCTACTATTGGCCTTTCCAAACATTCTTTGGACGATATTTGTTTCTTATAGTATCTGAATATATATGTGCTCTGTATATTTTAATAACATCCAATGACAATACTGTGGACACAAGATTCTGCCCATGACACCGGGGAAGGCCATTATATTGGAATGAGCATAAAGTCACAGACACAATTGCAGGAAAGGACACAAGGACAGCTGCAACTGCGTCAGAACTAGGGCCAGATGTGTCAAGCTTCAAAAGGTGATAAAATGGAGAGTGATAAACAGCCAACCAATCAGCTCCTACCTGTCATGCTGCAGGCTGGGTTTGAAAAATGTCAGGCAGGAGCTGATTGGCTGGTTGTTTATCACACTCCACTTTCTCACTTTTTGAAGCTTGATACATCTCAGGCCTATGAGAATCCAGCCCCTTCAACAAACACCACCCCCTCAAAAGACCCAGCCTTCATTAAGGAGCTGCTTCCAGAAATTGCCTGGGCTGATTTTCATCCCAAATCACCCTTGGTCCCTAGTTACCTGTTATCAGATCTCCGGCAGCACAGGCAGAGCTTCAAGTATGGCGGTACGGGGTGGTATGGCGTACCGGTAATAGATATATTGCCGGTACTCCGTATCGCCATAACAAATACCCCCCAAGTGTTTAATGCGCATTTGCGCATATGTATGTGGTGGGGGGTGTGGCCTCCACCGCCCCGCCACAGCTGATGCCTTCGGAGGGGAGGGCAGCGCATCGCACGTCTCTGATTCCCCTCCCTGTGTCACTGAGACTAGGCTGTCGCCTGACAGCCAATCAGAGCTCACAGGCTTGCAGCCAATCAGGAGCCAGCCTGCAAAATAGAGTCAGTGAAGCCAGGGCAGGAGAGACGGGAGATGCGCTCCCCTCCCCAGGGAAGCAGAACAGAAGCAGGCAGCAGTGGCGGGGGACTGTAGGGGGGTAGAGGACCTGACTGGACTGGACACAGCCATCACTGGTGAGTTGTGCTGTGCTTACTTCTGGAACTGTGGGGGCATATGTGTGACACTGTGGGGGCATATATGGCACTGGGGGCATATCTGTGGCACTGTGGGGGCATATCTGGCACTGGGGGCATATGTGTGGCACTGTGGGGGCATATTATATCTGGCACTGGGGGCATATGTGTGGCACTGTGGGGGCATATATGGCACTGGGGGCATGTGTGGCACTGGGGAGGCATATCTGTGGCACTCTGGGGGCATATGATATCTGGCACTGGGGGCATATGTGTGGCACTGTGGGGGCATATTATATCTGGCACTGACTGGGGGCATATGTGTGTCACTGTGAGGGCATGTCTGGCACTGAGGGCATATGTGTGGCACTCAGGGGGCATATGATATCTGGCACTGGGGGCATATGTGTGGCACTGTGGGGGCAAATCTGGCACTGGGGCATATGTGTGGCACTGTGGGGGCATATATGGCACTGGGGGCATATGTGTGGCACTGTAGGGGCATATCTGACACTGGGGGCATATCTGGCACTGGGTGCATATGTGTGTCACTGTGGGGCATATCTGGCACTGTGGGGCATATGTGTGGCACTGTGGGGGCATATCTGGCACTGGGGGCATATGTGTGGCACTGTGGGGGCATATCTGGCACTGGGGGCATATGTGTGGTACTGCGGGGGCATACTGGCACGTGGGGCATATGTGTGGCATTGTGGGGGCATATGATATCTGGCACTGGGGGCATATGTGTTGCACTGTGGGGCATATGATATCTGGCACTGTGGGGGCATATCTGGCACTGTGGGGGCATATGATATCTGGAACTGTGGGGGCATATCTGGCACTGTGGGGGTATATTAGTAATGGGCATCAGTTGTGCGGTGCAATGAGCATTATGGTGTGGGGCATAATGTGTAACGGGCATTATGGCATGGGTCATATGTATTGGGTTTGTGACGCGTAACAGGCATTACTATGTAAATTTTGGCCGTGGGCCTTCGGCGTGCAATATTCCAGCCACTCCTCCTAGTGTCATATGACCAGGCCCCTGACCACGCCCATTTTTCAACGCGCACATTCGGCACGCAACACAGTACCACTAAGTCGTTTTTCCTACTTGCACCACTGATCACAGGTGTTGTCTTCAGGTCTGCTGCTCATATAATGGTAAGTTCCGTTTGGTAAATAATGAAAGCTGGAAGTAACCATCATGTAGGAGCCGGACTGGAGGCAAAGCCTGGGGGTAGGCTCCCCTGACAGGGTTTGTAGGGAGCTGACTAGCAGTTAGTCATAGGAGGAGTGCTTAAGGAGAGGGTCATAGGGGGAGGGGCTTAACGGGGTGTTGGAGGGGTTTATAAGCAGGGTTCAGGCAGGAAATAGGAGTCACTGGGAGATTTTCTCAACAGCTAAGCAGCGTGACATCTCCCATGGCTTCCCCAGGCAACGCTGATGCAGAGGTATCCGCTGTGCTTGCTGCCCTCAGGGAGGCAGCTGGCACCAGAGGGACTGAGTGGCTGCAGCAGCAGATGTCAGGTCTGCTGGGGGGACTGGGAGCAGCAACGCAAGAGGCTGCTCCAGCGGGTGCACGGCCTCGGAGGTCTAGGCCTCCGGAGCGCTTTAGCCCATCTGTGTCCCCCAGGGTTCAGCGCCGTTCACGGAGCCCCGTTAGGGACCCTCCAGGCCAGGCTGTGGGCCGGGCACCTTCCGCCCGCAGGACCAGGTCTGGGAGGAATCCAACCAGCAGGCGGAACCCTCCGCGCGGGGGGGATCCCCCCCACGTGCAAGAAGATCCGGCGTTGCGTGGTATTGGACCTGGTGCGGTGGGGCATGCGGGGCATGCTGCTGCCCAGCGCGGGGTGAGTCGTGCCAGGGGGGCAGAAGTACAGGCTGAGGACCGCAGGCCTGGTACACGGAGCGAGAGGCGCACAGCTGGCTCCGCCTCCAACGAGGTCACGCCGGCTGGTGCTGTACCTGAGGGTCGGGATGTCAGGAGAAGAGTGATGGCAGCGTCAGCAGATGATGGAGAAATACCTGGTCCTTCCTCATTGGCTGGAGTTCGTCAGGACACTGGACCTGCGGCTGCTGGGTTCACAGCCCCCAGGCAGCCTGGTGAGTCTGTCTCTATGTCTGTTAATGCTTTAGCGCAGAGTCAGGGGGGGGGAGGGTTAGCCCTCCAAGGGGAAATGAGTAGAGGTTTTACTGAATTATTGAGTGGTTTTACAGATTGGTTGGTGGGTTTGCGGCAGGGGGCGGGGCCGTCCCCGGCGGCAGCATGGGTGCCGCAGAATGCGGGCACACCAGCTAGCATTAGTGTGCCAGTCAGTAATAGTGTGCCGGTTAGCAGTGGGGTGCCGGGTAGCAGTGGGGTGCCGGTGAGCAGCGGGGTGCCGGTATCCGGCGGTGAGCAAAATAGCAGTAGTGCAGGGGCAGAAGGGGGCAGTGTTGGGACGCAGGAGGAGAGTGGAAGGCTCAGTGACACTGCAAAAGGGGAGGTGTATGTATGCTTTGAGGGGCCATTGGGGGCCCACCTGAAGCAGGAGGTGAGGGAGAAGATTTGGAAAGGGGAATACGTTGATATATTTTCATTGCTCCCTTTAGAGCGTTTTAATCTAGATAGGCCCCGTAAGGAGGAGAAGAAGGAGGAGGAGGAACGGCGGCGGTACCGGCTGATACCGCGGTCATTCACGAACTGGCTCCAAGCATTTGCTATTTTAGCTAGTGTGATTGGGGAGAAGGCGCCTGACAATTGTTCAGGCTTGTTTTGTTACATGGATGCGATAGGAGAGGCATACCGTGTGTATGGGGGCTTGGCTTGGCTCAGGTACGATGAGCAGTTTAGGCAGAGGAAGGCTGTTCGCCCTAACATACGTTGGGATCATAAGGATATTGCTTTATGGTTAAAAGTGACGGCTCCCACAAAAAGTGGGCAGCCCTTTCGTGGGGACGGGGGGGGGCCGAGGGAGGCCACAAATGGGACGGCCATGCAGAAGGGACTCTGCTTTGCCTTTAATGACGGGTCATGTCGTTTTGGGGCAAAATGCAAATTTAAACATGAATGTTCCTCGTGTGGAGGGACCCATGGTGCAAATAAATGCTTCAGAGGGAAGTCACGGGACGGTAATTCAAAAGGGGGAGACACCTGTTCGGCTGGAAAGGATGCTGGGGTATCTGCGTAGGTATCCTGACCAGCAGACAGCCGTGTTGTTGGAGGAGGGGTTTAGGGAAGGTTTTAAGATACCTTCCGACGTGCAGGTTTCAGGGGGCTTGAGGAGGAATTTGAAGTCTGCAAGGGAGCATCCAGAGGTGGTGCAGGACAAACTGCGTAAGGAGGTGCAGCTGGGTCGTATGGCTGGACCTTTTGGGTCGGCACCATGGCCAGATTTGATAGTCTCTCCATTGGGGGTGGTTGTTAGACTCCCTGCGCGCAGCTCCGATGCTGGCGCAGGGAAGCCGCGGCGGGACGTCCCGGCTGTTGCTAGGCAGCCGAAACGCTGCCGCGTCACTGAGCGACGCCGCGTCGGACGGGGGCGCGTCGGTGGCGCGCATCCCACGTCGGACGGCCGGGGAGCGCACTCCCGGCCGCTTCCGCAACGCCCGCCCAGGTTGCCTAGGCGACGGGGACGCCAGGCGCCTGGGGCGGGAAATTCAATTAACTAGCAGCCTTTATTAGCGCAGACGCCGGGACACTCAGGGCCGGTTATAGTTCAGTGCTTCGTGTCCTGAGTGTTCCCGGTCCCTGGATCTGTCTGCCTGCTGATTATCTGTCACCTCCCTGTGGGTCCAGTCTGCCTGCTTCCAGTACCAGTCTGTTGCTGCTTTCTGGTTCAGCTAAGTGCATCTATATTCGTTTATATTGCATTGCTGCTTGTATCTTATTGAGTCATCTTGTGTGTATTGTTACACTGGTCATCTTATTGAGTCATCTTGTGTGTATTGTTACACTGGTTATCTTATTGAGTCATCTTGTGTGTATTGTTACACTGGTTATCTTATTGGGTCATCTTGTGTGTATTGTTACCCCCGTTGCCCGGGGCCAGTTAGGTGCCACTCCACTTGTGGTTCCCCCTTCTAGAGACCTGTCAGGGACCTCGCCTGGGAGGGTCCTTAGTTAGTTTCTCCCCTTGCTCATCTCTGGCCTTGACGTGAGAGTTGTATACCCGTAAGACCAGGTGGCATCGAGGTGGGAGCCTGACTAACGGGCTCCCACGAACGCGGCTATTAGTGGTGAAAACTTAGCCTCGCACACTCTCGTCAATTACAGCCGATAGCAACGGAGTCAGGTTGGCGAGGCTGCCCTGGTCCTGTCACTATCTCCTTCCAGCCAGTGTTACGTGGTGTCTCGCCAGACAGCGTGGCACAGGAGATCCTAACATTATAACCGGCCAGAACAAATACTCACTTAGCCGCTGTTCTGATCAGTCATGGATCCCTCTCAGCAGGCCACAGGCCATGCCCTAGTGGGCCAGATACATAACCTTACACAGAAGCTCCAGGAGCTCACACTCAGGGTTAACTCACAAGAAGAACAGGTCCATGGGGTCCTTTCCTCTTCTAGACGCCCTGAGCTTAAACTCAATCTCCCAGATTGTTTTTCTGGAGATCGTTCCCAATTTTACAACTTTAGGGAGTCCTGTAAACTCTACTTTAAGTTACGCCCCATTTCCTCTGGTTCCGAGACTCAACGGGTAGGAATAATTATTTCCCTTTTACAGGGAGACCCTCAGACCTGGGCTTTTGGACTTCCCTCTGGGGATGAAGCCCTCTCCTCCGTTAATGCCTTTTTTACGGCCATGGGGTTATTATATGACGATCCCGATAGATCCGCTTCGGCCGAGGCCAATCTTCGGGCTCTCAGGCAGGGTCAAGGAACTGCAGAAGGGTACTGTACGCAGTTTAGGAGGTGGGCTAACGATTCTGGGTGGAATGACCCCGCTTTACGCAGCCAATTTAGAATTGGTCTTTCAGATAGTTTGAAGGACGCTCTGGTCCATTACCCATCTCCCACCTCGCTGGATGAAATCATGCAGTTAGCCATCAAGGTGGACCGACGTTTTAGGGAACGTCAGAGAGAAAGGGAGTCTGGAGTCTTTCCCTCATCTACTCCGGGAGAGTCTACAGACCCATTAGGGGAAGAACCAATGCAGCTCGGGGCCACTCGTCTCTCCGCCTCCGAAAAGAATCGGAGAAGACTTAAGGGGTTGTGTTTGTATTGCGGTGGTTCGGGCCATCGTGCCTTGGTGTGTCCCCTTAAGGCGGGAAAAGACAGGGCCTAAGTGGTTTCGGGGGAGTTCACTTGGGCCTTACTCACTTTTCTCCCATTGACTCTATTTATATTAAGACCACGGTCTCTTTTGGAGGACAATCCCTGGAGGTCTCTGCCTTTTTGGATTGTGGGGCGGCCGGTAATTTTATCGATGCCGCTCTGGCTGACTCTTTCGGGTTTCAGCCGGTGCCTCTCGAGAGGTCATTGTCAGTTTGCGGTTTAGATGGCTCTCCACTTTCCAACGGCAGCATCTCCTTCCGCACTCCTTCCTTAGGATTGACCATTGGAGCCTTGCATTCGGAAACGATTTCCTCTTTTATTTTCCATTGTCCTTTTTCTCCCCTTGTCCTGGGACTTCCATGGTTAAAACAGCATAATCCCGATATTGACTGGGTTACGGGGGAGATCACCCGTTGGGGGTCATCTTGTCATGATGATTGTTTGTCCTTACCTCTGCGGGCCGTTTCTCCTCTTCCTTCCTCATTGCCTTTACCTTATCAAAGTTACGCGGACGTTTTTTCCAAGAAAGAGGCTGAGACATTGCCGCCTCATCGGTCATTCGATTGCACCATAGACCTAGTTCCCAACCCTAGGTTACCCAAAGGGCGCCTGTATGCTTTATCCGCTCCTGAATCTCAAGCTATGGATAATTACATCAAGGAAAGCCTGGAAAAAGGCTTCATTCGGCCTTCCAAGTCTCCGGTAGGGGCGGGTTTTTTCTTCGTGGAGAAGAAAGACGGGTCCTTGCGGCCCTGTATTGATTATCGTGCTTTAAACCAAATTACCATCAAGAACTCTTATCCGTTACCTCTTATTTCGGTTTTATTTGATCAGATCCGGGAGGCCGTCATCTTCACTAAGATCGATTTAAGAGGGGCATATAATCTCATCAGGATCAGACAAGGAGACGAATGGAAGACTGCCTTCAATACCCACTCTGGTCACTATGAGTATCTTGTGATGCCGTTTGGCTTGGCCAACGCCCCAGCAGTCTTCCAAGATTTTATTAACGAGGTACTCCGGCCGTTTCTAGGGGCTTTTGTTGTTGTCTATCTGGACGATATTTAGATTTTTTCTCGGTCTCTGTCTGAACATAGACAACATGTCTGTATGGTTCTCCAAAACTTCGTAAAAATCATCTGTATGTCAAACTGGAGAAATGCGAATTCGAGGTACCTCAAGTCTCGTTCCTTGGGTATATCATCTCCCCAAGGGGATTTTCCATGGATCCCAGTAAGGTCCAAGCCATTTTGTCGTGGGCTCGTCCCGCTAATCTCAAAGCAGTCCAGAGGTTCCTTGGATTCGCCAATTACTATCGCAAATTTATCCGGTCGTTCTCAGATATAGTAGCCCCGATTGTGGAGCTCACTCGCAAAGGAGCTGATCCACAAAACTGGTCCCAGCAGGCCATCACATCTTTTGAGCGGTTGAAGAAAGCTTTTTGTTCGGCTCCTATTCTTCATCACCCAGATCCTAGGATTCCCTTCTTAGTAGAAGTAGATGCCTCTGATGTCGGAGCTGGGGCGGTACTCTCCCAGACCCAGAGCCTGGACAATAAGCTCCACCCTTGTGCCTATTTCTCACGTAAATTCTCCTCCGCTGAAAGGAATTACGATGTTGGAAATAGAGAGTTACTAGCCATCAAGTGGGCCTTCGAGGAATGGCGTCAATGGCTAGAGGGAGCGCAGCATCAAGTTACCGTCATCACGGATCACAAAAATTTGGCATATATTCAGTCGGCCAAGCGACTCAACCCACGGCAGGCCAGGTGGGCCTTATTCTTTACCAGATTTCAGTTTGTCATTACCTATAGGCCCGGGCCTAAGAACACCAAGGCCGATGCCCTCTCCCGAAGTTTTCAGTCCTCTCAAAGCCCGGGATCAATGGATGAACCCATCATTCCACCTGATATCATTCTGGCTGGGTTAACCCAGGATCTGGCTTCTCGGGTACTCGCCGCTCAGTCCTCTGCGCCTCAGTTGACCCCTCAGGATCGGCTTTTTGTCCCCCAGATCTTACGAGATCTTGTCCTCAAAGATTTCCATGCGAGTAAGATAGCGGGACATCCTGGCATCGTCAAGACGTTGGAAAGTATGTCTAGAACGCTTTGGTGGCCCTCCATGAAACGGGATGTCACCCGTTTTGTTTCAGCCTGTCCAGTCTGTACCCGACAGAAGACACCCAGAGTTTCTCCCACGGGCCAACTTCTTCCACTAACCATTCCAGTAAGACCTTGGTCCCATATTTCGATGGATTTTATCGTCGATCTTCCCTTGTCTTCCCATTTTTCCACCATTTGGGTTACGGTCGATCGATTCAGTAAAATGGCTCATTTTGTACCTTTACGTAAGCTTCCTTCGGCTCAAGAGTTGGCTCGGCTTTTCATCATTCATATTTTCAGATTACACGGCCTCCCCACAGATATAGTCTCAGACAGAGGATCTCAATTTATTGCCAGTTTTTGGAGGAGCTTTTGTTCTGACCTAGGTATTCAACTCAGCTTGTCCTCTGGATATCATCCTCAGTCTAACGGACAAACAGAAAGGGTCAACCAGGCCTTGGAACAATTTCTGCGCTGCTTCGTGTCCAAATGTCAGACTGATTGGGCAGATTTGGTGCCGTTAGCTGAATTTTCTTACAATAATGCTTATCATGTGTCTACCAAGTCTTCTCCTTTCCTCTGCAACTTCGGATTCCATCCTAAATGTAGTTCTTTTGATAATTCAGTACAAGCCCCTCAATCACCCTCTTCAGCAGTAACCACCCTTAGGAAGTCCTGGAAGAAGGTGCATCTTGCTTTGAATCTGTCTTCAGCCCGATCCAAGACATTCTATGACAGACATAAGAGACCTTGTTCATTTAAAGTCGGTCAGAAGGTTTTTCTTTCCACTCGTCATATCAAGTTGCACCAGAAATGTCCTAAACTGGGTCCTAAATTTATTGGACCTTTCCTCATCACCAAACAAATCAACCCGGTAGCCTTTCAATTACTATTACCCAAATCCTTGAGGATCAACAATGTCTTCCATTGTTCTCTTCTCAAACCAGTTTCCCCTTTTTTCCGTTTAAGGAACTCCAGTAGACCTGTGATGGTCAAGGGTCACAAGGAATTCCTGGTAGAACGGATCCTCGACTCCAAACTCGTCCGAGGTCAACTTAAATTTCTTGTACATTGGAAGGGATTTGGGGACGAAGAAAGGTCATGGGTACCAGACAGATTCCTGCATGCACCCAGGTTAAGGGCAGAATTTTTCAAGAAGTCTCCGCTTAAACCTGGGAATAAGGGTTCGGTGACCCCTCCTCAAGGGGGGGGTACTGTTAGACTCCCTGCGCGCAGCTCCGATGCTGGCGCAGGGAAGCCGCGGCGGGACGTCCCGGCTGTTGCTAGGCAGCCGAAACGCCGCCGCGTCACTGAGCGACGCCGCGTCGGACGGGGGCGCGTCGGTGACGCGCATCCCACGTCCGACGTCACGGACGGCCGGGGAGCACACTCCCGGCCGCTTCCGCAACGCCCGCCCAGGTTGCCTAGGCGACGGGGACGCCAGGCGCCTGGGGCGGGAAATTCAATTAACTAGCAGCCTTTATTAGCGCAGACGCCGGGACACTCAGGGCCGGTTATAGTTCAGTGCTTCGTGTCCTGAGTGTTCCCGGTCCCTGGATCTGTCTGCCTGCTGATTATCTGTCACCTCCCTGTGGGTCCAGTCTGCCTGCTTCCAGTACCAGTCTGTTGCTGCTTTCTGGTTCAGCTAAGTGCATCTATATTCGTTTATATTGCATTGCTGCTTGTATCTTATTGTCATCTTGTGTGTATTGTTACACTGGTCATCTTATTGAGTCATCTTGTGTGTATTGTTACACTGGTTATCTTATTGAGTCATCTTGTGTGTATTGTTACACTGGTTATCTTATTGGGTCATCTTGTGTGTATTGTTACCCCCGTTGCCCGGGGCCAGTTAGGTGCCACTCCACTTGTGGTTCCCCCTTCTAGAGACCTGTCAGGGACCTCGCCTGGGAGGGTCCTTAGTTAGTTTCTCCCCTTGCTCATCTCTGGCCTTGACGTGAGAGTTGTATACCCGTAAGACCAGGTGGCATCGAGGTGGGAGCCTGACTAACGGGCTCCCACGAACGCGGCTATTAGTGGTGAAAACTTAGCCTCGCACACTCTCGTCAATTACAGCCGATAGCAACGGAGTCAGGTTGGCGAGGCTGCCCTGGTCCTGTCACTATCTCCTTCCAGCCAGTGTCACGTGGTGTCTCGCCAGACAGCGTGGCACAGGAGATCCTAACAGTGGTGCCAAAAAAGGAGGCGAACAAGTTTCGTCTTATACACCATTTATCTTTTCCAAAAGGGGCGTCGGTCAATGATGGCATTGACCCTGACATCTGCTCGGTGGTTTATACATCGTTTGACGCGGCTGTTCAGTGGGTGAAGCGGTTTGGGAAAGGGGCCAGATTGGCAAAGACTGATATTGAATCGGCATTCCGTTTGCTGCCGGTTCACCCAACCAGTTTGCGTTTGTTGGGTTGTTGTTGGGACAGGGAATTTTTTGTTGATCGTTGTTTACCGATGGGTTGTTCTTTGTCATGTGCTTATTTTGAGGCCTTTAGTTCTTTTTTGGAGTGGGTGGTTAAGGATGTCTCTGGGTGTAGTTCAGTTATTCATTACCTAGATGACTTCTTATGTATTGGTCCTGGGGGGACCGGAGTATGTGACTTATTGTTGAGGACTGTTGAAAGGGTGTCGGCAGACTTTGGGGTCCCGCTTGCTCCAGGTAAGACGGAGGGCCCTGCGACTGTGATCAGTTTTCTGGGTATTGTCATTGATACCGAGAATATGGAGTGCCGCTTGCCCGAGGAGAAATTGCTGGGTTTGAAGGCCGAGGTAGGGAGGGCATTGCTGTTGAAGAAGATTAGATTGCGGGAATTGCAATCCTTGCTGGGCAAATTGAATTTTGCGTGTCGCATTATGCCTATGGGCCGCATTTTCAGCAGGAGGCTGGCAGCAGCGACAGCAGGGGTGGTTCTTCCTCATCATTTTGTCAGATTAGGTAGCGAGTTGAAAGGGGACTTGCGGGTGTGGGCAACTTTTTTGGAAGTTTTTAACGGCAGAGCTTTGTGGATGTCAGACACATGCGTCGCTACTGAGCTAGACCTTTTCACAGACGCGGCCGGGAGTGGTGGGTTCGGGGCATATTGCCAGGGACATTGGTGTGTAGGCCGGTGGCCGGAGTCTTGGGTGCAGAGAGGCATGGTTAAAAACTTGGCATTGTTGGAGTTGTTTCCTATCTTGGTAGCAGTAGTTGTTTGGGGGGAGCTATTCCGCAATAGGAAGATTTGTTTTCACTGCGATAATTTGGGGGTTGTCATGGCTATTAACCAATTGTCGGCATCTTCACCGTCAGTGGTCACTGTTTTGCAGCAGTTAGTATTGGAATGTCTGGCTTTGAATTTGTGGGTTGTGGCTAGGCACGTTCCTGGTGTCTCTAACGGCATTGCGGATGCTTTATCTCGTTCACAGTGGGAGCGTTTTCGGGAGTTGGCACCAGAGGCGGACAGGGAGGGGACCGGGTTCCCGAGTCGGCTCTGGGCTCTGCTGGACGGGTAGTCGATCAGCTCATCAGGGAATCCTTGGCCCCGAATACATGGTCGGCATACAATCAGGAATGGCGGAGCTGGTTAGAATGGCGTGAGGTAGTAGGTCTGAAGGAGGATGATGACGAGTTGGCTGTCTTGCTATATATAGGCCATTGTAAGGAGATTGGTTGGTCAGTGGCAAAAATCACGCGCTGCATGGCGGGCTTGGCTTTTGGGTTTCGTGCAGGCGGCAGGCCTGACGTCACTAAGAATTTCCTGATTGCGCAGGCTTTGAAAGGTTGGAGGAGAGGTCATGTCGTACAGGATCAGAGAAGGCCGGTGTCTTTCCAGTTGTTACAGAATATGGGCATGAAGTTAGGGGAGGTCTGTAGTTCCAATTTCGAGGAAAGGTTGTTTGGGGTAGCTTTTTCGCTTGCCTTCTTCGGGGCACTGCGGATTGGGGAGCTCGTGAGTCCAAGCGTGTCCAGGCCGGGAGGTTTGTTAGGAGAGGATGTGGATTTATACTCGGATAGGGTGGAGCTAGTGGTGAGGAGGTCTAAGACGGATCAGTTAGGGAGGGGGAAGAAGGTAGTTCTCTTCTCTGTACCAGGGTCGGATATGTGCCCGGTGGCACGGCTGAGGATATTTAAGGAGGTCAGAGTGGGCAGGGAAAGGGATCCTTTGCTGATGCATGCGAATGGATCCTTTTTATCACGGTTTCAGTTCACAAGTGTGTTTAGAGCAGTCCTGCGGACGTTGGGCCTCAAGGGGGAGGAATACGCGGGTCACTCTTTCCGCATTGGGGCCGCAACTGAGGCTGCTAGAATGGGATTTGGGGATGAGTTGATTAAGCGTATTGGGCGGTGGGAATCGTCTCGCTTTCGGTCTTATGTTCGTTTAGGGGATTGTTGAGGTTGACCGTGTTTTTTCTGTTTTAGGGCAGCCTCCGTGCCTGATTTGGATTTTAGGACATTCATATGTCTTTTGGGGAGCTTTACGGGCGGATGTCAGACCGAACGGCCGCCAGCTGGGTTTGGATAGAGAGGAGGCAGTGGTTCGCTGGCTGGGAAAACGCGGTATGGTATGGAGTGGAGTGCTGCAGGAATTTCACCGTTTTGTTCGGCTCGATAGGGTTCCCGACATATTAGTTCTGCATGTAGGCGGGAATGACCTTGGGAGCAGACCATTTAGGGAGTTGATACGGGATATCAAGTTTGATCTCCTACGGTTATGGGCAATGTTTCCGGAATTAATCACGGTTTGGTCAGACATCGTGCCACGCCATTATTGGAGGGATGCGAGGTCGGCTGACAAGCTCAATAAGGCACGGATTAAAGTTAACAGGGCGATTGGGCGTTTCATGGCCAGGAACGGGGCTGTTGTGGTGAGGCACAGGGAACTTGAGTCTGGTGCCGGGGCATTTTGGAGAGGTGACGGTGTGCACCTGAATGCTGTGGGGATAGATGTTTGGTCTTTGGGACTACAAGAGGGAATAGAAACAGCGTTCCGGATGTGGGGGGGGCACACGGGGTTAAGGGTTTAACCTCGTGCTTTGTGGCGGAGGGGGGTCCTCGAGGTTGGTGGCATTGAGGCTTAATTATGCGGCGGGGAGGGCCCCATGAGGGGGCTGGACTCCCCTGGGTGAGGTTAATTAATGAGCACTGGGTGTGTACAATTGGTGCCCTCGAGCCAATCGCTATCGGCTGGGGGTAAGAGCTCCTGGAAGTGCTTAGAGGTGTGGATATATATTTATTGAGGGCCTCGGGGACCACCTTCCATGGGAATGTTTTTCGATTATTGTTTAAAATTGTATTGTTCAATAAAGATGGCTGCTGTGGCCAATTTTATCCAACAAGAGAGTTATGTCATTTGTGGGGGGATAGTTGGGCACAGCGATTAGACAATACCCTGTCATGTAGGAGCCGGACTGGAGGCAAAGCCTGGGGGTAGGCTCCCCTGACAGGGTTTGTAGGGAGCTGACTAGCAGTTAGTCATAGGAGGAGTGCTTAAGGAGAGGGTCATAGGGGGAGGGGCTTAACGGGGTGTTGGAGGGGTTTATAAGCAGGGTTCAGGCAGGAAATAGGGGTCACTGGGAGATTTTCTCAACAGCTCCCACCCACCCTTC
Organism: Crinia signifera; assembly: GCF_055691185.1. NCBI lineage: Eukaryota > Metazoa > Chordata > Amphibia > Anura > Myobatrachidae > Crinia > Crinia signifera. Next base: position 446,942,506 of record NC_139217.1, read on the forward strand.
CCTATTTTTTATAGTTTAGGTAGAATATTTGCTAGGATGTCTTTTTGTCACAGTGGCCTGTGCGGAGGGGGGTCCTCGAGGTTGGTGGCATTGAGGCTTAATTATGCGGCGGGGAGGGCCCCATGAGGGGGCTGGACTCCCCTGGGTGAGGTTAATTAATGAGCACTGGGTGTGTACAATTGGTGCCCTCGAGCCAATCGCTATCGGCTGGGGGTAAGAGCTCCTGGAAGTGCTTAGAGGTGTGGATATATATTTATTGAGGGCCTCGGGGACCACCTTCCGTGGGAATGTTTTTGGATTATTGTTTAAAATTGTATTGTTCAATAAAGATGGCTGCTGTGGCCAATTTTATCCAACAAGAGAGTTATGTCATTTGTGGGGGGATAGTTGGGCACAGCGATTAGACAATACCCTGTCATGCCTTGCCACAGTTTTGCTTCTAGGGAATGCTAAAACTATGCCTGGCGTATGCAGTCCTTTTTTATACAATGTATGAAAAATGTATGCATGTTAGCAATCCCAGCCAAGCCTGCCTAAAGGCTTGGCAATGCGACTTCTCTAGGCCTGCTGCCCTTGTGACCATCATGCTCCGAAGAAATGCCCGCGAGACCGCACATCGCATTGGACCTGATGTCAATAACATGCGATTTGGATGCTTTTTAATGCGATAGATCATCCCAATCGCATAACAAGTGACCAAATTGCATGTGGATTGACCCAGTGTATGGGCACCATAACACTAATTTACATATTGACATTCTGCAGGTCATGCCACTATTTTGGTCACACAAGGAAGTTTTCAGAGCAATGGCTGACTCCTACTAACAGTGTAATGTGGGATAGGTGACATGAGGGAGATTGCTAAACTAATGAGGGAGAGAGGGAGATTGCTGTTATTTCAGGGAGTCTCTTGCAGATCGCAGGAGGGTAAGCAGCTATGCCTTTTTTCTTACATTCATTACAGTATATAAACATGCTCTTTCTTGTATAATTATTTGCAGTATTGCAATTCGCTCTCTACAGCGCTCTCCTACCCTGTTTTCCAATCTCGTAGGTTCCCAATACCTTGTGCTGCAAATCTCCACGCTGATAATTGCTATTTAAATTGTTTGAGGCGGACAATTATAGATACTGCATCCAGAAATAATAATGTATACAACAGTCATAGAATTTTGAGCTTAATATTTTAGAGTTTAAAATACCGCATTGGAAGATACCATTTAATATTATAGATACCAGACTGCTTTTTGTGTGATTCGCAGCAGCTTCTGACATTACAGGACTTCTGCTTAGGGCAATTGTAATCATAGCCTAATGCTGGGTACACACCAGGACGACTAGGGCCAGATCCCCTCAATCTAGATCCAATTCCGACCAATTGGATGTAGATTGTGTGGTGATTGGGCCCTTTTCTGTCCTGGTGTGGACCGATACCGATCCGATGCGCGGTCCCGCTGGTCGATCGTCGTTATTGAGATCCTACCTGCTGCAGGTAGGATCTCAATGACGACCATACAGCCGGGTGCGGGTCGCCATCGGATCAGATCCGCTCACGGTGCACATCGTGAGCGGGTCGTGCCCCACCGCGTCACCGTGGTCGGACGAGACACTGACGACCCGCTCACGATGTGCATCGTGAGCGGGTCGCCCTGGTGTGTACCCTACATAATTCTCCGGCCATTTAATAAATGACAGTTACTGCATCCTAATGAAATAATACCAGCTGTAGGAAATGTATTATTCACCTCCATGTCAGCCTACTGCATGATCTTACTTTCATTAAATGACAATTGTCAAACAAAGGGGGAGATTCTCTAAAGTCTAAACTAAAAATGTGGTAAAAACCCATTATCAGGTTTTTTACCGCATTTTGGGATGCTCTAAGTCACCCCCCCCCCCCCCTCACCGGTGTCCGGGCAGCACAGTGCTGTGCTGCCCAGACCTGTGACCTCCTCCTCCCTGCACTATAATCCTCTTCCGGGTGCAGGGAGGAGGGAAGCCAGCTCCCCGCCGCAGCAGCAGTACACTGAGCACAGTGCCAGGTAAGGGAGAGAGGGGGAGCCGCCGGGACCAGGTGGGACCCGCTGACTCACCGCAAAGGAGAGCTCTTAACGGAAGAGCTGTCCTTTGCCATAATTATCGCATATGTTACAGCATATGCGATAATTATGTATGCGAAGGGCGGCGATATACAGCAGAGCTGGGGTGCGGATGTTAGAACATCCCGCCAAAATGTTCATTAATACTGGCACACCTGAGGAAGGACGGAGACGTCAGAAACACGTTGGTGTACAGGGACACTGGACACAGGAGAGACCAATATTCACCCCATACCATCTGGGCATCACGATTTATTCCAACTCATTCCGGGTGAGAAGAATAACATTTGTGTATATTGGCACTTTTCAGCAAAGGTTCTAATTTTACTTAGTTTTTATTCTGTTGTTTTTTACCTGTTGGAAATAAATATCTTTGGAGAAAAGGAAATGTCCATTGCTTACATTTTCTCTCTGGCCAGACAGAGGAAGCCAAGTGAGTGTCAGCTTGGTTGTGAATAATGAGCTGGCCCTGGGCACTACAGCTGATGCTCAGAGAGCTGACATCTCTGCTAGCACCAGGGAGACTGCAGAGTACCAATCCCCTACAGCACTGGAGGAGTCCAGTGGGTATATTGACCCAGTGGAGAATGATGATAAGTTTACCCTAATGAGCATAGAGGAACTAACGGAAGAATGCAAGCTGCAAGGTATCTCCTGCCACAACCATACTCGTGGGGAGATGATCACGCAGCTCACCCAGGCAAGGGACGATGAGTGCAATGCCTTCAGCCAGTATCGTGCAGCATTTCGTTTCTGGGGTCCATCTGCGTCTCCTTGGGTGCTGCTGAGCGAACTGGGAGAGTGTTACAAATTCGCGCAGCAGGAGGTCGATGCTTGGAGAAAGCTGGATACCCCATTTTGGAGAGATCAGTGCCGCCGGGTAGGTGCGGAGTGGCATCGCCTAGAACAGCTGCTGTTACCAGCTCTGGAAGCAAAGTCCCAGTTTAAACTGCTGGGAGAAGCAGAAGCTGAGGATGTCAGCAGCTTGCTCTGACCAGGGGTGCCCCACCAGGGCAAGGTGCCTCTGCCTACTACAGCAGTCATGGAACCTGCTCATGAGACCTCACATCACAAGGCCCAGTTTAAACTGCTGGATGATGTGAGCAGCATGTTCCCAACCTTTGCTCCAGATTTGTTGCCAGCAGAGGCTAACTGCATAGTGAAAGTATGCAGGGAAGAGACTATGCCGGAAAGAGGGATGGGACTTTCTGACTGTATGCACACAAATATGTGTGGGACTACTGATGTGGGACTTTTATTAACTCCACACATATCTGTCAATGTTGTCCCCACTGTCGCTAACCCTTCTGAACCATCTCAGGTAGTATGTAACCATGCTGAACATTGCAATGTTGTGATTTTGTGTGAAGCTCCTGTGATGATCTGTGATAGTGCCGTCAGGGGCGTAACTATAACACCACAGCCCCCGCCACCGCGGGGGGGGCGCTGTGCATGTGGGGGCGCCGGGGGCTGCGGTGCTATAGTTATACCCCCCTCAATCCCCCGCAGACTTACCTATCGCGCTGGTCCCGGCGGCTCCGTTCTTCTGCTGAGGACCACCACAAAATGGCTGCCCCCATATAGCACACAGTTCTCTGAAACTGTCTGCTGTATGGGGGCGGCCATTTTCTGGTGGTCCTCAGCAGAAGAATGGAGCCGCCGGGACCAGCGCGATAGGTAAGGCTGTGGGGGATTGAGGGGGGGTTTGCATGGGCGGCGGGGCGGCGGGGTAGGGGTGCTCGGCGGGGTAGGGGTGCTCAGCGGGGCGGCGATGGGGGTGCCCCCCCCCTAACGGCAGGGGGGGGGCGCCCAAAACGTAGCTACGCCACTGAGTGCCGTACCTTCTGTGGAGGTGGAGGTAGGGCAGGGTGAGTTAGAGACAGGTATAGTGGGCAATCCTTGCCAGTTTGTGGGGTTAAATGAATGCCCTAATCTAGTTGGGAATGAGACACCCTCACTCACCAATGGTAGAAGTGCTGCTGGTGATGTCATTCATGTTGCTGTGCTAGAAGTTAACCCTGTTCTTCCAGTGATGTCTGGTTGTGACATGGTGCCAGGGGACGCTAACTGCACAAATGGGACAGATCTGAGTTGGTTGCAGGCAGAGCATGTACCTGCCAATAAGTTAATGGTGACAACATGCTCAGATAACCCCATTCCTGCTCAGAGACAATGGGACCCAGATATAGAGGTTTTGCCACAGTGCAATTGTAAGCCAGCAGGATGGACCCCATGTGTTGTGGAAGATGCACAGGCTAATTTGCAGGTATTGCAGGATGTCTCCCCAGGTTATGATATTGATGTTACTGTTGATAATGTGATGTCTTGCGCTACTGTGGGAAATGTGGTACCAGGTATAATAAGTGACCTGGTGGGTCCTGTGTGCACTGTAGACCTGTCAGATAGGGAGAGAGTTCCCTTACTGCAGCCTTCCCCCCAAACCCCCCTCCTTCCTGTAGCCACACAAACACAGATACAGGAACACAGCAGGGGTTCCCTCCGGACACTGAGAATCCTCCAGAGAGTGCATTTTTCCAGCGTCACTGGATAACGGATGCCTCTCCTGAGAACCTCAGTGGCACCACCCCAGCCACAGAACCTGCGGGTCTGGGAGGGAAGGTCAGGCTCAGGAAGGTGTCCTGGACTGCCATGGAAAGCTTGGCTTTCCACGCAGAACTGAGAACCAACCCTGCACAGGCTGCTCTGAACGTACCAGGTGAGCCGACTCCCACTGCGGCTGCCCCATACCTGGGAAGTGGGAAAGATACCCCTGGGTACAGTGAGAGGGTTGTGTCAGGAATAGAGCCAGTGGCTAGTAGGGAAGCTGCTGTGTGTAACCAGAAGGGTGGGAGGGCCCGTGAAGCACAGGTAAACTCAGCTCCATTAACCTCGGAAAGGCTGAGCTGGGATGTTCCCAAGACAGGGGACAATGACCTGCTGGTATTCCCCCTTGCAAAAACGTGCCCCCCTTCACAATTCACAGACACAGACACAGAGAGCGAATCTCCTCACAAAAGGATGAGGTGTGAGGTGTTGAGTGAGTGGACCTTCCCCCCAGTGAAGGGGAGGGGGGGTCAGTCAGCTCAGGAGAGGTGCGGGGAAGACATTTAAACGTTTAAATCTGTATAAAGTGCTGGGAGAATGCCCCACACCTGTGGTATAGTTAAACGTGCTGAGTTACGAGTCCCAGGGGACGAGGGTGACAAGATTAGGCCCATGGCTGAAATGATGTCCCTCATCATTATGGGTTACCTTATGTTGTTCCAAGGAACATTACAATCCCTGCTAGCATTGGCCCAAGGTCACCTTATGGCTGCTGAAGCTAAGCAGAGGTTCTGGAATGTCTACACCACAGGGGGATGGCCGTTTGGGGTGTGGCGGAATTGGCTGGTACTGATCTCAGTTAGTCAAGCCAAACTGCCAGCTGCAGGGGAGAATCCGTGCCCAGGAGTCCGACGCACAGCTGTGGTGGGCTGTGTCAATGCCAGCCAGGATGGAAAAAGGGGACACAGCTCCCACTATATCAGCGTGCTCACAGACTATGGGTTCGAGGACACCTGTGTGCTTTTGGTTTGCCATCTCCTGGGAGAGGGGCAGGGACTATGCCCACTGCCCACCCTAGCCACGGCCATGGCGTCAGGTGGTGCCATGACAGACGTCAAGTATAAGGAAGTGTTTGTACAAATTCAGCAGACTCAGTGGCAGTCTGTCTCAGCACGGAGACCACTGCTACCCCTCCAGGTGATGTAGTTAATAGCTCACTGATGAGACGGTGACGTGGGTCACCGCCTCTGTGCGCCATTTTAAAAGGGCGAGGTGTAACGATCAGATCAGGTGATCGATCAAATTAACATATGCCTCCTGTTATGATTATCTGTTCGATCAATGTATGTCTGATATTGTTGTAAAGTAATGTCTCCTGTGAGTATTGGAATCAGGACATGTCTTTTATTATGTGGGTAAACTGTAGGTGACCCTGGTTTGAGTTTGAGGCCTGTATTCCCTCAGTTTGGCATCTGTAAAAATCCTCCGAAGTTAGGATGTCAGATAAGATCGGAAACCCCTCATAAACCACATTGGGGGGGAAGAGTAATAGTGTCCAGCCAAAAGGCCAAAGGTTCTCTGCCCCTCCACTAAATTACCTCTTATCACTTGAGGAATGTGTAAAATCTACTTCACAGCAGTGGACCAATTCTTCATTTATCCAGGAAAAAGTGATCAGCATGGAAAGAGTCAAATCCCAAGGGTGGGAGGGTTGAGGGAGTCTTCAAGGTATAACTAAGACCCTTCTCCCTATAGTCAGCGTCACTACTTGGGGGTGCAGCAAACAGGCTGTAAGCGACCAGAGATTTCTTGTGGAGACCCCCCCCCACATCAGGATTTGTACTTACATGTAAGATACAGTTCTGTAATTTCTTTTATCCCTTTTTTATTTCTGAAATTGCATTTAATCTTGTGTGTACTTTTAAAATCATTGTAATATCTTGTAACCATTTTTTAAAGCTCTGTAGTATTTCTAGGAATAAATAATACATATTCTCAGTCCTGGTTCTGTGTTCTTTAGACTCATTAGCCTCAGAAGAGTGGTCAGAGTTACCTTAGTTTATATTGTATTGTGTGGTCAGGTGCGAGCCAAGCCGCCCCTTGCGCAGTTTCAAGTGCTAAAATCAGGTTTTGGCTGGTGGCAGTGTACCTCAAAGAGGGGACCTGAGTGTCCAAAGTGAACCCCAGTCACGGCCGGAGCTGCTCAGATTGACGTATTGGAGCAGGCGACCGGTGGGTCCGTGACAGGCTGTATGAGGGGTGTGTTAGAGTTACACTGTGGGAGGGGTGTGTTATGGTTAGGCTGTTGGAGGGGTGGATTACGGTTAAGCTGTGGAACGGGTGAGTTAGGATGCAGGAGGGGTGGTCTAGGGTTAGGATTATAGTTAAAATATAAACCAAAATCTGTTGGAATTTTGAATGTCGGGTTGCCGCTCTGGGTCACAGGATCAACAGACAATTTTTTTTGCGCTGTGATTGGTTACAAGTTCCAAACCTACATGGGGTTTTTCTACAATAAATGTAATTCATAAATTGCAATGCATGTAATTGATACATGAGCCCCAGTGGGTATTTGAATTGTAAATAGGGACATTGATGGATGTGGCATCCCATTGTCACATACAGTATGCAAGCCTGACAATTGTGCCAGTTTTTTTTAGATTACATTTTTAAAGTTTTAACTAGGTTTTGTCACTACATTAGCTTTGCAATCTTCACCTGCTCCATACCCAAAAATATACAATTAGGTTAATTGGCTTCCAACAAAATTAACCCTAGAATGCCAATGATCAAATATTCTCTGTAAAGCGCTGCAGATTATGTGTGCGCTATATAAGAAACTGTTAATAAATAAATGTGTGTGCGTGTACATGTGGTAGGGAATATAGACTGTAAGCTCCACTGGGGCAGGGACTGATGTGATTGTTCAAATATTCTCTGTAAAGCGATGCGGAATATGTATGCGCTATATAAGAAACGTTTAATAATAATAATAATAATATTCGATTTTATGTACTCTATGGGGGTGAATCAGGTTGGTTTGCCAATGCTAGCTTTAATGGACAAAACCATGTGCACTGCAGGTGGGGCAGATGTAACATGTGCAGAGAGAGTTACATTTGGGTGGGGTGTGTTCAAACTGAAATCTAAATTGCAGTCTAAAAATAAATCAGTCACTATTTACCCTGCACAGAAACAAAATAACTCACCCAAATGTAACTTTCTCTGCACATGTTACATCTGCCACACCTGCAGTGCAGCATGGTTTTGTCCATTAAGGGAGTTTGCTCTTGCAAACCAACCTGAATCACCCTCTATGTACTGTAAATTATGAACCTTGCAAAGTTTTCTAACTAAGAAAATCCAATTGCAGACTTTAAAAATGCTTCTTCAGCTAAATGTCCTTTCCATAATGCTGTAGGTGTCATATTGTAAATATAACAGTGGTGATAGGAACCAGCGGGGAGCAGTGAGGGATGTCAACTCATCAAGCTGCAAGTTCCATAACTCAAATGCAAACACCAGGAATAGCCGTGTTGACAGGTGATGGACCCTAATGGTTCAACTTAGCAGCCAGAGCATAGAAACCAGTGGTCTGTTGGATAATTGCAAAAACACATAGCATATGGGCCCTTATTCTGGTTCACAAATTCCTTCTCAAATGGAGAAAACCATGTGCACTGCAGGTGGGGCAGATGTGACGTGCAGAGAGTTAGATTTGGCTGGGGTTTTACTTCAAGGTGAGATCTATATTGCAGTGTAAAAATAAAGCAGCTAGTATTTTCCCTGCACAGAAACAAAAGAACTCACCCAAATCTAACTCTCTCTGCACATGTTACATCTACCCCACCTGCAGCGAACATGGTTTTGTCCATTCGAGAAGGAATTTGCCTTTGCGAGTGAACCAGAATAAGGGCCCATGGTGTACCATTTCTTGTTGATGTGAATTGTCTGTGTGCTATGGAATATTCTACAGATAGGTTCAGCTACAGTATGTTAAGAATGATTTAAAATAGCAGCGATATATATTCTATACCTATAAGTGCATTACCATCTGCTCACATTGCTGAGATTATTTACGAGGGCTTTGATTGGTTTCATATGGGTAATGCACAGTAGCATCAGACATGAACATTGCCATTAAGTCATGCACCCTTTCCGCACCTAATATATTACCTTCAGCATTACTTAGCCCAGGAGGGGAGCTGTGATGGATTTTCCTCAGACGTTCAGTCAGGCAGAATAACATTCGCCGAGTCTATAAAGAAACTTTTGTTTGTAGAAATACACATATACCTGGCAGAGAGTTTATTCAGCGGTAAATGCTGATTTTCTGTTTATTCAAAAAACCGGGACAGCGCTTCATTGCTTAGTAAAAATAAATAATTGATGATATATATATATTTTATGTCTTTCAGTGTAGGCAATATCCAGAACAATCCAGCACAAATTAATGGTATATCGATATTGGGAATCTTTGCACAGTTTTATAGGGGATTTATCGCTCCAACCCATACTGCATACTTTCCTGGAATGGGAGGGAGGCTCCTGAAAATCAAGTGGTAATCCCGCCCCCCCTGAATGAGTGGATAAGTTCCTCACACATCAGTCAGGTAAAGTTATGGTGACACAAGGTATTGATGTAGTCTCCTGTGCTAGTAGTCTCAATCTTGGTGGGCTACACTTGTGTGCATCACCTGAGCAGGGGTTAAAGGGAGGGACGGAGTTCCACGACCTATAATGGTGAGGTGGAACTAGTTCAACCTCCACCTCACCTCTTCATAGTAATTCTAAGAGGAAAGCATTATAGTTTGCAAGGGAGGAGCCAAAAACCCTACCAGTTGCCCTGGCTCTGCCTATTGGTACTGGCTCTACCTAATGGGGGAGGGGAGATGGGGTGATTAGGTGGCAGAAGGAAATGAGTTCCCCCAACTCTCCAGAACCAATTACACCTGCGTGTAATGCCAGGTACACACCTCCATGTAAGGCAAGCGTGCTGATGGTCAGGGAGATTTCCCGTCACCCCGGACCATAGCAGACTGCTGGTACACATTACCTGATGTAATGAATGACGGAAAAACCTCTCATTCTGTACTTCATTGCAATGCACCAGGTGACACACAATATTTTCTGGTTGGCCGTTCAGAACAGCCAATGATGCATGCAACCTGTGGGAGCATGCAATTGGGCATACACACTACACAATGGGTCAGATTCTGGATCACACATAGTAATTTGTAGAATACAGAGCTCCTGCTTTGTGACAGGAGACAGGTGCTGCACTGTGATATTACTGCAGCACCTGCCTCCTGTCACAGTGCAGGAGCCGGCAATGCAGCCAGAGCTGTCTCTGGGGGAAGCTTTCATCTCCTGGACCCCCCCAGAGTGACAAAAACAAGGGTAGGCCCATGAGACCATTCACCAAAGAAAGGGCTCCTTTCCACTCTTTGGCTATGCTCACAGTGAGGACTAGGAGAACAATCCATGCCAATGCCAGCAAGCCAGCCAGTATCCAAAATGGCGCCGAACACTGTGCATCTGTGCTGATTGGAGGCGGAGCTGCGATTACAGCGGTTAATGCTGTGTGTAAGAGATGCTTCATTGGAGTCTTCAGAATTTTTTGCACAGGTGGAGTTCCAAATTTCCTCAACTACATGAGTTCCGGCGTTGATTGCGGATTGTGTATGAGTCAGGCCCTTTGAGAGCAGAACAAGGCTGCTCTTTATCTGTCCTTGCATACAGTAGCTGGCGGTACATGGAACAAAATAAGTAAGCGGTTGGATTCAATAATGTAATGATGAGGTTATTTTGTTGTTCATCGCAATAATCATTTCTTCAATCTGTAAATTGGGTACACATAATAAAAACTGTTATGTCTGAATTAATGAAGTAGTTTATTTCATTTTCTCTGCAGCACGTCTTAGTCATCAAATTGGTTTATAGTTATTTTTTTTTTATTTGTGACAAGATAAGCATCTCATACCGGTAACTACCATAATACCATTAACGTTCGGAAATATGAAGATTCCGGCATATGCGAAGCTCACGAGGCAACCGTACGAAGCTGTCCGTCCCATTAGCACAGCATCCATCCCTAAGAAAAAAGTAGGGCAAAAAAATGGTTTCCTAGCACGGCGCCCATCGGATCCCATCGCATACCTTAACTTAAGGTATGCGATGGGACCCGACGGACCCGATTTCGGGCTTTTTTTTTAGGTTTCCCGACAAATGTAAAATCGGGTCCATCGTATGCCATTATAATGGCATGCGATGCGACCGACCTGATTTTACATTGTAAGCATTGTATGTAATGTTAAATTCGTACGTAAAATCGAAGCGTGGCGAGGGCAGCGAGCCCACGAGGGGTGGTGGTACGCGTCCTCCGACCTTTTCATACCCCCACTATCCACGTCGGCGTGGAGTTGATCTTATATAGTGTGGCAAGCGCAGCGAGCCACCGAGCCCGAAGAGTGCACAACGAGCCCCGCGCGGGGACACGTAATACGTCTGAAGTAATGCGCGTGCGCTCGCCACACTATATAAAATCAACTCCACGCCGACGTGGATAGTGGGGGTATGAAAAGGTTGGAGGACGCGTACCGCCGCCGCTCGCCACACTTTGGGTTCACGTTGATCATGGCGTTAACAATGGGGCCAATGTAAAATCGGGTCTCAGGGACCATTTAACATTGGTTCCCAATGTAAAAAATTGGGTCGGTCGGGTCAATCGCATCGCATGCAATTTGGTTGCATGCGATGAGATTGACCCAATTTTTGCAACCCGATTGCATACAATTAAAATCGGTGGTGCCGTGCTAGGAAACAAGTACCCAAAATAGTAGCCTCAGACCATTAAAAAAAAAAAAAAAAACATACATACATACATACATACATACTTGCCTGTGGCTGTGTTTCCTTTGTGTTGATGCCTGAGTGCCACCGGACTTTGCTCTATGTGGGGACGAGTTGGTTCCTGAATGCGGAGGGCAACAGGCGTAGTAAGGACTTATAGAGAGTGCCAGAATCCACCAACGTATATATGTATATATATGCAAGACGGTAGTGTATTGGCGCTAGTAATAAATGTCCATAATGGTTGCCAATATGAGTAATATGGTTTTCCTAATATCCAGAGAATGAAGCAGAAGTCTTATCCAATGTTTTTTTTTTATTAAAAAGTCTTAAATATGAACTGGCACAAGCCAACAGATTTGTCAGTAGTTTTTCACAGTCAAGAAGAGGTACCCTATGCATTTTGTCTTTAAGAGGACTTCATCAGGGGTAACAAATTTCTAAAATCATACATAATAATTAATCAATAATTTGTACATAACATCACAACCCGGCTGTGCGCGGCGTGGCATTACAAGGTCACGTCGCACACAGCCGGGAAGGGGGCGGGGGAAGGCTGGGCCGGGCACCCGGAGCTTCAGCACTCAGCGGTGCTGCCCGGCGCTAAGCAGCGCAGACAGTGTAAATCCCGAGAATTTCCTGGGTTTGCCAGTCTGGGCACTGGAGCATAGCCTGGAAAATTCTCGGGAGTGCCAGGGAAGGGGTTAAGGGTCACTTGAACACTCTCCTTTCTTGTTGGGATACAATTCACCAACGCTTTTATGATAACTATTACCCTAAGATAATATCAGAGAATTTTATAGTTCCTTTTAGATCTTCTCCTGTAGAATCTGAGGAACTATTGGGCCGATTGTGGTTCACTCATTGAACCGAATTCGGCCCCGGCCCCGATGGTCTGGGTTTGTGTGTTTCTGCGCATGTGCAAACCTGAATGTGACCGGCCTCAGCAAATTTACAATGTCGCCAGGCTGTTCGCTGCGGTGAGGGAGTGACGGGCAAATGGCGGCGTTTTGGCCATGTTTTATGGGCATCCCCATGCAAACGCTGACCGTTCACATGGGAGTGCGCGGGGCAAAGTCTGACGGGGCTGTGAAGACAGGAGCAATCATTTGATGGCCATCGAATGATTTCTCCTGCTGCGGGCACATGCGAGGGGATGTGTCTTCGCGATGGGGGGGTATTTGCCGGGTGGCGTCACAAGGACTCGGTAAGCTACGAGCATCGCAGCTTACCGAGCTAATCAGAATCACCCCTTATATTCATATTTGTCCAACGTTTATCTTCTATAGAGGAATCATGTTGTTAGGGGCGCCACCAGGTGGTACAAGGTGGCGCTGCTGAATATTATAATTACGCTTGCCCAGCAGTCCTCTAGCCTCCTGCTTGCTAAGGCTTCACCTATAACTGCCATTTTTCCCCAGCTGATTATGTCCACCATGTACTGGGGTGCCGCTAGTACTTACTAGGGGGACAACGTGGCTACTGGAGGGCTGGACAAGGTAATATTCAGGACAGAAAGATGGAGAACACGCCGGGGTAACTAGAACACTTCCAACTCCCCACACTGGAATAGCCGTAGTAATTCAAGATTATGAGATGGTATATTAACTGATGCGATACTGTAAGGAATGGAGTGTACACCATCTAATATGCACAAGCACAACAATGCGCAGGATGGAACAATGACCCACTAATGTTATTCACAAGCATGCACAGGATGAAACTATAACACTAATATACACAAGTGCAACAAGTATGCATTACCCATAACCAGGGCTATTTTTGTGCAGGCTCCAGCAGGAACTGTGGCCCTTATTCTAGCTCACTCTTTCTGACAAAATATTTCTTAGATGGACAAAACCATGAGCACTGCAGGTGAGGCAGTTTTTGTCAGAAAGAGTGAGCTAGAATAAGGGCCACAGTTCCTGCTAGAGCCTGCACAAAAATAGCCCTGCCCATAACACAATTGATATTACTGCAATATGCACAGGTGTAACAATATACAGGATATACTGTAACTCAGAGATATTACTGCAATATGCACAGGTGTAACAATGCATAGGATGTAACACTGAGGTACTCTCACAATATGCACAGGTGTAACAATGCATAGGATATAACACTGAGGTACTATTACAATATCCACAGGTGTAACAATGCATAGGATATAACACTGAGGTACTATTACAATATCCACAGGTGTAACAATGCATAGGATATAACACTGAGGTACTCTCACAATATGCACAGGTGTATAACAGTACACAGGGTGGAAAACTCCAGCAACTTAGCTATTGCTGATAGCTTGGAACAGAGGACTGGGACACAGACTGGAAAGGCTTGAACCCCGGGAAGCACATAATACCAGACTGTCAGGGCAGGCTGGGTGATATAGGGAGCAACTTCCAATGAGAACCACCATAAAGGACCAGCCCGCTAATCACAGCAGGTGGACAGCCAGAAACAAAGGCAGAGTGCTGATGGCCTAATTATATGACAGCTGAGTGGATACATAGCTGCAGCTAAACACCTGACAGACACTGCAGCCTGACATATAGAGAAATTAGGCTAATGTGTAGTAGCTAAAAAAGTACATACTGTAGAACGGGTCCGGTATGATAGGCGGCAGTCGGAATCCCAGCGGTCGAGATACCGACGGCGGAATCCCGACTGACGCAATGCCGAGCTGTTGGTTTTACTGGCTAATTTCTAGCATTGTATCATTAAGCATCAGCTAGGGCAGGGCTGGGCAATAGCGGCCCTCCAGCTGTTGATGAACTACACATCCCAGCATGCCTTGCACAAGTTTCAGCATGGGCACATAGCAAAACTGATGCAAAGCATCCTGGGATGTGTAGTTCCACAACAGCTGGAGGGCCATGAGTTTGACACCACTGGGCATGGTTATACAAGTTACCTCTCTACCTTTCGGGTATTCCATTGGCATGAGGCAGGGTTGTCCTCTTTCTACCTTGATCTTCACCGGTATCCGGACTCATGATAGATTGACTCTAGGTCGACAGTCATACGGTCGACCACTATTGGTCGACAATGAAAAGGTTGACAGAGTCCAAAGGTCGACAGTCAAAAAGTCAACAAAGAAAAGGATGGCATGGTCAAAAGGTCGACATGGAAAAGGTAGACATGCCATTTTTAACAACATTTTGAGCCGACGTGTGCCGACAGGCGGTAATTCATACCCTACCATCCACTATGGCGTGGAGAGAGAATACAATAGTGCCTTTGACAATGTTGACCTTTTGAAGCTCGACCTTTTAACTGTCGACCTTTTGAACCTGTCAACCTTTTCCTTGTCGACCTTTGGACCCTGTCGACCTTTTTGCCCTGTCGCCTATTACTGGTTGACCATATTACTGTAGACCTAGATATTGTAGGCCTAATATACCATAACCGTCTTCACCATGATCACGGAACCTTTGGCAACGAGGATTTGTGGTCATCCTTTGCTGGAATAAGAGTTGGTTCTTCCAAACATAAAACTGCATTGTATGTTGATGATGTTCTTATATCATGAACTAATCCTCCCCAGCGGTGTGCCGGGGTGAAGCCCCGTTCGCTAGCGGTGTGCCGGGGTGTCCACTGTGGAACTACAAGTACCACAATGACCTGTCAGCGCTGGCCAGCGTGCGCTGCTGCTGCCAGCGCTATGCTGATAACGTACATTACATCTAGAGCGGCACGCGCACAGTAAACACAGAGTCTGGCAAGCGGCCATGTTTCATGAGAGACTGTGCGCGCGGTGGCGCCGTGAAACTACACAAGTACCGAAACTGCACATCCAAGAATCACCTCTGGACTGATACGGCACAGGCAGCATCACCCCTGGACTGATACGGTACAGGCAGCATCACCCCTTGACTGATACGGTACATTTAGTATCACCTCTGGACTGACATAACACACTTTAGCATCACCCCTGGAGTGATACGGTACATTTAGTATCACCTCTGGACTGACATAACACACTTGGCATCACCCCTGGACTGATACGACACAGGTAGTATCACCCTGGACTGATACGACACACTTAGTAGCACACCTTCACTGATATGGCACACAGCATCACCCCTGGACTGACAAGACAGACTTAGCATCACCACTACTCTGATATGGCACACCTAGCATCACCCCTGGACTGATATGGCACAGGTATCATCTCCCCTGGACTGATATGGCACACGTAGCATCACCCCTGGACTGACATGACACACCTAGCATCACCCCTGGACTGATATGGCACACTTAGCATCACCCCTGCACTGATACGGCACAGGTAGCATCACCCCAAGACTGATATGGTACACCTAGCATCACCTCTGCACTGATATGGCACAGGTAGCACCGTCCCTGGACTGATATGGCACAGGTAGCACCGTCCCTGGACTGATATGGCACAGGTAGCACCGTTCCCTGGACTGATATGGCACAGGTAGCACAGTCCCTGGACTGATTTAGCACAGGTAGCACCGTCCCTGGACTGATATGGCACAGGTAGCACCGTCCCTGGACTGATATGGCACAGGTAGCACCATCCCTGCACTGATATGGCACAGGTAGCACCATCCCTGGACTGATACGGCACATTTAGGATCACCCCGGGACTGGTACGGCTCACCCCAGGTATTTTATGATCAGACCAGGCTCACCCCATGAATTATTCAGCACAGATGGCGGCACACCTGAACTGATACGGCACACTTAGCAGCACACATGGAATTATACGGCACACATCACAGAAATCCTGCAATTAAAAAAAAAAGAGAACTGTAAGGTTGATTTATCAGCACCCCAGAAATTGACCATGTGTAGTTTGCCACCCTCCCCTCTCTGCAGACAGCACGGACACATCCGTGCTGTCTGACTTTCACATGGCGAATGAAGATGGCGCTGGAAGCCGCGACTCGCAAGAGTCCAACGCGGGATGATGACGTTTTGGCCTCGTTTTAAGTTCATATTATCGGGGGGGATGGACGCAAACAGCTCGCAAACGCTTCGGAACAGGTAAGTTCGGGGGTGTTCGGATCTCTAGGATCCGAACATGCTCATCGCATATTATTATGGTTATTATACTTTATTTATATGGCACCACAAAGGATCCTCCAGGCCCAATTACAGAGTACATATACAAATGAGGGAAACAGTGACCTACAGCTGAATACAATAGAGGACAAGTACAGGGCACATAACTATAGCTACATCCGCAGGGTATCAGCGTGGTAGAAAACCACAGGGTTTGGTGCTATCAAAGATGGCTTAAGTAAAGGCCCCCATGCACTATGCAAATTCTCTGAAGGTAGAAGTCGCACCTGATCCCCCGCCGAATATCCAACCTCCGACTCCGCTCCGATGAACACAGGACTGTGCATCAGAACGGATATTATACACATGCGATTTGGACCGATTTCACCCAATATCTCAGCTTGATCTACCGGAATTGGCCCA
Source organism: Crinia signifera (assembly GCF_055691185.1). Classification (NCBI taxonomy): domain Eukaryota; kingdom Metazoa; phylum Chordata; class Amphibia; order Anura; family Myobatrachidae; genus Crinia; species Crinia signifera. The sequence continues at coordinate 446,959,464 of NC_139217.1, forward strand.
AATCGCATAGTGTATGGGACATTAAGAGAAGGAAAGCACACGAGGGATGAGGGTCCTGCTCATCTATTCATGAAAATCTTTATCACTATATATAAATAATACAGACAATATAAGTAAGATTTTAAATCAGTTTTATTTTTCAAAAAGTTTTTTTTTTTTTACGTTTTGGCATTGAGAAAGCAAATAGGTAATGTAACATCATGCCAAATACTGTAGGGAAATGAGAAACCAGTACAGTGGATTTGCAAACCAATATACCCCATTATATATATACTCTGCCAAGTTCATAAAAGCTACTTCATACGTTATATTACATTATATATATTCTTACATATTACTTCAGTAGTAACCAGTAATAATGCGTTTGTAAATAAACTTTTCCAGTGGCATGAACCTGGCCTGCCATTGGAATTCTGGGATACATGGCGCACCTATAGTTCCTGATTGGACCGCTCTCTCAGTATTGGCAAGTGTTTAGGTTTTGATCCAACACTAGGGTCTGCACGAATTTCGATATTAACAGATGGAATTTTGTGCTGCAGGGAAGGGGGTGCGGGGGCTGCCTGGCCAATGCGGGAGGATTGCCCACCTTCCCGGGGGACCCGATTTTCGGGAGCCTCACGGCAATTCCAGGAGGGTAGGCAAGCCTGGAGTATGTAATACAATTAGGAACAAATAGAAAAATAATATAATACAAGATAATTAATTACCTCTAAGTAGGAGACTGCTTTGTCCACAGCCTGTTGCCAGAGTAACATGAGGCCCAAAGTGGAGCCAAGTTGGTGGGGTAGAAGTTTGGATTGTGTCTATGATCCTCTATATTAAAGTCCAACCAGACTCCTATTTCCTTGTCCCACAGAACAGCCTGCACAGCATCCAGTCGCTCCGTCATATCTGTAGCAAATAACAAGAACAGAAATGATACAATATAGAAATTATAATACAGCCAATTGGAAAAATGGTGAAATAAACTTTAACAAAAGACCAATTGTTCTGATAATGTTGTTAAATAAAATGGATTGACCTAGGCCCTTATTCAGATCTGATCGCAGTACAAAATTGTTCTCAATATGGGCAAAACCTTGTGCACTGCAGGTGGGGCAGATGTAACATGTGCAGAGAGAGTTACATTTGGGTGGGGTGTTTTGAAACTGAAATCTAAATTGCAGTGTCAAAATAATGCAGTCAGTATTTACCCTGCACAGAAACAAAATCTAACTCTCTGTACACATGTTACATCTGTCCCACCTGGAGGGCACATGGTTTTGCCCATTTTGAGAACAAATTTGTTCTGCGATCAGATCTGAATAAGGGCCCTAATTTGTGTGAATGGCCATACAGCACATGTTGTGATCTTATCAGTGAGAAACACTCTGCGTCCTCCTAGCAGCACAATGTCCATTCTCAAACTATAGCCTGTTACCTCTGCCCTGGTGATGAGAATTTGGATTAACATATCCTCATCTGTCCCAGTCCCCATCATGGTTTTTGTAAGGATCCTTGGCATAATATCCTTGGCGGTCCTTAATGCATTGTACTGCAGAAAGAGAGGACATGAGCTGGTTTATTACAAGGTAACTGTACATGGTTAGTATATTTCTCCTGATTATAAAACTGCCGCGAGAGATGAAGCAGTATTCACACTATACTAAAGTAATTAATAATTTGGCCACTGGAGGCGCACTTCCACTGGCATCTGTGGGCAACATATATTTTCTTTCAGAACTAATACAATTGCTCCCACTGCTGTGTATGGCTACAAACATGCAGAGATAAAAGATTCTTTGTGCCTATTAACTTTTATCACGTAAATAAGTAAGAGGTAAGACATCCCAGGGGGACCAGAAGACGATACCACTTCTGTAACAGCAGACCCTGGATGAGATACATAGCAGTGCCCTTCTGCCATATGGCAGCTAGTGATGTCACAATGGGCCGATGATGTCACAATGGGCCGATGATGTCACAATGGGCTGTGATGGGTAGAACACTGGCAGCTGACTGCTTCCTGAGTCATATCTAATATTGCTGGACTTGTGCCAACACAGATAATTTTTCACTCTTTTCTGAAGATTGAAGTTTGATATAAAATGAAGAAGGCGAAAGCTAATAAAGCTATAGACCACCAAATGACTGTCGCTCTGCGCATCCGTCCCGTTAATTTGACGGAGACTAAGAACCGCGCCCGATGCATCACACACCAGCTCGGACCGCAGACAGTGCTATTGCAGGACCCCGGTGAGGATCCTAACGATGTCCTGCGCTCCACCAGGACAAGAGAAACAACATTCCAATTTAACCAGGTGTTTGACCAGGCAGCTACCCAGGAGACTGTGTATGATTCCACAGTGAAGCCCTTATTGGGTGACATCCTGTCCGGGTACAATGCTGCCATATTTGCCTACGGCCCCACAGGCACCGGAAAGACCTTCACCATGATGGGTAAGGACCGCGAACCTGGAGTAATATATCGCACCCTGAAGGACCTGTTTAAAGCCATTGAGGAGACTGGGGAAAAAAAGAATTTCTCCGTATCATTATCATACGCGGAGATCTATAATGAAACCGTCCGAGACCTATTAAGACCTTCCTCTAGGTCTTTGGTCCTCAGAGAGGATCCCAATGGCAACACCAACATAGAAGGGATTTCTACATTCTCCCTTAGCACTCCTGAGGAAGCCATGACCCTGCTGAAGAAGGGCAACAAGCGGCGCACAGAAGCTCCCACAGCCTCTAATAAGACCTCATCCCGCTCACATGCAGTATTGCAGGTCACCATAAAGCAGACAGCCAGTGATAGTGTGAGCACAGGCAAGTTGTACATGGTAGACCTTGCGGGATCAGAACGAGCAAGCCAGACTAAGAACAGCGGCCAGACCATGAAAGAAGGAGGATACATCAACCGATCCCTTCTTACCCTCAGGATGTGTATCATGGCGCTGCGTGACAGACCAGGCAGCCATATAAACTATCGGGACAGCAAGCTGACCTGGCTGCTAAAGGGAGCACTGAGCGGGAAAAGCCGATTGGTTATGATCACGCACATCAGCCCTGCGGATAGTGCTTATGAAGAATCCCGCAGCACAATGACCTACGGAAGCAAGGCCAAGTTTATCAAGACGCGAGTGGAGAAAAACCGTGTCTGTGTCCCCAATAAGACTTCCGAGGGCGTCAGAGGGACCACAGTGCTGCCGGAAGTCCCTCATCCTCCAGAGCAAGGCCGTGGGATCCTGCCCAGGTCTGGGAATATTTATCAAGTGAGAAAAAGTGCAAGGCCGCTGCGTGATTTTCCTCCCTGTATCCAGCAAAGAATCCCCAACCGCAATTTGAGACCAAAGCCACAGCATCTTACTGTGTACACTCCTTTCAAGGTTGGTCATTACACATTGCACACATGAACAGCAATCGGGCTGGCAGTAAAGGTACCCATACACGTTACAATTATTGTATACAGTATTATATACAATACTGTATTCAATAATTGTAACGTGTATGGAAACTTTTACACCTGAAGGAAAACTGGGGAATAGGGCTACTGGCGAAACCCCAACAAAAAAAAAAACGACACTCAGCAGCCACCCCATGGGTGTGTTGGAAGAGCTGCCAATTATTTATAAATGATAACCATTATATCCAACTCATTAATAATTTAATAACTCAAAGGCTTAAACCAGGACAATGCCAGGTACGTCAGTCAGTTATACATAATGTGTGCTGTTAGTGGTTTTATTGTATTCTTGTTATGTAATACGATCCACAAAAAATTCCTAGTGTGCACAAGCACACATGGCCAATAAAGTTGATTCTGATTCTGATACATAGATCTTTTAATAATTATGCTAGGACACTACCAGTAGATGGGTGATGGGGCTTCATAGCACATTCCTGACAGGGGCCCCAATACATTGCTATGCGCAGGGGTCTACACTGCTGTTGACGCCCCTGTATGTATGTATGTATGTGTATGTATGTATATATATTAGTGGAATTATCTCCACATGACACTGTTGCGTACAGGATATCTCGTGGCAATATATGTCACTTTTTAAACCGGGTTATTTACTGAGATTTTCACCGTGGTGAATCTTGGTTGTGGAGCACTGTGTTCATTGGTGTTTTTACTGCTGGACTGAACCGCTATTAACTAACGTGATAAGTGCAGCTGCAGTGATTGGACTTCCATACACACTGTGCAATTTCCTGTTTAAAGCAATTCTATTCCCTATGGCTAATGGTGGTGAACCAAACGAGGCATTCAACCCTCGTATCATCCCACAATATGATCTGTTCAGCTACTCGGAGTCAGATGCTGACGGAATTATACACAAACAACAATTGTTTGATGCATCGGAGGCCAAATCGGCCGATATTGCTTATAAGGATTTATTGAGACTTAAAAAGAAGGAAATAGATTACACATACCATGCTATATCATTGAGCGACTATTTTCGCCAGAAAAAGATTCCACGGGGCTTCCGTGTGAAAAACTGCCCCACTATTGGACGGTATGATTCAAGTTTCTGTGCCAAATGGATCGCCATTACTAATAAATGTGCGATGGATCTAATATTGCTCGTGATTGAGCATTCCAACAAGGAGATCACACAGTATCAAGATAAGATTAAACAATTTGAAACCGTCCATATGCCAATTTTAACAGCAGATCCTGACACTGATTGGGTAACCAAATTGTCGACACAATTAGCGACTTATAAGAAAGATCTGATTGCTTTTAAAAAAGAAAAATTCACTAAAGTTGAACGGGACTATGAAACCCATCAGGTGTACAACTGGTTATCGGGGACCTCTAATCAAGGCCGTAACGATTCCAGAAGGAAACCATTTTTCAGGCGACAAAAATATCCTAAGACCAATGTCGACACTGATACCTCGGCTGAGGTTATGAGTTCAGCTAGTGATACAGAAAATGTCCAAGCCAGAGGAAAGAAGTCGGTCCCTTTAGGGGTGAAGACACGTACCCAAGGCGGCCCTCTCGTAGAGCCACTCGACGTGGGAGGCAGAACCAACGCCAGAGGTCGTGGAAACAAGCCACCCGCAGGCACAAAGAGGAAATAATATTTAATTTATCCACACATAACTTAACTGAGGCTGAGAAATCAGTGCTCAGTAAGGGATTATCCTATGTGCCGTCTTCCCACTTCAACCCACTGAACTGGCATGCTGAAAAGCATCAGCTACAGCGCAAGATCAAACTCAAGGAATATTTCTATAAACATCCATCTCTTCCGGCGGAGAATTCTGTGCCTCTACCTAATAAATTAAAGCAGTTTAAAATGAGGTCTACTTTCGACCCTTTATCTAATAATCCTAGCATTAAGACCTTTATGCGTTTATTAGACTCAGAGGTATCCACCGCCATTAATGAGTTTGTTGCTCCACACTGCAATCTCTCCCCCCTTGAACGTGAGGCATTACAGAATTTATCCAAAAATGACCGTATAGTCATTCGACCCGCGGACAAGGGGGGTGGGATTGTAGTGCAGGATTGTGATGTTTATTGTAACGAAATTTTTAGACAATTGTCTGACTCTGAGGTTTACTCCAAACTGAGGTCAGACCCTACTATTATGTTTTCTGAACAGTTGAAATGCATTCTGGATAGAGCACGTATGAATTCCTTAATCAGTGAAGATCTGTGTCAGGTGCTCATTCCTAAATTTCCCATCATGCCCATCCTATATACATTGCCGAAAATCCACAAGGGATTAGACCCCCCGCCGGGGCGTCCTATCATCTCGGCGAGGGGGTCCCTTTTCCAACCAGTGGCAATCTATTTAGATACCATACTGCAACCCCTCATACAGGGACATGAGCATTTTTTATTAGATACCACTACACTGCTCAAAAAGTTGGAGGCTTTTGGTAATTTACCCAATGATGGTTGGCTAGTTACAGCTGATGTAACTAGCCTTTATACTGTAATACCTCATGCGGAAGGACTAGCGTCTGTCCGCAGGTTATTGATTTCTAAGGGCACTTTTGACACAGATCTCATTGATTTTTGGATGGAACTATTGGTGATGATTTTGACAAAAAAAAATTTCAGGTTCAATGGGCAGCACTTTTTACAAATTAAGGGGTGTGCTATGGGGTCCTCAGTGGCCCCCACATACGCCAACATCTATATGTTCGATGTCGAGCAGAATTTTTTCTTTTGTAAGGATGAGGTTGCCACCCGTATCCCCTTCTTCACCCGCTACATAGACGATTTGTTGTTTGTGTGGCGGGGGGAATTGGGGGATCTTGTCGACATCTTCAATCACATCAATGGGTCTGTCCACCCTGTGAAATTTACATATAAGAGCAGCCAATGTGAAATTGAATTTCTTGATGTCCTCATCAGGGTTAACAACTTGGTTATTAATACTTCTGTTTTTATCAAGAAGACCGATAGAAACACTTTCTTACACTGGGATAGTTGTCACCCACGGAGTCTGAAAGCAGGACTGCCATACTCACAGATGTTGAGGATGTTTAGGATTAACAACGACATAACTATTGCCAGTCATCAAATAGATGAATTAATTGAAAAATTTGTCATTAGAGGTTATCCTCGTGAGTCCCTGGTGGAGACCAAGATCAAAGTATTGGGGATGGATAGAAGACAGTTGTTGGATAATAGGGTGGTTAGAACCAATGAAGATCGTTTACCTTGGGTGACCCAATATAACACCTCAGCACCACAGATTAGGGAAATCTCTAAACGGCTTTGGGGTATTGTAAAATCTGATGACGACCTTAATCTCAATAACACCACCTTGATGCCTTGCTATTCCAATCCCCGCAATATTCGCAGTTGGCTTGTTAAAACTGATATACTTCAACCTGATTCATCTCCTGTTAGCCACTTTCTCTCCCATAAAAAATATGGATGTTTTAAATGTCCCTGCACCACCTGTAAATTTTTGGTACCTGGAGACGTGTTCTGCCACCCTCATTCTGGGGTCAAATTCCATATTCGCCACCACCTCACATGTGAGAGCTCATTTGTGGTATACCTTATAAGTTGCCCCTGTGGGCTCTCTTATGTGGGTAAGACCAGCCGCAAGTTCAAGGAGAGAATGACAGCACATAGATCGGCCATCAAAGCCGCCATTAATTCAGGCTCCAGTGAGCAACCGGTGGCTAGACACTTCCTTGAACTGCGGCATGGTCTTACATCTCTGAAATATTGCATGATAGATTTCATCCCCCCGCTGTCACGTGGGGGTGATAGGAATCTTGTTCTTTTACATAGAGAGGCGTTTTGGATAAACAAATTAGATACGATCTACCCTAGAGGGTTAAATGATACTATGCCTATCTCCTGTTTATTATGATTATACATTTATGTTGATGTACATTTTTGCTGTTTGTTATGTGTTTTTATTTTGGATATTTTTCTGGTCCATAGTCTGCTACATGCTATAGTTGGATGATATTATCAGGTTTGATATTGTAATGTTATATGTTTTTGTATATAGCTGCCTTATCCCTATTTACACTCTGTTCTGTTGACAGCGCGCCGTCTCCATGGCAACTGACCCAGGGACAGGACGTGGAACAGTGTCAGAGCGTCTGCGGGCCGGGCTGCAGACGTCATGACGTCATCTGGAAGCGCCACTTCCGGGTTCAGCGTCAGGGGACGGGACGATCCAGCGTGAAATGGGGGATATAAGGTAAGCATAATGTTTGATATTTGATGTAATCCTGACGAAATTCTTGATTGAATGAAACGTTGATTGGTGATACACACGTCTCCTGAGTCTTCTTTACCAAGTCGCCCAGAGTGCCACATCTTTTGCACTATGTATATATATATATTTTTTTTTTTATTATTAATATTATTTTTATACATTTGGTCTATCTTGACCCGGCATATACTGGGTCACCTAAGTGTCCATCTCCGTGCTTTGCTCCGCCCCTCTGGAAACCCCCTTCTGAAAATCCTGCGTTTGCCACTGGTCGCATATTATTATGGTTATTATACTTTATTTATATGGCACCACAAAGGATCCCCCGGGCCCAATTACAGAGTACATATACAAATGAGGGAAACAGTGACCTACAGCTGAATACAATAGAGGGCACATAACTATAGCTACATCCGCAGGGTATCAGCGTGGTAGAAAACCACAGGGTTTGGTGCTATCAAAGATGGCTTAAGTAAAGGCCCCCATGCACTATGCAAATTCTCTGAAGGGAGAAGTCGCACCTGATCCCCCGCCGAATATCCAACCTCCGACTCCGCTCCGATGAACACAGGACTGTGCATCAGAACGGATATTATACACATGGATTTCACCCAATATCTCAGCTTGATCTACCGGAATTGGCCCAAATCGCATAGTGTATGGGACATTAAGAGAAGGAAAGCACACGAGGGATGAGGGTCCTGCTCATCTATTCATGAAAATCTTTATCACTATTTATAAATAATACAGACAATATAAGTAAGATTTTAAATCAGTTTTATGTTTCAAAAAGTTTTTTTTTTTTTACGTTTTGGCATTAAGAAAGCAAATAGGTAATGTAACATCATGCCAAATACTGTAGGGAAATGAGAAACCAGTACAGTGGATTTGCAAACCAATATACCCCATTATATATACTCTGCCAAGTTCATAAAAGCTACTTCATACGTTATATTACATTATATATATTCTTACATATTACTTCAGTAGTAACCAGTAATAATGCGTTTGTAAATAAACTTTTCCAGTGGCATGAACCTGGCCTGCCATTGGAATTCTGGGATACATGGCGCACCTATAGTTCCTGATTGGACCGCTCTCTCAGTATTGGCAAGTGTTTAGGTTTTGATCCCGCACTAGGGTCTGCACGAATTTCGATATTAACAGATGGAATCAATACCATAGGAGTATGTCATACTTGCTGACAGCAGCAAGTCAGGGGGGCGGGACAGGCAGACGTCATCAAGCCCCACCCCCATGACAGTCAAACAACGTAATTCGCGGACCCGCAAAAAAAGGTCATTTTGTGCTGCAGGGAAGGGGGTGCGGGGGCTGCCTGGCCAATGCGGAAGGATTGCCCACCTTCCCGGGGGACCCGATTTTCGGGAGCCTCACGGCAATTCCAGGAGGGTAGGCAAGCCTGGAGTATGTAATACAATTAGGAACAAATAGAAAAATAATATAATACAAAATAATTAATTACCTCTAAGTAGGAGACTGCTTTGTCCACAGCCTGTTGCCAGAGTAACATGAGGCCCAAAGTGGAGCCAAGTTGGTGGGGTAGAAGTTTGGATTGTGTCTATGATCCTCTATATTAAAGTCCAACCAGACTCCTATTTCCTTGTCCCACAGAACAGCCTGCACAGCATCCAGTCGCTCCGGCATATCTGTAGCAAATGACAAGAACAGAAATGATACAATATAGAAATTATAATACAGCCAATTGGAAAAATGGTGAAATAAACTTTAACAAAAGACCAATTGTTCTGATAATGTTGTTAAATAAAATGGATTGACCTAGGCCCTTATTCAGATCTGATCGCAGTACAAAATTGTTCTCAATATGGGCAAAACCTTGTGCACTGCAGGTGGGGCAGATGTAACATGTGCAGAGAGAGTTACATTTGGGTGGGGTGTTTTGAAACTGAAATCTAAATTGCAGTGTCAAAATAATGCAGTCAGTATTTACCCTGCACAGAAACAAAATCTAACTCTCTGTACACATGTTACATCTGTCCCACCTGGAGGGCACATGGTTTTGCCCATTTTGAGAACAAATTTGTTCTGCGATCAGATCTGAATAAGGGCCCTAATTTGTGTGAATGGCCATACAGCACATGTTGTGATCTTATCAGTGAGAAACACTCTGCGTCCTCCTAGCAGCACAATGTCCATTCTCAAACTATAGCCTGTTACCTCTGCCCTGGTGATGAGAATTTGGATTAACATATCCTCATCTGTCCCAGTCCCCATCATGGTTTTTGTAAGGATCCTTGGCATAATATCCTTGGCGGTCCTTAATGCATTGTACTGCAGAAAGAGAGGACATGAGCTGGTTTATTACAAGGTAACTGTACATGGTTAGTATATTTCTCCTGATTATAAAACTGCCGCGAGAGATGAAGCAGTATTCACACTATACTAAAGTAATTAATAATTTGGCCACTGGAGGCGCACTTCCACTGGCATCTGTGGGCAACATATATTTTCTTTCAGAACTAATACAATTGCTCCCACTGCTGTGTATGGCTACAAACATGCAGAGATAAAAGGTTCTTTGTGCCTATTAACTTTTATCACGTAAATAAGTAAGAGGTAAGACATCCCAGGGGGACCAGAAGACGATACCACTTCTGTAACAGCAGACCCTGGATGAGATACATAGCAGTGCCCTTCTGCCATATGGCAGCTAGTGATGTCACAATGGGCCGATGATGTCACAATGGGCCGATGATGTCACAATGGGCTGTGATGGGTAGAACACTGGCAGCTGACTGCTTCCTGAGTCATATCTAATATTGCTGGACTTGTGCCAACACAGATAATTTTTCACTCTTTTCTGAAGATTGAAGTTTGATATAAAATGAAGAAGGCGAAAGCTAATAAAGCTATAGACCACCAAATGACTGTCGCTCTGCGCATCCGTCCCGTTAATTTGACGGAGACTAAGAACCGCGCCCGATGCATCACACACCAGCTCGGACCGCAGACAGTGCTATTGCAGGACCCCGGTGAGGATCCTAACGATGTCCTGCGCTCCACCAGGACAAGAGAAACAACATTCCAATTTAACCAGGTGTTTGACCAGGCAGCTACCCAGGAGACTGTGTATGATTCCACAGTGAAGCCCTTATTGGGTGACATCCTGTCCGGGTACAATGCTGCCATATTTGCCTACGGCCCCACAGGCACCGGAAAGACCTTCACCATGATGGGTAAGGACCGCGAACCTGGAGTAATATATCGCACCCTGAAGGACCTGTTTAAAGCCATTGAGGAGACTGGGGAAAAAAAGAATTTCTCCGTATCATTATCATACGCGGAGATCTATAATGAAACCGTCCGAGACCTATTAAGACCTTCCTCTAGGTCTTTGGTCCTCAGAGAGGATCCCAATGGCAACACCAACATAGAAGGGATTTCTACATTCTCCCTTAGCACTCCTGAGGAAGCCATGACCCTGCTGAAGAAGGGCAACAAGCGGCGCACAGAAGCTCCCACAGCCTCTAATAAGACCTCATCCCGCTCACATGCAGTATTGCAGGTCACCATAAAGCAGACAGCTAGTGATAGTGTGAGCACAGGCAAGTTGTACATGGTAGACCTTGCGGGATCAGAACGAGCAAGCCAGACTAAGAACAGCGGCCAGACCATGAAAGAAGGAGGATACATCAACCGATCCCTTCTTACCCTCAGGATGTGTATCATGGCGCTGCGTGACAGACCAGGCAGCCATATAAACTATCGGGACAGCAAGCTGACCTGGCTACTAAAGGGAGCACTGAGCGGGAAAAGCCGATTGGTTATGATCACGCACATCAGCCCTGCGGATAGTGCTTATGAAGAATCCCGCAGCACAATGACCTACGGAAGCAAGGCCAAGTTTATCAAGACGCGAGTGGAGAAAAACCGTGTCTGTGTCCCCAATAAGACTTCCGAGGGCGTCAGAGGGACCACAGTGCTGCCGGAAGTCCCTCATCCTCCAGAGCAAGGCCGTGGGATCCTGCCCAGGTCTGGGAATATTTATCAAGTGAGAAAAAGTGCAAGGCCGCTGCGTGATTTTCCTCCCTGTATCCAGCAAAGAATCCCCAACCGCAATTTGAGACCAAAGCCACAGCATCTTACGGTGTACACTCCTTTCAAGGTTGGTCATTACACATTGCACACATGAACAGCAATCGGGCTGGCAGTAAAGGTACCCATACACGTTACAATTATTGTATACAGTATTATATACAATACTGTATTCAATAATTGTAACGTGTATGGAAACTTTTACACCTGAAGGAAAACTGGGGAATAGGGCTACTGGCGAAACCCCAACAAAAAAAAAAACGACACTCAGCAGCCACCCCATGGGTGTGTTGGAAGAGCTGCCAATTATTTATAAATGATAACCATTATATCCAACTCATTGATAATTTAATAACTCAAAGGCTTAAACCAGGACAATGCCAGGTACGTCAGTCAGTTATACATAATGTGTGCTGTTAGTGGTTTTATTGTATTCTTGTTATGTAATACGATCCACAAAAAATTCCTAGTGTGCACAAGCACACATGGCCAATAAAGTTGATTCTGATTCTGATACATAGATCTTTTAATAATTATGCTAGGACACTACCAGTAGATGGGTGATGGGGCTTCATAGCACATTCCTGACAGGGGCCCAAATACATTGCTATGCGCAGGGGTCTCACTGCTGTTGACGCCCCTGTATGTATTAGAGATGTGCACCGGCCACTTTTCGGGTTTTGGGTTCTGATTACCTTGAGGTTTTGGCATAGGCGTGCGCAGCCCATTTTCTTAGGGGGTGCACCATTGGACGGGCATGTTCATCACCGCCTACTGGGCGTGTTCATCATTGCCTATTATTACACATAATGCCACACACTGTAATGCTCATTAGACATAATGCCACACACAATAATGCCCATCACACATGCCACACACAGTAATGCCCATTCCACACAATGCCACCTAACATGCCAAACACCATAATGCCCATCACACAGTTATGCCCATTCCACATTATGTCAGGACTTGACAAATCTTCGCATAATAGGGATGGTGCGCGCCAAAAATGTACACCGTAATGCATATTACACGTCACACAGCCATTACATAGTATACCACATTCCATAATGCCCATTACACGTAATGCCACACACTGTAATTTTTATTAGCCTCCCATCCATTCTGAGACTGTAGGCAAGTAGGACACACAGTATACATACACACAGTTGATACACACACACACACACAGCCAACACATAGTATACATACAAACAGCCAACACATACACACTCAAAGTATACACACACATACCCTCCAACTGTACCGATTTAGCCGGTACAGTACCGTTTTTAAATGGTCTGTACCGGCTAAATCATAGTGTACCGAATGTACCGGTTTTTGGGATCCCGCGCTGGTGTCAGTGCGGTCGGGTGGGCACTGGCGCTGTATCGCCATTGCAGGTCGGGTGGGCACTGGCACAACAAGCTGGGCCACAGAACGGTAACTCCTGCTGCTCCAGTGTTGCCGCCTTCTCCTCCTCCCCCCGCACGCCCGGGACCGGTGCGAGCTTCAGCCGCTGTGCGTGTGCTACGTCGCTTGCTCTGAATGACACCCAGGCCAGTGCAGGAAGGGAAGCGCCGCTCAGTCAGTATAATAGTGTGTATCGGTTAGTTTCTCGTCGTGGAAATGATCCTTCACTGCAGCCAGCCACTCTTCTCCCTGTGCTGCCCGTGCGCACGGCAGCACAGGGAGAAGAGTGGCTGGCTGCAGTGAAGAAGACTGACTGAGCGGCGCTTCCCTTCCTGCACTGGCAGAGCAAGCGACGTAGCACACGCGCGGGGGCTGAAGCTCGCACCGGTCCCGGGTGTGCGGGGGGAGGAGGAGAAGGCAGATGAACTGCACTGCTGGCCACTTGGAGCTGGGGATCCACTGATGCTGTTATGGAACAGCAGATGGGGAACAGAATATCACATCCGATGCTGGCTGAAAGGGGAGGTCCACAAGCAACAGGACTAGTGACACCATCAGCAGAGGTAACCTGGGTAGTGGGTACATATACACAGTTGGTTGGGGTGTAGTAGTTGGTGCACACAGTACACATTCAGAAAGGGGACGTGGCTGCACCTTTTTTTTTTTTTTTTACCATGACCACGCCCCCTTGTTAATGGCCACGCCCTCTTTCTGAATGTGTACCGATTTCCTATCTTCAAATGTTGGAGGGTATGCACACACAGAGTCCCCCCTGCACATAGTATACATATACACAGCCCCCTATGCACACACAGATATATACATACAGAGCCCCCACACACATAGTATACACAGCCCCCTACCGTATGCTCACACATTATTTATATATTTATATATACACACAGATGTACTGTAGTATACACAGAGCCCCCCCCCCCCCCCCCCCACAAACACACACAGCATACATATACACAGCTCCTCTATGCACACACATGCAGTATACATACAAAAAGCTGATACATACACACACACCTTTTTGACATAACAATAAAAAGCAGGCAGCATCATTAAAGACAAATATAAAAATAACATTTCATACCCCCCCCATAAAACAAAGCCATAGACTGCCCAGATAATATACAAAAACCCCTGTTCCAGCACCTCCCTAGCCCCAATAAGTAGACCTGCATCAAATTTCAATCAAAAGGCAGGAAGTCCTCACTCCTCAGTCCCTCCTCACCCAGGCAGCGAAGCTGTGCACGTCAGCTCCCCCTAGAGGCAGCCAGGGGCCTCACTAGATACAGATAGTACTGTAGTATCCTGCTGCAGCAGCCTCTGCCACGTCTGTCACACACTGCAGCCGAGCTTGCTCCGCTGCCCCTGATGTCGGCTCTGGCTATAATTGTGAGGGGGGGTGCCCATCATTAGGAGGTGCCTGTGCACCCCTGGCACCCCCTGTGCGCACGCCTATGGGTTTTGGGTTCTAATGGGTTTTGTCAAAACACCTCCTAAGTGTTTTGTGTTTGGATTTATTTGGGTTTTGGGTTCTGATTTTTTTGTTAAAAAAAGCCTAAAAACAGCTAAAATTGCAGAATTTGGTGTTTTTTTTTGCTCCTACGCTATATTGACCTCAATAACATTCATTTACACTCATTTCCAGTGTATTCTGAACACCTCACACCTCACAATATTGTTTTTATTGCCAAAGTTTGCACTGAGGTAGCTGGATAACTATGCTAAGCCACACAAGTGTGCGGCACAAACACGTGGCTCATGTAAGAGTGGCACTGCAGCGGCAGACATGATGGCAGTTTAAAAAAATAGGCCCATAAAAGATACCTATCTGGCTTGATCATGCACTGTTTACCATGTGCAGCCAAGGAGCGGTGGGCATTTTGTGCAGCACAGAGTTTGTCTGCAAGTGTGTAACTGTTTCGATCACTTTAACATCCAACAAGACCCCTATCTGGCTTGATTGTGTGATAATATAATCTGATTGTTTAATTTTGTGATTATTATTCATTTATTATTACCAGTCGTCTCTTAAATCATTGCCTAATGGGTGTAGGGGAGTGGGCTAATCAATTTTAAGGTGGCAGATGGAAGATGTAATGTAATGTAAACCATCACTAGCATTGGTTGCAGCAGTGGCAGTAACTGATGGACCCGGCTGTGCAGATAAGGAGGATGCTGACAGCGATGATGTCAAAGGGAGAGCCAGCGAACTGTTGCTCCATGCAGCGCTGGAAAACTTTGCTGCCCGTGGTGATGCCATAGGGCATGCGTAACCATCACTAGCATTGGTTGCAGCAGTGGGAGTAACTGATGGACCCGGCTGTGCAGATAAGGAGGATGCTGACAGCGATGATGTCAAAGGGAGAGCCAGCGAACTGTTGCTCCATGCAGCGCTGGAAAACTTCGCTGCCCGTGGTGATGCCATAGGGCATGCGTAGGAAGACGTAGCACCCAATAGGGGTCATGAAGGCAGTAAGCATGGAAGAGGCTCTGTCCAGAGGGAACTGCCAAAACCCACACTTGGCATTCAGGGTGCTAAAGACCGTTGCACCTGGCATGTCAGTGATCACCTGCTCGATGGTGCAGAGTGTGTATCTTTTTTGGTCAGTTTAATATTTCATAAGACCCCTATCTGTCTTGATTGTGATTATGATTATTTATAATTAATTTCATCTGATTTTTAATTTGGTGATTAGTAATATTATTCATTTATTATTTATTATTACCATTCGTCTCGTCAATCATTGCCTAATGGGTTGAGGGAAGGGTGCTAATCAATGACTAGGTGGCAGCTGGAAGAGTTCTATCTGGCTGCGACTTCTGTAACTCTATTGATCGCTAGGGTGGATTCAGGTGATCTGGCTCGCTAGGCGGGTGTTCCCTTTGCTCACTGCTTCACATGCGTCCCTCGTGAAGCTGTGCGCTCTGTCGAGGAGGATGTCCTTTGCCGGTAGAGAAGTACTGATCTTCTCTCAAGGTGTTACGACTCGTAGCTGCACTCCCCTGCTACAACCTCAAAACAAGCACCAAGACCCCTATCTGGCTTGATTGTGCACTGTTTACACAGTGCAGCCGAGGAGCAGTGGGCGATTGGTGCAGCAATCAATTACTCTCATTAGTGGAATGCAATCAGTTGTATGCATTTAAAAGACAAGTCCCTCATACGAATGACTCTCAGCAGTGGGCACCAGACCAGACAGGTAGATGAAGCAGTACTAGACACCACACGGTAGATAAGTCAGTACTAGGCACAAGACCAGTAGATAAGGCAGTACTAGGAAGTACTAGGCACCAGACGGTAGATACGGTAGTACTAGGCAGTGGGCACTAGACCAGACAGGTAGATGAGGCAGTATTAGTTGTGTGTGTATCTGTTTTGGTCAGTTTAATATTTAACAAGACCCCTATCTGGCTTGATTGTGATTATGATTGATTGATTGATTATTAATAAATTTTTTGATGTGATTGATTTATGGTCGAAACCCCGTTTAACAACCTGGCTGATCCTGACCCTGATGTGCAGTTTGTCTCTGTGCTGAAAGATCCCAATCTCAAATGGCAGACTGAACAACCTGTGGATAGCCATATTTCAAAAAATGTGAATGGGCTTGTGTGGCAGCCCACTACAGGATACCCCCTGTGCCCCTGGAGTGCCCCCAAAGAAGTTTAATTGCAGCCAATGCTGCTCAGAGGAAAACTGCAGGGATGTGAGGGGTTAAACAGCCCCAGCTCAGTCCACGTGCAGGGAGCCTGACACCCCCCTGATTGGCTGCCCAGGGAGCGCAAAAGGAGAGGTCAGAGGTGAAATGAAACTGTGCAGCGTGATGGAGGAGGGTTTGCAGCAGCGTGAGAGACGATGACACGTGCTTAGAGAGAGAAGACAGGCTGGGCACCCTAAAGATCCACAGAGAGGAGAGCAGCAGAGTGCGCAGCCTGGAAGCGTGCAGAAGTGAGACCCGCTAGAGAGGAGAGAGCCGGGCAGCGTTTCCGTGCAGGAGACCCGGCGGTGATGGACAGCGGCGCACACAGAGAGAGCCAGCAGCCAGCATCATGAGGAAGGCAAGAGGGAGGCCCTGCAGAGTGCCAGCCGTGACACCAGGGAGACGCTACCGGCCGGAGCCGGCAAAAGCAGCAGAGTACAAGGGTGCCCTACCCCCACTCAGCCTGTACCCTTCCTGCCCCAGCCCTGACTCCCCCAAGTCAGGGAGATCACATTCTCACCCATGAAGATGGTGATGGTGACACAATTTTAAAAGAGGATAGAGAACAATCTCATGCACATGAGACCACTGTGCTTGATACAAGACAGACCAGAGTCCACCTAAAGGTGTCGGCTAGTACACTATCCCTAAAAGTCTCAAGGCTCCAAAAAAAATTAGGCAGTGAGCCCCTGACCAGACAGGTACAGCAGTATTAGGCAGTGAGCCCCAGATCAGACAGGTAGATACGGCAGTATTAGGCAGAGAGCCCCAGACCAGACAGGTAGATAATGATATACGGCAGTATTTAGGCAGTGAGCCCCAGACCAGAGGGTAGATACGGCAGTATTGGGCAGTGAGCCACACACCAGACAGGTACGGCAGTATTAAGCAGAGAGCCCCAGACCAGACAGGTAGATAATGATATACGGCAGTATTTAGGCAGTGAGCCCCAGACCAGAGGGTAGATACGGCAGTATTGGGCAGTGAGCCACACACCAGACAGGTACGGCAGTATTAGGCAGAGAGCCCCAGACCAGACGGTACATACGGCAGTATAGCCAGTGAGCCCCAGACCACAAAGGTAGAGATATATGGCAGTATTTAATTATTTATTAGCCAGTGAGCCCCAGACCAGACGGTACATACGGCAGTATAGCCAGTGAACCCCAGACCACAAAGGTAGAGATATACGGCAGTATTTAATTATTTATTAGGCAGGCAGTATTTAATTATTTATTAGCCAGTGAGCCCCAGACCAGACGGTACATACGGCAGTATAGCCAGTGAGCCCCAGACCACAAAGGTAGAGATATACGGCAGTATTTAATTATTTATTAGCCAGTGAGCCCCAGACCAGACGGTACATACGGCAGTATAGCCAGTGAGCCCCAGACCACAAAGGTAGAGATATACGGCAGTATTTAATTATTTATTAGCCAGTGAGCCCCAGACCAGACGGTACATACGGCAGTATAGCCAGTGAGCCCCAGACCACAAAGGTAGAGATATATGGCAGTATTTAATTATTTATTAGCCAGTGAGCCCCAGACCAGACGGTACATACGGCAGTATAGCCAGTGAGCCCCAGACCACAAAGGTAGAGATATACGGCAGTATTTAATTATTTATTAGCCAGTGAGCCCCAGACCAGACGGTACATACGGCAGTATAGCCAGTGAGCCCCAGACCACAAAGGTAGAGATATACGGCAGTATTTAATTATTTATTAGGCAGGCAGTATTTAATTATTTATTAGGCAGGCAGTATTTAATTATTTATTAGCCAGTGAGCCCCAGACCACAGACCGCCAGACTGGCAGATTCAGTGCAGGCAGCAGTGCAGCACCAGTGGACTATATATATTTATATTTTAATATAATTAATAATTATATATATAATAAATGGCACAGCACAGCACCAGAGGTATGCCCCAGCACAGAGGAGACAGTAGTACTACAGGCAGGTACACAGTTAGACTGTTCTCCTAAGCAGAGGAGAACATAGTACACAGCAGCACTGAGGGAGACAGCCCTAACAAATAAAATAATTAATTACAGCACAACTCACCAGAGGTAGACCGCACAGAGGAGACAGTAGTACTGTACAGTACACAGTTAGACTGTTGTCCTAAGCTGAGAACAGAGTACACAGCAGCACTGAGGGAGACAGCCCCAGCAAATAAAATAATCAATTACAGGCAGTACAGCACACCAGAGGTAGACCGCACAGAGGAGACAGTAGTACTGTACAGTACACAGTTAGACTGTTGTCCTAAGCTGAGAACAGAGTACACAGCAGCACTGAGGGAGACAGCCCCAGCAAATAAAACAATCAATTACAGGCAGTACAGCACACCAGAGGTAGACCGCACAGAGGAGACAGTAGTACTACAAGTACACAGTTAGACTGTTGTCCTAAGCTGAGAACAGAGTACACAGCAGCACTGAGGGAGACAGCCCCAGCAAATAAAATAATCAATTACAGGCAGCACAGCACACCAGAGGTAGACCGCACAGAGGAGACAGTAGTACTACAAGTACACAGTTAGACTACTACACAGCAGCACTGAGAGACAGCACCAGCTATTGAAAAAGCTCAAGGTCAAGCTCAAGTTTAAGCCCCAGCAGCAGCACCAACACACCCTCTCCCAACCCACTACTTGACTGGAGTGAAGATGGCGGGGCGCGGCAGCTGCTTATAAAGCCTTCGCGAAATCCGACGCCGGGAGATGACGTTCTAATCACGCGGACGGACCGAGTCAGGCGGGAATCTCCGAGCGCTGCTCGGAATCGGGCTCGGAATGATGACGTCCGTGGGGGCTCGGATCTCTGAAATCCGAGCCCGCACATCTCTAGTATGTATGTATGTATGTGTATGTATGTATATATATATATATATATATATATATATTTATTATTAATATTATTTATATACATTTGGTCTATCTATAATACTTTAACTGACCCGGCATATACTGGGTCACCTAAGTGTCCATCTCCGTGCTTTGCTCCGCCCCTCTGGAAACCCCCTTCTGAAAATCCTGCGTTTGCCACTGTCTCTAAAGGAAACATCCTCTTCATGTGAACCCCATGGAATTGCTTGGGAGATAGCTTTGGATGGTGCATTGAATAAGGGTTATTAGTCAACACTGTGTAGAAAGTTCCTGGGGTAATAGAGTCTGAGAAGCGAGAGGTTCGAGACTTTGTCCGAGAATGGACGTATTTTTTTAAGTAAATCCAGAACCCAGTTACATTTACTCCCTATTCTCCGACTGTGAGTGATGTTGCAGGATCTATTTTGCAGATGTGCAGACCCCGAAAAACATAAGTATTGTGCTAGCTGCCCTTTAGTACAAAAAAAGGTCTTTGGGCGCTCACTCTATACTAGAATGATTTTATTATGCATTATTTATTTATTAAGTGCAGCAAAGTCAGAATGCCCCATTGAGGGGGCGTGTCATGCTCCTCCCAAAGGGTGTGTCTAGTTCCATATATGGAGAGATTGTGAACGTGGCACCTAGAAGCGTGGCTGTGTACTGCTACATCTGAGAGGAATCTTCTAAAATGACTTACATCCAAATGTAGATGAGCCGCAAAGCAGTTAGTAAGAGCTACTATACTTGGTAAAGTGCTGGGAAATGGTGCTGATGATGTAAATGTATTTACAGTATCTCTCATTCGCCCAAAAATTTATCAGTGTAATGTGGGCTAGGTGACATGAGGAAGATTGATAGCCTAATGTGGGAGAGAGGGAGATTGCTGCTGTTTCAGGGAGCCTCCTGAAGAATGGAGGAGGGGAGGTAAATATGATGTAACAGTGTAATGTGGCCTAGGTGATATGAGGAAGATTGCTAGACTAATGAGGGAGATCGCTGCGGTTTCATGGAGCCTCCTGCAAAATGCAGGAGGGTAGGCAACTATGCTTTGAAGTCCCCTTTGCCATACTGTACTGTAATGCTATAATATTGATTTAAGAAAAAAACCATACATATCTTATTACCCTGCGGATTGTCTGATTTGTTACCGAGTAATTACTCCTAGGGCATGCTAACGCTGAAATTACAGTCATTGATAATTCAACGCTGTTAAATGTCTTTGAATTGTTAATGCCTGTGAAAGTGAAGTGTACTGCTGCTATTTATACAGAGTGGCATTTACAGTCTGTTTATGGAAAACCTAAATGCAGTACATAGTAATCAGGATTGCCTTGTGTAAAGTGTTATAAATGACTGTATACACCATGTCATGGTGACCAACTATTGTGCTTTTTATTAAACCAACAGAAGATGTTCTATGACCTTTAACATTGCTAAGAAGCTATTATTTTCTGGTGTACCAGTATTTCTGATGACAACCGTTACATAGGAATGGGATCATTCGTCAGACTGCATTTAGGTCTACAGTCATTAGGTCGACCCCACTAGGTCGACTGGCAGGAAGGTCGACCTGACTTAAGGTCGACATGGGCCAAGGTCGACATGACTTAAGGTCGAATTTGCATAAAGGTCGACATGAGGAAGGTCGACTGGTCATAAGGTCGACATGGGTTTTTCACTGTTTTTTTATCCGAATGTCGACACAGTCTCGCAATGCTTCGGGCACACTATTTTATTCTCCCACCACGCCCTAGTGGATGGTAGGGCATGAAATACCGCCTGTCGGCACATGTCGGCTCAAAAAACAGTGAAAAACCCATGTCGACCTTATGACCAGTCGATCTTCCTCATGTCGACCTTTATGCAAATTCGACCTTAAGTCATGTCGACCTTGGCCCATGTCGACCTTAAGTCAGGTCGACCTTCCTGCCAGTCGACCTAGTGGGGTCGACCTAATGACTGTAGACCTAAATGCAGTCTGACGAATGACCGCATCCCGTTACATATTTCATGCCAGCAGCCATATACAGTAGAATTAATAACAGTTTTGGAAAATCCTTCCTGGTTAGTGTAATGTGTCTGTATTGATTTATTTGGGATAAGGTCAAAATACCGGCATCAGATACTGGTGGGTGTGGTATAGTGCGCCGACAGTAGGGATTCCGACAGTCATTAGTCCAACGTAGGAATCCCGACTGCTGAGACTCAGACAGCAGGGTGAGTGCAACAAAGCCCCCTGTGCTCGCCACTTATTCTATTTTCCCTCTATGGGGGGGTCGTGGACCTCCACGAGGGAGAATACCCACTGTCAGTCAGGGTAAGGATGCGGAGGTGGGGGAGGGTACGGTTGGGCTGTGTGTGTGTGTGTTTAGGGGGGGCAGGGGTTAGGTTTATTTGGCAGGTTACAGGGGTTATGGTTAGGCTGCGGGGGCGGGATTAGGCTGCAGGTAAGGTTAGGGTTAGGCTGCTGTAAAGGAGGATTGCGGGTACAGTGGGAGGGTACGTATATTCACCTTACACTGTTGGGATTACCTCCTTCAGGATGCTGGCATCGGTATTCTGACCGCTGCTCATCCATATGTATCCCCCTATTCGTATTGTGCCCATGTTCGAGCTCCTATACACATTACTTGAACTTTACCCTTCTCTTGTTTTAAGCTTGACAGCTCTTCCAGCAGACGGTGGCTGCCTGGTTTCATTTCTGTTGATGGGGTTTCGCTTGTAGCCATAATCTCCAGACTTTCTCTGAGCAGCAATCTATTTTCAATGTTGTTTTTTTTTTTTGGGGGGGGGGGGGGGGTGTCAATGACTTTGCCTTTTTCCTGTGTCTGTAGCATTTAGTGATTTTTATTTTAGTTTTTATATTATTTATTTCATTTTGTATTTTTTTGGGGATTTTTTTTTATTTTTCGTGAAAGAGGTATAAATTATGCAACTTTGCCATATCTTGCTTCCCTGCTTCCCTTTGTGTAGTGTCTGGATCCATTTTTGGGGCCCTGGGACCTCCACAGGGTTGGAATTAGGGGTCTTAGTGGCCACATTTGTTTCTTAGACCCCATGTCTTCTACCCCATCTATGTTATGAAACTTTGCCATATCTTGCTTTCCTGGCCCACTTTGTGTACTGGGCGGATTACTCTTTTGGCTCCCGGGACCCCCACGGGGTGTGGATTGGGGGTTTTAGTCGCTGTCAGCATAATCTGGACCCAATCAAGTCACCTCACGTTGGTTTCATCCAAATTGGTCCCACAGTTGGCTTTATGCACACAGAAAAATTACAGACATATATAAGAGATTTGAAGTTACAGATCTATATTACATTACTATAGTCTACCTAGGTGGGGTTCTTTGTCGTTTTTTTTTTTCAAATATATTTATTGAATTTTCAGACATTACAAATGTTAACTGAACATGTAGCAGTAATGGCAATGTGTCACCATAGCAAAATGGATGAAGAAGAACAGTAATAACGCAGATGAGTAGTACACTTAATTATTATTTATTTATTTATTAACAGTTTCTTATATACAGTAGTACACATATTATGCAGCGCTTTACAGAGAATTATTGAACATTCACATCATTCCCTGCCCCAGTGGAGCTTACATTCTATATTCCCTACCACATGTACACGCACACAGACATTCTAGGGTTAATTTGTTGGGAGCCAATAAGCCTACCAGTATATATTTGGATTGTGGGAGGAAACCCTCGCAAGTATGGGGAGAATATACACAGTTAGGGCCATGGTGGGAATAGAACCCATTCAGTGCTGTAAGGCAGTAATGCTAACCATTACACCATCCGTGCTGCCCCACTTAGATAATAAGCAGTCAGTTAGACCATCACAAACTTGCTTTGGAAAAAACAGAAGTGCACTCATAGAGTGTGTCAGGGTTGTCTTGTCGCATGCGATTTTATAGGGTGTGCGATGCCATGCCATTAGGTATACAATAATATGATTGTATGATCCAAAAATAGGTTTAACGCACCCCCCCACTATCCACGCCACCCCGAAGCGTGGTGAGGGCAGCGGAACGCGTCCTCCAACTTTTTCATTACCCCACTATCCACATAGGCGTGGAGTTGATTTTATATAGTGTGGCGAGCGCAGCGAGCCACCGTCCCCTCGCGGGCCTCACTGCACTCGGGTTCCGGACGCGTTCCCGACAGTCGGGATCCTGACAGTCATTTACCCGACATCGGGATCTCGACTGTCAAAACGTTGACAGCCGGGTGCCCGATGGCCACCCGCTATTTACCCTCGTGGGGGTCCACGACCCCCATAGAGGGAGAATAGAATAGGTGGCGAGCGTAGTGAGCGCAGCGCACCCGCAAGGGGCTGTTTTGCGCTCGCCATGCTGTCTGAGTACGGGCAGTCGGGATCCCGATGTCGGGCTAATGACTGTCGGGATCCCGACTGTTGGAGCCCCATACCACACCCGCTGCTCTCGCCATGCTTCAGGCTGTGCTTGCCACACTATATAAAATAGACTCCACGCCGACGTGTATAGTGGGGTAATGAAAAAGTCGGAGGATGCGTTCCGCCGCCGCTCGCCACGCTTTGGGGTGGCGTGGATAGTGGGGGGGTGCGTTAAACCTATTTTTGGGACATACAATCATAATATTGTATACCTAATGTCATGGCATAGCACCCCAGAAAATCGCATGCGATCAAAAAATCGCATGTGATCTCATGCAATTTTGAGTGAGGTGCGATGCCATGCGATGAAATGGCCCTAGGGACACATCAGTGAATAAATTAACTTAAAAATCGCATCGCATGCGATTGCATGCAATTTTTTGGGAGGTGCGATGGCCATGAAAGCAGTGAATAAATTAACTAAAAAAATCGCATCGCATGTGTTTAAAATCGCATGCGATGCGTTTTTTTTACGCAGAATAGCCCTCTACGCAATTAACGTAGTGGGCACTGTGCTAGGAAACAAGTACCAAAAATACAATATAATAAAAATATAAATGTTATGGTGTGTACACACGGGGGCGATTTTTTTGCTAATATCGCGGGCAATATGGTCGCTGAGTGTCACCAAGATTAAATTGTACAGCTCAGGTCCTTGAACAATTGTCTACCTTCTGAGAGAGATCCCAGAGGCTGATTTCTAGGCTCCATGTTACCTTGTCCTGCTGCTACTGCTTATTCTTGGCTTTCCACCACCTGCCTGGTATTCGGCAATTACCACCTTCCGCTACCAGCGTTACCATCAGTTACCAGAGAGTTAAGCCCTGTATACGTGGGGCGATTCTAGCCTATATCGCTGGGGATATGGTCACTAAGCGACCATATTCCCGTGTGTACGCGGCAACTGTCGTCAGGAGCACACTCCCGCAACCAGCCCTGGGGTGGTCGCTGGTCGGAGGAGCATGTTCCTGTGATCAGCTGTTTCCCCCGGCAGAGAGTCTCCTTTTTATCAGAGACCATCTCTGGTCGCTGATGAGAACGGGACACTGAGCAATATATTGCTCTATGTGCACAGAGCTTTACTGGTATCTGCAATTACCACCTTCCTCTACCAGAGTTACCATCAGTCACTAGAGAGCAGCACAAGATTCCAGACCATCGATTCCCAGACCGACCCAGTATCCTCGGTTCCCAGACCGGCCTAGATCATTGGTTCCCAGACTGACCCAGTATCATCAGTTCCCAGACCAAGGGCGGGATGTACTAAAGGGAAAATGCGGTAAAACCCCCGGCTTACCGCATTTTCCTATGTATCATCACCGGTTCGCCCCGTTTTCGCTGGCCAGGGTATCGCCACCCAGAGGGTGGCGATACCCTATAGAAGCCTATGGGCTTCTTTCGCCGCCCGCCGCACGCCGTCAGCGCGCCGCCCCCCCCTCCCGTCCTCCTTTAACCTCCTCCTCCCCCTGGTGTCACAGCCGGGAGGACATCCGGCTTCAGGGGGGGAGGAGAAGACGCAGGGGGACGCTGGCAG
Source organism: Crinia signifera (assembly GCF_055691185.1). NCBI lineage: Eukaryota > Metazoa > Chordata > Amphibia > Anura > Myobatrachidae > Crinia > Crinia signifera. Next base: position 446,985,191 of record NC_139217.1, read on the forward strand.
CCACCGGGAGGTGACGGAGACCCCCGCAGCCCACATCACAGGTATCGCGGGGGTCTCCGTTACCGCAGCCCGAAGCTGGCCGCATATGTTAGTACATATGCGGTAGCATCGCGGCGGCTGCCGTGCGAAGGGCGGCGATGTATGTTGATACATCCCGCCCCAACCCAGACCGTCGGTTCCCAGACCAACCCAGTACCATCAGTTCCCAGACCAACCCAGTACCATCAGTTCCCAGACCAACCCAGTACCATCGGCCTGCCCACCAGATGCAACGAAACCCATATATCCATGTGGGGGTCCCTGGAGAAGACCATTGGTGTGGTTAGACTCAGCGCCTCTGATTAGAGTTCTGTCAACTCTCTCCCTAGATGTGTCCTCGGTTCCCAGTGTCATATGCACCATCATTATATCAAGCCCCCAGTTTCACATTCCCAGAATCCTCCACTGGCTCACTGCTGCCACAGCCGGGGACACCGGTTACCCAAGCCCTGACAGTACGTCTATATATGGTTAGCAGCCCCCTCTGCTCTAGGTAGATGGCGCTGCAGCCATAGCCGGTCCAGAGTAATATTGCTTGTTAATCCACACAATGGCCCTTATTCTGATCGGTGCGGATATTCCCGAATTCTTACGGTGCGGTCCGCACGCCACGGTGTGCTGCCGCGTGCGGCCATCGTCCGTAGAAACGCCCACGTGTCCTCCGCATTCGGACGGACTCACTCTTTAAGAACAGGGCGTGTTTACGGACGAAATACAAACCATACGTGTGCGGGTGAAACACTCCGATTCTGCACGGTATTACAGAGTATGCACGGGAATCCCGCATCCAAACGGATGGCAAGCGGTGCTTCCGCACGGAAGCGGTGTATTTACGCCAAACTACAAACTATTATGTCTATTCTGCAATACATCACATGACCCACTTATTCAATTACCTATCCTCATACAAAAATGCCTGTTTGGAATTGGAATCAATTAGATGCCAATATATCCTTACAAGCATGCCTAACACATGCATTGCACACATTAACCCTTACAGCAATTGAAGTGCAATGGTTTCAATTAAAGCACTGACAAGCGTCCTATTAGTGAGTAATGAGTAAAGGAGTCGATTGTATTGGGTTCAGGTGTTAATGCTTATAGTCATTAGGCGTTCCGTTCGGCTACCGCAAGACCGAGTGGTTTCCGCAAAGTAATACTTGACTTATGGACACCGCACATTTCTATCGGTTTTGGTCGCGTGCATTCGGAGTGCTATCCGAATGTACGCCCCCCAACATAAGTGTACTCCCCCGTGTCCGCCCATGTTTCCTCCCAGTTTTTCCCACTTTGAAACTACGCCCATGTCTCATTCCGCATGACGCCCATAATACGCCCATATTTCAAGACTGATTGCGGGGCACAGTTTTGTACGGGATTTGCACGAACAGGTACGGAGTCAATGCGTGGCACATGCGCGTGGCGTTCTCCACGCATGCGCAGACGCCGTAAAGACGCTATCCGAAAGTATGCGGAAAAGTACGCATCAATCAGAATAAGGGCCAATATTGGCTAATGGCTAAGCGGGCATAAGCCTGAGCCTAATTCTAACCTATGCGAATGATGATCGGACCCACGAATATTTAATACTTCAAAAACATTTGCTGGAGACAAAAAGTCATAAATAAAGTTGTTTAATAAATTAAACTACACATAAAACGACAATTAGTCATGCGTAAATAAAACGGGTACGGATCATTAGGTCACCACAATGTTGGTTGACAGTCATTAGGTCGACACCATTAGGTTGACATGCATTTAGGTCAACATGAGTCTAGGTCGACACGCTGGAAGGTCAACATGAGTCTAGGTCGACATGGGTTAGGTCGACAGGGTCATTAAGTGACATGGGTTAGGTCAACAGTCAAAAGGTCGACATGGGGTTTTTCTCATTTTTTGGGTCCCGAATGTCGACACAGTCAACATGGAAAGGTAGCACCGCGTCCCCTCATATGGCTCGCCATGCTTCGGACACAGTGCCTCACTATGCTTGTCAAACTATTTTATTTTCCCACCATGCCCTAGTGCAGGCCTGGCCAACCTGTGGCTCTCCAGATGTTGTCAAACTACAAATCCCATCATGCTTTGCCACAGTTTCTCTATAAGGGAGTGTTAAAACTGTGGCAAGGCATGCTGGGATTTGTAGTTTCAAACCATCTGGAGAGCCACAGGTTGGCCTGTCCTGCCCTAGTGGATGGTAGGGCATGAAATACCGCCTGCCGCCACATGTTGGCTCAAAAAAAAAAAAAAGGGAAAACTCCATGTCGACCTTTTGACTGTCAACCTAACCCATGTCAACCTAATGACCCTGTTGACCTAATGACCCGATCAACCTAACCCATTTCAATCTAGACTCCTGTCGACCTTCCTGCATGTCGACCTAGACTCCTGTTGACCATCTTGCTGGTAACCCAATAACCGTATCCCAACAACACAGCTGAAAAAAATGGCAATAGTTACATAGATTAGCACAGCACATGTTTGTACGGTTAACTATCTGGGCTTTTCATCATTTTTAATCCACTGATGTGTGTCTATATTACACTGCAATATCAACACCTGCACATTCATCATTTCCAGAGGGAACACACCAGCCAGTGGTATTTCTGCCTCTGAACCAATCAACTCATGTTATTTTTCAAACACAGCCTATGATGTGGCAGGTAGGAGCTGCCCATCACCCATTCGCTGGTCCTGCTATCATGTTTGGTTTGCACTTGATGTATTTCACCTCGATAGGCTGTGTTCTGGGTTGTCTGCGTCTATTCTGTCAGTGCAGAGGAGCAGTTTGGTCTCTAGCGGTTTGTGTTTCAATTTATTTGAATAGATTTCGTTCTATCTTTCCAGTTAGAAAACAAAATTGACTTTTCTTTACAGTTCTGTTCAGTGGTTGGGATATAATCTAATTCTGCGCAGTATGTTCACAAATTAGATGCTAAATTCATGAATTCATTATACAATTATACGCAGTGAGGAAAATATTGTAGTCATCCCTGTAGGCGTTTTTTCTTGAATTTCTCAATGAGCAAAATGAAGCCACAATTTTACAGTACAGTGTGTCCCATAATCCAATAACCTCCTAATGACTGACCCTTTTTTTATATGAAGTAGAAAGTCCTTTATAAATTCTGTGTAGATTCTTTAGCCTACAGCAGGCATGTCCTAACTATAGCCCTCCAGCTGTTGTGAAACTACGAGTCCCATCATGCCTTGCCACAGTTTTGCTATTAGGGAATGCTAAACCTATGGTAAGGCAGGCTGGGATGTGTAGTTTCACAACAGCTGGAGGGCCACAGTTGGGATATGCCTGGCCTACAGTATAAGAATGTTCATGTGGGGTTTACTAAAGGTTAAACTGCTTGTATACTAGCATGACCTGTAAAGGACCCTATACACTATGCCAGGGGTGGGCAACCAACCAGAAGCAATGAGCCCAAAATATTTTATGGTAAAACAAAGAGACGATACCATGCAGAAAATGTGTGTGGCCTAGCTCCCATAAGGCCATGTCCCATTTTTGTGTTCGCTCCTTTGGGATGACATTGGTAGGAGCATGACCTTGTGTCAAACTTCAGTTTTTAGTTAGGCTGGGGGTGAGACAAGCACATTGAAAATACAGAATTTACATAATCTTCCCAATATAAAATTTTTTATTATCTTTTCACTTTGCTGTAATTTTTTTTATTAGTGGGACTTTTGAAAATCCTTGTGTAACCCTCCCCTATCCTGGAAAGGTTAATTATAGGTATGCTCAGGGCCGTTTCTAGACAATTTAGCTCCCAGGGCAAAATAATAAAAATGCGCCCCCCCCCCCCCCCCCAAATACATAACATGAAATACAAGAAATTGCGCGCGCCGAAGGCGCGCGCGCGATGAAATAGGGGGCGTGGCTTATTTTAAAAGGGGGGTGTGGCTTAAATAAGGGCGTGGTCTAGCAGCAAAACAATTACCTTACATCTCACTTTTGCAACCTGCATGTCCAGACATTGGTTACCGCAGGAATTGTCATTGTCCTCCCGCACAAGTTGGCGGGCTGAAGACCACACGGTGACATAAAAATATAAAGCCCCACACAGTTACCTAGTATGCCTCACAGATCAAGGCCAAACAATGACAGGCTACTTAAATCATTTAAAGATAACAGCTCTGGTTCAGAAAGAACAAACCAATCGGGCGCAATCAGTGACCACACCCCCTTTTGGGGAAAAAATAGAAAATAATAAAAAACTGGAAAATTACACAAAGATTATTGAATCAATTAGGTAAATATGGATGTAAATATGGTTGGCTGCTCCCAAGTACAAATAGGTATATTTGTAAGAGGACAATATGTAGAAAGACAAGATATAAGCGATAATTCGCATATATCTAGAGAGCGCCACAGTTGGATGAATTCAATACAAATTTATTAATATAAAATAACACACAATAAAATTGTACAGACAATATAAGCTCATAAAAATACAAAAAAGTAAAAAGAATCGATATATTCGCACACACTCCTATTGACGATTTCAAGGGCTGTAATAGACAGCTGATTGTCCTTTAAATTGATCCCCAAATGGATTTGGGGAATTATAAATGTCAGTGGCTTACTCAGAGTATTTATCAATGATTAACCGACCTCAGATCCTTTGAAATTTGAACAGCCGAGAGAAATATTCAGTTGTGCTGTGTATATTCAACAGACAGCTCCAGCACCCCTGTCAGCGGTCGCCGCCTGTTGACAACCCACTGATGAGATGTTTCACAGGGGGCGAGCCGTCCGTCTCCGGCAAACAGCGCGGATGGAAGTTTGCTGTACTGCCGGGAATCACAGAAGTCAGGACACAGTGCAAACACTCACCCAGGTTGCGGTGGCTTGAATTACCGGTCAGACGCCGGCTGCTTGTTGAAGATAGCAACACACTGGGGAGGTCACTCTGGAACGGCTTGGAAATTTTTAAGGCAGGTTGAGGTAGATTGTTAAGCGGTTGCTCTGAGTCGGCTACACGGAGTGCCAGCTGGTAAAAATCCCTTGACGCGTTTCTCCGCTATGTGGGTAAGCAGCGGTTTCCTCAGAAGGTATAAGACAAGGTTTGTGAGCCATGCTATTTAAAAGACTGACATCCAATCATCTTTATGCACTAATTAGTGCTTCTAGCAAATGTCCTGATGCAGGTTGTGAGTTAACCCTTGGTGGGTTGGGTTTAGAAAGAAGCACTTTTTGCTTAGTCATGTGTAATTTCCCAGAACATTCGAATAAACTTATAAAACATTAATCCTAATGCTCCTGTATAACATATCATCCATACAAATTATAAACATTACATATACAAGTATATAAACCAATATATATTATCAAAAAACGAAATAAATAAATAGAAATAAAAAAAAAAAAAAAAAAAAATTGCATAAACATAATATAATATAAACAATACTAAGAAAATAGAAAGGGGAATGGCATCCGAATATATTGTGGAGATAAAAAGGAAGGAAGAGCGTGCAAAAGAAGTTATTGCTTTGTATATATTCGACTCTAAGGAAGACTAATAGGGGTAAATGTGCCATAATGTTAATATAGAGCTGAATGGCTCACTCAGTAGTGCTCCCGCTTAGCAATAGAATCACTAGCTGTGCTATCCACAAGTTCAAAACCCCTGGTTAGCAGAGTTCGGCAAAGTTTATTTTTATTATTATAATTTTTTTTTTTTTTTTTTTTTTTAATATATATTATTATATTATTATTAACCTTTTTCCTTTTTATCTCCATACCTTGTACTTGTGTTATAATATGGGGTATTATCCAGATAGAAACATATGATTATCCAAAAATTAAATACAGACAAAACCACATTGATGGTGTGGAAAACCAGAGTGAGTAGACCTTTAAGACAGAGACAATGACAGTAATGGTTTCTTCAACTTATTAACATATTAGATAAGTGGTTTGGGTGGTTGTATATGCAGCTTCACATTATATCAGAAAACTCAATAATAAAGCTCAATAATAAAGCTACAAGACTTAGGCTAATCAGATATTATTGAGCTCTATGCATTCATTTAAGCCCGCTGGATGCAAGCTATTAAGAGCAAAAATCCAGTAAGCTTCCTTACGGCAAAGTTGGTTAAACCTGTCACCACCCCTAGAGGTAGCATCGATGGTCTCAATGCCCTGAATAGTTAGGCCATCGATGCTACCTCTGTGTTTATACTTAATATGTCGCGATAGGCTATGAGTAGGGTTACCTTTAAGTATATTTCTTCTGTGTTCCAAAAATCTAACGTTAAGTGAACGAGTTGTACGGCCCACATATTGGGCACCACATACACAAGAGATGAGATAGACCACAAAAGTAGTAGTACAGTTAATGTACTTTTTAATAGGGTGTCTGACTCCAATAGAAGATGAGGAAAAATATGTGCTATCCTTCATAAATTTACATGTAATGCATTTATGTCTTAGACATTTAAAGCATCCCTTACGTCTACTAAGTTGTGCATTAGTTCCCATGGGGTTTGATAAAAAATGGCTTGGTGCTAATGAGTTCTTAAGGGTGTTGTTTCTTTTGAAGACTATTCTTGGGCAATCTTCCAAAGACTCTGACAAGATTTTATCGCTTTTGAGGATTCTAAAGTTCTTACTAACAATATTTTTCAGTTGTTTGGAGTGTGTATTGAACTTGGACACAAAAACAGGTGTGGAATTCTCCAACAACACCTCGTTAGTCTTATGTTTAGAATTCTGAATTAATAAAGAATCGCGATCAACTTTTAGTGTTTCATTTCTAACTCTAATTAGCAGATCTTCCGGGTAGCCTGCCTCTCTGAAAGCCATAGTAAGTTCATCTATTTGTCTTTCAAAAATGAGTCCATCCGAACAATTACGTCGGATTCTCAGGTATTGGCTCTTGGGTATATTGTCCACCCAAGGCCGGTGGTGGCAGCTCCTATAATTCAAATAATTATGGCAGTCTACCTCTTTGCGATACGTTGAGGTATGTATAGTACCCTCTCTGGCCGAGAGAGCGACATCAAGAAAAGTGATTTCGGAGGGGTGAGAAGTGCTCGTGAATTTCAAACCAAAAGTGTTGGAGTTAAGGAATGTAACGAAATCGTGCACAGAAGTGATATCCCCATTCCAAACAAAAAATAAATCATCTATGTACCGCCCATAGAACACCAAATTCGCCCCAAAGGGGCCGCCCCAAATAAGTTCTTCCTCGAGGCGGCCCATGTATAAGTTGGCAAAGCTGGGGGCGAATTTGGTGCCCATGGCGGTACCAAGAACCTGTAAATAAAAAGACCCATTGAACGTGAAATAATTATGTGAAAGAATGAATTGAACTGCATTTAACAAAAAATCACGTCTGGTGTCACTGAGGTCCTCATCTAGATCCAGATAGTATTTTAAAGCCTCAATACCTCCTTGATGAGGGATGTTACTATAAAGAGATTCTACATCACAAGTTAGGAACAAAAAATTGGAATCCCATTTGACAGTTCTGATGTTATTAAGAAATTGTGTGGTATCTCTGATGTAGGACCTCAGTGACACCACCCTTTCTTGGAGGTGTGCATCAACAAAAGCCGATAAATTGGATGTGAGGGACCCTACACCTGAAATAATAGGACGCCCCGGTGGTGCAGTGACCGATTTGTGTATTTTGGGTAAATGATAATATGTGGGGGTGACAGGAAAGGGATTGTGCAGAAAATTATGTTCTTTTCTAGATATCGCTCCCTCGGCCAGAGCCAAGTCCAGCAGTCTTTTGAGTTTTTTCGAATAAGGGGGGGTGGGATCCTGTTTCAAAATTTCATAGATATTTCTGTTATTCAATTGGCGATAAGCCTCCTTGACATAGTCAATTTTATCCTGAATAACAGTCCCCCCCCCCTTATCTGCTGTTTTAATAATAATAGAGTCGTCTTTCATCAGAGCTCTGAGAGCGACTCTTTCATTTGGATGAAGATTATCCTTTTTAGGGATCATTGTCTTGTCATTAGCTGTATCGCAAAGAAGTTTAAAATCCTGTAGAGTCAGAGAGTAGAAGGCCTCAATGCAGCCCTCTTTTTGTTGTATTGGATAGAACTCTGACCGTTTCCTGAGTCTATTCAGGTTTTTTGAAGTGGTGTCAAAAATGGGGACAGGATGAATGGGACTAGTCACACTTTCGCCCTGTAAATCCTCCAAAATATGAACAAAATGTTGGTCATTTTCATCTAAAGTGATAGGTATGCCCTCAATACTCTGTTCTCTAAGTTTTTTGGCGACAAAGTGCCTCTGCCTACATAAGTCCCTAGTGTAACGATTGAGTTCTACATAGAGGTCAAATAATTTGGGTGGTTTAGCAGGTGCAAATTTTAAACCCTTTGATATCACAGCTTTCTCACTCTCTGTTAAGACTTTGGAGGATAGGTTAAAAAGACTCTTGTTCCTTACTCTTTTCTTAAAGCTTTGGATTGATTTCTTATATCCTCCTCGCCTTCCCCGAAATCTGTGCTTTTTCTTTTTGGAGACTCTGTGCTGAGAGTGCTGTATCTGTTCTGGGTTTGCCACAACGGGTACATATTTTTCTCTAAAAAAGAGACCTGGGGAGAGGAATCTCTATGTCTAGTGTAGGATTGTTTTTTGGGTATCGCCCCCTTGTTTTCATACTCTGTTCTTTTCCCAGATAATTGGGAATCTCTCAATGGTTCAATAACCCGATTTGGGACATTATTATTACCTCCCATGGTGTTAGTGGAGTTCTTCCTCCCCCTATAGGAACGGTTCTTACTGGTATCTCTAATATTGTGGGAGTGGTCATTTGTATCTCTACTAGAGAATCTCCTTCTACTTTGTCTTATCTGGGGGTGTGAGTTCCCATAGACGGGTTCTCTATAATTGGTTTCTCTGAATTTTCTATTATAGGACCTCACCTGATTATTTTTATAATCAGAGATGTCACGTGAAAGTTTATTGTTCTTCGATTTAATTAAGAACTGTTCGTACTCAACAATTTTGTGGTTTAGTTCTAAATCATAATCTGCAAATTCTGGGCATGTTTTATGAATTTTCAATAAATTTTGTACTTTAACTATCTCTGCATTCGTCTCAGTGACTTTGGTATCCCTATAAGAAATCAAGAGTTTAATCAAAGCAAATGAACAGTTATCAAGAACCTCATTCCATTTTGTAGTTAAATCGGGATCTTCTTGAAAGGAACAGGTTTTAAAAATACGTAACCCTCTCGGGATCATTTTATTGTCTAGATATTTGGTAAGTAACATTTTGTCAAGCCAATGGCGTGTTTCGGTTTTAAGTAAACCTTCTAGTTTATTGAATAAATGTGTTATATTAGGAGAATTAGAGCTGGACTGTGAGTCCTCAATATTTAAATTAATTCCTAGTACTTGACTACGTCTAAGATTCCGAGAATCAATATCAGAGGATGCCATTCCCCAAAAAGAAAAAAGAAAAATAGAATAGAAAAATAAATAAATAAAAATAAAAGAAATAAACAAAAAATACACACAATATATACTATGTATAGCAAAATTAATCAATTAAAAAAGAGAAAGAAGTAAAAATTAAATATATATACAAAATATATAGAATTAATTAATGCAAAAGTATAATCACTAATACAATTATCATTAAACGGTATTAAATTTACCGCATGAATGAGACACTGATAAATGCTGCCCAAATATATACCAAAAGACCTAAAGATAACAGCTCTGGTTCAGAAAGAACAAACCAATCGGGCGCAATCAGTGACCACACCCCCTTTTGGGGAAAAAATAGAAAATAATAAAAAACTGGAAAATTACACAAAGATTATTGAATCAATTAGGTAAATATGGATGTAAATATGGTTGGCTGCTCCCAAGTACAAATAGGTATATTTGTAAGAGGACAATATGTAGAAAGACAAGATATAAGCGATAATTCGCATATATCTAGAGAGCGCCACAGTTGGATGAATTCAATACAAATTTATTAATATAAAATAACACACAATAAAATTGTACAGACAATATAAGCTCATAAAAATACAAAAAAGTAAAAAGAATCGATATATTCGCACACACTCCTATTGACGATTTCAAGGGCTGTAATAGACAGCTGATTGTCCTTTAAATTGATCCCCAAATGGATTTGGGGAATTATAAATGTCAGTGGCTTACTCAGAGTATTTATCAATGATTAACCGACCTCAGATCCTTTGAAATTTGAACAGCCGAGAGAAATATTCAGTTGTGCTGTGTATATTCAACAGACAGCTCCAGCACCCCTGTCAGCGGTCGCCGCCTGTTGACAACCCACTGATGAGATGTTTCACAGGGGGCGAGCCGTCCGTCTCCGGCAAACAGCGCGGATGGAAGTTTGCTGTACTGCCGGGAATCACAGAAGTCAGGACACAGTGCAAACACTCACCCAGGTTGCGGTGGCTTGAATTACCGGTCAGACGCCGGCTGCTTGTTGAAGATAGCAACACACTGGGGAGGTCACTCTGGAACGGCTTGGAAATTTTTAAGGCAGGTTGAGGTAGATTGTTAAGCGGTTGCTCTGAGTCGGCTACACGGAGTGCCAGCTGGTAAAAATCCCTTGACGCGTTTCTCCGCTATGTGGGTAAGCAGCGGTTTCCTCAGAAGGTATAAGACAAGGTTTGTGAGCCATGCTATTTAAAAGACTGACATCCAATCATCTTTATGCACTAATTAGTGCTTCTAGCAAATGTCCTGATGCAGGTTGTGAGTTAACCCTTGGTGGGTTGGGTTTAGAAAGAAGCACTTTTTGCTTAGTCATGTGTAATTTCCCAGAACATTCGAATAAACTTATAAAACATTAATCCTAATGCTCCTGTATAACATATCATCCATACAAATTATAAACATTACATATACAAGTATATAAACCAATATATATTATCAAAAAACGAAATAAATAAATAGAAATAAAAAAAAAAAAAAAAAAAAATTGCATAAACATAATATAATATAAACAATACTAAGAAAATAGAAAGGGGAATGGCATCCGAATATATTGTGGAGATAAAAAGGAAGGAAGAGCGTGCAAAAGAAGTTATTGCTTTGTATATATTCGACTCTAAGGAAGACTAATAGGGGTAAATGTGCCATAATGTTAATATAGAGCTGAATGGCTCACTCAGTAGTGCTCCCGCTTAGCAATAGAATCACTAGCTGTGCTATCCACAAGTTCAAAACCCCTGGTTAGCAGAGTTCGGCAAAGTTTATTTTTATTATTATAATTTTTTTTTTTTTTTTTTTTTTTAAATATTATTATATTATTATTAACCTTTTTCCTTTTTATCTCCATACCTTGTACTTGTGTTATAATATGGGGTATTATCCAGATAGAAACATATGATTATCCAAAAATTAAATACAGACAAAACCACATTGATGGTGTGGAAAACCAGAGTGAGTAGACCTTTAAGACAGAGACAATGACAGTAATGGTTTCTTCAACTTATTAACATATTAGATAAGTGGTTTGGGTGGTTGTATATGCAGCTTCACATTATATCAGAAAACTCAATAATAAAGCTCAATAATAAAGCTACAAGACTTAGGCTAATCAGATATTATTGAGCTCTATGCATTCATTTAAGCCCGCTGGATGCAAGCTATTAAGAGCAAAAATCCAGTAAGCTTCCTTACGGCAAAGTTGGTTAAACCTGTCACCACCCCTAGAGGTAGCATCGATGGTCTCAATGCCCTGAATAGTTAGGCCATCGATGCTACCTCTGTGTTTATACTTAATATGTCGCGATAGGCTATGAGTAGGGTTACCTTTAAGTATATTTCTTCTGTGTTCCAAAAATCTAACGTTAAGTGAACGAGTTGTACGGCCCACATATTGGGCACCACATACACAAGAGATGAGATAGACCACAAAAGTAGTAGTACAGTTAATGTACTTTTTAATAGGGTGTCTGACTCCAATAGAAGATGAGGAAAAATATGTGCTATCCTTCATAAATTTACATGTAATGCATTTATGTCTTAGACATTTAAAGCATCCCTTACGTCTACTAAGTTGTGCATTAGTTCCCATGGGGTTTGATAAAAAATGGCTTGGTGCTAATGAGTTCTTAAGGGTTCTTTTGAAGACTATTCTTGGGCAATCTTCCAAAGACTCTGACAAGATTTTTTTTTTTTTTTTTTTTATTTCTATTTATTTATTTCGTTTTTTGATAATATATATTGGTTTATATACTTGTATATGTAATGTTTATAATTTGTATGGATGATATGTTATACAGGAGCATTAGGATTAATGTTTTATAAGTTTATTCGAATGTTCTGGGAAATTACACATGACTAAGCAAAAAGTGCTTCTTTCTAAACCCAACCCACCAAGGGTTAACTCACAACCTGCATCAGGACATTTGCTAGAAGCACTAATTAGTGCATAAAGATGATTGGATGTCAGTCTTTTAAATAGCATGGCTCACAAACCTTGTCTTATACCTTCTGAGGAAACCGCTGCTTACCCACATAGCGGAGAAACGCGTCAAGGGATTTTTACCAGCTGGCACTCCGTGTAGCCGACTCAGAGCAACCGCTTAACAATCTACCTCAACCTGCCTTAAAAATTTCCAAGCCGTTCCAGAGTGACCTCCCCAGTGTGTTGCTATCTTCAACAAGCAGCCGGCGTCTGACCGGTAATTCAAGCCACCGCAACCTGGGTGAGTGTTTGCACTGTGTCCTGACTTCTGTGATTCCCGGCAGTACAGCAAACTTCCATCCGCGCTGTTTGCCGGAGACGGACGGCTCGCCCCCTGTGAAACATCTCATCAGTGGGTTGTCAACAGGCGGCGACCGCTGACAGGGGTGCTGGAGCTGTCTGTTGAATATACACAGCACAACTGAATATTTCTCTCGGCTGTTCAAATTTCAAAGGATCTGAGGTCGGTTAATCATTGATAAATACTCTGAGTAAGCCACTGACATTTATAATTCCCCAAATCCATTTGGGGATCAATTTAAAGGACAATCAGCTGTCTATTACAGCCCTTGAAATCGTCAATAGGAGTGTGTGCGAATATATCGATTCTTTTTACTTTTTTGTATTTTTATGAGCTTATATTGTCTGTACAATTTTATTGTGTGTTATTTTATATTAATAAATTTGTATTGAATTCATCCAACTGTGGCGCTCTCTAGATATATGCGAATTATCGCTTATATCTTGTCTTTCTACATATTGTCCTCTTACAAATATACCTATTTGTACTTGGGAGCAGCCAACCATATTTACATCCATATTTACCTAATTGATTCAATAATCTTTGTGTAATTTTCCAGTTTTTTATTATTTTCTATTTTTTCCCCAAAAGGGGGTGTGGTCACTGATTGCGCCCGATTGGTTTGTTCTTTCTGAACCAGAGCTGTTATCTTTAGGTCTTTTGGTATATATTTGGGCAGCATTTATCAGTGTCTCATTCATGCGGTAAATTTAATACCGTTTAATGATAATTGTATTAGTGATTATACTTTTGCATTAATTAATTCTATATATTTTGTATATATATTTAATTTTTACTTCTTTCTCTTTTTTAATTGATTAATTTTGCTATACATAGTATATATTGTGTGTATTTTTTGTTTATTTCTTTTATTTTTATTTATTTATTTTTCTATTCTATTTTTCTTTTTTCTTTTTGGGGAATGGCATCCTCTGATATTGATTCTCGGAATCTTAGACGTAGTCAAGTACTAGGAATTAATTTAAATATTGAGGACTCACAGTCCAGCTCTAATTCTCCTAATATAACACATTTATTCAATAAACTAGAAGGTTTACTTAAAACCGAAACACGCCATTGGCTTGACAAAATGTTACTTACCAAATATCTAGACAATAAAATGATCCCGAGAGGGTTACGTATTTTTAAAACCTGTTCCTTTCAAGAAGATCCCGATTTAACTACAAAATGGAATGAGGTTCTTGATAACTGTTCATTTGCTTTGATTAAACTCTTGATTTCTTATAGGGATACCAAAGTCACTGAGACGAATGCAGAGATAGTTAAAGTACAAAATTTATTGAAAATTCATAAAACATGCCCAGAATTTGCAGATTATGATTTAGAACTAAACCACAAAATTGTTGAGTACGAACAGTTCTTAATTAAATCGAAGAACAATAAACTTTCACGTGACATCTCTGATTATAAAAATAATCAGGTGAGGTCCTATAATAGAAAATTCAGAGAAACCAATTATAGAGAACCCGTCTATGGGAACTCACACCCCCAGATAAGACAAAGTAGAAGGAGATTCTCTAGTAGAGATACAAATGACCACTCCCACAATATTAGAGATACCAGTAAGAACCGTTCCTATAGGGGGAGGAAGAACTCCACTAACACCATGGGAGGTAATAATAATGTCCCAAATCGGGTTATTGAACCATTGAGAGATTCCCAATTATCTGGGAAAAGAACAGAGTATGAAAACAAGGGGGCGATACCCAAAAAACAATCCTACACTAGACATAGAGATTCCTCTCCCCAGGTCTCTTTTTTAGAGAAAAATATGTACCCGTTGTGGCAAACCCAGAACAGATACAGCACTCTCAGCACAGAGTCTCCAAAAAGAAAAAGCACAGATTTCGGGGAAGGCGAGGAGGATATAAGAAATCAATCCAAAGCTTTAAGAAAAGAGTAAGGAACAAGAGTCTTTTTAACCTATCCTCCAAAGTCTTAACAGAGAGTGAGAAAGCTGTGATATCAAAGGGTTTAAAATTTGCACCTGCTAAACCACCCAAATTATTTGACCTCTATGTAGAACTCAATCGTTACACTAGGGACTTATGTAGGCAGAGGCACTTTGTCGCCAAAAAACTTAGAGAACAGAGTATTGAGGGCATACCTATCACTTTAGATGAAAATGACCAACATTTTGTTCATATTTTGGAGGATTTACAGGGCGAAAGTGTGACTAGTCCCATTCATCCTGTCCCCATTTTTGACACCACTTCAAAAAACCTGAATAGACTCAGGAAACGGTCAGAGTTCTATCCAATACAACAAAAAGAGGGCTGCATTGAGGCCTTCTACTCTCTGACTCTACAGGATTTTAAACTTCTTTGCGATACAGCTAATGACAAGACAATGATCCCTAAAAAGGATAATCTTCATCCAAATGAAAGAGTCGCTCTCAGAGCTCTGATGAAAGACGACTCTATTATTATTAAAACAGCAGATAAGGGGGGGGGGACTGTTATTCAGGATAAAATTGACTATGTCAAGGAGGCTTATCGCCAATTGAATAACAGAAATATCTATGAAATTTTGAAACAGGATCCCACCCCCCCTTATTCGAAAAAACTCAAAAGACTGCTGGACTTGGCTCTGGCCGAGGGAGCGATATCTAGAAAAGAACATAATTTTCTGCACAATCCCTTTCCTGTCACCCCCACATATTATCATTTACCCAAAATACACAAATCGGTCACTGCACCACCGGGGCGTCCTATTATTTCAGGTGTAGGGTCCCTCACATCCAATTTATCGGCTTTTGTTGATGCACACCTCCAAGAAAGGGTGGTGTCACTGAGGTCCTACATCAGAGATACCACACAATTTCTTAATAACATCAGAACTGTCAAATGGGATTCCAATTTTTTGTTCCTAACTTGTGATGTAGAATCTCTTTATAGTAACATCCCTCATCAAGGAGGTATTGAGGCTTTAAAATACTATCTGGATCTAGATGAGGACCTCAGTGACACCAGACGTGATTTTTTGTTAAATGCAGTTCAATTCATTCTTTCACATAATTATTTCACGTTCAATGGGTCTTTTTATTTACAGGTTCTTGGTACCGCCATGGGCACCAAATTCGCCCCCAGCTTTGCCAACTTATACATGGGCCGCCTCGAGGAAGAACTTATTTGGGGCGGCCCCTTTGGGGCGAATTTGGTGTTCTATGGGCGGTACATAGATGATTTATTTTTTGTTTGGAATGGGGATATCACTTCTGTGCACGATTTCGTTACATTCCTTAACTCCAACACTTTTGGTTTGAAATTCACGAGCACTTCTCACCCCTCCGAAATCACTTTTCTTGATGTCGCTCTCTCGGCCAGAGAGGGTACTATACATACCTCAACGTATCGCAAAGAGGTAGACTGCCATAATTATTTGAATTATAGGAGCTGCCACCACCGGCCTTGGGTGGACAATATACCCAAGAGCCAATACCTGAGAATCCGACGTAATTGTTCGGATGGACTCATTTTTGAAAGACAAATAGATGAACTTACTATGGCTTTCAGAGAGGCAGGCTACCCGGAAGATCTGCTAATTAGAGTTAGAAATGAAACACTAAAAGTTGATCGCGATTCTTTATTAATTCAGAATTCTAAACATAAGACTAACGAGGTGTTGTTGGAGAATTCCACACCTGTTTTTGTGTCCAAGTTCAATACACACTCCAAACAACTGAAAAATATTGTTAGTAAGAACTTTAGAATCCTCAAAAGCGATAAAATCTTGTCAGAGTCTTTGGAAGATTGCCCAAGAATAGTCTTCAAAAGAAACAACACCCTTAAGAACTCATTAGCACCAAGCCATTTTTTATCAAACCCCATGGGAACTAATGCACAACTTAGTAGACGTAAGGGATGCTTTAAATGTCTAAGACATAAATGCATTACATGTAAATTTATGAAGGATAGCACATATTTTTCCTCATCTTCTATTGGAGTCAGACACCCTATTAAAAAGTACATTAACTGTACTACTACTTTTGTGGTCTATCTCATCTCTTGTGTATGTGGTGCCCAATATGTGGGCCGTACAACTCGTTCACTTAACGTTAGATTTTTGGAACACAGAAGAAATATACTTAAAGGTAACCCTACTCATAGCCTATCGCGACATATTAAGTATAAACACAGAGGTAGCATCGATGGCCTAACTATTCAGGGCATTGAGACCATCGATGCTACCTCTAGGGGTGGTGACAGGTTTAACCAACTTTGCCGTAAGGAAGCTTACTGGATTTTTGCTCTTAATAGCTTGCATCCAGCGGGCTTAAATGAATGCATAGAGCTCAATAATATCTGATTAGCCTAAGTCTTGTAGCTTTATTATTGAGCTTTATTATTGAGTTTTCTGATATAATGTGAAGCTGCATATACAACCACCCAAACCACTTATCTAATATGTTAATAAGTTGAAGAAACCATTACTGTCATTGTCTCTGTCTTAAAGGTCTACTCACTCTGGTTTTCCACACCATCAATGTGGTTTTGTCTGTATTTAATTTTTGGATAATCATATGTTTCTATCTGGATAATACCCCATATTATAACACAAGTACAAGGTATGGAGATAAAAAGGAAAAAGGTTAATAATAATATAATAATATATAAAAAAAAAAAAAAAAAAAAAAAATTATAATAATAAAAATAAACTTTGCCGAACTCTGCTAACCAGGGGTTTTGAACTTGTGGATAGCACAGCTAGTGATTCTATTGCTAAGCGGGAGCACTACTGAGTGAGCCATTCAGCTCTATATTAACATTATGGCACATTTACCCCTATTAGTCTTCCTTAGAGTCGAATATATACAAAGCAATAACTTCTTTTGCACGCTCTTCCTTCCTTTTTATCTCCACAATATATTCGGATGCCATTCCCCTTTCTATTTTCTTAGTATTGTTTATATTATATTATGTTTATGCAATTTTTTTTTTTTTTTTTTTTTTATTTCTATTTATTTATTTCGTTTTTTGATAATATATATTGGTTTATATACTTGTATATGTAATGTTTATAATTTGTATGGATGATATGTTATACAGGAGCATTAGGATTAATGTTTTATAAGTTTATTCGAATGTTCTGGGAAATTACACATGACTAAGCAAAAAGTGCTTCTTTCTAAACCCAACCCACCAAGGGTTAACTCACAACCTGCATCAGGACATTTGCTAGAAGCACTAATTAGTGCATAAAGATGATTGGATGTCAGTCTTTTAAATAGCATGGCTCACAAACCTTGTCTTATACCTTCTGAGGAAACCGCTGCTTACCCACATAGCGGAGAAACGCGTCAAGGGATTTTTACCAGCTGGCACTCCGTGTAGCCGACTCAGAGCAACCGCTTAACAATCTACCTCAACCTGCCTTAAAAATTTCCAAGCCGTTTCAGAGTGACCTCCCCAGTGTGTTGCTATCTTCAACAAGCAGCCGGCGTCTGACCGGTAATTCAAGCCACCGCAACCTGGGTGAGTGTTTGCACTGTGTCCTGACTTCTGTGATTCCCGGCAGTACAGCAAACTTCCATCCGCGCTGTTTGCCGGAGACGGACGGCTCGCCCCCTGTGAAACATCTCATCAGTGGGTTGTCAACAGGCGGCGACCGCTGACAGGGGTGCTGGAGCTGTCTGTTGAATATACACAGCACAACTGAATATTTCTCTCGGCTGTTCAAATTTCAAAGGATCTGAGGTCGGTTAATCATTGATAAATACTCTGAGTAAGCCACTGACATTTATAATTCCCCAAATCCATTTGGGGATCAATTTAAAGGACAATCAGCTGTCTATTACAGCCCTTGAAATCGTCAATAGGAGTGTGTGCGAATATATCGATTCTTTTTACTTTTTTGTATTTTTATGAGCTTATATTGTCTGTACAATTTTATTGTGTGTTATTTTATATTAATAAATTTGTATTGAATTCATCCAACTGTGGCGCTCTCTAGATATATGCGAATTATCGCTTATATCTTGTCTTTCTACTTAAATCATTATACACTTTTTTATCTGTGATGCCAATTACACATTACATATTACGCCGCACACCATGATGGCAAGTACACAATACTCCCCACAACGTAATGCCTATTACACATTATGCCCAACGCGCCGCTGCCGCACAACTGATGCCATTTACTAATATGCCCCCACAGTGCCATACATATAGTGCCATACATATATGCCCCCACAGTGGCAGATATGCCCCCACAGTGCCACACATATGTCCCCACAGTGCCACACATATATGCCCCACAGTGACAGCTATGCCCCCACAGTGCCACACATATATGCCCCCACAGTGACAGCTATGCCCCCACAGTGCCACACATATATGCCCCCACAGTGAGAGCTATGCCCCCACAGTGCCACCTATATATGCCCCCACAGTGACAGCTTTGCCCCCACAGTGCGACAGATATGCCCCCCACAGTGCCAGATATGCCCCCACAGTGCCACACATATGCCCCTACAGTGCCACACATATGCCCCTACAGTGCCAAATATGCCCCCACGGTGCCACATATATGCCCCCATAGTGCCACACATATGCCCCCACAGTGCCAAATATGCTCCACAGTGCCACACATATGCGCCCACAGTGCCACACATATGCGCCCACAGTGCCACACATATGCCCCCACAGTGCCACATATATGCCCCCACAGTGCCACATATATGCCCCCACAGTGCCACATATATGCCCCCACAGTGCCACATATATGCCCCCACAGTGCCACATATATGCCCCCACAGTGGCAAATATGCCCCCACAGTGCCACACATCTGCCCCCCTCAGTGCCAGACCTATATGCCCCCACAGTGCCAGAGGATAAATATCCCAGCAGCAGCACAACTCACCGTTGCTGCTGCTGGGGAGAGCAGAGTCCGGGTCTCCGTCGTCCCGTTGCCGCCGCTGCTTCTGTTTCCCAGGGGAGGAGAGGGGAGCGCATAGCGCATCTCTCCTTCCCCTTCACTATGACGGCTGTCAGACAATCATATCTCGCGGGCTGGCTCCTTATTGGCTGCCGGCCCGCGAGCTGATTGGCTTACAGCCCAGTGACACAGCGAGGGGAAGGAGAGACTTATGCGCTCCTCTCCCCTCCAAGTCGAGCATCTTTTTGGGGCGGCGGACGGGGCGTGCGGGGGGGACAGCAGCGTTGGGGAAGCTGGCGGGCGCCCTGGCAGCTAAACAGAGGCGGACAAGCCGTGCGGCGCCCCGGGCGGCTGCACGGCTTGTCCGCCTCTAGAAACGGCCCTGGGTATGCTAGTGCCTCCACCCAAGTCAATTTACAATGTAGGTGGCTTGGGAAACCTACGTATTTATATAGTGTAGATGGTTGGTTGGTTGATTGATATGATAGTGCGGAGCCAGATGCTCCTCACTACTATTCTAACCCCTGCTTTTCTTTATATCAGGATCCCTGCATCAGCATATGGACTAGAGGACCCAATTATGGTAGGTAAATTTATTGTACATGTTAGCAATTGTATTAAATTACAAATAGTAAACAGAACAGTTGTTATAGTACCTTCAATATAAAGATATCAATCAACTCAAATATATCTCTAATCTATCCTTAAAACGCTATACATAAACTTACGCATGCAGTACAAAAAAATTACATTCGCTATAATAGCAATTAACTGGCCAGTTAAAAGTAGAAACCCATACAATGCATTGTATTAATATTTTAGTTGGCGCGCGTTGGGGCCCATTGTATATTCAGCTGATATAAATATGCTGTTTAGTTTGCCTTTCTGTGAAACTCTAGATGGACGTGCTGAAAAGTATTAGACTTGGATACTAATGTGTATACTGTATAAAAAGTATCCAATCCAATCAACCTTTTCTTGTTCTCTTTAAAGTCTGCTCTTCTATATACAAAGTAACTTAATTCTGGCTGTTAGCCAAGATATTGATGGACACACAAGACCAGTGTAAAGTACTTGTTTCCGCACTGTTATTTCTCACCCTTCTTGCAGCGTTGCTGAACCTATGCTGTCAGGATGCTTTAATATGGGTTGGGATCATTTGGTCTATTGCATTATGGTAGAAAGTCATTAGGTCGAATCCATTAGGTCGACATGCTAAAAGGTCGACATGATTCTAGGTCGACATGGGAAAAGGTCGACATGATTCTAGGTCGAAAGGTCATTAGTTCGACAGGTCATTAGTTCGACAAGGTCATTAGTTCGACATTGTCTATGTCGACATTCACAAGGTTTCATGGGGTTTTTCACTGTTTTTTTTACCTGAATGTCAACACAGTCGACATGGACACAGTTTAAAGTGCACTGCATCCCCTCGCATCGCTCGCTGCGCTCGCAATGCGTCGGGCACGGTGCCTCGCTACGCTCGGCACACTATTTTATTCTCCCACCACGCCCTAGTGGATGGTAGGGCATGAAATACCGCCTGTCGGCACATGTTGGCTCAAAAAACAGTGAAAAACTCCATGTCGACCTTGTGAATGTCGACATAGACAATGTCGAACTAATGACCTTGTCGAACTAATGACCTGTCGAACTAATGAACTTTCGAACTAGAATCATGTCGACCTTTTCCCATGTCGACCTAGAGTCATGTCGACCTTTTAGCATGTCGACCTAATGGATTCGACCTAATGACTGTCGACCATAATGCAGTAGACCAAATGACCGCATCCCCTTTAATATAGGCTGTACGTTTTGAAGCAGACTGCCTGTGAAACTTCCCTTTGTCACTCCACTTGGGCGCTGTCGCTTTCTTTCTCTGAGCTGTAATTAGCTGTGGACCGAGCTAAGCTGCTGTCAATCCTCATAAGCAGGTAATGATATCAGTGGCATCAGCTTGTGGAAAGGAGTGGGTCTCTTGGCAACCTCAGGAGCTCCCAGTGCTCCCCAGCGCCAGTGTCGGTGGTGCCGGCGCCTATGTTAGGTGGAGCAGAGATTGGAGGGAGGTGGCGGATCTCACTTCCTGCAATCAGTGACAGCAACAGCAATCAGCCTGTCCACAGCCGACTAGACAGGCTCCAATCCTGTAGAATGGGAAGGCTTTGTGCAGACCCAGCTACCCGCTGCCAACCACAGTAGGTTATTGAGGGTTTGGGAGGTTGTCTGCTACCTCATATATGCCCACTTTAATGTCTACAGCTGTAGGATTATGGCTCTGGAGGGTCAGTCATTGAAGGAGTGAACAGCAGTCTGTCTCTGGCTGGCAATGACAGTGTTTTTCTCCCCCAGAAACTGATCAGCTGCCCAGCTCGTGGTGAACTGTTACTGCCAGTTTTTCCAACAGTTTGTCCATGCGACACAGCCTTGAGTGACAGCTGCATCCCCAGTGAGGGATCCAGAAAGTTCCTCACTGTCACATGAGCATGACAAACAAATCAACAGAGTTGATACATTTTTTCCTTACATACAACCCACAGAGGGTTACATTTGTTTTCGATAATTTTTTAAAAAAATTCTGATTCGTGTGTGGTTGACGCTACTCAGTAATTCTCTCACATATGTGTCTGTAAGAACAGAAAAGAGCCACATATGGCTCAAGAGCCACAGGTTGGCCACCCCTGCACTATGCGATTTTTGGCCCGATTTCACCTGATTCCGGTGGATTTGGCAAAGAAATCGGCCCAAATCAAACTAGGCCCAAATTGTATATAAGATGTCATATGTGCAGCCATGAGCGGCACATCCAGAGTTCTTTTCAGCACTCACATCCAGAATTGCTTACAGTCCTGGAATGGCCGGGAGGCTCCCAAAGATTAGCAGCCCCCCGTTCCCTTGGAAAGGTGGGCTGCTTGGGAAAGGCTCCTGGATGCATCCACATGCCCCCGACACCCACCCATAAAATCCCACGAGTCATGGGGGTATGAGGAGGGGCTAAAAAGCCCCGCCCATATGCGTACACTTATGACCACAAGTTTTTTTTGCAATGGGGGGTGGGCTAGATTATGTGGGGCTCCTTCCCTGCCCCCCTAATGGCAGCTGAAAGTCTCATCTCCGAGCTGCTGCCAGAGAGGAGACAAAAAATGTCAGCAAGTATGCATGCAATACGGTCTGTAGGTGTGTGCCAGCGGTGCCACACCATTGGCACACACGCCTATCTGCAGAGCAGGGAAGCGTCGGGCAGGAGAATTTACATTTTCATACAGTAGTTAAATTTATTGGTAGCTTTCAAACCTAACATAAAGATAAAAACTATCTCATGGTTGGAGGCATTAAATTTAAAAATAAATATCTCATAATTCTTTACTATATAAAGTGGTTAGGAATTGTCCATTTTTCCACACTATAAAACATTGCAAACTAGAAGCAGTGTTGGTGTTTTACTAGGATGTGATTCTTTTCTAATGCTCCGACTGTACACAGGACACTTTCTGCCAGAGAGGAAGATCAATACTGCCTGAAATGATAATCTGCCTTATGTCTCTGCTTTAAATTAAGGGCTTGAGGAACAAGTAATGTGTGAGGGTAAGTGGTTCAATAAATGTAGGTAGATTGTCAGGTTGCATCCGCTGTATTAAATAAACAGGTTTATTTAAAGGGACAATAATTATTTTCTTTTAATGTAATTAACAATAGACTGGGTGTTACTTGTTTAGGCTTTGGTATGAGTACTATGAGTTCTGGCTGCACTTCCTGTCCCTGGGGTGTTTGTAGTCCTCCAGATTTTTTACATAGCAGGTTTTGTATACTTCCCTGCATTGGACTAAAGGCATTGGGGAGTGGGAAGGGGGAGATGTATCAAACATTACAATGAGATAAAGTGGAGAGCGATAAATGGGGAGATACATAAAAGCTTGGGGCGAGATATAATAGGGTGCAAATTTTTATACAACAGGACCTGGTGCACGGCGCACAATGAAGGGCACGCCCGGGACCTACACACAGAGCAGGACGCTGGGACAACATGCACAGAGATCACACATGAAAACGGGATACAGAGGAACGAATCCCCCAGATTTCCAACCCCCCCGGGCGGGAGACGGTATCGTTAAACACAAGGGGTTTTACCCGTGCACTTAAACCTGCACTCTCTTCACTGAGTCACTCAAGGCATCCCATCGGGAGGTGTTCCCTCCCTCCGGGATGCCTCTCTGTGCGCAAATGCGCGGCAGCATCCAAAACGGGTTCTGCACATGCGCAGTACCGCAGACCATACTGCACATGCGCCAGAACCCTGGAACCCGATCAAGCCTCCGAGGGCTGCTGCAAAGGCTTGGTATATATGAAGTTACTACGCATGCACTGGCCCCATGAAGGGGACAGGGGTGCGCACCTGCGCGGACTTCCAGGGACGGCGGCGGTGGCTGGGGACAGGGACGGCAATGGCAGTGGCGGGGGGGGGCCCACATTGTGCCAGCCCCCCTCCTTTATAATGGTAAGAGCCGCCACTGGTGATATGTGACATTTGCATAAGTTATCAACAATTACTTATTTTCCGAGCATGGAGTGATGCTTTGTTTCTAGTCGACAATTCTCTGCAATACACACAGTAGATACCCACTAGTACCTGGTGGGGAGACCTCCAGGGAATACCCAGGTACCGTATGTCTGTATGTATACAGAAACACACTGCCTAAAAGGGATCTCACTGTATTGCATAAATGTCAATGGTTGAAACTGCATCATATAAATACCAGACAGGTGACCCGTGATTTAAGTTACCATTACACTATCACTTATGTTGTCTGATAAATTATGGTGGTATGAATGAAGGTCCTACTAAGTTAACAGATTCATACACAGGAGAGATTTTTTATCCTTAACTGTTTTTGTGAGCAACCGGACTGACTCATTACTACACATTTTTGTGATGTATTGACGCATCTTCCAACATTTTGCTACGATTATATCACAGCAACAGGGACACAATAGGATTATTTTTAATGAATAACCCAATAAAGATTTGTTCTTAGCAAATAACTCACAAAACGTTTTCTCGGGAAGTGTGCTCCCAAAAAGAGTTTAACTTTTTTCCTTCCCCCTATACAATTTTTAGTAACGGTAATGTGCAATTTTTTTAGTGAGAGTGTGCAGATTTTTGTTCTCATTAATAAAAAGTGAATTCTCCCCCCCAGGCTTAACCAGACCGGGATCATTTAGGTCCTGGTTCCCCAAATACGGGGGAAAAAAATAGTATGGATCCCCTGTATTTAATAAACCAGCAGCGGGCTCCTGGACCAAAAAAGACTGGGGTCCCCCATATTTTGGAACCAGCACCGGGGACAGCCAGAAGTGTCATGCCACAGCCAGGGGACACTCTTTATACAAGGTCCCCTGGCTGAACCATGACTGCCGTGGCTGGTCGGCCCTGGATGGGGTACCTGGGGGAGTAGGGACCCCCGATAATTTGAGAAATCGCACCCTATTACATTTGCGATTTTTATGTTTTCTATGAGAAAAATTCTGAATGCGATTTTGAATGTTCAATTTTCTTATACAGGTCAAAGCGTTTTACGGCCATTCGCACACTACTATCTCTGGGATTTTTGGAAAAAGTGATTTCAGATGGTTTTTGCCTAAAAATCACACATTACATATGGCCCTTGGACTTTAAACTGTCGGTGTTTGAAAAATAGCAGGAGAAAATTGGTTGGCTCATCTCTCTCCACACTATTATGAATCTCCAGTCAACAGCTTCTAACTGCAATCTTAAAGGCTGGGTTTGAAAGATGACAGTTGGGCGTTGACTGGCTTTTACTTTAACTCTCCACTTCTCTACAAGGTTTTACATATTCCTTTGGGAATTTTAAATCCTTTATCCCTCTAAGTCTTCAGATTGTTTGCAGCTTTGCTCTCAATGTTTAAATAAGTACAAAATGTTCCCTCTGTGTTTTCAAACAGATAAACGTGCAGCAACAGAGAGACCGCAGCACACAGGTAACAAAGAATTAGGTGGCGAGTCAATAAATCCTTTGGCAGGAGAGCTACAGTAGGTGTTTGAGTGGGTGTGTATCAGTTGGTCACCAGCAAGTTGGTTGATACCATTAGGTTGATATGCATTTAGGTCGAAATGAGTCTAGGTCGACATGCAGGAAGGTCGACATGGTCAGTAGGTCGACAGTCATAAGGTTGACATGGGGTGTAAAAACCCCATGTCGACCTTACTACATATTTTTTAACCCAAATGTCAACACAGTCAACATGGACATGTAGCACTGAGTCTATGCTCAGTTGTCACACTGCCATCACAGGGAGGAATTCAAATGTAAGGTTCCTGGCAGCCAGCAGATGGAGCCCAACTGAGCTATTCAATTGGCTGTTGGTGCCTGCATTTCTGCTTGCACCCACAGGGGTGGCAAGATGAAATGTGCAAAAAGTAACTCAAATATGGCTTTTTTGGGGGGTCGCGCCCATAGCGGCAAAACCTGACCATAATGACCTGTGTTCCATTGACATAAAAATCATCAATTGAAAATCCCTCTTTGGTAACTTTTAGATGGGAGATTGCCGCTGCCTTATTAATAGCATTACAGTGATGGAACCCAGCACTATTAGTCTATGCGTGTGTCACAACATTCAAGTTTGTTTAGTGTTTTACCAGGTTTGTGGTTTCTCCTGTTAGTTCAGCTCTCCTCCATGCTGCCAGGCAGTTCTGTGTAATCTGAGCATTGTAGATTGATTGCAGCACCTGAGTGAGACATGCTCAGCTCTCAATGATTGAGGCACCTGTGAGACTCCAGCAATTAGCTCTTTATAAAAGGCAGTCAACAACTGGGTTCAATAATCTAGGTTGGCAAATTGAACTACATCGTTTCCCAAGAAAGCTCTGGTTAGGAGAGTATTTTCAAGATAAACCAGACTTGAGACCGCCTGAAGTACGTAAAGAGGAAAGAAAAGAACTCTCTCTTTTTTGGAGGCACAACTTGTAAATTATTATCGTTTTAAAAAAATAACTTTTATTTTAATATTTAATTAATTAATTAATTGGAGGGACCAACTGTTAGGACATGCACATTTCTACAAATATTGAACAGGCAACAGTTGTCAAAGATAAATGGATTTCTTTGACAGGACAACAAAAAATATTGAGATAAAATAAAAATGCCCTCGCTTCAAATATAGTCTGGAGCAGAGGGGATCAATGAAAGTGACAGCGTACTAGCGGAAATATCACCTTGCTTGTATCGTGTTCTGTTTTTAGTAGTATCTGTTGTAACAGTTTTATCAGACAACTGTATAAATGTAACGATTTTACCTACAGTACATTGTTTTATCTGTTTCCACACAATCGTTACATTTATACAATTGTCTGATAAAACTGCTACAACAGATACTACTAAAAACAGCACACGATACCAGCAAGGTGATATTTTCGCTAGTACACTATCACTTTCATTGATCCCCTCTGCTCCAGACTATGGGCCTTATTCTAGTTCACTCTTTCTGACAAAATCCTTCTTAGATGGACAAAACCATGTGCACTGCTGGGGGGCAGATGTAAAATGTGCAGAGAGAATTAGATTTGGGTGAGTTATTTTGTTTTTGTGCAGGGTAAATACTGACTGCTTTATTTTTACACTGCAATATAGATCTCACTTTGAAGAAAAACCCCACCCAAATCTAATTCTCTCTGAACAAGTAACATCTGCCCCACCTGCAGTGCACATGGTTTTGTCCATCTAAGAAGGATTTTGTCAGAAAGAGTGAACTAGAATAAGGCCCTATATTTGAAGCAAGGGCATTTTTATTTTATCTCAATATTTTTTGTTGTCCTGTCAAAGAAATCCCTTTATCTTTGACAACTGTTGCATGTTCAATGTTTGTAGAAATGTGCATATCCTAACAGTTGGTCCCTCCATATTTTAATTAAATATTAAAATAAAAGTTATTTTTAAAAAATAAAAATAATTTCCAAGTTTGCCCCCCCCCCCCCCCCCCAAAAAAAAAAAAGACTTATTTTCTTTCCTCTTTACTTGCATCTAATCACTCTCTAGGGAGCACCTCCACTATCAGACAAAATGGATACGTCAGTATCAATTATTCCTGTTATTGTGGAACTATATATATATAAATAAACAAATGTTTTCAACATTACAGTCAGACTTGTGCAGAGGCAAAACTCCCCTCCCCTTTTCCCTGGTATGATTACTGCCTGAAGTACATCAACAGTTCATTAATTCCAGATCTGCATCCCAGTTTGATCCAACGTCCCAGAATCCCTCAATCAAGTCTTTCACTCGTCTACTGGACGACTCAGTTAATAAGTATGCACAGGCAAAAACCAATATACATTACCATCTCACAAAGCCCGAATGGACGGCCTTAAAGCACCTGAGCAACTCCAAAGAAGTCATCATCTGCCCCACCGACAAAGGCGGGGGGGTAGTAGTCCTAGACTACGACTACTACAAAGCAGAGATATTGAACCAATTGGCGGATACTAATACTTATGCCAAATTACTTAAAGATCCAATGCAACAATATAAAAAATCTATTAGATCTTCTTTTGGAGCAATCTCACAACAATGGAAGCATTTCGACCCAGCTCAAGAAAGCTTTGACACAGGAGCACCCCAAATTTGCCAGTCTTTTTTTCGGTGCCTAAAATCCACAAGAATGTGAGGGCCCCTTCGGGTAGGCAATTATTTCAGCCCAGGACTCTATATATCAGCCCATCTCGCAGTTCTTGGACTCCATTCTTCAGCCACTGGTAATGAGACAGCCTGTTTTTATCAAAGACACCACCAGCTTCTTACAGAAGATCTTAAAGATCGGTAGAGTACCCACAGGAACCATCATGTATACAATAGATATCACTAGTCTGTACACTAGTATTCCTCAGGACAAAGGCATCCAGGTTATGGGAGAATTTCTGACAAAATAACAGGAGGTCAATGTTTATATTGAACTGTTTCTGCAATTGCTTAATTTAACATTAAAGCGAAACTACTTTCTTTTCGATAACAGCTTTTACCTCCAGCTTAAAGGCTGCTCAATGGGGAGCAATGTTTCACCCTCCTTCACAAACGTTTTTATGTTCCAAGAAGAGACCAAAATGTTTTTTTTACAGACCCAAACATAGTAAAACACATCATGTTGTACACAAGATTTATCGACGACCTCTTCCTCCTTTGGTCAGGAGGAATGGAGGCAATACAAGATCTACTTGATAAAATAAATCTAAGAGACTCCCCCATTAAGATTACGTCCCAATATTCGACGGACTCAATCAACTACCTGGACATACAGGTGTCTATCAAGGAGTGCTTCCTTCACACATTTGTCTTCGTCAAACCAACAGATAAGAACACGCTACTAAGAGCCAACAGTCACCACCCTAAGGCCCTGATCAATGGACTTCCTAGATCCCAAACGATATGGGTGGCCCGTATCACTAATGATACTACACAGTTACCAGTAAACTTTACAAGATGGTGCACAAGTTTGCCACCAGAGGCTATGACCCCAAATAATTAGCCATCCAAAAACCGGAAGTCCTAGCCCTATCCAGAACTGAACTGCTTCAATCTCAACTTAAAGATAGAAAAACTACAGTTCCATGGGTCTCAATATAATACAGCAAGTGTGGTGGTCCCTCGAACCACCAGAGCCCTGCGGCCAATCGTCTCCTCAGGCAAGAAACTCCCGGTTTTAAAAATTCCAGACCAATGGTGTGTTATAACAGGGGAAAAAATCTTAAGGACTATTTAGTGCATACAGATATTTCCGAATATCAGAAAGAACCATTGGGTACTGACTTCCTCAGTAGACAACCGGGGTGCTATCGGTGCCTCAAGTGCACCACGTGTAATTACAGGATGTGGGCAATTCTTTCCAGGATTCCACAGGCAAGAGAACTTTTAAAATCAGACATCTACTGAATTTCCTGTCGACACATTATTTATATCATCAAATGCCCTTGCCAACTCTGCTTTGTGGGCAAGACGGTGCGCACGATGAGGGAGAGGATGGCCCTCCACCGCTCAGCCATCAACCTGGCATTAAAAGGAAAGGTCTCGGAACAACCCATCGCCCGTCATTTTGTAGAGAAAGGACATACACTAAAAGACTTTAAACATATGTCATCAACCACATACTACCTTCTCTAAGGTGCGGTGATAGAGGGGGCAAACTTGTGGAATGAGAAGCACACTGGATTTTTCATTTAAAAACCAGGAGGCCCTAAGGACTGATGAATGAGAGACTTTCATACAATGTCTTCAAACTGTCATCCAGTATTTTTGCTAATTTTTTCTTATTTTTTCTATACGATACATTTATACTATAAGGCCATATTATTTAGGTTTTAATATTTATTATTCTAAATTTCATAGGTATGTGCCAGATGA
Organism: Crinia signifera; assembly: GCF_055691185.1. Lineage (NCBI taxonomy): Eukaryota > Metazoa > Chordata > Amphibia > Anura > Myobatrachidae > Crinia > Crinia signifera. The sequence goes on from NC_139217.1 coordinate 447,015,277, forward strand.
TTTATTATCTTTCAGTATTTACAGTCCCGCATTTTTTACTTCACTTTTTATTTTTCTTATACACTTTAGCTGTACGTATTTTCAGCTTCTTCTTATGAGCCATATAACTGTTGTTATTATATTAATATAGTATTTGTATGCACTTGTCTTTTCACCAGGGAAGCCCAGCCACGGAGCGTGGAGTGCTAGCACTGACACTAGCTGTGTTACCCGGCAACAGAGACGCTAGTCCTGAATAGTGGAGGTGCGTCTCCGCCGGACCAGTTTCTAGGCAACAGGATATGATGTCAGACACTGGCTAGTGTTACAAAGGGGTTAGTGAACCCCGAAACGTTGGAAGTTACTTTGTGACTTAAAAGTTTTTTTACAAGTCCTCCTGAGTACTTCTGCCTGTTTCTTGGACCATTATTTATATATATATATATATATCTACTAGGTGATTCATCGCGCCCTACGGGCGCTCTTCACACCGTCGTAAGGGGCTACGCCCCCTTAATTTGTGAACGTTTGTATATTAGAAATATGGTTAGAATTGTATGAAAGATGCCCTGTATTGCAACTTAGGTGTCCGCGAATCGCGGGAGGGGGGGTCGCGGAGGGTGCCGCGAATTGCAGGAGGGGGGGTCGCGGGGGGTGCCGCGAATTGCAGGAGGGGGGGTTGTGGGGGGGTGGATGCTGCGAATCGCGGGAGGGGAGGGATTGCAGAGAATCGCAGAAGGGGGGTCGCGGGGTAGGTTGCCGCAAATCGCGGGAGGGGGGTTACGGGGGCGGGGGTTGCGGCGAATCATGGTAGGGGGGGTCGCGGGGGGTGTGCCGTGAATCACGGGAGGGGGGGTCACGGGGTGGGGTGCCGAGAATCGCGGGGGTGTGTGTGTGTGCCGTGAATCGCGGGAGTGGGGGTTGCGGGTGGGGGGGGGGTGTGACGCGAATCGCCACAAGAAAAAATCGGTACTTATGTAGTATCTGGGCTGCCGATTTCTAAATCGGGTACATCGCATCGCATCGCATGCGACCATCGGATGCGATGCGATGCGATGCGATGCGATGACCCGATTTTTCCATAGGAATCAATGTTAAAATGGACTGAGTCCATTTTAACATGGAATTCAATGGGAAAAAGGGGTCCTTTTCATACCCCTACTATCCAAGTGGGCATGGAGTTGGATATAAACCTGTGGCGAGCGTAGCGAGCCACCGAGCCCGAAGCGTGGCGAGCGTAGCGAGCCCCGCGAGGGGACACAGAATACCGTCCCCTCGCGGGGCTCGCTTCGCTCGCCACGCTTCGGGCTCGGTGGCTCGCTGCGCTCGCCACAGGTTTATATCCAACTCCATGCCCACTTGGATAGTAGGGGTATGAAAAAGACCCCTTTTTCCCATTGACTTCCATGTTAAAATGGACTCAGTCCATTTTAACATTGATTCCTATGGAAAAATCGGGTCATCGCATCCGATGGTCGCATGCGATGCGATGCGATGCGATGCGATATCGCATCGCATCGCATCTGATTGTATGCCTTAACTTAAGGCATACAATCAAAAAATCGGCAGCCCAGATACTACATAAGTACCAAAAAATCAACACAGAAAGGTCAACACATGTAAATGTTGACATAAGTGTGGCACTTCATTGGTGTCCATGTCGACACATGAGAATGAATATGAAAACATTCAAAAAATGAAAAAAAAAACTTCAAAAACTCATGTCAACCTTTTTCATTGTCGACCATAGCCATGTCAGTGTTTTCCATGTGCAATTTAATTCTGGAGCTACCGCGAATCGCGGGGGGGTGCCGCGAATTGCGGGAGGGGGGGTCGCGGGGGTGGGTGCCGCGAATCGCGGGAGGGCGGGGTTCACAGGGGTTCCGGTGGGGGGTTGCCGCGAATTGCGGGAGGTGGGGGGTCACGGGGTGGGGTGCCGAGAATCGCGGGAGGGGGGTTGCGGGGGGGTGTGACGCGAATCGCCACAAGAAAAAATCAACACAGAAAGGTCAACACATGTAAATGTTGACATAAGTGTACCACTTCATTGGTGTCCATGTCGACACATGAGAATGAATATGAAAACATTCAAAAAATGAAAAAAAAACCTTCAAAAACTCATGTCAACCTTTTTCATTGTCGACCATAGCCATGTCAGTGTTTTCCATGTGCAATTTAATTCTGGAGCTACCGCGAATCGCGGGGGGGGGGTGCCGCGAATTGCGGGAGGGGGGGTCGCGGGGGTGGGTGCCGCGAATCGCGGGAGGGGGGGTTACGGGGCGGGGGTTGCGGCGAATCATGGTAGGGGGGGTCGCAGGGGGTGTGCCGTGAATCACGGGAGGGGGTCACAGGGTGGGGTGCCGAGAATCGCGGGGGGGTGTGTGCCGTGAATCGCGGGAGTGGGGGTTGCGGGTGGGGGGGTGTGACGCGAATCGCCACAAGAAAAAATCAACACAGAAAGGTCAACACATGTAAATGTTGACATAAGTGTGGCACTTCATTGGTGTCCATGTCGACACATGAGAATGAATATGAAAACATTCAAAAAATGAAAAAAAAAACTTCAAAAACTCATGTCAACCTTTTTCATTGTCGACCATAGCCATGTCAGTGTTTTCCATGTGCAATTTAATTCTGGAGCTACCGCGAATCGCGGGGGGGTGCCGCGAATTGCGGGAGGGGGGGTCGCGGGGGTGGGTGCCGCGAATCGCGGGAGGGCGGGGTTCACAGGGGTTCCGGTGGGGGGTTGCCGCGAATTGCAGGAGGTGGGGGGTCACGGGGTGGGGTGCCGAGAATCGCGGGAGGGGGGTTGCGGGGGGGTGTGACGCGAATCGCCACAAGAAAAAATCAACACAGAAAGGTCAACACATGTAAATGTTGACATAAGTGTGCCACTTCATTGGTGTCCATGTCGACACATGACAATGAATATGAAAAAATTAAAAAAATTAAAAATAAATCTTCAAAAACTCATGTCAACCTTTTTCATTGTCGACCATAGCCATGTCAGTGTTTTGCATGTGCCATTTAATCCTGGGGCTGCTGTGAATTGCGGGGGGGGTGCCGCGAATCGCGGGAGGGGGGTCGCAGGGGGGGTGCCGCCAATTGTGCAAGGGGGGGTCGCGGGGGGGCTTCTTTTTACCGCGAATCGCGGGAGGGAGGTCGCGGGGGGGGTTTCCGCGAATCGGGGGGGTCACGGGGGAGGGTTTGCCGCGATTCGCGGGAGGGGGGGGTCGCGGGGTGGTGGTTATGCCGCGAATTGCGGGAGGGGTCGTGGGGGGGGTCTTTTTGCAGCGAATCGCGGGAGGGGGGGTCGCGGGGGTGTTTTTGCTGCGAATCGCGGTAGGGGGGGTCGCGGGGGAGCGGGTGTTTTTGCCGCGAATCGCGGGGGTGGGCGCGCGGGGGGGAGGTTTTGCCGCAAATCGCGGGAGGGGGGCGCTCACCTGGTGGCTGTGGAGTAGCAGTGCTGGGCAACATGGGAAGGCAGTGGGTGTCTGGCACTGTCTGTGGGCTCACTGGGCTGGTTCTCTGTCACATACCTCCCAACATGACCCTCTCCAGGAGGGACACAATGCTCTGTTTCTAGACTTCCCCTTAATGTATGATTGCCATCACCTGTTTTAAACAGGTTAATTTCTCAGAAAGGTGTTCAGCACAGATGAAGGCAATCACACATTAAGAGGAAAGTCCAGGAACAGAGCGTTATAGACACAGACACCCACTTTGAGTGACAGATGTAGCCAAATATATAGGAGATATATATACGCACACCAACCGACGGCTGCAACGGACTCACTTGTAATAAAACTCTCGACACACGGCTTTACTGTCAGCAACGTTTCAATGTGAGTTACATTGTCATCAGGCTTAACCAGTAACAATAAATTCATACCTTAATATACACCAGTGTCTCCTCAGTGCAAACAGCATTTCCGGGCAACGGGACTGCACTCCCGGCCCGCCAACGCGAACATGACGTCATCAGACGATACCTGTTGTCAGGGACGCCTAGCAACGCACAATAGTGACATATAAACATAGCAACCACCACCACCAATACAAAACCGCATCTGAAACAACAAAGAAAGAATTGCGCTGTAAGAACCATACAAAATACAACAACGAAATGGACATTCATTATTACTATACATCAAACATTATGATTAGTATCTATCACAAATTGGTATATATTAAAAGCAGCTCAAAGTGAGTTGATCATTGAGGCCGTGTGGCGCTAAGGATTTTAATCTGTGGATCCACTGACTCTCCTTTCTAAGCAATGCTGATCCCCTGTCACCACCTCGCCTCAGCGGGGGGACATAATCTATCATGCGGTATCTAATAGATGCCAGAGAATGTTTCCTATGAACAAAATGACTGGCGACAGGCTGATCACTGTCACCCGTTTCCAAGGCCAGTTTAATAGAGGATCTGTGGGCAGCCATACCTTCGCGGAACGTTCGCTCCGTGGTAGAAGGTTTGCAACCCAAGATATGTCGTCGGGAGAAGGCGGGTCCACTAGCAATAGTGACTATGAGGGCAACCAAGGCCCCAAAAACAGAAGAGGTAACCGTGGTAACTACCCTTTAGGTGGGGTGAGATGTTCCCCACGTTTCGAAGCCGCACCCGTCGAGGTGGCCAGAGGAAGAGGGGCAAAACGGGGAAGACCACCACTCCCCAGACGTCCGTAATTTACAATTTATCTTCCTATATGCTGTCATCTAGCGAAGAAAAATTATTATCGAGGGGACTCTCTTTTGTGCCGACTAGTAAACATGACCCACTTAGGCACCAGGTGGAGTTACATGAACTACAGAAAAAACTGTGCATCAAAGAGTTCTTCACAAAAAATCCTCCTACCAATATTGAACCTGATCCAATACCACCTCAGGTTCGCAAGTTACTTCCAAAATCCAAATTCGATCCACCATCCTCGAACCCCACAATAAAGACATTCATGCGGGTTATGGAACAGGCGACTCCTTCCATGGGTGAAACGAAATCATCCCACAATCGAGGAAATTTATTGGGTGATGAATGGACAGCTTTGGAAAAACTATCTACAAACGACCAGCTAATATTCCGCTCTACGGATAAAGGAGGTGCGTTGGTTATCATGGATGTGCAAGATTATGAGGGAGAGATGGAGAGCCAATTGAATGATGAAAGGACTTATCGCAAATTACCAGACGATCCGACCACCAAGTTCACAAGGGAACTTAAGGTCATATTAGACACAGTGGTGTCAAAAAACATCATTCATAAGAAATTAGCTAAGGCTTTAATCCCAGAGTTTCCAAAGGTCCCTCTGATCTATTTAATCCCCAAGATCCACAAGAACCCCCAGGTCGACCAATTATAGCGGCGAGAGGGTCGTTATTTCAAATGGTCTCGACTTATTTGGATGAACTGTTCCAACCGTGTGTACAAGCACACAATCATCACCTGTTGGACACTACAGACTTGTTGTCGCAATTATTACAGCTCCCTCCTATTCCAGAAGATGTATGGATGTGCACAGTGGATGTCAGCAGCCTGTACACCTCGATCCCTCATGGGGCAGGTGTACAGGCTGTAAGAAGGTTCCTCACTGATCATCCTTTGTATGTTGGTCCTGACATTAATTTGATTCTTGAATGATTAGAGATGATCCTTTGCAAAAATTACTTTGCTTATTCAAAAGATTTTTTCCTGCAGGTCAGCGGGTGTGCGATGGGGTCCCCTGTGGCCCCATCGTACGCTAATATTTTTATGTTTATGGTGGAGGAGGCTGTGTTTTTTTCAAATCCAGATGTAGCCTCAAAAAATTTTTTCTACAAGAGGTTCATCGACGACCTCCTGATCATGTGGAGGGGGTCTGAAATGGAATTTAAAGAATTACTGGGCACACATAATGAGAGCCCTAGCCCCATTAAATTCACCTTCCACATGAGCAAGGAAGAGGTATCATATTTGGATGTAAAAATTGTGAGGAGTGATGACACAGTGTCGACTACACTCTTCACAAAGGAAACAGATCGTAACAATTTATTGTTATACAGCAGTTTTCACCCTGCCCCGCTGAAGGCTAGATTGCCTTATTCCCAGTTTTTGCGGGTGATGAGAATAAATAGTGATCACACAACTGCCATTAAACAGATAGATATAATGGTTAGCAAATTTGAACAACGTGGCTACCCCAGAAAATTGCTAATGGAAGCCAAAAACAAAGCATTGCACCTTAATAGAAACGATCTGTTAAAGAAAAAAACAAAAGTACAGAACAAAATTTTCCCATGGGTAACTGTATTTAATCCTTGCAGTAAGAGCACAGGAGCAGTAATTAAGCGGAATTGGCCAATGGTAAGCACTGATGAGACATTGGGTCTTAGTGATACCAGATTCCTGAACTGCTATAAACGCAGCAGGAATTTACGCGACTATTTGGTACACACCGATATGTCAAAACCCATCAGACCCCAACATTTCTTGCAGCCTAAAAACGGATGCTTCCCTTGTGGTTGCACGACGTGTGGCTTTTTGATTAAGGGTGACAAATTCCCTCACCCGTTATCTGGGAAAATGTACAACATCAGATACCATCTTACATGTAAAATGCGGTACCTAGTGTACCAGATTATTTGTCCGTGCGGTATGTCATACGTGGGCAAAACGGAGCAAACGTTCCGCGAACTTATGGCTGCCCACAGATCCTCTATTAAACTGGCCTTGGAAACGGGTGACAGTGATCAGCCTGTTGCCCGTCATTTTGTTCATAGGAAACATTCTCTGGCATCTATTAGATACCGCATGATAGATTATGTCCCCCCGCTGAGGCGAGGTGGTGACAGGGGATCAGCATTGCTTAGAAAGGAGAGTCAGTGGATCCACAGATTAAAATCCTTAGCACCACACGGCCTCAATGATCAACTCACTTTGAGCTGCTTTTAATATATACCAATTTGTGATAGATACTAATCATAATGTTTGATGTATAGTAATAATGAATGTCCATTTCGTTGTTGTATTTTGTATGGTTCTTACAGCGCAATTCTTTCTTTGTTGTTTCAGATGCGGTTTTGTATTGGTGGTGGTGGTTGCTATGTTTATATGTCACTATTGTGTGTCGCTAGGCGTCCCTGACAACAGGTATCGTCTGATGACGTCATGTTCGCGTTGGCGGGCCGGGAGTGCAGTCCCGTTGCCCGGAAATGCTGTTTGCACTGAGGAGACACTGGTGTATATTAAGGTATGAATTTATTGTTACTGGTTAAGCCTGATGACAATGTAACTCACATTGAAACGTTGCTGACAGTAAAGCCGTGTGTGGAGAGTTTTATTACAAGTGAGTCCGTTGCAGCCGTCGGTTGGTGTGCGTATGTATCCCTGCAAGGGAAGACTGAGCTCCGGACCCCAGTACTGGGCCATGTAACAGAGTGCCGGCCGGCAGCCAATATATATATATATATATATATATATATATATATATATATATATATATATATATATATATAGATATCTATATATATAGATATATATATCTATATATATCTATATATTAATCTTTATGTGTGATGTTGTCAGACTACGTGTAGGTGTGTGCCCGATACCTGCTGTTCCTGGTCTCCGTTCCGGCACTGCTCATCTGCGGCCTGCCTGCTTCACTCGCCTGCAATTCAGAGGGCGGAGGGACAAGGGCACCCCAGGGAGACAATACCCCAAAACACCCCACAGAATGGTCACCACACGTTAGGACGGTGATCAAACATTTTATTTTTGCACCAAGAAGATCGTGGATCACCACTTTGAAGAATGATGAAGCAATTCAACAACAAAACAATGCAATTGTAACAAAAGAGATAAGGACAATTTACGTTATGAATAAAGGGTTTTAAAGGAAGTTCCACCTAGGTGATGCTGTGCGCAATGGGGTCACTGAGGCACCATAGGCCGCACCATAGGCCGCACCTCGTGCAGCACCACTATGATAAATGCAATACACCGTTTTCTATAAATAACTTTACGCAACAATGTAAGAATAATAAGAAGACTCAATAAGAGAAGATATCGTGCGCGATGGGGCCGTCTGTGGTACTGACAGGCCACAATTCGCACGATACACTCCGTCACCAACCTTTCAGTTAACTCACTGTGTAAGGAGATTCACAACATAAAAATATTCGCAAGGGCTTCCCCACTAAATGGCGGTAATACTGTATGCAATAATTCACTTTCAATATAAATAACAACAAGTGTCCATATGCAAATTATTAATCAGTCCCTGAACTGCAGTTTAACGCTCAAAGCTAGGTACCATTTGGCCTAGGTGCACCATGATTTAGAAGAACAACTAATGGAGGAAATTTGTAATCCAAGGTAAATATGTCCGGCGTCTTGGCTCCCTGCCAATGCTGAGGTAACGGTCACATAGGCTTCCAGTCACTAACCTAATGTAGGGGATAGTTTGTGAACACTAGCAGAGTAACTTGAAAGATATGGGCCCAGGCTGAAATAGAGGCTAAGGGCACTCACTGCGGACGCAGTGGGATCAATTCCTCGTGCAGGCAAGGGGAAGTTCAGTGGCTACAGTGTGGATGCAGTCTAAGGGGGTCCATGCCACGGTGGAGTGTGGGGAGTAAAATACCTGTTTCCAGCAACAGCTGCCAGCTCCTGCTGATCCCGATTTTCGTCCCACTCTTGAGGCACTCAGGATGCAGGGGGTCTCTTTTTCATGCTGCCACTGGTGCGGCCAGCGCTTCCTTCCTCCGCACTGGTGGTGCGGCTTCAGGGGACACCAGAGTCACAAAGCCCCCACTCTCCCGGCAGACGCCTCTCCCTCAGCGTGCGCCGGCTGTCACTCATCCGCCGGGCGCACAGCTGTGAGTGACTGTGCCCCGCCGCCTCTGCCTCTGCTCCGGGTCACGCTGCGGCTGTCTGCCCCGCTGTCAGTCACCGCCGGGCAGCGCGCTCCTTCTCCCGACACCTCTGTGGCGGCGCCGTCACACTGCTGCGCCGGTCTGTGGATGACGGGTGCCTCCCCTGCAGGTCAGTCTCTCTCCTGCTCACCCCGATCTCCTCTTCACGCCGGGCAGCTCCTCCTGACTCCTTACCCTCTCTGGGCACACCGCTTCGCGCCCAGCACACCAGCCCCTCCTCTCTCCTGAAGCACTTGATACAACTTCTTCTGCCCAGCAACAGGCAGGGCTCTCTCTTCCTGCTTCTCCCAGCACCTGGGTAAGTCCTGGGTCCTAAAGTCCCTTGTGTGGAGACTGCTGGTTGGGGCTGGTTAGCTGGCAACCCCCTGAGACTGGGTTGCCGGCCGCCATATTTGGTGAGGGCAGCACTGGCCACCAATGTTTCTGTGGCATTAAAAAGGGTACCCCAATTCTGGGATGCCACATATATATAAAGCATGCAACGCCCGGAACTCTGTACAATTCCACAACGATGGAAGGTGCGCTGAATCCCTTGAGGGATAAATGTATACTGTAGCAATTTCAGGCACTCATCTCTGACAACTTGTTTAGGATCCTGCGGGGAGCTGCAGTTTGCACTGGTGATTGTTTGTATCAGACCACTACTATAAATTTAAGTACCATGTTTTCTTTTCTCCATGTCTTGATAAAGAGTCGTGTACTGGAAACGTTGGCATAACCTACTGGTGTGGGTGTACATTTATTTCCTAAACAAGTTGTCAGAGATGAGTGCCTGAAATTGCTACAGTATATATATATGATGTGTATATATATATGATGTGTGTATATATATATATATATATATATATATATATATAGCTTGCGGGGTTGCAGGCTGGCACTCTCCGGTCCCCTTTGCAGCTGCCCCGGTGCCTTCACATAACATGAACAACAGACGAAGAATTGGCGGCACTCAGAGGTCTTTTCAAATAAATATATTTGAGCAGAAAAGGCTTAACGTTTCGGAGCTGCGCTCCTTTTTCAAAAGCCACCACACGCTTTTGAAAAAGGAGCGCAGCTCCGAAACGTTAAGCCTTTTCTGCTCAAATATATTTATTTGAAAAGACCTCTGAGAGTATATATATATACATATAGTAAAGCAAGAGTATTGGCGCTAGTAATTAATGTTCATAATGTGGTTTCCCAAAGTCCAGAGTATGAAGCAGAAGTCTTATCCAAATACTTTTATTTAAAAAGTCTTAAATATGAATCTGGCACAAGCTTACAGTTGTACTTCAGTTGTTTTTCACAGTCAAGAAAAGGTACCCAACGCGTTTCGTCCTTAAGTGGACTTCATCAGGGTAACGGATTCTTTGATGATAACTCTATTGTGAGAAGTTATATTTGGCCATATTGTAGAAAAGTGACAAATATATGTAATCCCTCTTTGTATATGAGAAGACAGGGCTCATAAGCATAATAAAAATAGTAATAAGCAAAAGAAGGCCTCAGAGATTGACCTTGTTCAATAGGTCCTGTAGTCTCAGAGTCTGAGACACCATACTTTCACTGCTCATCAATATGCAAGTGCTTTGTTTCTATAATATGCAGAGCCGAATTTACCACTAGTAAACCTAGGGGAACGGTCCCCCTGAAATCAGCATACTGTAGGCTGCGGATCTGCGGGGTGGTTGGGGTTGCACCGGTCCACCCCATTCTCCAGTTGGAGCTGGGAGCTGCTGGCGGCAGGGGGGGGGGGGGGAGATGGCCACTACCTTTTCAGAGACAGACACTAAATGTGCTCCTTCACCTCTAGTGTCTAACAGGGGCTTGCAGGGCGCCCAGCGCTATCAGGCAGTGCGGATTCCCAAAAGTGTCCCTGCAAGGTTGTGACTATTTTTGTGGAAAGGACCCGAATGTGACGTGAGGTGAGGGTGAAAGTTGTTAGATGCCCTTACAGCATTTTATATTTATCTCTAATTTAGGTTGGTGTAGGTTATTTTATTTTAGTTCAACTGCAGTAGGCCCATGCAGGCTTGCTTCGCTCAACCTCCTCCCCTGCTTTAGGGCACGGTGGCTCGCTTCACTCGCCACAGGTTTATATGGTAGACATGGATCCAGTGCATGATGGGAAAGGTCCTCCTAGTGAAGCAGATCTAGCTTCCTCCCTGCAAGGCTGCGACCCCAGGTAAAGAGTATGTAAACCCCCGGGCAATGAGCATGTAAACAACTCACCCCATTGCACTGAGCATGTAATGCCCCCTGGCAATGAGCATGTAATCTCCCATGGCAACAAGCTTGTATTCCCCCTAGGCAATAAGCATGTAAACCCCTGGCAATGAGCATGTAAACTTCTGTGGTGAACATGTAATTTCCCCTGGGCAAGGAGCCTGTAACTCGCCCTGTGAAGTATACTGTAATCCCCTGTCAAGGTGTGTATAATCCCCTGGCAACAAGCTTGTAACCCCCTGGCCACAAGCTTGTAACCCTTAGCATGGCAACAAGTATGTAGGCAAGAGGCACTTATGTGGCATAATATGTAATAGACATTACGATGTGGTATAATATGTAATGGGCATTACAAAGAAAACTATTGCAGGGTTGTTAGCACTGTATAACATACACAGATGTTCTTATATGCAACTTAAACAAAATTAAAAAAAAATAATACTTCCTAAAATGGATCTTTAGCCTTAAAAATTAAAACATATATATATATACGGTACTTGTGAGTTATCCGGGCTGCCGATTTTGTCCTTAACTTAAGGACACCCGACCGACGCGATGCCCGCGATTTAGCCGAAATCGGGGGCATCGCGTCGGTCGTGGCCGTTAGAAGGGGCCGCGACGCGATGCCCGCGATTTCCCATAGACAGTAATGTTAAAAGACACGATGGACCCGATTTCCCATAGACAGTAATGTTAAAAGACGCGATGGACCCGATTTCCCATAGACAGCAATGTTAAAATAAAATGACAATATGAAATTGGCCAATATGGGCATTTCACATTGGATATGTTTTAAAAAAAATGTTTCATGGCCCCCCACCACCGTTAACGCCACCCCGCTATTGACGCCAACCCGAACCGTGGCGAGCGCAGCGAGCCCGCGAGGGGCGGCGGTACGCGTCCTCCGACTTTTTCATACCCCTACTATCCACTAGGGCGTGGAGTGAGAATAGAATAGTGTGGCGAGCGCAGCGAGCCACCGAGTCCGAAGCGTGGCGAGCGCAGCGAGCCCCGCGAGGGGACGCGGATACCTTCACAGGTATCCGCGTGCCCTTGCGGGCTTCACAGGTGTCCGCGTCCCCTCGCGGGGCTCGCTGCGCTCGCCACGCTTCGGGCTCGGTGGCTCGCTGCGCTCGCCACACTATTCTATTCTCACTCCACGCCCTAGTGGATAGTAGGGGTATGAAAAGGTCGGAGGACGCGTACCGCCGCCCCTCGCGGGCTCGCTGCGCTCGCCACACTTCGGGTTGGCGTCAATAGCGGGGTGGCGTTAACGGTGGTGGGGGGCCATGAAACATTTTTTTTTAAAACATATCCAATGTGAAATGCCCATATTGGCCAATTTCACATTGTCATTTTATTTTAACATTGTTGTCTATGAGAAATCGGGTCCATCGCGTCTTTTAACATTACTGTCTATGGGAAATCGTGTCGGAAATCGTGTCCATCGTGTCTTTTAACATTACTGTCTATGGGAAATCGCGGGCATCGCGTCGCGGCTCCTTATAACGGCCACGACCGACGCGATGCCCACGATTTCGGGCGCGATGAAAAAATCAGCAGCCCGGATAACTCACAAGTACCATATATACATATATATATATTTTTTTTCTTTTGCTTTGTAACAGGCTAATATTCTAAAATGCTGTTGGAGACATATTCTCATCGCAAACAACAGATTGTTAATCATTCCGCATTAAAAGCCTTGTAACCTTGATGCTGACAGGAGATTGGCCGGTACTGTACAGTATGTTGGTTTTGGTGCATTCTATTATCAGACTTCATTAATACCTGGTAAACTTCGACGGAAAACAGAAATTATGTTTTTCAAAAGAGCACTGAACAATTTAGTAAACAAGCATCTCTAAGTGACCTGGACCATTAGCTGAACAGAGACTAAAGTACATAATGTATGTTGTGTTCTCTCTGTAAACATGATGTTGATAGGGTAATTTAGGACATAGTATAGAGAACATTTATAGCTGTACTACCACCTACTGTAGTAAGGGACACTATTTAACAAAATTTACCAGCTCTGTATTACACAATGATCAGGGCTCCAGCAAAATGTCTGCTGACAGAAGGGGCTACACTTTACTAAAATGTCTTCCTTAGGTAATAGTACAGCCTAATGTTAAACATTATCAGGTATAAGCAAATAAGTAATGGGATTACTCTGCTAATCCCCTACTGTATTGTTCTATGTATTGTACTGCTGCTGAGAACAATAGGATAGCCATGGCTAGTCATGGTGAGCCACGACCTAAGGAAGACAGTTGAGAGGGGCTCTCTCTGTGTGTGAGCCTATGGGCGGTTTCACACGCTCCGGCTGACGCTGGGTGGCGAAACACCGTACAGACAAAAGCCGTGCCGTACACAGTAGTTAATAATGGACAGGATTGTGTCCATTCACACGAGACGGCCAAACCTCTCCGCCCGGTTGCAGCCGGATGCCACCACTGGAAAGGACGGCTGCCGGGCTGTGGCCATCCCGACCATTGTAAACTTCTGTGCACGGCACGGCTACTTGGCCGTGCAGGGTTTTTTTTTAGCTAAAGGTTTTGTGCATGGGGAATGCGGTAGTGCTGCAGCTTCACCTATCTGCCAATGTGACAATGACTAATGCAGCTGAGCATGGGGTGCCAAGGCACACTTACTGCACAAGTGTGCAGTGCATTACTGGGAGTTGACTAAGCCCCATTACACTTTACACAAGAGGGCAGAGGCTGAGAAGTTTATGCTGAGCTCTGATTGGTGGAGCTCATTACATGCTCAGGACCATGGAGGACAGCAGCAGCAGCCTAGTCATGGGAGGGTTTTTAATCAGAGGCAGCACTGGGACTGTGAGGTCTCTTACAGTCCTTCAGAGTAAGGTGCAGAGGGACAAACACAGGCTTTTCATGTGGTATGTGTGTATGTGTGTGTGTGTGTGTGTGTGTGTGTGTGTGTGTGTGTGTGTGTGTGTGTATATATATATATATATATATATATATATATATATATATCTCCCCCCTGCAGTTACCCATTGACCAAGTTTATGTTTTGACAGTGCAATATTCTCCCATGTAGTTTGTGGGCAGTAATGACAAGTGCAAGGGAGGGCCCCCTGTCTAAAGTGCCCCGGGCCCCCCGAAGGGCAAGGGGCACTTTATATTTAGGATCACCTTAAGTTGGGACATTAATTAATTACACATTATGTGGAAGGGATATAATGGAATCCTGCACTGAATTCTTCCTCTGGAGCTTATTGCTTGGGATAACTCATAGATTTCTGCACTTAAATCAGAATTACAGGGTTACCGCACATTGGGCCGTATTCGCATCGGGTCAGATGGTGCGGCTCTGCACATGCGTATGGGCGAATATACACAAGTGCGAACGCCTTCGGCAACTATTATAGTCGCTGAGGCGTTTGCACAGGGGGGCAGGCAGGTGGATAGCGCATGGGGATGACCAGTGTTTCCTGGGCATGCCCAGAAAAATGGTGACTGCACCCAGAAAAACACTGGGCGTCACCATGCAAATGCAGGCGGGTCAAAGTCTGCACGCTGCAGTTGACGTCAGTGCCCTACCCCTGTTTGTCCATCTCTGGGGCAGATAACTCAGTTCAGATGTGATGCAATCTAGTACAAAACACAAGAAGCACAAAACGTCCCGTGTTTGGGCACCTTGAGACTCATATTTTTCACATTGCCAAAAATAACCTGGGTTACTGCATGTGATTTCTCAGCAACCTGGGTTCTTGTGCAGTCTAATTGGGTGCAATTGAAATTACCTAGGTCCATTTCAACCCAGGTACCAACCTGTCACAAACTGAAGTACTGTTCTACCTAACTCGGGAATTGGCGCGACCTGACGCAGGGGTGCAGAGTCCAACCGTGCTGGGGTTTTCTTCCAGTGACCCCACCAATCGGGATATGGGCTTCTGCGGCGCCTGACACGTCGGTCGCGGCCCCCTAGTCAGGTTTCCCTTGTGAGTTGGTATAAGTACTAACGAGGGTGAAATATGGAAGCGTGGTCGGCTAGCTGGGTCGAGATCAGAACGGACAAAGCAGGTACCAAAGGATAAGGCAAAAGGAGTTCAAGGTCAGGCCGGGTCATAGACAGGAAAGCTCAGTTTGCGGTACACTAGAATGAAGCTAAAGAATGGTCACTAGGCAAGCTGAGATCATACACCGGATAACACAGGTCAGGTACCGAAGGATCAAGCAGGACAATGGTCAGGAAACAAGCCGAGGTCAAATACAATAGTCAGGAATTTTAAGGTAATTGATAAGGCACAGGAACGCTGGAGCTGATGTGAACCTATACTCTGGCAGAGTCTGTCTGCTAGAGGCTGCCTTTTATAGGAAGTGCAAGGAACTGGATCCTCACAGGTGCCTCAATCAATGAGGGCTGAGCATGTCTCACTCAGGTGCTTAAATCAATAAGCAATGGTCGGGTTACACTGAACTGCCTGGCAGCATGGACTCACCCAGGTGAGCTTTGCAATTAGCAAAGCTCAGACCACACAGAACTTCTTTGCAGCATGGAGAAGAGCTGAACTGACAGGAGAAGTCACAAACCAGGTAAGAACCAAACAATACTTGAATGTTGCGACACAACCAGAGTTGAATATGGATTCAACCCAGGCTGCGATGCAGTATGAACGGGTGCGCTGGGTTGATGCAACCTGGAACCTGTTCACAGCAAAGGAAGAATCGGTGCTTGCACATGTCTGCAGTGATGTAATTGAGCCAGCCATAAGCTGGCTCAGAATGCCAGTCTGAAAGGGGTCTCAGATGAGTGGCACCCAGATTGTGTCCGTATACAAAATCCCGGGTTTAAAAGGGCTATCGGATGTGTATTTTGTTAAATTATGACTTCTGGCCCTGAACATGCTCACTTAACCTCTATGTCAGGTTCCAAAGACTGAATGTTGCAATCGTAGTTCATTAGTTGTAGTTATTAGAAATACAAATAAAATGACATTTTATTTTAGGAATGTATGTAGGCAGCAAGTAAACACACTCACAGTTAATCAGTTTGATTATTCAGCCAATATTACTCAGATGAGCTTCTCTGTGCAGCACAAAGAAAGTTAATAGGACTCCAGATGACAACGTTCAGTGAAAAGTACATTGCTATTGAAAAGGATTATGGATTTTGGTTTTTATTTGGAGAACAAAATGTCCCTAACCTTTCCACCCACAACGACCTTGGTTCACTATTAAAGTTTGTTCCACTGTAAATATAATAGCAAATATATATATATATATATATAAAACTAACCACATATGCAGTAGGTAATATTATATCTTTAACAATTTGCAACATGCTTTTAAGTCTCACTTTGGGTGGGATATACCATCCTTTGCAGTACATCCTGGCCCTTACCGCACTAATACTAATCACCTATGTACAAATGCAGGTCATTAATATCGCAAAGGAAGGCTCTCCTGTGAAGATTTTAGCCCCATTAGTTCCTCTGGTGTGTGTGGGGGCGGGACGCTCGGAAGGGATCCAATCAGATCACTCCACAGCACAATGCAGAAAGAAACACTTACACTGTATGATTCTATAAGGTAATGTTGGCATTACCCTCCACACCGGAGTTTAGAACTAGGGATGTGCATCAGCATGGATGACTATGCTAAGTGACACAAGTGGGTGGCTTAAAGATGTGGCTAATCTAGGAGTGGCAATGCAGCGGCAGACAGGATGGCAATTTGAAAAACTAGACCCCAAAGAGCACATAATGCCAAAACAAAAGAGGTACAAGATGGAATTGTCCTGGAGCCCTCCCACCCACCTTTATGTTGCATAAATAGGACATGCACACTTAACAAACCAATCATTTCAGTGACAGGGTCTTCCACACGAATGTGGCTGAAATGATTGGTTTATTTGGGCCCCCACAAAAAAAGAAGCAATTTATCTCTTATTACATACCGACTCTACAGAGTAGATTTCATCCTCATCCTCCAATTCCTCACCCCCTTCAGTACGTACAGTATATCCTCATTTTTACAATTTCAACACCCTTACTGTTCAAAATTGTGTCATTGACAACTTTTTTACTATATCCTGGGAAACAGATCTCTGCAACTTTACAAATACAACTTTATGTACTACCACAAGAGGAATTACTACATCAGCAATAAAATAATGCTGCAACTTTGTTATAAGTAAGATTCTCTTTATTGCATTACTCAATAAGTTGCTATCATAAATCCTATATATGATTCTACAGATTGACACATAACATGTAAAATATAGTATACTGTACATAATATGGGCAGCACAGATGGCGTAATGGTTAGCATTACTGCCTGATCTTACTAAAATAACCCTAGTGTATATGTGTTTGCATGTATACATGTGGTAGGGAATATAGGCCTTTATTCTGGTTCATTCGCAGCGCCCGCAAATTCGCATGGAGACTGATGTTTTGCGTATGCGCATGTCCAGCAGCATTTCTGCGCATGTGTATATGCTGGGTGCAAAAGTCTGTTCGTGGGTGCACGCACCCTGCCTTCCGAGCGGAGGGTGGAGAGGGGCGTGGAGTGCCAGGCTGGGCCATTAGCATATGTGAACGCCCAGCATTTCATGGACGTTCCCATAAAAACGTTGGGCGTACTCGTGCTAATGTGTCCGTGACGGACGTGCGGGGGGCAGACAGCTGACATAACCGGATGTCAGCTGCCGCCCAATTCCCTGGAATTCTACATGCATAGAACCCTTGACCAAAGATGGGGGAGGTTCCCACTGGCATGCGAATGGGAACATCCATTCGCAAGCCTTGCGAACGAATCCCGCATGCGAATGGGTGGCGCCGGCTAAACATTTAGGGTGACTCGCAAGGATGCAAATTTGCATCTGAGCGAGTCAACCAGCATAAGGGCCTTATTTTTCTACCCCAACTGGGGCAGGGACTGGTGTGATTGACAATAAAGCACTAAAGAAGGCGCTACAGAATATGTGTGCACTGTGACTACATAAAAGTCAATAAATAATATCATTGTAATATCATAAATATAAACATATGTCATTAAAATATTGAAATATAAAATCAATTCACAGTCTTTGGACAATTTATTAGTTGACACACTATAGTACTCAGCAGTGCCTGATTAAACCATACGCTGCAGCCTAGGAAGTTAGGAGTTTATGTAATCCTGGGTACACACCTAAAGATTTATCTGTCCAATCTGTCTTGCAGAAACAAAAATCTGGCAATGTATTTGAGCAAATGACAATGATTTGCTCATAACCATGGGAAAATGGACAATGGTGGCTTAGACAAATTAATTAATACTAATTGATTTAATAAAGTTATAAAAACTATTGAGGGGAAATTTACTAAGATGTGAGTTTCCTTTCACATGGGATGTTGCTATTGGCAACCAATCCGATACTATCTATTATGTTCTAGAAGAAGTAGATTTTGATTGGATACATCCTATGTGAAATAGAACGGCCATCTTAGTAAATTTCCCGGTACTCTTTACCTAGAAGGGCGCCCGTCGCGGGCATCGCGGGTACATTTATGTATGGCCGCGACGCGACCGACACGATGCCCGCGATTTCCCATTGAAACCAATGTTAAACTTGGAAATCGTGTCGGTCGCGTCGCGGCCGGCTATAAATGTACCCGCGATGCCCGCGACGCGATGCTCCCGATTTCCCATAGGAATCAATGTTAAAAGGCGCGATGGACCCGATTTTACTGTTAAATGGCTCAATCTACCCGATTTGGCCATAGGAATCAATGTTAAATGGGCCACAGAGCCCATTAACCCTTAAATGTCCCCCCAAATTTTTAACGCCACCCCACGATCCACGCCAACCCGAAGCGTGGCGAGCGCAGCGAGCCCGCGAGGGGCGGCGGTACGCGTCCTCCGACCTTTTCATGCCCTACTATCCACTAGGGCGTGGTGTGAGAATATAATAGTGTGGCGAGCGCAGCGAGCCACCGAGCCCGAAGCGTGGCGAGTGCAGCGAGCCCCGCGAGGGGACGCGGATACCTTCACAGGTATGCGCGTCCCCTCGCGGGCTTCACAGGTGTCCGCCTCGCCACGGACACCTGTGAAGCCCGCGAGGGGACGCGTCTACCTGTGAAGGTATCCGCGTCCCCTCGCGGGGCTCGCTGCGCTCGCCACGCTTCGGGCTCGGTGGCTCGCTGCGCTCGCCACACTATTATATTCTCACACCACGCCCTAGTGGATAGTAGGGCATGAAAAGGTCGGAGGACGCGTACCGCCGCCCCTCGCGGGCTCGCTGCGCTCGCCACGCTTCGGGTTGGCGTGGATCGTGGGGTGGCGTTAAAACTTTGGGGGGACATTTAAGGGTTAATTTGGCCTATTTGGCCCCAAATCGGGTCCATTGAGGCATTTAACAGTAAAATCGCGGTCAATCTGCCGTTTTAACATTGTTCCCTATGGGAAAATCGCGGTGATCGCGGTCATCGCGGGCATCGCGGCCATCCCGATTTACCCGCGATGCCCGCGATGACCGCGATTTTTACCCCCGATGACCGCGATTTCAATCGCTGGCGCCCTTCTAGGTAAAGAGTACCAATTTCCCTCTTTGTCTTGTCTATTTCCCAGCATTTGGGAGCAATTGTCAATTGCTCCAATACATTACCAGGTTTTTGTTTCCGCCAGACAGATTGTACAGATAAATCTTTACCTATTTACCCAGCTTAAAGGTGCGTACACACAGATAGATTTGGGAAACTATTCCATCTCGTTAACGATTTCTTCAGAACTCCTGGACAAACGATTTGGTGTCAAATCGTGAACGATTGTACAAACAATTGCACATGAACGATTGATCTTTAACGATGGTGGAGGGGAGTGGGAGCCAGTAATCAGCTTTAACAATCGTTCATTGTGCATACACATGGAATGATTAGTACACATCGCTAACGATTTATCTATGATCTTACTGCATGCAGGAAAGATCATCGACCTCTACCAATGACCGGCGTGTATGCGCATCGGCATCTATATCGTTCATACACAGGGAATGATTTGAGCGATTTGGTGTTTTCAATCGGTCGGGAACGCCCATTTGCCAAATCTATCCATGTGTACACACTTTAAGACTGCACTGGGAAAGGTTCTGTTTGGTACAAGAATATATGTTTCCAAATGGAACCTGGTTTATCTCTTACTGTACCTGTCAAATCAATAAGCTTTGATTGGACCATAAGGGACGCTGCAAAACAGCATACTGATCACCTCCATGAGTTAGTTTTTTCATTAAAATGTTGTTTACAATACTCATGTCGCACTCCTACTCATTTAGACTAAAACAATACTCTATGCTAATACATCAGAATTAAGGTGTAGGGATGTGGAAACGCACGCTATCAATATGGTAACGAGACATTTTGAGAGTTCCTAGATGTACAGCCACTGATAGCGCATAGTCAGAAAGTAGCAAGTTACTTGCACTCGGCCTCCTTAGGAGACTGCCCAAAATGTTCGGCAAGGGAGGCCAGCTATTTCCACAACTTCTGGCAATGTCGGAAAATCGCGTTATTTTGGAATAAAACATTTAAAATATCGGTCAGAAAACATCCCATTGCATGCCTCTTTGTGAACTTTAGTGTATGGGACTTGGGATATAGGAAACGAGAACTGATCCCAGCTCTCACGGTCATTATCACGATAGCACAAAAATGCATATTGAGACATTGGATTAAAAGATCCTAACCTAGAGTACTGGAAGTAACCAATATGATCCTGAAAGTGGTGTATCATGATAGTCAAGCGACTATCCCGGATATAGAAAAAATTCATAAAAAATGGGGTATTTACTTGGAATCCCTAGACAAAACCATGAGCACTCACATCTATAAGCTATTTGAAAACACGTCCCTGCTGAGGCAGGTAGCAGACAGTAGCACTTAAAGGAATTCCCATCTCCAGGTTTTGGTAGAGGTGGCAAGAATGGATATCTACTCGTTCCTAACTTAGGAACAATGCCCTGTAAGATGAAACATAAATAATATTTATGAAAATTCAAACTTTTTGAGGAGGTAAAAAGTGAAATATTTAGGACCCTCCCCTCCCCCCCTCCCTAATCCTCATGTTCCTACCCTTTTGTCTAGCATTACTCTTGTCTTGTGATTTCTTGTTATGTGTTGTATGTCGAGTGTAGCCCCCCTTTATATATACAGTCAATAGTAATTTGTTTTATCTTAAGATTTGTTCAAGTATAAATATGCTAACACAGGAAGTGTGTCGATGAAGAACACTGCAAAGATCTTAATAAAAACAGTTTATTAAAAAAATTTTTTTAAAAATGTTGTTTACAGCAGAATAAAGACATTTATTCTTCTACGTCACTGATTGTTACGGTACTTATGTAGTATCTGGGCTGCCGATTTTTTGATTGTATGCCTTAAGTTAAGGCATACAATCAGATGCGATGCGATGCGATATCGCATCGCATCGCATCGCATGCGACCATCGGATGCGATGACCCGATTTTTCCATAGGAATCAATGTTAAAATGGACTGAGTCCATTTTAACATGGAATTCAATGGGAAAAAGGGGTCCTTTTCATACCCCTACTATCCAAGTGGGCATGGAGTTGGATATAAACCTGTGGCGAGCGTAGCGAGCCACCGAGCCCGAAGCGTGGCGAGCGAAGCGAGCCCCGCGAGGGGCCGGTATTCTGTGTCCCCTCGCGGGGCTCGCTACGCTCGCCACGCTTCGGGCTCGGTGGCTCGCTACGCTCGCCACAGGTTTATATCCAACTCCATGCCCACTTGGATAGTAGGGGTATGAAAAGGACCCCTTTTTCCCATTGAATTCCATGTTAAAATGGACTCAGTCCATTTTAACATTGATTCCTATGGAAAAATCGGGTCATCGCATCGCATCGCATCGCATTGCATCGATGGTCGCATGCGATGCGATGCGATGTGCCCGATTCGACCCGATTTAGAAATCGGCA
Organism: Crinia signifera; assembly: GCF_055691185.1. NCBI lineage: Eukaryota > Metazoa > Chordata > Amphibia > Anura > Myobatrachidae > Crinia > Crinia signifera. Next base: position 447,037,330 of record NC_139217.1, read on the forward strand.
GCCCAGATACTACATAAGTACCATTGTTACATTATGAACATTTTTCGGAGAGGCAATTTTAAAAGCATTTTCTTTCAGAATCTCTTTGTCTATAACTCCAGGCCCTGAGCATGCTAATTTATCCACTATGTTGGCTTCACGAGACTGAATGTTGCCCTCATTGTTCACTAGTTATAGAAAATCAGAAATAAAAAACTAAATCAAATTTTACTTAAGGAATGAATGCAGGTAGCAAGTAAACAGATTCATAGTCAATCAGTTTGATTATTCAGCCAGTCTCAGACTAGCCTCTCCGCGCAACACAAAGAAAGTTATTAGGACTCCAAATGACATTTAATAAATAGTAGGACATTGCTATTGAAAAGGATTATACATTCTGAATTTTATTTGCGGAACAACTAAAAGGCAAAATGCACAAATAGATTTTCCACCCACAATACAAACTACAATATCAGTGCAATATAAATGTTAATAAATGAATACATAAATAAAATCATTCTATCCATACCCTAAAATCCATTGAAGGGAAAAATTTTTACAAATATATTAAACAATTAAAATAAAAGCATATAGTAAAATGAAATTCAGATGCTGAGGTTTAATTGCAATGTAAAGCAAAACTGTAAAAAAAAAAAAAGTCAAACATATTTATTTGACGCTATTTTAATTTTGTAAATGTGATAAAACAAATATGTTTCTCATGAGTGTGACCAGGGACAGATCACTTATTTTTTGTTATGAAATTTCCATTTGATGACAATGTTTTTGTTGTACTGTAAAATCGACACCAGCGGGACTGGTGGCAGGGACATGAGAGACTGAGGCAAAAAGCTTAGATACGCATACCCATACAGAACCCCCCCCCCCTTCCTCTAAAGCAGGCATGTCCAACCAGCGGCCCTCCAGCTGTTCTGAAACTACACATCCCAGCATGCCTTGCCATAGTTTTAGCATTCCCAAATAGCAAAACTGTGGCAAGGCATGAGGGGACTTGTAGTTTGACCACAGCTGGAGGGCCGCAGGTTGAACATGCCTGCTCTTAAGCAATAAAGTATTTGTTTATTTGTTTGAGGGGGGAGGTGGTGGCACCGTTTTTCATCTTGCCATTGGCACCAAAACCCTTAGTTAAGTCTTGGGTGCCTATTGTTCCAAATTGGAGGATGCTCAAGAAAATGGTCTTGGCATAAACTGAAATATATGTTATACTGTATTATAGACCAACTACTACCACTTACTGTATTTGTCCTAAAATATTGGATTTATGTCTCAAATATCACATGACAGTGAGGGTAGGTTGGGACTGTCTTTATTGTTTTGTTTGAATGTTTTATATTAGTTTGTTTGACCTGCACCTACAGATGAAGCCCGTTCCATCTGTGCAGGGGCTGGCGAAACCATCGCCAGCTCCCGCCAGGGGGCGCGCGTGCGCACAAGAAGGTGACGGAGCTCCCTGCGGCCTCCCCCGCCGCCAGAGCCGGTCCCCACCTCCGAGTACTAAGATAATATAACTGGTCAGTTCATCATATACAAGGGCGAGTCAAAAATGATAAACTTTCAAATAAATACATTCATTTCGATATTATCTCCCTACTTTTAAGTACACTCTCTCTATCCATCAGCAAGCTTTGTAATTTCTTTATTAAAAAGTCACGAATGCACCCAGTTCTGCCGTGGAGTATTGCATAGACAGAGCCATGGCTGATGTTCTCATCAGTAGTGGACCTGTACGAGTGTCCGGCTACTTCTTCGTGGCTGACACTTTTGTGTGACCTTCTTTGAAATTCTCTGTCCACTCATGCACACTTCTTCGCAACAAAGCACTTTTCCCATACTGTGCACAAAGTCTTTGATAAGTATCGGCACCAAGATACCACAAAAAATGAATCACTGCACACTGCAGCCATTTTTTTTTGCACTGCAGTCACAAATAAACTGATATTATATGTTCAAACCTGCACAGCATTGACAAGGGAGAGAGCAACCTAGTATGTAAAGTGTTGATGAGACAGTAGGGGTGGGGGGAGGGGTACTATATAACTGGAGTGCAGATCCTTTTTCACTCACCCTTGTCTGTTATAGCAGTTCAGCATTCAAGCTCTTATGTCTCCAGTGCACCCTCTCTTAGTGTACCGGTAATGGAAAAAGATACGGGGCTCTCGTAGTCTTCTTACGCAAAGTCATTATATCACATATCCATACCAGTGCTACAGGACCTGTGTCTTGATCTGGGGGATGCTTAATATAACAGTACTTGCAAACTATGAGCATAACCAACACCATCTGCTAAGTGGGCCTGAGGAGGTTCCTCCTCACAGTAGTCGAGATCTTAAGGGCCTGTGACCATACCTTCAGAACACCATTACTTGAATTGCCTGAATGCTCAGGTGATTTGTTGGGGTTACTAAGTTCCAGGACAGTGTAACTGAATAGTAATTTTTCCATGAATCTCTCTGTTTCTTTTCTTCGGAATATATCAGATATCACATTCACAGACAGAACTCATGAAAAAGCTCTATCCTTGTAATCTGCACACTGCTGCAGCCACGGATCGGTACAAAGCTCCTTGTCTGTGTGTCTTTGGTATGCTGCTGCTGTGACAATCCCAACCGGAACAGAGGAAGGGTCTGGCACCAATACATGGCTGTAGCAGCATGTAAGTAAGGGGCGGATGTATTATAGCAGCGTTAAGCGTGCTGCTATAATTCTTCCTGCTTCCACTCAATAAGGAGGCGAAGCAGGAAGGGACACCTTTTTTTTTAAGTAATTAGCCTGTGGTCTATTTAGACACATGTTACTGATCACAGGTAGCATCTCTGACCTCAGCCTTCACTGCCAGCATGCAGTGAAGGCTGTGCAGGAGTTGGGAAACAGGGCCTGGATAACGCAATCTCAAGATAGCATTATTATCACATTATTATTGTACATTTATGTTTTTTAGTAAATTCTAGCAGATTGCATTTCCCATTACAAGCATGAAAAGTGGATCTGCTTACTAAAATAAATGTGAATTGAAGGGCTTGGAGGATAATTCTGTAATTCTCCAATTATGATAGAATGTCTTACATTATCCATAAACAAAAATCCTGATTAAAACTGCAAGTCTACCAGATAGATAACAGGACTGTACAAAGATGGGCTTGGATGGATGGGGATATTGCTTTCGATGTTGCCCATGGATTCTGTATATCATTTCTCTATTGCATCCCAGAAAATGATAGACAGAATCTCCAGCCAATCAGCTACTATCATTTTTCAAACACATGACAGGAGCTGATTGGCTGAATCACCATTGAACTTTGTATTGAGTGATAATAAAGAACATCTCATTACATCTGCCACATAGTGTAGTATATATATGTATGTACTTAAAAAATAAACTCTTGTTTATCGCAACAAAACACTGGAACTCACGTTTAATACATAAAGGGTCCAATTCTGGTTCACTCGGTAAGCTGCGAACATTCTGGTTCTCTCGCAATAAGTTTGGCCCATCCCTATGTTTTGGGGGCTGCACATGCGCATATTAGACCATGCACATGCGGAGTCCCCAAATCATTGGGACACGGCCGAACTCACATTATTGCAAGAGAACCAGAATCACCCCCAAAATCCCTTTGTATGAGGTGGAATTCTAATGTTATTAAAATGTACAGAAAGTGCATTTGTCTTCTCTCTGTTCCCTTCTTAATATTCCTCAATTGTTCCCGTATGTAGGTCTTTAGGGGCCTGCTCGTTCCCCAATATAGAATTTCCCCCAAGAGCACTCTATGGCGGATATGATATTACTCCTGTTACATGTTGAGTGAGCGCGAAACATGAGTAAGATCTCTAGTTTGATAGATATAATGTTTTAAAATATCTCTTCCTCTCGTATAGATTTTTTAATGTGCATTTATCCAATAGATGTCCATTTCCATGCACACAATCAATGTATTAAATAACAAATGATTTCGCATTTTGATGGGGCGTACTGAAACAGGAGAAGACACATGTGCAGTCAACATGAGTCCCCCTCCTCTCTTATTTAGCAACGTTTCAATGTCTATGTGACATCGTCATCAGGCTTCAAGCCTGATGACGATGTCACATAGACATTGAAACGTTGCTAAATAAATACTTTGTTTATTTGACTTAAGAGACGTATCTTTGGAGTGCGGCACATACGCTGGGATTATATATTAGTATATCCGTTAGTGCGTGATGACGTAACCTGATGACGCGTTTCTCCGCCTTGTAGGGTAATCGGCGGCTTCCTCAGATCTGAGGAAGCCGCCGATTACCCTACAAGGCGGAGAAACGCGTCATCAGGCTACGTCATCACGCACTAACGGATCACGGCCGGAGACCCAGAAACCGGAGCCGAGGACTCCCAGAGAAGGCTGCATTATTTGGGAAGCGCTAGCAGCCGGGGACCCGCTCCTGGTAGCCAGAAGGGACTGTGCCATTCAGCTACAAAAGAGCAAGTACACTCATAGTGCTATTGATCTGCACCGCGTGTTTATTTATATAAGGAATTACAACAATATTATTCCTAAAAATGCTACTAACGTACTAATCAAAGCTTCAGCCTAAAAACAGCTGCTTACTTGCTACATTAGCAATTGCAATTGGACGGGCTCTGAGGAGCAAGAAACTGTTGCTTATACCAAGCTTTAATATAAATACTAACTGTTAGGAGCTGCACGGGCAGCGCCTCCGCTCGCCCGGCAGTCTCCTCTGTAGTTCTTCCGGCGGTTGCCGGGTTACCGCGACGCCGTCGCGTCATCAGCCGGGAGCTTCCGGCAGGCAGTCAGGCTGCCGGCGTACAACCCCTTCCTCCCCTGCCGCAGCGGTTGCCAAGGCGACGGGGGACGCCTGGCGGCCGCAGGGAGGAAGGGGTGTGCATGACGCCGCACGCAGCGTCAGGGTAGCGCTTGGCGCGCTATTTAAACTTGGTTGCTGGGGCACTCAGACGCCGGCTATAGCTCTTGATTTGGCGTCCTGAGTGTTTCCGGTTCCAGGCTCCTGCTCTCTCGTGGTTCCTGTTTCCAGTCCCTGTTCCTGGCTGCCTCCAGAATCCTTGCTTGTGTCTGCCTGCCGATCTCTTGGTTTTCAGATAAGTTGGGAGATTCTCACTCCTTGCCTCCCTTATTGTCATTTATCTTTTGTATCATCATATTGTGTATTGTTACACCCGTCAGCAGTTCTTATTGTGTCAGCATATTGTGTATTGTTACACCCGTCAGCAGTTCTTATTGTGTCAGCATATTGTGTATTGTTACACCCGTCAGCAGTTCTTATTGTGTCAGCATATTGTGTATTGTTACACCCGTCAGCAGGTCTGACTGTGTCAGCATACCGTGTATTGTTACTCTTGCTCAGCATCTGGGTACACCTCGTGTATTGTGATACCGGGCAGTTTGGCCACAGTACATTGTCTTGCCTGTTGCCCACAGCATTAGCACCGCGGGTCCCAGCCCAGTCCGCTATCCACTGACACCCCCCTCCGTGGGGCAGGGTGGTTCTCGCCTCTTTGGTTTGTTAGGTAGATTTCCCCTTGTTTACCTCCGGCCTTGGCGGCTGCGTTGTCACTAGTAAGACCAGGTGGCATCGGGGTGGGAGCCTGACTAACGGGCTCCCACGAACGCGGCTATTATTGGTGAAGGTTAGCTTAGCACGCATCCGCCAACTCCAAGGGGTGACAACGGAGTTAGGGTAGGCGAGATCTCCCTGTTCCTAACATTATAGCCGGCCATACTTCACCCAACTTCCAGTCAGCTATTATGGATCCGGCCCAGCAGGCTGCTAATCACGCTCTGGCGGGGCAGATGCATACTCTTACTCAAGAGCTTCAGAAGTTGACCCTCCGGGTAAACTCACAAGAGGAACGGGTACAAGGGGTCTTATCCTCATCTAGAAACCCCAAACCCAAGTTGAGTCTCCCGGACCGGTTTTCCGGGGAACGTTCCCAGTTTTTTAACTTTAGAGAGTCGTGTAAACTTTATTTCAAACTCCGCCCGGCCTCCTCCGGCGTGGAATCCCAGCGTGTGGGAATGGTCATCTCCCTGTTACAAGGAGACCCTCAGACCTGGGCGTTTGGCCTTCCCGCAGGGTCCGAGGCCCTTACCTCTGTGAATGCTTTTTTTTCTGCCATGGGGTTGCTTTACGACGACCCAGACCGTGCTGCCTCAGCCGAAGCCAACCTGAGGGCACTACGGCAGGGTCAGAGTAACGCAGAGGCTTATTGTACCCAATTCAGGAGGTGGGCCATTGACTCTGGTTGGAATGACCCAGCACTCCGTAGCCAGTTTCGCATTGGTTTATCTGAGACGTTAAAAGATGCATTGGTTCACTACCCTACCCCGACCTCCCTGGATGAAATTATGGAGTTAGCCATCAAGGTAGATCGGAGGTTCCGGGAACGCCAGAGGGAGAGGGTCTCCGGGGTATATCCCTCCACATCACTGGGGGAGACCTCGGAGGTTGTCTGTGACGAACCCATGCAAATTGGGGCTACACGTTTATCTGCCGCAGAAAAGAATCGTAGGAGGCTGAAGGGTCTCTGTCTGTATTGTGGAGGTCAGGGTCACCGTGCAGTGGTCTGTCCGTTGAAGGCGGGAAAAGACAGGGCCTAGGTGGGTTTGGGGAAACTCACTTGGGCCTATCTTGTTTTTCTCCCCTAGACTCGATCATTATTCAGGTTTCTGTCACCTGTAATAACTGCACTGTCGCTACCACTGCCTTTGTTGATTGCGGTGCAGCCGGCAATTTTATTGACAGGGGGCTGGTTTGTTCGTTGGGGCTCAAACCCATTTCCCTGGTCAATTCCTTGTCGGTTTGTGGCCTGGATGGTCAGCCACTCGCCAACGGCAGTGTTACCGCGTGCACCCCTTCTCTCCAGCTTTCGGTGGGGGCTCTTCATTCGGAAGAGATTTCTTTTCTGTTGTTTCACTGTCCGCTCACGCCACTCGTCCTGGGGTTACCATGGCTTAGGAAGCACAATCCCAGTATCGACTGGACCACAGGAGAAATCATACGTTGGGGCTCTTCCTGTTCTGATCATTGTCTCTCTCTTCCTCTTCGTCTTGTCCTTCCCGTTTTTTCTTCTTTACCCGTACCCTACAGAGACTTTGCCGATGTGTTTTCCAAGAAGGAAGCTGATACGTTGCCCCCTCACCGTCCCTTTGATTGTGCTATAGACTTAGTTCCCAATGCCAGATTGCCCAAGGGACGTCTATATGCCCTCTCAGAACCTGAATCCCAGGCCATGGATTCATACATAAAAGAGAGTCTCGAAAAGGGATTCATTCGTCCTTCTAAATCTCCTGTAGGTGCAGGGTTTTTTTTTGTTGAAAAAAAAGATGGATCTTTGCGTACCTGCATAGACTATCGGGCCTTGAACAAAATGACTGTAAAAAATTCCTATCCGTTACCACTCATCTCTGTTTTGTTCGATCAAATCCGGGAAGCGGTGGTGTTTTCCAAGATTGATCTTAGAGGAGCATATAACCTCATCAGGATTAGGAAGGGAGATGAGTGGAAGACAGCCTTTAACACACATTCAGGTCACTACGAATATCTTGTGATGCCGTTCGGCTTGGCCAACGCTCCTGCAGTTTTTCAGGATTTCATCAATGAAGTACTCCGGCCGTACCTGGGGGTATTTGCTGTGGTTTACTTAGACGACATTTTGATTTTTTCCAAGTCACTTTCTGAACATTGGCAACACGTCCGCCTGATCCTTCAGAAGTTGCGTGAAAATCAATTATACGCCAAACTCGAAAAGTGTGAATTCGAAATTGCTCAAGTCTCTTTTCTGGGTTATGTCATCTCTCCAAAGGGTTTTTCCATGGACCCCAGCAAGGTTCAAGCCATCATGTCCTGGGCTCGTCCAAACAATCTCAAGGCCATCCAAAGATTCTTAGGATTCTCCGGTCCTTTTCTGACATTGTTGCCCCCATTGTGGAACTGACTCGCAAGGGAGCCAATCCTGAAATTTGGTCCCCACAGGCCGTTGAGTCCTTTCATCAGTTAAAAAAGGCCTTCTGCTCAGCTCCTGTCTTACATCACCCAGATCCCAGAATTCCTTTCATTGTGGAGGTTGACGCCTCGGATGTAGGGGCTGGAGCTGTCCTTTCTCAGAAGGACATTCGTGATCAGAAAATTCATCCTTGCGCCTTCTTCTCCCGTAAGTTCTCCTCAGCCGAAAGGAACTATGATGTCGGGAATCGTGAATTGTTGGCCATTAAGTGGGCCTTTGAGGAGTGGCGTCATTGGTTAGAAGGGGCCAAACACATCATCACTGTGATTACCGACCATAAAAACTTAGCCTACATCGAGTCTGCTAAACGATTAAACCCACGACAAGCCCGGTGGGCGTTGTTCTTTACCAGGTTTCAATTCATCATTACATTCAGACCCGGCCCCAAAAATGTCAAAGCTGATGCATTATCTCGTAGTTTCCAGACTTGTCAGAGCGCTGGACTCAAAGATACACCCATTGTCCCGTCTTCTGTCATTTTTGCGGGTCTGACTCAGGACTTGGCCTCCCGTGTCCTGGCTTCCCAGCCTTCTGCTCCTCAGGGGACTCCACATAATAGACTGTTTATTCCTAAACACCTCAGAAAATTGGTCCTCAAAGACTTTCATTCCAGTAGGGTCACTGGACACCCTGGCGTTACCAAGACCCTTGAGCACTTGTCTAGGGCGGTTTGGTGGCCCACCATAAAACAGGATGTTGCTCTGTTTATCTCTTCTTGTCCGGTATGTGCTCGACATAAATCTCCCAGATCATCACCAGTGGGTACTCTCCTGCCGTTGTTCATTCCAGAAAGGCCATGGTCCCATATTTCTATGGACTTCATTGTCGATCTTCCTTCTTCTTCTCGTTTTACCACCATTTGGGTCACGGTCGACCGCTTTAGCAAGATGGCACATTTTATTCCCTTGCGTAAACTCCCCACTGCTAAAGAGTTGGCACAGCTCTTTATCTCGCATATTTTCAGACTCCATGGCCTTCCCTTGGATATAGTTTCTGACAGGGGATCTCAGTTTGTGGCCAGGTTCTGGAGAAGTTTTTGTTCCGGTTTAGGAATACAGGTCAGTCTTTCCTCCGGGCATCACCCACAGTCCAACGGACAGACCGAAAGGGTCAATCAGGCATTGGAGCAATATTTACGCTGCTTCGTCTCCAAATGTCAGAGCAATTGGGCCAAACTGGTACCTTTGGCAGAATTTGCTTATAACAACTCCTATCATGCGGCCTCCAAGAGCTCGCCTTTTTTGTGTAATTTTGGGTTCCATCCCAAGTGCAACTCCTTTTTTGTTCCAAGGGATTCCTCTCGGCCGCCCTTCTCCACAGTGTCCTTCCTTAGGAAGTCGTGGCAAAAGGTTCATTTGGCTCTGAGGCAATCTTCAGCACGTTCAAAAAAAATTTTTGACAAACATAGGAGACCATGTTTTTTCCGAGTGGGGCAAAAGGTGTGGTTGTCTACTCGCCACATTAAGCTTCGCCAGAGATGTCCAAAATTAGGGCCCAGGTTCATCGGTCCATTTTTGATCACTGCTCAAGTCAATCCGGTGGCATTTAGGTTGCAGCTCCCCAGAGCACTGCGGATCAATAATGTCTTTCATTGTTCTCTTCTTAAACCAGCCTCGATGGCTTCCCAATCAGGGCCTGCTCCCAACCGCAAACCAGTCCTCATTCAAGGGCACAAAGAATTCATAGTAGAACAGATATTGGATTCCAAGGTTGTTCGGGGTCAACTGAAATTTTTGGTCCATTGGAAGGGGTTCGGAGAAGAGGAGAGGTCTTGGGTGCCTGAGCGATTGTTACATGCGCCCAGGCTCAAAGCAGAGTTCTTTAAGACCTTCCCGTTCAAACCTGGTTCTAAGGGTTCGGTGACCCCTCCTCAAGGGGGGGGGTACTGTTAGGAGCTGCACGGGCAGCGCCTCCGCTCGCCCGGCAGTCTCCTCTGTAGTTCTTCCGGCGGTTGCCGGGTTACCGCGACGCCGTCGCGTCATCAGCCGGGAGCTTCCGGCAGGCAGTCAGGCTGCCGGCGTACAACCCCTTCCTCCCCTGCCGCAGCGGTTGCCAAGGCGACGGGGGACGCCTGGCGGCCGCAGGGAGGAAGAGGTGTGCATGACGCCGCACGCAGCGTCAGGGTAGCGCTTGGCGCGCTATTTAAACTTGGTTGCTGGGGCACTCAGACGCCGGCTATAGCTCTTGATTTGGCGTCCTGAGTGTTTCCGGTTCCAGGCTCCTGCTCTCTCGTGGTTCCTGTTTCCAGTCCCTGTTCCTGGCTGCCTCCAGAATCCTTGCTTGTGTCTGCCTGCCGATCTCTTGGTTTTCAGATAAGTTGGGAGATTCTCACTCCTTGCCTCCCTTATTGTCATTTATCTTTTGTATCATCATATTGTGTATTGTTACACCCGTCAGCAGTTCTTATTGTGTCAGCATATTGTGTATTGTTACACCCGTCAGCAGTTCTTATTGTGTCAGCATATTGTGTATTGTTACACCCGTCAGCAGTTCTTATTGTGTCAGCATATTGTGTATTGTTACACCCGTCAGCAGGTCTGACTGTGTCAGCATACCGTGTATTGTTACTCTTGCTCAGCATCTGGGTACACCTCGTGTATTGTGATACCGGGCAGTTTGGCCACAGTACATTGTCTTGCCTGTTGCCCACAGCATTAGCACCGCGGGTCCCAGCCCAGTCCGCTATCCACTGACACCCCCCTCCGTGGGGCAGGGTGGTTCTCGCCTCTTTGGTTTGTTAGGTAGATTTCCCCTTGTTTACCTCCGGCCTTGGCGGCTGCGTTGTCACTAGTAAGACCAGGTGGCATCGGGGTGGGAGCCTGACTAACGGGCTCCCACGAACGCGGCTATTATTGGTGAAGGTTAGCTTAGCACGCATCCGCCAACTCCAAGGGGTGACAACGGAGTTAGGGTAGGCGAGATCTCCCTGTTCCTAACACTAACCCAGTTCTGATTGCGCAAAAGGACTGTGATAACTGACTTTCATGTTCAGGTGTGCAGAACTACTTGAAATCAAATGATCATTGGATGTCAAAAGGAGAGTAATTCTTTTTTTATTCAGCACCGGCCGGTGATATTGTGTCATATATGAATAGAATTTTTATATGAATAGAATTGTGATGTTTAAATAAAGTTTATTTTATGTTTTAAATATAGTCCTATAGCGCTGTCTATTTTGTCCCCCTTTTTTGTTCTTCTATTTGCCAAGGGTTGAGTATCCCTTGGAGATAGCAGCTTGGACTATATTCAAGGCTATTGCGCTCAGCATAATTCTACTTAGATAGATAACGGGACTGTACAAAGATGGGCTTGGATGGCTGTTGATATTGCTTTCGATGTTGCCCATAGATTCTGTATATAATTTCTCTATTGCATCCCAGAAAATGATAGACAGAATCTCCAGCCAATCAGCTACTATCATTTTTCAAACACATGACAGGAGCTGATTGGCTGAATCACCATTGAACTTTGTATTGAGCGATAATAAAGAACATCTCTCATTACATCTGCCACATAGTGTAGTATATATATGTATGTACTTAACTCTTGTTTATCGCAACAAAACACTGGAACTCACGTTTAATACATAAAGGGTCCAATTCTGGTTCACTAGGTAAGCTGCGAACATTCTGGTTCTCTCGCAATAAGTTTCGCCCATCCCTATGTTTTGGGGGCTGCACATGCACATATTAGACCATGCACATGCGGAGTCCCCAAATCATTGGGACAGGGCCGAACTCACATTATTGCAAGAGAACCAGAATCACCCCCAAAATCCCTTTGTATGAGGTGGAATTCTAATTAGGGTGGCCAATCCCGGGATCGGGATCGGCGGGATCCCGGGATTTGGCCCCAAAATGTCCGGGATTTCAATCCCGGGATTGGAGTATCCAATCCCGGGATTTCGGGATTAGACTGCGCACGCGCAGTCTAATGCCGAGCAGCTTCTGAGCACATGCTCAGAAGCTGCCCGGCTGTTCCCGACCCCGGCGCAGCGTGACCTCTGACTGTCACACTGCGCAGGCCACAGCAGCCTATCACAGGTGACTGCTTCCGGCCGCACTGACCTCCTCCCCTCACCGTCCGCAGCGCTATGTGCCCCACTCCAGCCCGCCTATGTAAGGTAATCTGCGGGGCTGCAGCGCTGCTCTGTCCGCCCGCCCGCCCATGTCGATGACCGCCCGCCCACCCCCCATGTCGATGCCCGCCCGCCCCCCACCCCATGTCGATGCCCGCCCGCTCGCCCACCCCTTGTCGATGCCCGCCCGCTCGCCCACCCCTTGTCGATGCCCGCCCGCCCGACCATGTCCACCCCCCCCCCTGCCATGTCGATTAAACGGGTGGACAGGGCATGTTTTTCTTTTAGGGATGCCAATCCCGGGATCCCGAGAATCCCGGGATTGAGCATTTTTCAATCCCGAAATCCGTGATTGAAAAAATGCCCCGGGATTGGCATCCCTAATTCTAATGTTATTAAAATGTACAGAAAGTGCATTTGTCTTCTCTCTGTTCCCTTCTTAATATTCCTCTATTATTCCCGTTTGTAGGTCTTTAGGGGCCTGCTCGTTCCCCAATATAGAATTTCCCCCAAGAGCACTCTATGGCGGATATGATATTACTCCTGTTACATGTTGAGTGAGCGCGAAACATGAGTAAGATCTCTAGTTTGATAGATATAATGTTTTAAAATATCTCTTCCTCTTATATAGATTTTTTAATGTGCATTTATCCAATAGATGTCCATTTCCATGCACACAATCAATGTATTAAATAACAAATGATTTCACATTTTGATGGGGCGTACTGAAACAGGAGAAGACACATGTGCAGTCAACATGAGTCCCCCTCCTCTCCCTGCTGGAACACTGCATGAGCGGGTCTCCGAGAACATGGTGTTTGCATCATATTCCCATTGTTTTTTTGTACAGCGGGAGCAAAAGCAGGATTTTCAGGATGGGTGTGGGGGGGGGGGGGGTTCCAGGTATGATATATATATATATATATATATATATTCCCAGGGTAGCCTAGCACAGCCTCCTATAGTGTTGCTGTTCAAACGATAAACAATCCCAGCATATATGCCGCACTCCAAAGATACGTCTCTTAAGTCAAATAAACAAAGTATTTATTTAGCAACGTTTCAATGTCTATGTGACATCGTCATCAGGCTTCAGGTTGAAGCCTGATGACGATGTCACATAGACATTGAAACGTTGCTAAATAAATACTTAGTTTATTTGACTTAAGAGACGTATCTTTGGAGTGCGGCACATACGCTGGGATTGTATATATATTTATATATATATATATATATATATATATATATATATATATATATATATATATAGTGGCAGAGACAGCATCTCCCCATATGAAAGTAATGTTAAGGATCCAGACCAGGTTTTGGAGCAATAGCAGAATTCCATACCTCCCAACTTATTTCAATAAGGTTGTAATGAGGGACAATCCCACCAAATGTGAAGGGGGTTTTCGGGGCCCAAGGAACAACGTCAACAGATATTAGGTACACCCATCCCCATTTTAGATATAGTATCAGGACATCTATACCACCGCGACAGTAATTTATATTGTGTCTCCACTACCAGTATGCTGGGGGAACAGGCATGAGCTAGTTGGAGGATTTTTCCCCATTTGGCATCCGTTAAGTCAGCCCTCAGGTCCTTATTCCACCTTTTAGGAGAGCTGGGGAGATTAGGAGTAGCGTCCTCTAACAGGCGGTTATAAATCTTGGATATAGGACGGGAGGGGGAGTCTTCAGCTGTGCACAGGAGTTCAAAGGGAGTTAGAGTGGAGGACCGAAAGGTATTGGGTCTAGAGATGACAGAAAATGGCAGGTTTGTAGATAACGCCAAAAATCACTCAATCCTCAAAAGAAACCACCACCCCCCCACTCACCAGCTGTCCCATGCAGAAGAGACCTAATTTATACCACGGCCTAAATGTACTGGCCTCTAAACCAGGAGGGAAGCGCTTGTCATACAGAAAAGCCATGTAAGGGGATGAGAGTGAGGAGACAGACAGAGAATTACGAACTACTTTCCAACATGCCATGGTTGGGCCTACCGTGGGGTGGGATGAGCTAGGGAGGTGAAAGAGCCATGGGATAACATTAATGGGAAAGGGTAAGGAGTGGCTTTACCCACTGTTTAACGGTGTGCAACCTGGACCAATGTAGTATTCTACTCAGAAGACAAGCCTGATAGTCTGGACATTTGGGAGACGAGCACCTCCTGCATTTTTCTGCCTTTGTAATAGGGATAGTTATTCAATTCATCCTGTTGTCGGATTTGGCCGATGATTGACACTCACCTGGCCGGCGCTCGGACCGGGTGAGTGCGGCAGACAGCGGGAGATGGCGGGGGATGGCGGGGGAGCATGGATGGAGCCGGGTGAGCTGCTCTCACCCGGCTCGGCGACGGGTATGTACGGGAGGGTGCGGGCGGCGGCGAGAGGTGCGGCAGCGGCAGGTGCGGCAGCGGCTCTTCCGTCAATCCACCTGCTTTTCGCCATGTCGAAACATTTCGACATGCCGGGGGAAAAAAGCTCAAATTGAAAACATCGGAACCCCTTCCAATGTATTCATGTCGAAAACTGATGGCTTTTCGGCAAGACGGCAGTTTCGACACTAATTGAATATACCCAAGAGTCTCTTATCAAGGTCTGTACATCTCTGAGTTAAAACATTTTTATACAGTGTATTCCATTATTTTAGTTTGACAAATACAATGGGAAGATAAAGCAAAGGGTTAGTGTACCCTAGAGTAGCCAAAAGAACATCTGGCGTTTGCAAGGAGAAAGCAGGTCCCACTGAGAGCAAGTCGGAGATTGCCTGTTAATGTGTAAGGAAACAAGCTCTCGGACCTCAGCGCACACACAGCTGAAAGTGTTACCCTGCCTGTAACAGGCTCCTCACTATCCGCCGGACAGACAGGTGTTTATTTTCAGATGCAGAGCTCTGTTATTGCACATTCTCACACATTTCAGCCCACTGCTGTTTTCAGAATAGTTCTCCCATTCTATGCTACTTGTTTACCAATGGGGCCCAATATTTCAGCCCTGCACTTACTGATACTGGAATTGCATGAAAAGATTATACATCTAAAAAAAACCTCTTCCTGCAACACATAAAGGAGCTAGTCTTTAGTATCAGTTATATTGTAGAGTTAATAAGCAGCTAAGAAAAATATTTATTTTCCCTTTCCTTTTCCAATTAAAAGTAAAACAGAATAAAAACCTCATCGTGTTCTAGCAACATTTATCCAGCGGTGGCTGAGGCACAGAGAACCAGTGGAAAATTCCTGGCTGGAAAGGTAGCCTCAGGTTAATCAATGGTCCACAGGTAAACAATGGTAGATGGTTTCGCCATCAATGGCGGCAGTGGCATAAGTTTGTCCCATATATACTGTATGTAGATAGAGAACTCAGCCACAGAAGCAATTTTGATGGCTTTCAATTAATGGATTTAAACTGGCAGTGGTGGAGAGGTGCCCCTTGAGAGCAGGAGCCCGGCGGCAGATGACTCCATTGCCTCCCAGAGTTCTGCCTCTGAATGGCGAAGATCCAATGAGTCTCTACCTATTATGGCAGCTT
This sequence comes from Crinia signifera, assembly GCF_055691185.1. Lineage (NCBI taxonomy): Eukaryota > Metazoa > Chordata > Amphibia > Anura > Myobatrachidae > Crinia > Crinia signifera. Next base: position 447,052,961 of record NC_139217.1, read on the forward strand.
ATTTATTTCTGCTCCAGGGGCACAGAGCTTAGGCCTATGCCAGGCATGTGCAAACTGTGGCCCTCCAGCTCTTGTGAAACTACACATCCCAGCATGCCTTGCCATAGTTTTAGCATTCCCTAATAGCAAAACTGTGGCAAGGCATGACGGGACATGTAGTTTCGCAACAACTGGAGGGCTATAGTTTGGACATACCTGGCCTAAGCTGTTAATACCTCCCCTGTATCTGATTGGCCCACTGCCCGCAGTGCAGGGATGGCTATTTTGGTACAAACCATTATTGGCTCTCCATTGATGTTTTATGCTATCAATGTTAAGACCTGAGGGCACCATTGATGGTGATCATTGATAGTTAACATTTGATGGCCATCCCTATGACAGGATGGTCCCACTGTTGCTGATTTCCCGACCACACCAGGGAAGTAGCAACAGCGGGAAAGAGGAACTCCGGGAGAGAGGAGGAGGCCCGGATGGAGGAGGTTTTTAAAGTTGCAGTCTTGTCCTTTGAAGACCTCCACAGGAAAAGTTTGTGTTTCAAACTTTCAAAAAACAACAGATTTTTCCGTTTCATCAAAAGTAATTGTGTTTTGATGACCATCCATACAAACAAGCCAATTCTGCTCTAGATGCATGTACCAAATCCCACCGGGCTACAGGACACGTCATCTGAAAAGCTGCAATGTATTTTTCCCCAGCCAGTAATTCCGGTAATAAATGCACAGAGCTGCAATGATGAGATGTTTTGACAAAATAAGCTATAAAGCTTTGTTACTGATAACCGAGTTTAAGTCAATTTTATAGGGATAAATCTATTTTGTGGCTGTGTGATGAAAATATCATTACTGGGTGATATGCATCAGGGTATTACATTTTCATAAATGTCCTTTCCAATAAAACATGTTTTATTATTAAATGGTAAAAGAAGTAATACTTCCACATTTTATTCCTTGTCTGTGTGCTTGCTGAACTAATGCTATTTACTTAATGTGTTGTGCTTGGTCTGTAGGGGACTGGCTGATGAATGACAAGTTCATTCTCTCTCACTGTCTTATTATTCACAGTAGACAGGGAAAGAATTAACTAGTGAGAGTATGCCGCTGAATTGGAGACAGCCTAGGGATATGCACAAGGGATACGGGGCCTTATTCAGGTCTGTTCGGCCAGACGCGTGCGTTCGCAGGTTGCAGTATGCAGGTTGTATTTGATAACAACAAATGTACAATAAATTTCAGCAATAGCAACAGAGCAACCTAGCGAACATACATTCCTGTCCCATCTAAGAACACACATGTGAAAGCGTGTATCTGCCTGTTTGCTATGGTTCTACTGCATACTTGCCGCACCCAGAAATGTTTAGTAATCATCAATACTTACTTAGAAATGTGTCACGTTATATGTAAATAGCTCTAGTAGGAAAGATATTGGGCTGCTGGGGAGATGATATGTAACTGGCACTACTGGGGTCATCTGTAACTGGCACTACTGGTGACATGATGTGTAACTGGTACTACTGGGGACATGATCTGTAACTGGCACTACTGGGGACATGATCTGTAACTGGCACTACTGGGGATATGATATGTAACTGGTACTACATGGGACATCTGTAACTGGCACTACTGGGGACAACTGTAATGGCACTACTGGGGACATGATATGTAACTGGTACTACTGGGGACATGATATGTAACTGGTACTACTGGGGACATGATATGTAACTGGTACTACTGGGGACATGATCTGTAACTGGCACTACTGGGGACATGATTTGTAACTGGCACTACTGGGGACATGATCTGTAACTGGTACTACTGGGGACATGATCTGTAACTGGCACTAAAGGATACATCATCTGTAACTGGCACTAAAGAGGACATGTTCTGTAACTGGCACTACTGGGGACATTATCTGTAACTGGCACTACTGGGGACATCTGTAATGGCACTACTGGGGACATGATATGTAAATGGCACTAATGGGGACATCTGTAACTGGCACTATTGGGGACATGATCTGTAACTGGCACTATTGGGTACATCTGTAACTGCCGCTACTGGGGTCATGATATGTAACTGTCCCTACTGGTAACATAATATGTAACTGGCACCACTGGGGACAAGATATATAACTGGCACTACCGGGGACATAATCTGTAACTGGCACTAAAGGAGAAATGATATATACTGTAACTGGTACTACTGGGCACATCTGTAATGGCACTACTGGGGACATGATATGTAACTGGTACTACTGGGGGCATGATATGTAACTGGCACTACTGGGGACATGATATGTAACTGGAAGTACTGGGGACATGATGTGTAACTGGCACTACAGGGATCATGATCTGTAAATGGCACTACTGGTTACATCTGTAACTGGCACTACTGGGGACATGATATGTAACTGGCACTACTGGGGTCATGATCTATAACTGGCACTACTGGGTACATCTGTAACTGGCACTACCGGGGACATGATATGTAACTGTCACTAAATATGTGCAAGAAAAGGATTGCTTAGCATTCAAATTCAGTGCCTGATATAGCACACAAACATTGCTTCATGTTTTGAAACCCTGTTTCATGTACAAATACAATATATTTGTGTGTGATTCATGTGTTTGATGTGTTTATAAAACATAAATGCATTTTGTGTTCACACTTCAGTCCCGTTTTCAAGATAACTCATTGAAATATGAATATATTCCAAACTACGGAATTATCCGTTATCCAAAATGCTTCTGGTCCCGTTTTTTTTAATAAGAATACTAAACCTGTATGTGTATAATGATTGCTCACCATATTGACCACAGAGCTCAAGGCACATCCACTGTGTATGACATCTGATTTGATCCAATGCGGGGCCCGTGTGTATCAGACTGGAGTCGGAGGATGGGCGGGCTGCACATAAGATAAGTCGTATGTGCAGCCATCAATGGCACATTGCGGGTGCTTTTTACCATCCGATACAGTCCGTAGGTGTGTGCCATCTGCAGAGTGGGGAAGTGCCAGGTAGGAGAGACGCTCTCCCCGCTCTGCATCCCTGGTGGGTGGTGAGCAGGAGATTTGAAAAAAACCCATACAAAAGAATGGGAGGCTGCTAATCAGCAGCCACGATTCACTTGAATAATTTTTTTTTAATTCTCCTGTCCCGCCTTCCCCCACATGCAGCTCCCCAGAAGTTACATGTGTAAAAAATGGCACATCAAGTGCCAAATCCTATGTGAGCCCTCCTGGGGAGCTTCCAGGGGGGCTCAAGAGAAATGGGGTCCGACTTTGTGGACTAGTGTATGGGGGCCTTTAGTAAGTAACTAACCTATTCTAAAGTGGCCTTTATCATTGGTTATCGATCAATTTTGGGCTTTAGCAGATTGCTTTTGATAGACCAGAAAACCCCCCAAAAATAATCCTTAGTAAAAATCCCCCAAGTGAGTTTTAATCATCATCATCATCAACAGATTGGAATGTACCAGCAATAATAACAAATGATCAAGCATAAAAGGAAGCACTATGTCCAAAACACAGAGACGCCATCACACAGACCCTGCAGCAATTGCGCCATAGGAGCCTGCTGCTGTTATCTAGTCACTGATGAAAGGTCCACCTACAATAAAACCTTTAGCAAATAAACCTCTAGACTCTGAACCTTCTCCGCTTAGTAAGAAAAAAAACACATTGTTTCCCTGCAGCTCACTGAATGGCATAGAAATATGCCAGCAATGCTTCTCCGCTACTTCCAATTTCTCTTGTTTCCTGATTCAGGATAGGTTCATAAGGCAGGGAGACAGCCTATCACCATCTGTGGCACAGTCATGTGTTCAAAATACCAGGTCTGAGGCTTTCACACTGCCAAATGCACTGGCTTTGACCCATGTAGGATCCTTCTTTTAACAAGGTTTGAATTACTGGTTTTTTTGACCTGGTATTTTGACTATGGAGCTTTCACACTGCACCTAGAACCGGGTTGACATGCTTAAAAATCGGCAATAAACCATGTTATAGCTGCTGTGTGAAAGAGGTATAATAGTGTGCTACCTCTAAGCCATCCAGCCACACCAGTCCAGGGGCACCACACCAACGGCTGCCTAGCGTAGTTAGTGTGGTCACTCCACGGCAGCCTGGCTCTGTCCCCGGCGTCCATGGCTCTGTCCCCGGCATCCATGCCAAGTGTATTGAGCGCCTCTCACGCAGCACCGGTAACCGCCAGATCCCCTGCGCTGGCAGATGCCGGTGGAGAGGGGATCATGCGGGCGCTGGCGGAGAGGCGCTCCAGCTGTCTGAGACACACCTGCGTCTCAGACGCTCCTGCGTCTCAGTAATTATTAGCACGTGCGCCTCATGCATAAAGTGGGTATGCGGGCGCAAGTGCGTCCTATGCACAATAAAGGAGGCATTTTCAAACCCCCACTATCCACGTCATCCCGAAGCGTGGCGAGCGCACGCGTTACGCGTCCTCCTGACCCGTTCATAACCCCACTCTGCACGTCGGCGTGGAGTTGATTTTATAAAGTATATATATATAAATTATATAAGTGCTTATATGATTTCTCTTTTGTAGCATCATGGAGGTTATTTCTAACATTATGCATTATTCCAAAAATAGATTTGATTTGATTTTACAATAAACGTTTCTGCAACTCGTTTATATATATACAGTATATGACACTGAGCTTGATAAATCACAGCTTGGATAGAAATACAGTATAATGTTATCTGTGTCAGCATCTGATAAAAATGCAAATGCCGTTCAAATTGAGACTCGCCAAGAATATATTATTAACCTGAATTTCTTTATATACAGTATATAAAAAGCTTGTGAACCGGCACTGCCTGCAATAACCGGGTATGGATCATTAGGTCGACCCAAGAAAGGTCGACACTCCTTGGGTCGACACTGGAAGGTCGACAGGGTCCTTAGGTGGACCGGCGGAAGGTCGAAACGGATTTTTTTATTTTTTTTAGGCGTCTAGATCTAGGCGTCTAGTTCTGGACACTGTCTAAGTGTACGGCAGCCCATCGCTACGCTCGGCACACTATTCTATTCTCCCTCCATGCCATAGTGGATGGTAGGACATGAATTACCGCCTGTTCTGGTACCACAGTGGGGGAAAAAATCAAAAAACCCGTGTCAACCTTCTGCATTGTTGACCTTTTTAAGGACCCTGTAGACCTTCAGTCCCTGACGACCTTCTGTCTGTCAACCTAAGGAGTGTCGACCTTTCTTGTGCCAACCTAATGACCGCATCCCGCAATAACCATGGGTCCCAGAAAATACATACAGCAAATAGTGCAGCAGACGGAATCCAGAAGATGCCGATCTCACAGTGATGCTTCAACATTTCACTGTATATGTTGGTTAGTGACCATGAAATGATTTCTCCTGCTGCGGGCACATGCGAGGGGATGTGTCTTTGTACCAATCTGGCTGATGCTGTGCATGGCAGGTACCGCCCATAATGTAGCTCCCACCCTGGCTGAGGCTGTGTATGGCAGGTACCGCTCACAGCTCCCACCCTGGCTGAGGCCGTGCATGGCAGGTACCGCTCATAGCTCCCACCCTGGCTGAGGCTTTGCAAGGAAGGTACCGCTCATAGCTCCCACCCTGGCTGAGGCTGTGCATGGCAGGTACCGCTCATAGCTCCCACCCTGGCTGAGGCTGTGCATGGCGGGTACCGCTCACAGCTCCCACCCTGGCTGAGGCTGTGTATGGCAGGTAACGTTCATAGCTCCCACCCTGGCTGCTGCTGTGCATGGCAGGTACCGCTCATAGCTCCCACCCTGGCTGAGGCCGTGCATGGCAGGTACCGCCCATAATGTAGCTCCCACCCTGGCTGAGGCTGTGCATGGCAGGTACCGCTCATAGCTCCCACCCTGGCTGAGGCTGTGCATGGCAGGTACCGCTCATAGCTCCCACCCTGGCTGAGGCTGTGCATGGCAGGTACCGCTCATAGCTCCCACCCTGGCTGAGGCTGTGCATGGCAGGTACCGCTCATAGCTCCCACCCTGGCTGATGCTGTGCATGGCAGGTACCGCCCATAATGTAGCTCCCACCCTGGCTGAGGCTGTGCATGGCAGGTACCGCTCACAGCTCCCACCCTGGCTGAGGCTGTGTATGGCAGGTACCGCTCACAGCTCCCACCCTGGCTGATGCTGTGCATGGCAGGTACCGCCCATAATGTAGCTCCCACCCTGGCTGAGGCTGTGCATGGCAGGTACTGCTCACAGCTCCCACCCTGGCTGATGCTGTGCATGGCAGGTACCGCTCATAGCTCCCACCCTGGCTGAGGCTGTGTATGGCAGGTAACGTTCATAGCTCCCACCCTGGCTGCTGCTGTGCATGGCAGGTACCGCTCATAGCTCCCACCCTGGCTGAGGCTGTGCATGGCAGGTAACGTTCATAGCTCCCACCCTGGCTGAGGCTGTGTATGGCAGGTACCGCTCATAGCTCCCACCCTGGCTGATGCTGTGCATGGCAGGTACCGCTCATAGCTCCCACCCTGGCTGAGGCTGTGTATGGCAGGTAACGTTCATAGCTCCCACCCTGGCTGCTGCTGTGCATGGCAGGTAACGTTCATAGCTCCCACCCTGGCTGATGCTGTGCATGGCAGGTAACGTTCATAGCTCCCACCCTGGCTGATGCTGTGCATGGCAGGTACCGCTCATAGCTCCCACCCTGGCTGAGGCTGTGCATGGCAGGTACCGCTCATAGCTCCCACCCTGGCTGCTGCTGTGCATGGCAGGTAACGTTCATAGCTCCCACCCTGGCTGATGCTGTGCATGGCAGGTAAAGTTCATAGCTCCCACCCTGGCTGATGCTGTGCATGGCAGGTACCGCTCATAGCTCCCACCCTGGCTGAGGCTGTGCATGGCAGGTACTGCTCACAGCTCCCACCCTGGCTGATGCTGTGCATGGCAGGTACCGCCCATAATGTAGCTCCCACCCTGGCTGAGGCTGTGCATGGCAGGTACCGCTCATAGCTCCCACCCTGGCTGCTGCTGTGCATGGCAGGTAACGTTCATAGCTCCCACCCTGGCTGATGCTGTGCATGGCAGGTAACGTTCATAGCTCCCACCCTGGCTGATGCTGTGCATGGCAGGTACCGCTCATAGCTCCCACCATGGCTGAGGCTGTGCATGGCAGGTACTGCTCACAGCTCCCACCCTGGCTGATGCTGTGCATGGCAGGTACCGCTCATAGCTCCCACCCTGGCTGAGGCTGCGCATGGATAGTACTGCTCATAGCTTACACCCTGGCTGATGCTGTGCATGGCAGGTACCGCTCATAGCTCCCACCCTGACTGATGCTGTGCATGGCGGGTACCGCTCATAGCTCCCACCCTGGCTGAGGCTGTGTATGGCAGGTACCGCTCATAGCTCCCACCCTGGCTGATGCTGTGCATGGCAGGTACCGCTCATAGCTCCCACCCTGGCTGAGGCTGTGTATGGCAGGTAACGTTCATAGCTCCCACCCTGGCTGCTGCTGTGCATGGCAGGTAACGTTCATAGCTCCCACCCTGGCTGATGCTGTGCATGGCAGGTAACGTTCATAGCTCCCACCCTGGCTGATGCTGTGCATGGCAGGTACCGCTCATAGCTCCCACCCTGGCTGAGGCTGTGCATGGCAGGTACCGCTCATAGCTCCCACCCTGGCTGCTGCTGTGCATGGCAGGTAACGTTCATAGCTCCCACCCTGGCTGATGCTGTGCATGGCAGGTAACGTTCATAGCTCCCACCCTGGCTGATGCTGTGCATGGCAGGTACCGCTCATAGCTCCCACCCTGGCTGAGGCTGTGCATGGCAGGTACTGCTCACAGCTCCCACCCTGACTGATGCTGTGCATGGCAGGTACCGCTCATAGCTCCCACCCTGGCTGAGGCTGCGCATGGATAGTACTGTTCATAGCTCCCACCCTGGCTGATGCTGTGCATGGCGGGTACCGCTCATAGCTCCCACCCTGGCTGAGGCTGTGTATGGCAGGTAACGTTCATAGCTCCCACCCTGGCTGATGCTGTGCATGGCAGGTAACGTTCATAGCTCCCACCCTGGCTGATGCTGTGCATGGCAGGTAACGTTCATAGCTCCCACCCTGGCTGATGCTGTGCATGGCAGGTAACGTTCATAGCTCCCACCCTGGCTGATGCTGTGCATGGCAGGTACCGCTCATAGCTCCCACCCTGGCTGATGCTGTGCATGGCAGGTACCGCTCATAGCTCCCACCCTGGCTGATGCTGTGCATGGCAGGTACCGCCCATAATGTAGCTCCCACCCTGGCTGAGGCTGTGCATGGCAGGTATCGCTCATAGCTCCCACCCTGACTGAGGCCATGCAGTACCGACTTTTCATCTATTGGGTCCTTCCTTGCCCCCAATTTTTTTCTCTAGCACCCATGCTGATGTGATTTTGTAATGTAAAGTCAGATTCATAACAATGTAATTGCCTTTTGTCTGACAAAATGCACAGTTCTGTTAATGGGGGGGGGAGGGGGGAGAACAGATATTTTTATCTTTCTAGATGCAGCATAATGTTGACCATTAACATGAAAGCAAATTACATTTGTTAAATGATTTCAGCAAAACACAACAAGTGTTATTGTGTAAAGGCCCCCATACACTATGCGATCTTGGCACTTTGGGCCGATAACCCGGTAAAATCGGCCCAAAATCGCAGTTGTGTGACATCTGATCCGATCCGATGCGTGCAGACTGACCGGGAGCAGCACGGCGGGCAGCGGGTCCCTGAGCACTAGCACACACACTGACCTGGCCGGGCATGTTGTGATCACAAATAGCAGCGCTGACGGACGGGCAGTGCAGTGGCGGCTATTAGATTTTTAAAATACCTGTCAAATGACCATCCGTTCTCTGATTGGCTGAGAGCTCTCTCAGCCAATTAGAGAACGGCCGGTCATTTGACAGGTATTTTGAAAAATGCCACTGCACTGCCTGTCCCACAGCGTTGCTATTTGTGATTACAACATGCCTGGCCAGGTCAGCATCACTCGCCGGGAACTCATTTGAGAGCTGCCACCCGCCCCCACTAACTTGCTCCTCATTGGCATCACCGCTGCCCGCCCCACTGCTCCTCACCGCCCTGCAGCTCCCCATTTATTTACATGTGATAAATCGCAAGCAATTTATCACATGTAAAAACTGGCTCATCAAGTGCTAAATTGTATGTGAGCCTCCCGGGGAGCTGCTGGGCGGCTCACAGGAGAATTGGGTCCGACTTGTCCTAAGGACAAGTCTGCCTAATGTATGGGGGCCTTAAGAGTTGAAATGTGTCCGCTGTTCCAACAAGTGGCAATCTAATCTAACCTGGCTGTGTCATTTTCCATTTACAAATGCCATGTTTATGTCAATGAGGCTTAATTTCATAGAACAGTAATACCCCTTTCACACTTACATCCCGGATCTGACCCGGCATTTGGAACACGGATCCAAGCCAGCCTACCCGCAGTGTAAGCAGGGGTGGCGCTTGGAGATGACATCTTCTCCAAGCACCGGGACCGCCGATCACCCCATCGGGAACGCTCTAGGGGGCAAGCCCAGCACCAAGGTAAGCTGCTGGGCTGCCCTCAGCCCCCGTGCACCCCCCCCCCCCCCAGCCCCCATCCACGAGGTGAATGGATGCCGCACACAGGCATCCATTCTTCTCCTCCCTGCCTCCACTGCTGTCTGCTGAGTACAGCAGACAGCAGTGGAGACTGTGTGCGCCCCTCGCCCGTCCTCCATGTTGACCACAGGATGCTGCGGTCCGGAGGTTGGGCTTCCCTCATTGCTGTAAACTGGAGCTGGGTCGGATGACCCGGCATACCCGTTTACACTGCCCTCTACCCAGGCCCTGCCCGTGTTCTACCCTAGTAAGGCCCAGGTTAGAAGTCCTGTGTAAAAGGACACGGGTTAATCCCTTTTACACCGCTGACACGGGTCCACGAGGGAAAAACCTGGGTTTTTGCGGCAGTGTAAAAGGGGTATTAATCATCTTGTCCTATATCTTGCTATAAAGCTAAAAAACTAGCGTATGTAGTATTACGTACTACAGTATATAAGAGGAGATGTATCAAGCCAGTCCGGCCTATTTACCAACATTATCTATACAAAAATAATGAAGCAATGGGCCTTGTTCATGCAGGAAACAATGGATCAGTTGTTACCTATCACTATAGATCGCATCAGTTTGTTGCGATAGACCTTTCGGCGATGCGATATGTTATCTAGGGCTCTGGCCGTGCTGTCTTCCTCTGCAGTCCCCTATGAAGTGTGGAGTTAGCCGGCAGGTGTCTTCTGAGCATGCGGTAGCGGCTAAGCGGCTCAGCTCCAGGGGCTGCTGGGAGCATTGAGTTCAGATAACACTACCCCGAGATGGCAAGTCTGAACTCCGTTCTTTCATGAATCGCACCCAGAACCTGATTTGATCACTGGTCAGCGACTTCGCAAATTGAGTAGTTATTGAATGACTGCATGCATACAGATTATATTACGCATGTACGAGCCCAAATAGCGTGAGACTGCAGTGGCTTCACTGTCTATTGGAAGTCTGAGCTGCCAGTCAACCAAGGCAGTCCCATTGGGAGGTGTTCCCTCCCTCCAGGATGCCTCTATGGGCTGCGTCGGCTGCAGCCCATTGAATCCAGGTTCTGTGCATGCATAGTACTGAGGCTGATACTGCACATGCGGTGGTCCCGGTGCCTGTCATCTGCAGTGTACAGGCGCCGGGACCGTGACTTAGCTTATATTGGCTGCTGCAGAAGCAGCGCATAGAAGCTGGGGGTACATGCATGTGCAGTACTGAGGACGATACTAGACAGAGACCGGTGGGGACAGCGGCATAAGGGACTGGCAGTGCCGGGATCCAGCAGTGGAGGCAGAGAAGGGGGGCAGCATTATAGGACAGGGTTGCCTACCCTCCCGGCCCCCCCGGAAAGGTGGCCAACCCTCCCGGATTCTGGGGGACCCCCCCCCCGACCGCAGCGTTTAAATTACCTTATGTCTGCAGATCTCCGATCTCCGGGGAGGGGGCACGGCTAAAGCATCATAATCGCGTCATTTAGCCCCGCCCCCTCCACGGAGATAGGCAAACGAAGTAACGTTCCTTCATGGGGCGGGGCTTAATGATGTCACGTTTAAGCCCCGCCCCCGACCTCCTGCTGAAAGTCTCCTCTCCGGGCTTCTCCTGGAGAGGAGCTTTTAAAAGTCGGCAACTCTGTTATAGGAGCCAACGCTGCATTGAATTGTTCATGATTTGCTTATGGATGTCAGGAATTTCTCCACGGTACCTGCTTTGTGTTTAACCTAAAGCAGAGAAAGGCCATGTTTTCATTCAAAACAAAGCTTTTCTCTGCTCTATGAATAGACACCCCCCCCCACCCCCCCCCCCCCCCCCCCCCATATGGAAAATTGTGTTTTTATATCCTTTTCACATTATTTTATTATCACCTAAATGTACAAAAAAGGACAACTGGGGAGAATTCATTAACTTCTCCTCCAAGCCCTTAGTATTGCATTTTTTTGGTGGCAAGCAGATCACATTTCTCATACCTACTGTATAATGGGAAATGTGATCTTCTCAAATGTACTAAAGTTGATTGTAAAATAAAATAAAAATGGAGAGAGGCTTATGATATTAAAGCCATTTTCAGATGACGCAATGAGGCTGTAGCTGCTGTGCGATTAGTGTGCTGCCAGGCAGAGATATAACAACCACTGTGAATTGCACATCATGGAGGCAGAGAGAAAGAGATCATTGTAACTCCTTCCATCACCCACTCTACCCCACTCTTGCTAATCAGAGATTTCGAACACCTGTGCATGCATGCCCACTGCAGTGCGCATGTGTGACTTTTCAAATTGTGGTCGCTTCTGGGCAAAAAGTGACCGCAGGGGCAGCAACAGGGTATTGTGTGGTCTGGACAAAGCAGGCCTACCCACAGCCTAACCCTGACCCTCCCTACCCACAGCCTAACACTAACTATCCATGCATACAGCCTAATCTTAACCATACCTCCCAACTTCTTGCCTGTCAAACAGGACGTGGCCTATGGAAAATGGGCGTGGTCTCATGTGATGATGCTTTTTAAGGCCACGTCCTGTTTTCCGCCCCTTAGCAGCGCCCAACTGCCCCCGCCTGCCATGGGACACTGGCGGCCCCAGGTGGGACGCAGGAATGTCCCCGAAAACCAGGATGTTCCCACGCAAAGAGGGACAGTTAGGAGGTATGCCTTAACCAACCCTTCCCACAGCCTAACCCTAATTCTCCCTCCCCATAGCCTAACAGTAATTCTTCCTCCCTACAGCCTAACCCTAACCATTCCCTCCCCACAGACAAACCCTAACAATTTCTTCACACAGCCTAACCCTAATCAACCCTCCTAACAACATAACCCTAACCATCCCTACCAACAACCTAACCCTAATTCTCCCTCCCCATAGCCTAACCCTAACTCTCCCTTCCCACAGCCTAACTCTAACCATCCCTCCCCACAACCTAACCCTAATAAACCCTCCTAACAGCATAACCCTAACAATCCCGGTACTTGTGTATTTTGGCGGCGCCCCCGATGTCCGTCGTACGACGAACAGATCGCATCGCATCGCATGCCATGCACCCGATGGCATGCGATGCGATGCGACGCGATTTTGACCCCCTATACGACCAAAAATCGTATAAGCACCCTAAAGGGTGCTTTTGAGCACCCAAATGAGTGCTTACAATGTTAAATGCACCCCCACGCCACCCCCCACTATAAACGTGAACCCGAATCGTGGCGAGCGCAGCGAGCCCGCGAGGGGCGGCGGTACGCGTCCTACGACCTTTTCATACCCCCACTATCCACGTCGGCGTGGAGTTGAGAATAGAATAGTGTGGCGAGCGCAGCGAGCCACCGAGCCCGAAGCGTGGCGAGCGCAGCGAGCCCCGCGGCGACGCGGACACCTGTGAAGCCCGCGAGGGGACGCGTTTACCTGTGAAAGTATCCGCGTCCCCTCGCGGGGCTCGCCACGCTTCGGGCTCGGTGGCTCGCTGCGCTCGCCACACTATTCTATTCTCAACTCCACGCCGACGTGGATAGTGGGGGTATGAAAAGGTCGTAGGACGCGTACCGCCGCCCCTCGCGGGCTCGCTGCGCTCGCCACGCTTCGGGTTCACGTTTATAGTGGGGGGTGGCGTGGGGGTGCATTTAACATTGTAAGCACCCATTTGGGTGCTTAACATTGTATAAGCACCCATTAGGGTGCTTATACAATGTTTAATCGCATCGCATCGCATCGTATGGCATCGTATGCCATGTACAATGGCATACAATTTCAAAATTGTATGCCATCGTGCACTATCGTACGATATCGCGTCGCATCGCATACCATCGTATGTGTTATGGTATGCGATGCGATGGGCGCCGCCAAAATACACAAGTACCACAATCCCTACCAACAACCTAACCCTAACCATCTCTTCCCACAACCTAACCCTAACCATCTCTCTTCACAGCCTAACTGTCCCTCCCCACATCCTAACCATAACCAATCTCTCCCCACAGTCTAACCCTAACCATCCCTCCCCACAGCCTAACCATAACCCACCCTCCTCCCCCTAATGCTTACATTCGGGATGTTGGTTGTCGGGACTCCGGTGTCGATATTCTGACAGCTGAAGAGAAGACAGCTTTTGTCCTCCATCCCCCTGAGTGCCAAAATTCCATCTACATCCCAGTTAATAGATATTGCACACGCACACACTTGCTGTCCCCCTCAACTGAAAAGGGGGTACAAATAATGGTGGCACCTTAATTACATCATTAGCTGCAATCGCTGGTGTCAGATGTGTCCTAATACAAGCTGCCACGTGTTTCAATATATAAACGCATCTGCCCAGGAACTCGTGCCCATCTTCAGGCCCATGGAGACACATAAGAAATGGCCGAACAGGCGCATACACACCTAAGAAGCTTCCAGAACATAGGGGGCCAAATGTACTAAGCTTCATAAAGTGAAAAAATGGAGACTGGTAAACCGCCAGCCAATCAGCTCCCTGGTAGTTTATCACTCTTAAAAACTTTATTTTACTGTATGTCATGCAAGCTATATTCATTTGTTCTGAGGTAAAAAAATAGTTTTATGAAGAGCAGCAGCTGGGAAGTAAATAAACTTTCAGACGAAGACACGTTGACATAAAATATGAGTCTATTTGCTGCATCGCTGCTCCATAATGAAATGAATTCCAAGGAAAACTCAATTTAGAATAGAAGGTATATTCATTAAAAAGCTTTTAAATCCTGATATGAAGGAGGCAGCGACTGACGGTCTGGGGAAGGAAAGCTTCACAGACGATATTAACTCTCCTCGTCCCCATTAGGATCTTACGTCGGCCCTCCTGAAGCATTTTATGACATGACATAAGGCAGGGACAGGTGTATCAAGATTCAAAAAGTGATAGAGTGATAAACAACCAGCTAATCAGCTCCTTCCTGTCATTTTTATAACCTAGCCTGTGACATCACACTTTTGTGCTCCTACCTGATTGGCTGGCTGTTTATCACTCTCCACTGTATCAGTTTTTGAAGCTTGATACATCTGGCCCACAGTGGGATGCCTATGATGAGCTGAATCTAATCTTTTACTACAAAAGAAATATGTTTATGATCATTTCAACCATGTTAAATGTAATAAGAAATATCAAATGTTCTGTTCATAGGGTAAATAGTTAATCTATAGGTAACCATGGCTATCCGCAGATCTACAGTAAGTGGACAAGAACTAGAATGCTGGGGGCATGAGGAGAAATTCAGATGTGGTTTCAGCTGCTATCGCTGCAGTTTTCTGGGAAGCAGCAGAGATATCCCTCTATTGTAATGCTGCAGGACGCGTCAAGTTACAAGCAGATGTCTCTCGCTGCAGTAGTGATCCGACATGCAGCCTGGGATCATGGATGATTGCATACTTGCCTCTGAGATGGGCGAAACGAGTCACTAAGACGAGCCGGGATCCAGTGGCTCACCGCGTGAAAAAGATCCGGATCTTTAAGACAAGCCCTCGACTCGCTTTGAAAAAAAAGGGCTAATTTGATAATAAAGAAGCATAATTTGTTTTACAATCATTTATTGCCATTTTTTTTAAGACTTTTTTTAAAAAAAACAGTGAGCTGAATAAATAAGAACATACATGACCGAGTAAAACACTGATCGATGGCTGGGTGCAGAATCGCCATCGATGGCAGCAGCAGCAGCCTTGTTATTCTTTCTTTTACTTGCAGTCGCAGCATTGTACTCAGCCTCCAGAGTTGGTACATCTCAGCTGCCACAGGTTGCAGTGCTGAGCTCAGGCAAATGCATTGTAATGAAAAACAAAACTGAAAGTAAAAGAACCATGGTTCACCTTTTTTGGATCGCCGACTCACCCACTCTTTTATGGGATCCGTCACAAAGAACCGCTTCGTTCGCAAACGACCCATCTCTACTTCCCTTCCGGAATAGCCCTCCCAAAAATGGAGTCCCACTCCTGGCCGACCCCGGAAAGGTGGGCAAGCTTCCTGAATCATGCCCCCGTACTCCTCACTCCACTGTTCAAATTCCGCGATTTATGGCTCTTCTGGGAGGTGGTGGGGGCTACAATGACGCAAATCTTGTCACTTTAGCCTCGCCTCCTCCTCGCAAATTGCAGTATTTGCTTACTGGGGCGGGGCTTGATGACATAAATATCAGTCCCTGTATCCTCTCTGAGCTCTAGGTAAGTATTGATCATTGACTCGCCATTGGGCCTCTTCCATGGGGATATGCAAACTACCTGTTGCAGAGCCCAGGACATTTTCATCAACAGAGATCCCTGGTCTTTTCCCTCCCCTTAATTAGGGGTGGCACGTCTCCGTTTTCATAAACTGGGGCCGTTACCGCTACCCACCTGTTAGGGATGTCTTCTACAGATAACTCTTTAATTGCAGCTTGCACTACTGCCATCATCAACAGGTGGCAGCATGTACGGAGTCTGGAGAGTCAGCAACTGCTTTTGCTTAGATTTATACCGGTTCAGTGCTGCATGACGTTATGACATAATGCTGCTTGAAGGTAGAGGAGCAATGGCCAGAAAACCCATACAAGCAGGTAAGTGACTGGGTTTGAGCTGGTAGGATGGGTAACTGAAGCTGGGGAGACAGAATGGCCTGGAGCTGGCGGTACAGAATTGAACTGGAGAGAAACACAGGGGCAGGAGTTGGAGATACAGAAGGGAGCTGAAGAAACACAAGGGTCTGGAGCTGGAGAAATAGAAGGGGCATGGAGAGACACAAGGGACTGGAGCTGGAGAATCAGAAGGGACCTAGAAAGACACAAGGGACTAGAGCTTAATAAACAGCTTGAGAGACATAAGGGGTTGGAGCTGGAGAGACACAAGTGGTTTGAGCTAGAGATACAGGAGAGGGCTTAAGAGATAAAAGGGCCTAAAACTGGAGAAACAGAAGGGGTTGGAGCTGGAGACACAGGAGAGGGCTGAAGAGACACAAGGGGCTGGAAATGTTTATACAGAAGGGGACTGAGGTGACAAAAGGGGGCTGGACAGACAGAAGGGCTAATTTTGTAGAACTGCAGTTACTTGGTGGCTGTGCAGCTATTATTCACCTTCTGCCTCCTTCAGCACCAGCAAGAAGAACTGGGGGAGGCAATGATGGTGTGCATAGGGGAGAATTGACCCTTAAATCTCCAACTGCTTCAAATAAATTCCTGTATCTTACTGAACTTACCTACTCTCACTGAACAGTGGATCTTCAGTTGGTCTCCCGAATGCCCCAAAATTTGGGCATGATTCAAACCATCTTAATTGGATAGCACAAACTAAGGGCCTAATTCTGAGTTTCACATAGTTACGAATGCATCCACGTCTCTCGATTTTCAGCAAAGTGCAGCCAGCAGGCACAACTTACAGCAGCTATGATCGATTTTTCCTTATAGGGTAAGTCAAAAAGTAATACCTCATATTTTTCTTCTCCTTAAATAAGTTTGGTGCAATTTCTTTGTGTACAGTCCACTGCAGTAACCGCTTCCAGGACTGCATAATTTGTGAAAATGGCTGACATTGATGTATGTATAAGACAGAGTTCTGTGATAGAATTACATATTTATTTATTTATTATTTATTAACAGTTTCTTATATAGCGCACACAGATTCCGCAGCGCTTTACAAAGCATAGTTATGAGCAAAAACACATAACGAATTACAGCACAAGACAGTTTAGGACAAGTACATGGTAAATATGGATAGTTGCATCAGGGGACAGGACACTGAAGCAATCATCAGGGTGGCAGAGGTTTATATATTCTAAGAAAGGCACATGAGGAGAGAGGGAGAGCTTACATTCTAAAGGGGAGGGTTAGACAGACTGGGGTGACACAGAAGGGGAAGAAGTGAGCATAAACAGTAGGTTAGGATGAGAGATGGTCAGGTTTTATGCAGGAGGGTGGGAAGAGGTCAGCTTAGTCCTTGATATTAACATATAGTTACGTAGTTCCATAGTAGTTAAGGCTGAATAAAGATGTGCGTCTATCGAGTTTGACCTTTGATTAGAGTGTATGATCTATTTGCTACATCCGTTTATAGAAAATGTGTATTCTGATTTCATTTTAGACAGATTATGATTGTATGATTGTTTTTTTACCCAATAGATGATTGTCCAACCTTATTTTAAATGTATTTATTGTGTTTATCGACACCACCTCTCCAGGAAACAATCCCAATTTGTCCAATCTGTCTTCATAGCTTAATTTTTCCAACCCTTTTATTAGCTCAGTTGCTTTTCTCTGGACTTTTTCCAGTTCTATGATGTCATTTTATAGCCCAGAACCGTACTCCATATTCAAGATGCGGTCTAACCAATGCTTTGTACAGTGGAATAATTACATTTGAGTCCCTTTCTTATACACGCTAGTATCCTGTTGGCCTTATTTGTTGCTACATGACATTGAGCACTGCACCCCAGTTTGTTGTCAATTTGGACTCCTAGATCTTTTTCCATTATTGATTTACCCAATGCCACCCGCTTAGGTTATAACTATCACACTGGTTGTGTCACATCCACCATGGCGTTTGCCCAAGATCCCTGTACTGTGCCCAGCCCTGGACCCTCTAGGTGCACTAGAAACCATGGCGCTCACCTCTGCTATGTCTCTGGCTCCACTGGGGTACATGTGGCCGTGTTGTCATTGCGTGGTGACACTGGTGTATTGTGCTCCAGCTCCATGCAGAACATGAGTAGCATATCGCCATGTGTGTTTGTGCCTGGTCTGTGTCTGTTTAAAGGCCGGTGCTTGTGCAGCTGCATACAATCAGGGCTTCCCAGCCTCTCCTGCACGGCTCTGCCTCCCTCTCTGATTGCCTGACCAATCCCAGCACAGCTCACCTGGTAAGTACTGGCTGCTCAGGCTAGTCCAGCAGTCAGTACAATGATGTCGATCGCATAGCATCATTGCTCCTACCTGACTCTGTAGTACTCACTACAATCCTGAGCTTCCGCTCTCACCTGGCTCTGTAGATCCCACTACAATCCTGAGCTTCCCCTGGAGAAGATCCTGCTGGCCGTTTACTGTATCAAGTACCACCGGACTGTGCTTACCGCTTATGTGGACAGCGAGGTCAGATCCTCAAAGGGGTCTCACCTTGCTATACTCCCGACGGTCACTTCCAAAGGTTACCTCTGGCAGCAGCCACGACCATAAACTGCAAGGATTCCTATTCTCCAGTTATCTTCATTTATTATCATCCAACCCTCCAATCCGCAACCAATCATCCAATCTTCAAATCATCATCCACATCACCCAATCATCCAAACTTCATCCAATCTTCTAACCTTCATCCAATCTTCCAACCTTCATCCAATCTTCCAACCTTCATCCAATCTTCATCCAATCTTCCAATCTGCAATACAATCTTCATTCGTTCTTCAAGTCATCCAATCCACAATTCCTTCTGCAACCCTTAAGTACTACTCCGGTTTATATTCTATTCCGATCTTCAATTATATTGCAATATTCTTCAAGGACCAAGCTTCATCATCTATTATAATAACTTACTGGACAATTAACTTTATATTTGCATACTTGCCATATACCGTTTTTATCATCATTATCACTGTCTGCAATATCTTCATTAAATTTCTTTATATTTTATCCTCCTTGTTTCACTCCCCTCTGTCGTGGATGCAACCACCATACGTTAAAGCACCCAGCCTCCGTTACTCTCCAGCTGGTGCTTCTAAGAGCAAGACAGGTTGTGTCTCCCAAGGTGCATAACCTTGCATTTATCAACACTGAACCTCATTTTCCAATTTTTTGCCCACTCTTGGTTATTTAGATCGCTCTGAACCTAGGAGACATCCTTGGTCTGTTCTACTCACCCTGCACAGTTTTGTGTCAGCAGCAAAGATGGAAACTTTGCTGAGTAATCCCACTCATCATTAATTCCTGAATGCAGTAGGTGAAACGCCCGTTTGCATTCATGAAAGACTGAAGAAGGTTTATGGGGATGCCACAGTGGATGTCAGCACTGTTGGACGATGGGTTCATCGCTTTACAGAAGCTGAAGGGGAAACACCATTGGCTGATGAAAAGCTGAGCAGCCGGACATGACTGCAAAGATTTCACACAACATCCTTAGAGTCGTCGAGATCATTAGTGATGACCGCCAGATAAATAGGAGCCATTACTTTCTGACTAACCCTCATTACATCTCAGTTGTTTCTCACTGACGGCTGCCATATCACACATGGGCAACGTGAAGGTGCCATTACTAATGATGATGACTGCTTTCTCAACCAGAGGATTGGGTGCATTGCTGCTGCGTAGGTGCCTATGACTAAACATACTGATATTGTCATAAGACTTCTAATTGCAGCAGGCATTGCATTGTATCATTTTAAATGACGGCTGAGCTGATGGTCTGGGCCAGTTGGCAGTGAGAAGCTGAGACATTTGGAGGCCTGGCCGGGCATCTCTAGCCTTGTGAGCAGTCATAGGTTGAGACATTTGGAGACCTGGATGAGCAACGATAGCTTCCAGTAGGGGACTATCCTGCTAGGAGCTGCATATACAGTAGGCTTGCCTTGTGAGCAGTAATAGACTGAGACAGAGGCGCAACTCTGGGAGGCAATGGAGTCATCTGCCGCCAGGCTCCTGCTCCCAAGGGGGCACCTGTCCTCCCCTGCATGTTTGAATCAGTTCATTGAAAGCCGTTGATATTGCTTCTGTGGCTGACTCCCCTCCTAACATCATATTACATTAAAACCAATGACCTGTCTTACTGGACACCTTACTGATTGAGCTTTTTTGGGGGCACCAATATTTATCTGGCCTCCGGGCAACTAGGACGAGCTTATGCCACTGGGCTGAGACATTTGGAGGCCTGGCTGAGCAGCTCCAATTTCCAGCTGGGGTCTTTCCTGCTGATAGCTGGATATAAACTGGCCTTGTCAGCAGTCATATGCTAAGCCATTTGGAAACCTGGTCACATAGCTCCAGTTCTAAAGCATTCTTTTCGGTAAGATGTATGTAGGTGTGATGTCATGATATGATATGACATCACATCCCACATTTTGGGGAGGCTGCTAGCTGCTTGAAACTACCAGCCTCCCCTAACCAGCAGGATGCCAGGATGCCTAACCTTCAATGCCAGGGCAGATTTTTAGGCTGTGCAGGAGAAGATCTCGTAGGATCATTGCTGAATACAATGGCACGTGACAATACTAGTTTTGAAATGTGAAATCATTATCAAGCAGTTGAGAATGAAGTCACTTCATTTTCAACTGCTTTTCTTTCAGTAACCATGTAACTGGCCTCCATTAAATCTGCATCCAGAATGTTCCGCGGTCCTTTATGTTCAGGTCCCCATGACTTTGGAACTGTGAAAGCACAATAAGGGTATGTCAATTTCAGAATGAACTTTTGGGAACCCGCTGCGGGTAAACTGGCGCCCCTGTGCGCATTCACATTACAGTAATTGTAAAAAGACACCACACAAACTACTTCTGATCACTTTCCTCTAAGTGCTCCATCTTCCCAGTAAATATACAACGTGTTGTCCTCTTTATCATTTGAACATAATGACTTAAAAGAAGATCAATTATTCCCACATTTACATGTACTGTATATAGTTCAATGAATGACATGCTGAGTTTATTTACTGTGCTTATGGCTAATGTCACATTTATCTTCCGGCTGTATGAAAATGAAGGTAATTTTCCTATCTGAGCGCTGCTGATTGACAACTTTTTATATATTAGGCTGGGCCGTCATTCTGTTATATAAAGAGAATCTTTTAACAAGCATTTTCCATCTTTTAAGTAACTCCATTTACTGACTGTAGGAGTGTGAAACCTGTCATGTTAAACAATACAGACAATGTGAGCGGAATAGGCTGAGACTTTGATTAAATTCAAAGCATTTTAGTGAATACCATATACTGGAGCGTATTTGTCAAGGGCTAAGTATATAGATAAATATATTTATACATCAATATTTAGGGAAGCACAAAAAGATGTGCACACCACTTTATGTACCCTTATGTACGGGTATTGATTCCACCTTGTTCTCGGTCAGGTGGGGGGTGCTATCTTTACAACTATTAATGTATACAAGAAGAGAACGACGAAAAAAGGGGTTGCGAGGTTCGATGCACACCTAATGTGTGATTTTTTCGCAATAATAAAGATTTATTTAAAAAATGTCCCTTCGTTTTTATTTTATTTTATTCACGGAAACTCAGGGGCATTCAAGACTTGTACATGGTGAAATAAAGAATTACAAAGACATACTTATATCACATATAACATATATGGTGTATAGGATAAGTTTGAAAAATTGTGAGAAGATAGTGTATTAAATTTGCAGAACCTGTGTTGTACTCAAGGTCTCGTTTGGATTTTTCATATTGTTACTTTAGTAGCTCTGTGATATACTGCTAAGCTTTCAGGCTTTATTGCCAATTTGTAGCTCTTTTGTCTGGCACAGAGCCCAGATTTCTCACATCAAAAGGAATGTGTATACAAATGTTGCGATTTGATGTTCCGGTGTTTATACCACCACAGTTAGGTGCAATTAGGGCAAAATATTGTCAAAATGGCCCTCCCCGTAATATTACAAAAAACTCACACCTGTCTAAATTAAAGACTGCCAGCTAACATCTATCCAAAGAAAGAACATTATTTAAGGATTAAAACACTTATATATTAAAACCAACTATAACATCTATGTGCAAATAATTTCCTAATAAACC
Source organism: Crinia signifera (assembly GCF_055691185.1). Taxonomy (NCBI): domain Eukaryota; kingdom Metazoa; phylum Chordata; class Amphibia; order Anura; family Myobatrachidae; genus Crinia; species Crinia signifera. Next base: position 447,075,204 of record NC_139217.1, read on the forward strand.
AATACTCACAATCCCCCAGTAAAGGGAGAGCAAGCTATAAACACGAATATGGTTAGGGGCGACAAGGGCAAAAAACCAAGGCCCCTACCGTTAATACGGTGCGAATGCTTGTACAAAATAAATCCCTGCTGAGGGAGCATTCACAGCCAACTCCTCTTGCAAAGATGGGGTTGCCGATGGATTAGAGCACCTGTTATTGTTTCATACTTATGTATTTGTGTACACATTCCTTTTGATGTGAGAAATCTGGGCTCTGTGCCAGACGAAAGAGCTCCAAATTGACAATAAAGCCTGAAAGCTTAAAGGTGCGTACACACGGTACGATTTATGTTCCGTATAATATTGTATACGATTTCCCAGGAAAGTTCCAGTGGTCAAAAGCATAAGATTTGTGCTTAAAATAATGTACAATGTGCATAAGATATCATATACGATATGGCGTCACAGCTATACTACACTATACTATCTTATGCTTTCTAGACAGAATTGGGTTGCATGCTCACCCGAGCAGCTCCCTGCCAGACGACCAGCGGGAGCGCGCATCGTACGTCGCATAGTGCGTACACACTGTAAGATATAGTGCACTATCTAGCATGCTTTTCAAAACTGGCTATATAGTGTGCTAGATTGTGCACTATATCTTACCGTGTGCACGCACCTTAACAGTATATCACAGAGCTACTAAAGCAGAGGTGGCCAACTGGTCAGAGGTAAAGAGCCGAAAAATATCGGCAGTCAAGCCAAAGAGCCAACATCATGCGCGCCAAAGGCGCGCGCGCCAAAAAGGGGCGTGGACAGGGGAGTGGCCAGGCGCGTGGTCATATGACACAAGGGGGAGTATCTACATACCAAAACTTTATGCCCCCAGTGCCAGATATGCCCCCCACAGTGCTTGGTATGCCCCCAGTGCCACACACATATACACCCCACAGTGCCAGATATGCCCCACAGTGCCAGATATGCACCCACAGTACCAAATATCATATGCCCGCACAGTGCCAAATAACATATGCTGGAGGGCCCAGCTTCCTAACTAAAGGGCCCACATATTCTCTGAGGGGCCAGGAGGGCCCAACAAACAAATGAGCCACGGGCCAAGAAAGCCCGACTAATGCGCCCACAGGTCGGAAGGGCCTGAATGTGCCCACGGGCCTAGTGCCCGACACTCGGTGGTCTAGGGTGGATGGGGGGAAGGTGGCTAAAGGCCCCTACCTGGTGTTGGGAGAGGCCGCGGAGGGGAGCTTCGTCAGCTCTATTGCATCCCACCCCCGCTGGCCTCTCCGGCCGCCATCTTCTTTCTTCTGGCCAGCGGCGGCACCGCTTGTTTTCTTCTTGCAAAAGGCGCCGGATATCTTCTGTCTTGATCCGGCGTCTTCTGGCCTCTTCAGCGGCCGCCGGACCTCTTCTCCCCTCCGGCGTCTTCTCGCGTCTTCAGGAGCGCTCCGCCGGCATGGCGTCGTCTTCTTCTTCGCCCTCCTGGTGGCGTCTGTTGTCAGACGCCGGGGCACGGCGCGGCGAGCTGTTTCCTATTGGCCGCCGATTCGGGAGCCCTGATTGGCTCCCAGACGGCGGGAAGTTCAAACCACCGCGAGCGGCGTTTTGAATTGGCAGCCGAATTGGCGCCAAATTCAAAACCCCGCTCCATCCACCGCCGCTTCGCCGCTCCCCGCTTCATTAGCGGCGCAGGGATCAGACAGCTGATCTCTGCGCCAGGGGAAGCTGTGTCCCGTGGGGGACACAGCTCTGTCTCTCCCTGTCCCTGCTCCGGTGCTGGGAGCAGGGGAGCTGTCCCAGCACCGGGGCACATCCCTACAGAGCCACACATTACAAGTGGGCGAGCCGCGGGTTGCCCACCGCTGTACTAAAGTAACTATATGAAATCCAAACGAGACCTTGAGTAGGTTCTGCAATTTTAATACACTATCTTCTCACAATTTTTCAAACTTATCCTATACACCATATATGCTATACAGTATGTGATATAAGTATGTCTTTTTAATTCTTTATTTCACCATGTACAAGTCTTGAATGCCCCTGAGTTTCCGTGAATTAAAGAAAAAAGAAGGGACATTTTTAAAATAAATCTTTATTATTACGAAAAAAAAATCAACCATTAGGTGTGCATCGAACCTCGCAACCCCTTTTTTCTTCTTTCTCTTCTTGTATATCAATATTCAAAAAGATTCTTCCTCTGTTCCCTTGTTGCCTTACCAAACACATCGTTGTTGGGTTGCTACCTGTCTGGTATTGTCCTGAATAGTCCGGAAGTCAGGACATCAATCAGGAGTCCAGACAGGGGCGTAAGTTCATACGATGCACTCGGAGGCGGTATTGATAATAGTGCCCCACCCCACACACACACGCATGTGCACAGACAGCATTTGTGGCCACCATATCTACTATCTAATAAAAATGTTTTTATACATACCATATAAACCCCTCACTTCTGGATATGGGTCATAGGGTCAACAGCACTAAGGTCAACATGCATTGGGTCAACTACTGGAGGTCGACCTGAGCCAACGTTGACACATGGGAAGGTGGATCAATTTTGTATGGTTTTAATTACTGTGACTCTGATCTTTTTGTTATATTCCCCTCTTTTTGTTTGTAGTGCACCAACTGTTTTTTTTAGGTCTCATTTCCTGTCACTTGCTGTTTGATTATAATGCCCACCATCCTCCATCCACCTATCCATCTTCTTCATGTCTCCCTACCTTAAATATCACCGCAGCTTGTTTGAACCTGCCGGGACCCAGGATGTATGCAGCGCCGCTGCCTCAACAATCTTCTGGTGGTGCCCTTGGCACAGGGACAGGAGGAGCAGATTATGTGGGCAGCGGGCCAGCTCAGACACTGCAGGCAACTGGTGTGCCCCCCACACATCCCACGCACCCACTTTCCTCACCTTTAGGAGCCACGGCCGTGCTGGGACCCTGTCTCTCTCTGTAGCCTGCGCGCCAGCCACTCCCTGCGCAGGCTGCGGCTTCACAGTCAGGCTCAGCCGCCGCAGCCCTGTACGGCACTGCAGTGCTGGCAGCTGTGATGGCTGCCACAGTAGGGGAACTTAACCTGGTGTGCGTCCGCCGCAGACACCGCCTGTGCTGTTTATCCCAAGCCGCTGCGGGGTCTGCGGCACCATAGTCACACCACTGGCAGTCATAAATTAAGAGTGAAGTCCCCGAGTATTGTGTCCCTCCTGGAGAGGGTCAAGTTTGGAGGCATGCACACTGTGCATCTTTTGCAGGTCTCCTCACAGAATCACAAATTAAATAATTAGCTCCACCTGTGGATCTTTTAAAATGTGTAAGTGAATGCACCTGTCAGGTGACCTGACAAACGTGAACTGTGTGGAGACCTAAGGACCGAGTTTGAGAACCCCCTGTTCTAGACATTAATAGATAGCATCTAAATGCTTGCCCATAGCAACATCCCTTCTTCAACAGAAATCCTATATTAGTAAATATATTCCATTATATCACGAAGGAAATACATTTAATATCTCAGATGCTGCTTCTCCTTTTCTGCATGACAATACATTGTTAGCACAAAGCTAATGAGACTAAGCAAGCATATCCAAATGATACATTTCCAACCTGTGAACTGTTGAAGTCAATAGTGACTGAGAAGCTGAGAATTAGCAGCAATTTCCTCTGTGAACAGAGTAAAATGATCCATAATTGCAGCTCTGAGATGGAAACTCAGTAATCATGTCAATCCTCATACTTCCACCACAATAGGGAAGGTCCAGCTAGCTACTAAGGTGCCAGTAATATCTATACCAGAAAATTGTTTTATATGACACCACACAAATAGAATTCCATTGATCCAAACACATATAAGATGAAAAAACCACCCAGCAAAAAAAAAAAACCTGTGCTAAATTGTAGACCAGAAACTTCAAAATACACTTACACCCTGCAACACTGGAGGAAATACAGTTATACCACGTTCTCATTCCCGCCCCTGCAAAAACCCGGATTTTTGGCGGGGCACAGAGCATCCCAGCTCACAGACCCCCTTCATACTGCACCTGACCCGGAAATATCCCATGTGTGCCCCTTTCACACTGCTTCCCCTGGTCTGCCTGCCAAAAGTGTGTAGAATGTAATAGCAGCTTTGATTGGCTGTTGGGGAATTTGTAAAAAATTGCTATGATTGGCTGTTTAAAAAGCAGCTTTTATTGGCTGGCCAAAGATGATATCATTTAAAGAGGCCTTTTTTCCACCAGCACAGTGCATTGATTTTTAGCATGGCTATTACCCCATTTAATAAAATGAAAATAATAATAATAATGACAAGACATTTCTGTACATATTTTATTCATACGAACAATATAAAGCACATAAAGTTTTTGTATTACAAAACATACAAAATATAATATCAAACTTTACAACTTTAGCGCTATAAAACTTTAGCACTTTTAAATAATGACACCCAACAACATAATACTGATGCCTAACATTACATCTGTACAGGCCGGCAGGAAAGACATGTAAACCAAATATCCAGTTTTACAACTCTTGGTAACAGGGGTAGACAAGGCTTTGTGCAGATGCCGGGTGCCGCATATTCAGGGGCACGGCGAGTAGTTGCTGGGTGTGGTGTTCCAGCTGTATACTCAGGGGCCTGGCGAGGAATTGGTGGAGGGTGTGCTGTTCCAGCTGTATACTCAGGGGCCTGGCGGGGAATTGGTGGAGAGTGTGCTGTTCCAGCTGTATACTCAGGGGCCTGGCGAGGAATTGGTGGAGGGTGTGCTGTTCCAGCTGTATACTCAGGGGCCTGGCGGGGAATTGGTGGAGAGTGTGCTGTTCCAGCTGTATACTCAGGGGCCTGGCGAGGAATTGGTGGAGAGTGTGCTGTTCCAGCTGTATACTCAGGGGCCTGGCGAGGAATTGGTGGAGGGTGTGCTGTTCCAGCTGTATACTCAGTGGCCTGGCGAGGGTGTAACATGCTGTGTGCCACCATGCTTCCTTGGCCTCGGGGGGGGGGGGGGGGAGATAACTGTCAAAATCAAATGTGTATTAATATCTGATCGGAACCAATGCGCATTAGATCAGACACAGAGATCATATGTGCTGCACAATTTATGGTATGTGTCTGTGGAGGGGAAAACACATTAAGGGACCATTTACACCTCTCACGACCCAGGTCCGACCAGTGTTCCACCCTGGAGCCCAGTGTCAATGGACCTGGGTTGGTCCCTTTTACACCAACACTGACCTGGGTCCGACCTGTTGTGTGTGTGTATGTAATAAAGTTTTACTTTTCTGTGTGTGTGTTTTCTTTTAACATTCTTTTTACAGGTGGACTACAAGTCCCAGCGGGCCCATTAATGCCCCGCATGCTGGGACTTGTGGTTCTCCATGTCCCAGCCTGCGGGGGAGGTCTGCTGGGACTTGTAGTTCTCCTGTATAAAGCAATGTTAGGATTGAAAGATTTTACACCATCAGGCCGGCGTCCACTGGCCAGGGACGCCGGTGACAGCCCCGGGCTTCAGCCCTGGACGGGTGAAGCCTTGGGGGGGGGACCCCTTTATTGGGGTGGTCCCCACTCCTCCAGGTATCCCATCCAAGGCTGACCAGCCACGGTGCGCATGGTACGGCCGGGGGACCTTATGTAAAAAGTGTCCCCCGGCTGTGGCATGACACTGCGGCCTGTTGGAGCCCGGTGCTGGTTTCAAAATACGGGGGACCCCCAGATTTTTTGCCCCCCCCCCGTATTTTTGGAACCAGAACCGGTCCAAGAGTCCGGGGCTGGTTTCAGAAATACGGGGGACCCCTACACTTTTTGTCCCCCGTATTTTTGGAACCAGGTCCGGCTCAATGAGCCCGGGGCTGGTTATGCTCAGGAGAGGGGACTCCACGTAATTTTTTTTTTAAAATACAAACCCCAAATCCCACATAAGCTCAAATTCGCACATTTTCATGCCGAAAATTCGCCCATTATCGCACTCAATCGCACTTTTCTTGCCGGAACACGCACCTCATTAAATATGCGAATCCAAGGCAAAAATGCGATTTGAAAAAAGTGCGATAATGGGCGAAAAACTGACGTGGGAAAAACTCTCATCCCATAGAATGTCACCCCCTGTTTCCGTGGATTGGAATGACTTGCTTTGACATCTGCTAGGGATTCACATCTTGTGCTGCCCCCCCGCTGATTCACATATATAATATGCCTCTTGCAAAATCACCCTGAACAAGATGCGCATAAGAAATGGTCTCGTACATCAGGAGTTATAAGGAAATGGTGCAATTTACTAAATCTTGAATAGCCGGTCCCCAGATTGGAGGTCATGCTGACACGGAATTATAGCCATTGTGGCTGGTGATTGCATTACTCGGCTAACCTGCCTTTCCACACTGCCGCACTGAGAAGGCGCCTTATGGAATAACTTATCCCTAATCAGGACCTGGGTTATTGTGATCTGCCGTTACTGGGGAAATCACACATGTCCGGTTCTAGAGCGTAATAGAAAATCCAAGTGTTTCCTTACATGTCTTCTATAGTCACTTAGCATTGTATTTATTTGATGCCACACAGTCCTTGTACAAATTACTAAGTATCCAATAATATTAAGACGCTGCTTGTAAGGTGGTTCCATTCATTTTGTTTGACATACTGACATCGCTGTAAACGATTGGGTTTTTTTTTTTATATATTTTTTTTTTTACATTATTCAGTAGTGTATTTTTTTTGTTTTTGCATTTCACATTTTTTTGTTTTGCAATAGGTGGACATGGCCAAAAGGTCGACACAAGCAATAGGTCGACACAGAAAATGTTGACATGAAAAGGGTCAACATAAGTTTTTCATGTTTTTTTTTTCTAAGGTGGGTTTTCATACTTAATTATCCACGTGGACATAGAGGAAGAATATAATAGTGTGCCCGAAGCACAGGGACGGGGTACACTTAAATGGTGCCCATGCCGAAATAGACACCCAAAAAATGAAAAACTCCTGTCAACCTTTCACATCAGGGCCATCTTAGCGTATAGGCTTGAAGGGCAGGTGCCCAAGGGCCCCAAAAAGCTAGGGGCCCAAAGGCTGCCACCCCCCAATTTCAGACTGTACCCCACATACCACCCACCCCAGCACATACTGTACCCTCCTGATAACCATTGGTGCCATTGCTGATGCCCACCCATAGTGCATTACTGGGAGTGGCCCAGCTGCATGCCCATCACTACTGCTGTGCACTCATGTGCTCGTAGCTACTACCGCCGCACTCAGTACACTGCTGTTTTGCACAGAGCCCACGCCTACCTGCTGTCCTGAGAAGCCGATTCCCCACCTTTCAGGCCCCTCCTCCCGACCCTGCACCCCGTGGAAGCTGTGCTCACCCAATCTCCCTCCCCTCACGCAGGCTGCAGTCTGTAATTACCCCTTGCTCCTGCTCAGGTTGCCAGTGGCTGTGTTTTATACAAAGTTAAAACTGCCGCCCCCCACTCGCACAGACATCCAGTGGCTGCGCTCCCTGCCCAACACCCACTGCTTTGGCAACTGACCGCTGTTTTCTTCGGTAACTGCCCCTCCCACCATGCTGGCGGCCGTCTCCCCACAAGCTCAGGCATCTAGTGGCCACCCTGCACTCTTCTCGTGAGTCAACAGTATCTCAGGCATCTGGCAGCTTTGGCCAACCTAGAGGGAGGAAGATTCAGGGGAAATGTGAGGAAGAATTACTTCACAGAAAGAGTAGTAGATAAGTGGAATAGCCTCCCATCAGAGGTGGTAGAGGCAAACACAGTAGTACAATTTAAACATGCTTGTGAAAGGCATAGTGATATCCTTACAAAAAAAATAAGGATCAAATATGGTTTGAGGTAACGTGTTTAGAAAAGGGCCAAGTGGTTCTTATCTGCTGTCAAATTCTATGTTTCAACCTGTGTGATGATGAAAAATGGTGCCTGTGTCAGTGTTTGTCCATGTGTTAGCATTTGTCTGTATGTCACTGTCTGTCTGTGTCGGCATCAGTGTGTCAACATCTTTCCGTGTTTCAGCGTCTGTCCGTGTGTTTGTCTGTGTCAGCATCTGTCAGTGTCTGTGGGTCAACATCTATCTTTGTGTCAGTATCTCTGTATCCGAATTTGTGTCAGCATCCATATGCCAGGGATCATCTGTCTGCGTTGGCATTTGTATATCAGCTTCCATGTATCTGTGTCATTCTGTGTGTCAGAAAGTGTTTCCCTCTGTGTTATTAGTTTCCTGGGAAAAGATTCTACAAAGGACCTTATACTTGATAATCTTTTTCTAGCCTGCTACCTGCACACTCTAAGGTCTCCACCTGCCTCTTTCTGTCACCCACTACAGTGTTGCACATTGTGAACTTGGGTTGTGGTGAACAAGGGGGGCCCAAATTATAACTTTGCACCTGGGGCCACCACCCACAAGTTCTGCCACTGCTTCTGAGGCATAGGAGAAAGCTCCAATTTGCGCTGCTAACCATGTCTATGCAGGCCATGTTTTCAGTCATATCCAGAGGGATACTCCAAATTATTGGATGTCACTTATCAGCAAATTACAGAATCATATTTGAAATTGCAACAGTCATTTTCAGGGAGCGACTAGGTAAGTATCTCCATCAGAAGACAGAGATTTCCTGGCCTTTGGTAGGAACTGCAGAGACTGGCTTACAAGACCCCATGGGTTACACAGCCAGCCAGTGATGTGACAGGTTATCAGATGTTGCGTCTTAGGATGCTGCCAGATCCCTAGCTGAGGCACGAGGCGCAAAGCACCTCAACATCATCTGTCACTATGGCTCGGATGTAATGGAGGCCAAGTCTGGCAGACTTTTTTTTTACTGTCATACAGTATAGGAATCTTTAACTTCTTTATATTTTGCATACAATATATATTGCCAAACCATTTTATGATTGCAGCTGCTGGTTACAGAAGCTGGTCTCAAATGCAAAGTTTAAAGACAGATTACTGTACATAGACTAATTACCGTACATTGAACAGCACAAGGCTGCCACCTAGTGACACATTCAGAATTAGAGAGATCTTCACAATGAATGCAATACTAACCAGTGTGATGTCAAAGTAGCTGATCGTCGTCATGGACCTATAGATTTAACCTCCTCCCTCCCCCCCAGCCCAATGATGCACCGCTGTTCTGCCCCTCCCCTGTGTGACGCCAGCGACCCAGCTTATTGGCGGGTGGCTGAAGGGAGCTTCACCTCACAAATACAAGGACACTACCAGGACGGACACAGGTGCGACATGGCATTTGCGATGTGAATGGGGTATACTCGACTCTGGCAGTGACCACTAGAGGCCACTCAACAGACCATATTACTCATTTGTGTGCTAAAGATGTCATAACAGAAAGTAAATGCAATTTGTGTTCCAAACTGGCTAGATATGGAGAGAGGGAGCTGCGAAGACAGATATTGGAGGAAGGAACAGATATAAACTGGCTGCAACTATGGGGATCACTTACTAACCAGGTGCAGTAACCCACGGTAACCAGACATATCCATTTTTAACTTACACTAATGAAAGTGATGAATGATTGCTATGGGTTACTGTAATACATACAGAACGCATTTTATTAGTAACCTAAAGTGGAACAGAGCAGATGTGCCGGCCTCCCCCTACTCATAACTGGCCAGTGTACAGGGTAGGGATAGCAACACTGCCATTCCCCAAAATATCCACACCCTATGTAGTGTGTATTCCCCATCTACAAGTACAGATGGGTCCGTCCTGGTCCAGCCTCTGTGCACAATAAGTTGAGTCTTTTTTTCTCCCTGATAATGCATCTTGTTGGCATTGAGAAGCACAAGGAGACTTGGGGCCAGATTCACAAATGCGCTTTGGATTACCACCCGATCTGAAGGAGGAACACGCAGGAGATGGTCTCAGTAAAAGGGACACCTCCCGCATGTAGCTGCGATCCCAGCACTGCGACGGATGTTGTGTTCATGCAGACGGGCAGACGGGCAGCCGAGTAAGCCTCACCTTGTGCAGTTGGCGAATGGAAGTGGTGTCTGCGGAGCCAGGAACTCTGCTTGGTGACAGTGGACCCTTGACTCTACCCTCCCAGAAAACAGGGGGTCACATCCACATTTCCAGGAGCGCAGGCCTCCCCCACTCCATCAACGCTGCTGGGGGGGGGGGGGGGAAATTGCACAAAACGTTCCCCTTGTTAGTAACCGCTCTAATGAGTATGCGCTGGTAGAAGGGCTGCGTACAATGAGGGAGGACACATCTGTACATGTCCTGCCCCGATAAGGACTACCACTAACAAAGACCATGTGCAAGGCCCGGCACAATGCCGTTACAGGTTGATCTGCTTATATTAATATTGGTAAGGCCTAGTTGGGGATATCAGGCAGAGGTGTATCCCCGAATAGGACACCTCTAGGTTGCCTATAAAGCAGGTATGGCCAAACCTTGGAACTACAGCTATTGTAAAACTACACATCCCAGCATGCCTTGCCATCGTTTTAGCATTACATTTGAAAAGAAAAATAATTTTTATTTTTTTGGGGGCACATCTAAAAACGTAACTTGTAATAAGAAGAAGGAGGAGGCGTTTAACATATAAACCTACACACACAACAAACATGAAACATAAAACTTATACAGTGACGCTGAGTTCGTCATTGAAAAACCTCATCACATTCGGGAGAATTCCCTTAATTGTGGCAATTATGCAATTTTGCAGTGATGGGTTTCAAACTTTAAACAAATCTGCAAAATATTTGAAAGAGTAAAAAATAACAAACAAGCGCAGATATAGATAAATTGGATCGTGTTCTAGAAAGAGCGATGGTTCCACTCCCTCTTGAACAAGTTTTCAAGTATTGTAATTATATTACTTCTATACAGACGATTGGTTCACAGGCATAAAAGTGCTAAATTATAAGTAATTATAAATCATAAGCAAATCTGTAAGACTGAGGTAAAAATAATCAATTTGAATAAATTACTTGGCAACACAACATGGCCCGATTCAGACACCTGCGCATACGTGCACGCCCCAGTGCAGGAACACAAACTGCGATCGACTATGTGTCACGGTTTAAGTTCCTTCAGGAGGAGTTGCCCCGGTGGCTGCGTGACATCGTGGACAGCCACTGCGATGCTAAACATGGCCAGCATGCGTCTGGCTTCGCAGCTAGACTGCACAGTCACTGGGCTGCCGGTCATGCGCGCAGGCAAATGGCTAATTGCACTTTAGCGATTTGTCTGCAAATTTCGCAAAACGAAAACCAGGTCTAAAATCAGGACCAAGTGATTGTGAAAAGTCACATTTTGATTTTTATCTGTATGTACCATTAGTAGCAAGCAATAAAACACGGCAAAATAATAAAAGATTTGGGATATATTTAACAATACATTAGATACTGTAAAAAAGAATGATCGACAGCTGTCATCTGACAACGTTACATGCAAGGAGTAAAATACACCTCCTAACAAAAGGAAGAACATGACAATAAAATATATAATTTCCAGCATTTGTGACTATGTATAAACAAAGAATCCATATGTACAGATTTAAAATATACCGTCTTCCAATTAACATTCTCATAGATTGATAGGTTAATTAAAGAGGAAACTTTAATACAACGCGTCCGGTGTTAAAATAAAATTTACAATTGTTTTTAACCTAGAACGTTTGTCTGTAAACATTCTATTTAATTTAAAACTATTGCAGCAGAATTCACAATTCTATCTTCATTTCTTCCCAATTTCCACAAGAATCCACTCAATGCCATCCAATAACCCGGAGAGCGTAGAAACTTCAGTGTCCTGCACCTGCAAGTTACAGCAACGGTTTAGGAATTCATATATTGTTGTACATCTCACCCCGCCTCCAATTGTTAAGATGATTTGCAAATCACTATTATTTGTCTCCACTGTGGCATTGGTCTCAAATAAATTGTAACCTATTAACTTGTGAGCCGACATGGTGAGTGCAGTGTTGACCGGCGTGTACTGAGGAAGCACAATCGGCTGTACAGGCTTCAGGTCGGGACAATTGGGTGATCCCGACTGCTGGGTGCGGTTCCAGGTACACAGCCAGTCAGGAGCAAGGGTCGTAGGGCAGCAACAGTACCCACAGAGCAACATGCTATGCACACCCCTAGTTATGGACCTGGGGAAAATTACACATTGGTGCTGGTACAACAACATGACAACGTCTACTACACAATACTAAGGAGAATAAGAAATAACAAAGGCAGAATAATGGTTAGCATTACTGCCTCACAGCACTGAGGTCATGGGTTCAATTTCCACCATGGCCCTAACTGTGCGGAGTTTGTATATTCTCCCGCTGGATTCGGTATTAAATCCCGGCGGTCGGGATCCCGGTGTTCAGAATCCCGACCGCCGAAATCCCGACAGGGGGGGACGTGGATCGCCCCCCCTTGCGGACTCGCTGCGCTCGCCACGCAGCGGGCCCGGTGCCTCGCTATGCTCGGCACACTAATTTATTCTCCCTCCGGGGGTGTCGTGGACACCGCCGGAGGGAGAAAGTGTCGGGATTTTAGCGGTCGGGATTCTGAACGCCGGGATCCCGACCGCCGGGATTTACACTGCATCCCCTCCCGCTAGTTGAGTAAGTTTCCTCTGGTATATACTGGTAGGCTAATTGGCTCCCAACAAAATGAACCCTAGAATGTGTGTGCGTGTACATGTGGTAGGGAACATAGATTGTAAGCTCCCTGGGTCAGGTACTGATGTGAATGGATCTTACCATCCATGACCGGTTTAGCTTGTTCAGACACAAGTCATGGGCCAGGTAAACGCAGGGGATTCTCTTTTCTCCAGGGTTTGATACACAAGACAACACCAATAAAGGTCTTCTCTGTGGCCCCATAAGAGGGTCCATCATCGCCAGGATCTTCGATACTTCTTCCTTACGATTATGCCCTACACAGCATCAAACAGAACAAAACAAGTGTCAGCACTTATATCATTGTTCACCTACAGGGAGATTCCAGATCCTGCAGATATGACATCACTGAATAGACAAATGTAATAAACACAATAGCAGACACACACATACAGATGTAGCCGGCCACATCGCGCGCCCCGTGGCAACGGAGCTTGGCGGGGGTCCCTGCTGCCTCCCCCGCGCCGCCCTGACACCCCCCCCCCCCCGAACTGGGCAGCGTCTCCCTGAGACGGGCAGGGAGACGCTACAATACTGAGATGTACACGCGTCCCAGTCCCTATCGCCGGCGCTCACCAGTGAAAGGGATCTGGCGGGCGCCGGCCAAGGATGGCAGCGGCTCCATCCTCTGACAGTCATGAGACAGCAATTACAGCTACCACGGATACAGGTAGGATTTTCATAGGAAATCACCAGGAAATTTATCTGCATGTCATACAAGGTGAACATACAAGGAAGCATCCTGCAATGACATCATGTAGGAATGGGATAATGATGACAGTAGGTACAAATAGGACATGAGTATGTGATGGGTGTCATGTAGTGGGGGAAGAGTCTGGGAGGGAGTTCCATGGGTGGGAAGCAGCACGGGAGAAGTTTTGGAGACAGGAGAATGGAGGGGAGGAGTCAGTAACGGTCCTACAGGTGAGTGTGAGCAGCTTCAATGTTCTTCTGAAAGGGATTTACAGAATGCAGGTGAGAATAATAATACGCATATGGAACAGGGTTTTAGTTACCTTCTGGTGGTGACACGGTGGCATACATATAGCACTCCTGTATCTAACAGTGGTGACACAAGGGCATGTCGTAGCATTGCTGTATCTGACTGGGGGTGGCATGGTGGCATGCCATGACATTGTTGTGTCTGACTAGTATTGATATAGTGGCCTAGAAAACATGAACTGCGTGGGGTCCTGAGGACTGTGTTTGAGAACCACCGACAGACACAAGTCCAAAATCTCTGTCCTAGTAAATCAGAGATTTCTGTAGAATAGCTCAGCATTGTGCCTGAGGAATAGATTAATCAGCCACCCATATACAGATGGGGCAGGTCCAATCTTTGCAGGGGATGGCGATGGCGACGCCAGCCGCCATCCCCCGCCATCTCTATAGCGAGAAGGGGACACGCGTGCACGAGAGGCGCGCGCGTCCCCTTCCGACAGCGCTTCCCCTGGGTGACCGCCGGCTTGTCGGCAGTCAACCGGGGTCCCCGCCGCCTGCCCGCATCCCCCCCTAACCCTGTCCGTCCCCCTGAAGCGGAGACGGACAGGGTTCCCGTCGCCCCGCCGACGAAGATTGAGACGCACGCGCGTCTCAGGCAGATGGTGAGGCAGGCTGCTGGCGGATCGCCAGCGCTGACGTTCGGTCGATTCGCCAGCAAAGAAGAGGCCTGCCCCATCTGTATATGGGCCACAACAGAAGCGTTACAAGCAGGATGGGGAATAAAGAGTTTGGTTTAAATTTTCAAGATTAAATCAATGTTCCCAGTACACCAGGACTCTGGCCTACCGAAATGCATTCTCATAACAGGTTAAAAAACATAATCTTACGTTAAATCTCTGTAATACACTTAAACAACACAGTAGCCAAGATGACTGTACTGCACTGCCAAACATGAAAAGAGCAGAAAACCAAAAAACAGATATGTGATCCATTGAAATGCATTGTCCACTAACAGGTCATCTCCTTATGGCCATAGCTCTTTTTTGGCAGCCTAATCCCATAAAATCTCAGAATATAAGGACTGCCGTGAGGTGTTCTACTATATTGTTAAATGCAGTGCATTCCTACAATGACTGGAACCCAAAACCACAGAAAACAGGAAATTCCACACTCTGTAGTGCCTGGCTTCCATTAGGGAACTCAGCTGCCAAGAATGAGAACTGTGTCACATTGTAATCCAATCAGTATTTTGCGGTCACAAAGAATAACATACTTTTATTTGCTTCGGCGTTGGCGACGTAGATGAAACCCTCCACGACTTTGCAAACCTCTTTCACTTGCGGGATCAGACTGTAGAGGGTGCTCAGCTCACCGTCTCCTGAACCCTCCGGCAAGAACATCTTGTTGACGGCATCATTGTGCTCCGCACGGGCTCGATCGCGTTCTGTGCTACAAAACAGGGGCCCCCACAAACTTCAGTACCGCTAAGAACAGCAATCACACAGTGATTCACCTATGAGGCGAAGTACCACCAGTGAGCACTAGAGGTCACTCAACGGACCAATTGCTCTTTAACAGAAAGTGAAAGCAAAGTGATCAGTTTCAAACTTGCTGGGTACGGAAATAGGGAGCTGTGAAGACAGAGATTGGAGGTGGGAGCAGATAGGGCTAAGGCGCCGTTCGTTTTAACTAGTCATACTGTACATAAAAGATATTAACTTCATTCTAGAGAAATGAACTGCGTAACCCACATACTTACTGACTTTATCTCTCATCTCCAGGAGAAGCCCGGTGAGGAAAACAGATACTGCTGCTAGGAGGGGCGGGACTTGGTTGATGTCAGCAAACCGCGCAATTCACGGGTTTGCGGATTGGGGGAGGGGAAAAAACGTGGCAATTCGTGTCATTGTAGCCCGCCCTTTTGCCATTGACCAGCAAAATCCCGGACTTGGTGCTGTGGGTAAGAGGGGTGCGGGGGGGAAGCATGAGACTTGCCTACCTTCCCGGGGTGCTGGGAGAAGGATCCGATTTTCGGGAGCCTCCCGGCCATTCCGGAAGGGTAGGCAAGTATGGCTACCCATAAGACATATGTCTGTTCTCGGGGAAATTTTGGAGCGCAGAAATACAGAAGTATAAATACCAAGTATGTACAACAAAACTATTATTTAAAGTCGAATAGTAATTTGTAAATAATAAATGTAATTAACAATAAAATATGTAACATCAATTAAGCTGTAAAAAATAAAAAAAAACTACTCTACATATAATAATTATTGTAAGAGTTGTGTCTGTACATAGCAATTTTATGAGAAATATACTTCTAGGGACAGTTTGCGAACTAAGGAGACAGAAAAAAAAACAATTCAGAATTTGTGTCGGTCTGTTCGTTCTGCCATCATGGAAAAACGACTGGATGAATTTGGGTCCCGATTTTGCCTACAGTATAGCTTAGTGTCATATAAAGAAACCGAGGTGTGTGTTATAGCAGTGGTTCCCAACCTGGGGTACTAGTACCCCTGGGGGTACTCTGCAGAATAGTTGGGGGTACTTGGAAATAATATTGGTAATGGCGGAAGAAGAAAAAGTCTCCCAATGGCAAAAGAAGTCTACCATTGACATGGAAACAAGCCACGTCGTGTCATTTCCAGTTCCATCTGCAGCGTCATCAGCATCTCCTCGTGCTTTTGCCCAACCAGCAATTCACTGAGAGCTTCCTGTGAACATTTGCCCGGGTGGAAGAAGCATTAATCCTACAGGCGTTAGCAGGAACTCTGGAGACAATACACAGCCAGCGGCCAGACAAAGACGGACCTGATTCCTGACCATAGACTAGTCCACGGCTACTCCTTAATATAAGGACATGCATACTGCTCACTTCCACTCATAAGTACTGTGGAAATTTCAAATTGAGAGGAGGGGTACTTATAAATGAAAAGCCTAATCAAGGGGTACGGGAGAGAAAAAAGGTTGGGAACCACTGTGTTATAGCATTATTTACTGCCCCAGAATAACTGTGCTGGGGGTAGCCGGCTGTACCAGTTAGCACACTTTCAAATGCTCAGTAGAATGCAAAATGCCCTCTGCTGATACAATACCACAGTCAATAGAACACTACCAGACTCCACCAGAGATGCAGCATCACGTCCGTAGCCCCTGCCGCCCCCTTCTAGTTTAACATTTGCGTCCTCAGCCAGAGTGGCTCCCTAAAGCCATGGAGTAATAATGTTACTGCAGCACAGATTCTAATTAAAACCCCCAATAGTGAGGTGAGTGGAGGCAGCAGATCAGTGTTTTGAGACAGAGGGGTCTGGTGGCAACAACAATATTCAGAGCATTTACTGGTTCTTGAAATCAAAGTTGAAAGTGTCCACAACGCTTTTAACTTTTAATACATATTGTTTTCCATGGCTTTAGAACATTATCAGGGTGTCCCGGGTTGAGGAGCATATCTATGTAAGGGATAACAATACATTAAAGTCATGAAAGAAAGACTCAAGGCGCTTAACAGATAGAATGAATGTAATACAATAGAGGAACAATGAGTGCATAAAAGCTTTTCATGCATTCGGTATCAAATACCGACGGTCAAAATACCGACAGCTATTGACCGACGGTCAAATTCCGGACATGGTTAAAGTCCCGACATTTAAAATCCCGACATTCAAAATACCGACTATAGAATGTAGACAGGTGAAAAAGTCAACATTACTTTCGGTCGTCATGGGTTTTATCACTGTTGACCCGAATGTCGACACAGTCGGAAGTCGACTGCAGTCCCTCGCATTGCTCGCTATGCTTCGGGCACACAGTGCTTCGCTACGCTCGGCACACTATTTTATTCTCCCACCACGCCCTAGTGGATGGTAGGGCATGAAATACCGCCTGTCGGCACATGTCAGGTCAAAAAACAGTGAAAAAACCCATGTCGCACTCGCAACCTGTCGACCGAAAGTCATGTCGACTTTTTCACCTGTCTACATTCTATATGTCGGTATTTTGACTTTGTCGGGATTTTAAATGTCGGGATTTTGACCGTCGGTCAACGGTTGTCGGTATTTTGACTGCATCCCTGTTTCATAAACGATACTTAAGGGGATTACGGAAATGCTTGAGTAAACAGGAAAGTCTTGAGTCTGTTCTTGAAGGAATCTAGAGTTGAAGAATAGTAGAACCTGATTCACAGTTTCCATGGTTACAGCACATTTGAACACACTCAGAAAGAAGCTGTATTTTGTGCACTTACCGAGTTGTAGAATATAAGGTTAAAATGTTAAACCTGTGTTGGCTACCCAGCTGGAAAGTGACACCGGAACCAATGCCTGTGGATGAAATGCAGAAGAAATCATATGTATCAAGAAGTGAGTGTTTGGAACTGGTACAGTGCGGTTATTGTGCAAGACAGCGATATACGGCAGGGCAGATGCACCTTAGGGCTGGAAGCCACCACTACAACCTAATCAACCCAGATGCCGAATCCACCTTAGGACTGGCTGCCACCTCTGCACAGGGCTTAGATAATTACATTCATGTTTCCATGTCATAACCAGATTATTCACAACTAGTTAAAAGCCCATTAAAATGACTACTGAAATTTACTTTCACTTTGAGCTGTGACAGTTTTTAGCCCAAAAACTCTCCACCCCACCTCAGTCCCTATTTGCTCCTACCTCCAATCTCTGCCTTCACTGCTCCCTCTCTCCATATTCATCAAGTTTAAAACAGATCAGTGCCCTGCAAAAATTGCTTTCATTTTCTGTTAGGACATATTTTAGCACACAAAGGAGTAATATCAATCGAGTGGCCTCGAATGGTCAGTGTTGGTACACCTCATATTTGAAACTTGCCAAAATTGAGCAGGTTAAGATATGCCCAGCAAAGAAACAACAACCATTCTGCAACTCACTCTGCCCATGTTACATCTGCCCACCTGCAGTGCAGCACAGTTTTGTTCATTTGTGAATAATGCACTTTCAAGAACATTCTAATAAATGATGATTTTTTTCCACAGGAGGAAACCCACTGAGTATTGCTTCATCCTATGTCTGAGTGGTTACTTTTGAGTTTGAGTCTTACCGTCAATTTGCCTTTGTAGGATGCTGACAACTGGGCAAAGATCCGGGGAGGTCATCATTTGTGTGACCAAAGAATCGTCCAGTTGCTCGAGACCAGGACCGAACATAGCGAAGCGGGGTTCCGTGTGCATGACCAGCGACTGCAGGAAGGAGGTCACGGTGCCATAAAGTGGACGCTTGGGCTGCATGGATTTCCTGGTCTGGGGGCAGCCACGCAAGTATCTGTTATTACAAAGAGAAAAGTCACTTCTTACTGATTCACCTTTTTTCTGAATCTACAGAGACTTTTGGCCCAGGGCGCCATTAAACAATTACAACCATTGCCTTAAGTCAGGACTCGACAAATTTCTTTAAAATCTAGGAGCCAGGATGAAAATGTAGGAGCCAGACAAACCGATAATAGAGACAGTGCGCGCCAAAGCCACGCCCCAAAAATTTACACATGCTATTATGCCCATTACATATACAGATGGGGCCGGTTTTATCTTTGCTGGCGAACCGCCAGCAGTATGCTGTTGGCGATCCGCCAGCAACACGGCGCTCCATCTGACTGAGACGCGCGTCTCAGTATCCAGGCGGCGTATCCCCCCCAGCACGCGCGTCTCAGTATCCGGGCGGCGAGGCGGACGCAATACTGTCCACCTCCCGCTCGATAGTGCCTGGGGGGGGACCCGAGGAGGCTGCGGGTGTGTGTGTGTGTGTGGTCGCCCGATGTGGGCACCGGGCGACCGAGGGCAGCACCGTCGGAAGGGGACGTGCGCGCGCGTCCCCTTCCGGCATACAGATGGCGGGGATGCAGGTGATGGCGATGGCGACGCCATCACCATCACCTGCAAAGATGAATCCCGATACATCTGTACCACACGCCGTAATGTCCATTACATCAAACATCGTAATGCTCATTACATATAATACAACATGCCGTAATTACAGATTATGCCACAAAATTTCCTCTTACCTAGATGATTGTTGCTATGGGTTGCATGCTTGATGCCAGGGGTTAACATGCTCATTGCCAATGGTGTGAATATGCTCTTCCAGGGGTTAATATGCTCTGCTACAATGGGGTTACCATGGCCTGCCAGGGGTTAACATGCACTTCCAGGAGTAAATGTTTGTTGCTATGGCGTTACCATGGTGCATTAGGTGCAGGGTTACCTAGCAAATTGCAGCACTGAGGGGGTAGACAGAGACAGAGGTATAGAGCTAAGGGACAGGGGAGCACATTTAAAATAGCTTGCCTCCGCACTTACATTTAGCAGGTGCCACTCACCGACTGCCGGGGACGCTGCTGCTTCCTGCTACTGATTGCACAGAGCTATAGGGCAGGGGAGAGGGATTCAAATAGACGGCCACCGCACACAGTAACTTTGACTTGCATTTAGCAGGAACACAGCTGCAGGAGGGTGGCTGGAGCCGCGCTGCTGCTTCCTGCTACTGAGAACGTGCAGAGCTGTAAGGCAGGGGAGCGGGTTTCAAATAGCCGGCCACCACACACAGGAACTGTGACTTACATTTAGGAGGACGATGGCTGCAAGAGAGCGACTGGAGCTGTGCTGACATCCGCTGCTTCTTGCAGCAGAGGATGTCGAGCTGAACGCCGCTCAGCTTTCCGAGGGTAAGAGGCGGAGGGGGTCCGGTTCTCCGAGATAGTCGGGGGGGTCATACTGATGCAGGAGAGCGGAAGTAGCCGTACGGACATCCACTCTGCTGAGGACGGAGATGCAGGGGGCAGGGATCTCCTCTATATGCTGAGACACTCCGCGGTTACTTATGTGGTAGGCAGGGGCTGTGACACACTGCCGCCAGTCGCCAGACAGGAAAATCTGCTCGCCGTGGTGACCTGGCTCCCGGGGTTTGTCGAGCCCTGCCTTAAGCAGCTGTAGGCTATCTATTATAATCTAATATAGCTCTTTCTGCACCAAAATGGTTATATTTTCTTCTGACTTTTCCTGTACATCACCCTGTCTACATGCCCCTTTTAAACATACCCCCTATTTGCAAGGAACTGTAAAGGTGGGCACACACTAGAAAGATCTGCGATCGTAAGATGTGCGCATAAATTAGTCTTGAAATCTTGTGTCCGTCCTGGACAAAAGATTTCAGGCAAGCGCACATCTTTACCAAAGATTTCTCTTAAGATCCCGTGTGTGTTCCTATGGATCTTTAGTTAAATCTTCTGATCTTTTGTGCCGCATGTAAGATCAGAAGATTTAGCAAAAGATCCACGGCAGCGTGCATCGGACCAATATCGGGCAATTATAGGTAAACATCGGGCGATATATCGGCCGATTTATCGAAAAATCGGCCAAAAAATCGTTCTAGTGTGTGGGCACCTTAACCCCTTCCTGACAGAGCCAGTTTTTGCGTTCCTGACAGAGCCCTTTTTTTCAAATCTGACATGTCTCACTTAAGTGGGGATAACTTTTTTTTGCTTTTACTTATCCCAGTGATTTTGAGATTGTTTTTTCGTGACACATTGTACTTCAAATTAGTGGTAAATTTGGGTCGATACAGTCTGTGTTTTTTTGTGAAAAATACCAAAATGTCGTGAAAAAATGGAAAATTTAGCAATTTGCAAAATGTTAAATTTTCTGCTTGTGAGACAAATAATCATACCACTCAAAATAGTTAATAACTAACATAGACCATATGTCTACTTTATGTTGACATCATTATTTCAACTTCCTTTTCATTTTTTTGGACACTAGGAGGCTTACAATATGAATAGCAAATTCTCAAATTTTCAAGAAAATTTCAAACACTGATTTTTTTAGGGACCAGTTCAGTTCTGATGTGACTTTGAGGGACTTGTATGTAAGACACCCCCATAAATGATGCCATTTCAAAAACTGCACCCCTCACAGTATTCAAAACAGCATTTTGGAAGTTTGTTAACCCTTTAGGTGTTTCACAGGAATTAAAACAAAGTGTAGGTGAAATTTCAAAATTTCATTTTTTTTGCAGATTTGCAATTTTAATACATTTTTCTAAGGAACACAGTACATTTTACTAGAGAAATGTGACTAAAAATTGATTCCCCCAATTCTTTTGTTTTCATAAATATCCTATATGTGGCCCTAGTGTGCACGTTGACCAAACCACAGGCTTCATAATAGAAGGAGCACCTACTTGATTTTGGAGCCTCCTTTTTATGAGATTATTTTTTAGGCACCATGTAGGTTTCTAGGCACCATAAGATGCTAAAAGTTAGGAACCCCCCCACAAGTGACCCCATTTTGCAAACTACACCCCTCAGGGAATTCATCTAGGGGTATAGTGTACATTTCAAACCCCCAGGGGTTTCACCAATTGTGGTACAACTGGGCAGTGAAAATGAAAAATTAAATTTTTTACACAAAAATGCAGTTCTGGCTCAAAATTTTTCATTTTCAGAAGGTATGAAGGAGAAAAAGCACCCCAAAATCTGTGCCCCAATTTCTCCCGAGTACGGCAATGCCTCACATGTGACCAAAAAATACCATTTGGGTGCATGGCAGGACTCAGAAAGGAAGGAGTGATTTTTGGATTTTGCAGCTCAGATTCTGGTGGAATGTTGGTGGGTGCTATGTCGCATTAGCAAGACCCCCCAAGCACCAATACAGTGGAACCCCCCCACAAGTGACCCCATTTTGCAAACTACACCCCTCAGGGAATTCATCTAGGGGTATAGTGTACATTTCAAACCCCCAGGGGTTTCACCAATTTTGATACAACTGGGCAGTGAAAATGAAAAATTACATTTTTTTACACAAAAATGCAGTTCTGGCTCAAAATTTTTCATTTTCAGAAGGTATGAAGGAGAAAAAGCACCCCAAAATCTGTGCCCCAATTTCTCCCGAGTACGGCAATGCCTCATGTGTGACCAAAAAGTGTCAGGACTCAGAAGGGAAGGAGTGATATTTGGATTTTGCAGCACAAATTCTGGTGGAATGTTGGTGGGTGCTATGTCGCATTAGCAAGACCCCCCAAGCACCAATACAGTGGAACCCCCCCACAAGTGACCCCATTTTGCAAACTACACCCCTCAGGGAATTCATCTAGGGGTATAGTGTACATTTCAAACCCCCAGGGGTTTCACCAATTTTGATACAACTGGGCAGTGAAAATGAAAAATTACATTTTTTTACACAAAAATGCAGTTCTGGCTCAAAATTTTTCATTTTCAGAAGGTATGAAGGAGAAAAAGCACCCCAAAATCTGTGCCCCAATTTCTCCCGAGTACGGCAATGCCTCACATGTGACCAAAAAATACCATTTGGGTGCATGGCAGGACTCAGAAAGGAAGGAGTGATTTTTGGATTTTGCAGCTCAGATTCTGGTGGAATGTTGGTGGGTGCTATGTTGCATTAGCAAGACCCCCCCCAAGCACCAATACAGTGGAACCCCCCCACAAGTGACCCCATTTTGCAAACTACACCCCTCAGGGAATTCATCTAGGGGTATAGTGTACATTTCAAACCCCCAGGGGTTTCACCAATTTTGATACAACTGGGCAGTGAAAATGAAAAATTACATTTTTTTACACAAAAATGCAGTTCTGGCTCAAAATTTTTCATTTTCACAAGGAATGAAGGAGACAAAGCACCCCAAAATCTGTGCCCCAATTTCTCCCGAGTATGGCAATGCCTCATATGTGACCAAAAAATACCAGTTGGGTGCATGGCAGGACTCAGAAGGGAAGGAGTGATTTTTGGTGGTGGAATGTTGGTGGGTGCTATGTCGCATTAGCAAGACCCCCAAAGCACCAATACAGTGGAACCCTCCCACAAGTGACCCCATTTTGCAAACTACACCCCTCAGGGAATTCATCTATGGGTATAGTGTACATTTCAAACCCCCAGGGGTTTCACCAATTTTGATACAACTGGGCAGTGAAAATGAAAAATTACATTTTTTTACACAAAAATGCAGTTCTGGCTCAAAATTTTTCATTTTCAGAAGGTATGAAGGAGAAAAAGCACCCCAAAATCTGTGCCCCAATTTCTCCCGAGTACGGCAATGCCTCACATGTGACCAAAAAATACCAGTTGGGTGCATGGCAGGACTCAGAAGGGAAGGAGTGATTTTTGGATTTTGCAGCTCAGATTCTGGTGGAATTTTGGTGGGTGCTATGTCGCATTAGCAAGACCCCCCAAGCACCAATACAGTGGAACCCCCCCACAAGTGACCCAATTTTGCAAACTACACCCCTCAGGGAATTTATTTAGGGGTATAGTGTACATTTCAAACCCCCAGGGGTTTCACCAATTTTGATACAACTGGTGAGTGAAAATGAAAAATTACATTTTTTACACAAAAATGCAGTTCTGGCTCAAAATTTTTCATTTTCACAAGGAATGAAGGAGACAAAGCACCCCAAAATCTGTGCCCCAATTTCTCCCGAGTATGGCAATGCCTCATATGTGACCAAAAAATACCAGTTGGGTGCATGGCAGGACTCAGAAGGGAAGGAGTGATTTTTGGTGGTGGAATGTTGGTGGGTGCTATGTCGCATTAGCAAGACCCCCAAAGCACCAATACAGTGGAACCCCCCCACAAGTGACCCCATTTTGCAAACTACACCCCTCAGGGAATTCATCTAGGGGTATAGTGTACATTTCAAACCCCCAGGGGTTTCACCAATTTTGATACAACTGGTGAGTGAAAATGAAAAATTACATTTTTTTACACAAAAATGCAGTTCTGGCTCAAAATTTTTCATTTTCAGAAGGTATGAAGGAGAAAAAGCACCCCTAAATCTGTGCCCCAATTTCTCCCGAGTACGGCAATGCCTCATGTGTGACCAAAAAGTGTCAGGACTCAGAAGGGAAGGAGTGATATTTGGATTTTGCAGCACAAATTCTGGTGGAATGTTGGTGGGTGCTATGTCGCATTAGCAAGACCCCCCAAGCACCAATACAGTGGAACCCCCCCACAAGTGACCCCATTTTGCAAACTACACCCCTCAGGGAATTCATCTAGGGGTATAGTGTACATTTCAAACCCCCAGGGGTTTCACCAATTTTGATACAACTGGGCAGTGAAAATGAAAAATTACATTTTTTTACACAAAAATGCAGTTCTGGCTCAAAATTTTTCATTTTCAGAAGGTATGAAGGAGAAAAAGCACCCCTAAATCTGTGCCCCAATTTCTCCCGAGTACGGCAATGCCTCATGTGTGACCAAAAAGTGTCAGGACTCAGAAGGGAAGGAGTGATATTTGGATTTTGCAGCACAAATTCTGGTGGAATGTTGGTGGGTGCTATGTCGCATTAGCAAGACCCCCCAAGCACCAATACAGTGGAACCCCCCCACAAGTGACCCCATTTTGCAAACTACACCCCTCAGGGAATTCATCTAGGGGTATAGTGTACATTTCAAACCCCCAGGGGTTTCACCAATTTTGATACAACTGGGCAGTGAAAATGAAAAATTACATTTTTTTACACAAAAATGCAGTTCTGGCTCAAAATTTTTCATTTTCAGAAGGTATGAAGGAGAAAAAGCACCCCAAAATCTGTGCCCCAATTTCTCCCGAGTACGGCAATGCCTCACATGTGACCAAAAAATACCAGTTGGGTGCATGGCAGGACTCAGAACGGAAGGAGTGATTTTTGGATTTTGCGGCTCAGATTCTGGTGGAATGAATGGTGGGTGCTATGTGGCATTAGCAAGACCCCCGAAGCACGGTGAAATGATGAACCTAAAAATCCATAGATGTGTGGTATATTTTAAAACACTCCTTTATACATAGGCCGGGTTTGTCGGGGCAAGTGTCACACTGGAAAATAGTTTGCTTTCTTATTCCCTTTTTATAGCAAACTTTGCACCTTTTTTGTGTCCTGCCCTTTTTTCCAGTGGAGGGGATTTCATCAGGAAAATGCTGCCCTGGTACAATACGGGGGCCAGTACTAGAAGTACTGGGGCCCTCTGCCTGCTGGTTCCCAAATACTAGGCCCTTTATGACTTCCTCTTGAAAGTGCATAAATGTCCCCCTCTGGCCGGTAGAACGGAATAGCACGTAAGCGTTATACAGTGCCATCTGGATGATATACACGGCCAGCTTCTTGTACCAGATTTTTGTTTTCCGCAGGGCACTGTACGGCTTCAGTACCTGATCTGAAAGATCCACTCCGCCCATGTACCTATTGTAATCCAGGATACAATTAGGTTTGGAGGTGTGGGTACTGGTACCTCGTACAGGGACGGAGGTGGTACTGTCTCCGTGAATTGTTGTCAGTATAAGGACATCCCTCTTGTCCTTATATTTGACCAACAACATATTTTCGGTGCATATTCCCCTGCTTTCACCCCTTCTCATTACTTGGGCAATGTGCGTTTTTGGGAGGCCTCTTTGGTTCTTGCGCACAGTACCGCAAGCTGCTGTACCTCTTGAACCAAGGGCCTTAAACAGGGGGATGCTGGTGTAAAAGTTATCCACATAGAGGTGATAACCTTTATCCAGGAAGGGGTGCACTAAATCCCAGACAATTTTTCCACTAACACCTACGAGGGAGGGGGGGCATTCTGGCGGTTCAATTCTTGAATCCTTCCCTTCATATACCCTAAACCTGTGGGTGTACCCTGAGGTGCTTTCACACAGCTTATACATTTTTATGCCATACCTTGCCCTCTTACTGGGAAGGTACTGGCGGAATTTAACCCTTCCTTTAAAATGTATAAGGGACTCGTCTATGCAAATGAATTTATCTGGGATGTACATCTCTTCAAATTTGGCACTGAAATGATCAATGACCGGCCTGACTTTGAATAGCCGGTCAAAGGTGGGATCATCTCTGGGTGGGCACTGTGCATTATCGTTGTAATGCAAAAATTTAAGGATCGTCTCAAATCGAGCCCGGGGCATGGCCATACGGTAAAATGGGGTGCTGTACAGAACATCTGTACTCCAATATTGCCTAATTTCTGGCTTTTTTACTATGCCCATATGAAACACCAGACCCCAAAACGTCATCATCTCTACTGCATCTACAGGGGTCCACCTAGCAAATGATGACGTGGGGTTTTGAGCAATAAACTGCTGGGCATATAAATTAGTTTGGTCCACAATTAAATTTATAAAATCATCAGAGAAAAATAATTTGAAAAAGTCAATTTCTCTGAGACCTGTGGAATCAAATTGGATTCCTGGCATGGCCAAAAACTCAGGAACCTGGGGCTCAAAATTGTCTGGTGGTGGGGTCCATACGAGATCAATTATTGGGGGGGGGGTCTCAGCTGCTCTACGGGGGCGTCTTTGAGGGGGTCCCTCATCACTAGAGGAGGAAGATGAGGTTAAGATGAATCCTTCAAATTCCCCGCTTGCCTCACTGGCTGTGTCAGAATCAGAGGCAAGCATGGCATATGCCTCCTCCGCTGAATACATTCTTCTGGATGACTGGGATGACATTTGGGATGACATTTGGGATGCCATTTTTATTTTTGTGTTACTGGTAGTGAAATGTTTCAACACGTGTATAGTGTAGGGGGGGGGGGTACAAACTTTATTTCAACCCGGGGGGTATGTAGTGTGTATGTAGTGTAGAAAAAAAAAAAATACTTTATACAGGAATTTGAACCCAATTAAAAAAAAAAAAAAATTGAAGGGGTTAAAAAAAAAAAAAAAAAGGCCCTGCGCCAAAAATTGAGCACAGATGTTGGTCAGTAACGTCCGTCACTGAACAGCGCTCAAAGGCAACAGGAATTTGATAAAAAAAAAAATAAAATAGATCAACCCTGTGCCGAAAAAGATGATCAGTGATGTACGTCACTGATCAGCGCACAGTGGCCACAGGACACCCACAAAATCACAGTGTGTGTAAAAAAAAAATTAAAAAAAGACCCACAGCAGCCTCAAAAAAAAAAAAAGGTGATCAGTGATGCAACACTGATTACCAGTGAGGGGCAGCAGGTGCACAACCTTTGGTGCAACTGACAGTGCAACTGGCAGCAACTGACAGGTATATATAAAAAAAAAAAACCTCTGCGCCCCCAAAAAGTTGCTGATCACCTCAGATATAGTGATCAGCACAAAAGGCGGGGGTAGCAGACACAAAATATACACTCTCTATCACTCTCTGTCACTATCTCTCTCTATCTCTCTCTATCTCTCTCTATCTCTCTCTATCTCTCACTATCACTATCTATCACTATCTATCACTATCTATCACACTGCAGCAGCAGCACTGACAGTTATATGTATAAAAAAAAACCTGCACCCCCAAAAAAGGGGGGTAGCAGACACAAAATATACACTCTCTATCACTCTCTGTCACTATCTCTCTCTATCTCTCTATCTCTCACTATCTATCACTATCTATCACTATGACACTGCAGCAGCAGCACTGACAGTTATATATATAAAAAAAAAACCTGCACCCCCAAAAAGGGGGGGTAGCAGACACAAATCTCTCTATCTCTCACTATCTATCACTATCTCTCACTATCTATCACTATGACACTGCAGCAGCAGCAGTGACAGTTATTTATATATAAAAAAACCCTGCACCCCCAAAAAGGGGGGGTAGCAGACACAAAATATAGCTCTCTCTGTCACTATCTCTCTATCTCTCTATCTCTCTCTCTCTATCACACTGCAGCAGCAGCAGGAAGTCCCAAGAAGTCAGATCCAGGAAGCGTCCAGCACGCTACAAGCAGTGATCAAGTGATCAGGTAAGGTATTTGCAAGGATCAGGTAAGTATTAGCAAGGATCAGGTCAGTATCACGGCAGATAGGCACGGTGACCGCTCTGCACGCTATTCCAGACCGGAATGGCGTCTGCAGCGCAGTCACCGGTAGTTTAAATGTCGCGCCTTGGCTGTGATTGGTCCGTGGGTCCCACAGACCAATCACAGCCTTGGGGGCAGGTGGGGTGAGGTGTCATCGTCACCGATGACCCCCTCATGCCCCCTGACGCCCGGCGGTGATTGACACCTGTGTTACCGAGCGTCCGATTCGCTGGTAACACAGGAAAACGCTGTGAATGGCTGTTCACACTGAACAGCCAATCACAGCGATCGCCGACGGGGGGGCGACATCGCAGCCCCCCCTGGGCATGCAGGGACATGTCTGCTGTCAGGGACAGCAGACATCGTCCCTCTGTCACTGCGTCTCGAGACGCAGTGACAGTTTAAAGTCATGACGTACATTTATGCCATGTGTCGGGAAGTACATCCCGGCCATGACGTAAATGTACGTCAAATGTCGGGAAGGGGTTAAGAGCAGGTTTCCAGGAATAGACACACACTATAGAACAGGCATGGCCAAACTATGGCCCTCCAGCTGTTGTGAAACTACCCGTCCCATCATGCCTTGCCACAGTTTTGCCATTAAGGAATGCTAAAATGATGGCAAGGCATATATTTGGATTGAAACTGAGTGTGGTTCTTCCAATTTGATGGTTGCATCATTTCTGGAAGTGGATATATATATATATATATATATATATATATATATATATATATATATATATATATATATATATATATATATATATTTCACCCTGATAATTGCGTCAGTGTCCCGTCTCCTTATTTACCATGTACTTGTCCCAAATTCCCTTGTGCTGTAATTCATTTTCTAATTGTTTTTTGCTAATCTATGTATTATTAGTCGCTGCGGAGCCCTTGTGGCGCCATTTAAATTAAAGATAATAATATTAGTCCCCAATCTGATCAGCATGTCCTTTTACAACTACAGTATTTGCATTTTCGTATCATTAGCAATTTCAGATAATACACAAAATAAAGTTTGTAGATTGACTTTTGCGCTAAACCTTTGTTGAGGGATATAGAGGAAAGTGAGGATCACCTGCCCACACCGACACAGTAGACAATACATCCCCTTAGCGCTGATTGAGGTCTAATCCTTTTTCTCTTAATTGGTTACCCAAAAAGAAAAAAAAGGTACAATAGCGTGATACAGTTTCAATGTATACTATTAAATTTTTTTTTTAAATATGGTGAATCTTTGTAATATATGACTTGTACCCTATAGATATGTCGACTATGTTGTAGACCAGTGGTTCCCAACCTGGGGTACTAGTACCCCTGGGGTACTCTGCAGACAAGTTGGGGGTACTTGAAAATAATATTAGTAATGGCGGAAGATGAAAAAAGTATTTTGATGACAGAAGAAGAGGACCCACTGCTATGGAGAAGAACCTTGTTGTGTCACTTATGGTTCTGTCTTCAGCATCATCAGCTTCTCATTGTGCTTTTGCCTGACCAGCAATCCAATGGGAGCTACCCATGCTGTCCTCAGACATCAGCGATCATCTGCCCTGCACTAACACGGGTGGAAGAAGCAGCGGCATTAATCCTACAGGTGTAAGTGGGAACCCTGGAGACAATACACAACCAGCGGCAAGACACGGAAGGGCATGATTCCTGTCCGCTACTCCTTAATATAAGGACATGCATAAGGATACGCATACTGCTCACTTCCACTCCACTCACAAGTACTGTCTATATTTTAAATTGAGAGGAGGGGTACTCATCAATGAAAAGTCTAATCAAGGGGTACGGAAGAGAAAAAAGGTTGGGAACCACTGTTGTAGACAATAGTGTTTCAGAGGGGAGCGGTCAGCTGGAGGAAGCAGTTTGGTGGTACTGGAGCCTGGGAGACGATCAGGGGCGCCTGGGACCCCCCACATTGTTAACATCTACGCTGTAGTCTGCATCTTTGTGTGTGGACCACACGATCTGGTGAGAGTCCACCTTGCTGCATCTTTTTTATGTCTATGTTTTAAGAACAAATAAAAAGCTGTATTGCACTATCCAGTTTTCTTCTTTTCATATGGGCAAGATATAAACCTGACGTATCGGTGACGTGACCGCTCCCCTCTGAAACGCTATTGTCTACCACATAGTAGACATATCGATAGGGTACGAGTCATATTACAAAGATTCACCATATTTAAAAAAAATATTTTAATAGTATACATTGGAACTGTATCACTCTACGGTACCTTTTTTTTCTTTCTGGGTAACCAATTAAGAGAAAAAGGATTAGACCTCAATCAGCGCTAAGGGGATATATTGGTAAACTCTTCTTGTAATTTCAGATAATAGTACCAGTTATGGAGCCCATACATGGTCCGTTGTGTACTGCTCCGTTCTGTACTATGCAATGTGCGCTCCCGCGCATCACATAGTACGGTACAAAAAGTATGTGCTGCACATACTTTTTGTACTAGGTACACATCGGATCGGATCCCAGTGCATGCACTAGGGATGCGATCCGATCCGATATGTACTATTTAAGTCCCAAACGGATCCGTTACAGGGACAGTGTATGGGCTGCTTTAGAAACTACAGTTAATGGGCAGTCAAAGAGGAGGAATCGGTACATCTGTCAGAATGAATTTAGGTCTACAGTCATTAGGTCGACCCCATTAGGTCGACTGGCAGGAAGGTCGACCTGATTTAAGGTCGACATGGGCCAAGGTCGACATGACTTAAGGTCGAATTTGCATAAAGGTCGACATGAGGAAGGTCGACTGGTCATAAGGTCGACATGGGTTTTTCGCTGTTTTTTGATCCGAATGTCGACACCGTCGACATGGACACAGTTGGCAATGAGAATCGGACCCTCGCAATGCATTGGGCACGGTGGCTCGCTTCGCTCGCCACAGCTTTAATAACCTCCTCCACGGCCTAGTGAATGGTAGGGCATGAAATACCGCCTGTCGGCACATGTCGGCTCAAAAAACAGTGAAAAACCCCATGTCGACCTTATGACCAGTCGACCTTCCTCATGTCGACCTTTATGCAAATTCGACCTTAAGTCATGTCGACCATGGCCCATGTCTACCTTAAGTCAGGTCGACCTTCCTGCCAGTCGACCTAATGGGGTCGACCTAATGACTGTAGACCTAAGTTCATTCTAATAGATGACCGCTTCCCAAAGATGATCCCCCATCCACATAAATGCTGACGGTCTGCTGCAGGATTACTGTTACTCACATGGACATAAAATTCAGATCTTTCCCCTCTGTCGGTTCAGAGATGCAGGATTTCAGGATACTAAAATCCGGCAAGCTATGGCAATCGATGGAAGACCACAAGGGAATATCTCGCAGCAGAAAGTATTTCCAGAGAAGGCGGTCTTGGACCATTAAATGCCAGTAATGGTTGGCTACTCACAGCATGCACAGGTCTTGTGGTGAAAGGAACGACATGATGTACAATTGCATGTCAACCTGAAGAAAATAACAAAGGAACAACATTTGTAATTTGCCGTATTAAACAATTGGGCAGAATGATAATACATGAAAACAGAAACCAGCACATCTTCCCAGGCACACAGAAACCACACTGAGTGTTACCTGATGCAACTATTGATCTAACTATTAGAGAACAAAGAGTGGTTGTGAATGGTGCCGTATCAGACATGATACCGGTACTAAGTGGAGTGCCCCAGGGTTCGGTTTTGGGGCCCATTTTGTTTAACATTTTTATTAACGATATTGGGATAGGGTTACTCAGCAATGTATCCATCTTTGCGGACGATACAAAACTTAGCAAAGTCACCAAATCATCAGAAGATGTCACCATGCTTCAAAATGATCTTGCAATTCTAGATGAGTGGGCAACAAAATGGAAGATGAGGTTCAATGTAGATAAATGTAAGGTTATGCACCTTGGGAGACACAACCAGTGTGCAAGTTACAACCTTAGCGGAGAGGAACTCGGTAATTCCATACTTGAAAAGGATCTAGGAGTCCAAATAGACAGCAAACTGGGATGTAGTGCCCATTGTAATGTAGCTACAAAAAAGGCCAACAAAATTCTGGCATGTATTAAGAGGGGAATGGAAACTAGGGACTCAAGGGTAATTATGCCACTGTATAAAGCATTGGTGAGACCTCACCTCGAGTACGGAGTACAGTTCTGGGCCCCACACTATAAAAAGGACATCATAGAATTAGAAAAAGTCCAAAGGCGAGCAACAAAGCTTATTAGGGGAATGGAGAATTTAAGCTACGGGGAGAGATTAAGCAATTTGGGACTATTTACATTAGAAAAGAGACGTTTAAGGGGGGACATGCTCAACATGTACAAGTATATCAAGGGCCAATATAAGGAACTGTCACACACCCTCTTTTCTACTAGAAAGGAATCTAGGACACGAGGGCATGAGTATAGATTAGAAGAAAAAAGATTTCATTCAGCTAGTAGAAAGAATTTCTTTACGGTCAGAACAGTCAAACTCTGGAACTCTCTTCCCAGAGAGGTGGTAACGGCTGGCTCATTAAATGCGTTCAAGGCAAAGTTGGACAAACATCCATGGGTACAAATAAGAAATATAATTTGTCTGTAAAATACCAGAACCTACCAAATCAGCAATGGATATCTATACCAGGTTGAACTAAATGGACGCAAGTTTTTTTTCAGCCTTACCTACTATGTAACTACTCTCGGTCACCTATTGGCTGGAAACACACCAAACGGTGGTGATGTCACCGTGCAGTGCTCTCCCTGCCTATCAGTGACAGATAGCGACTGTATCACAAAACTCTATCTACTCTATGGGCAGCTGAGATGACCAGACCTGAGAAGTATTATCCCCACTGCCCCTGGTCCAGAGCCAGTCCCATTATACTTTATTAGTGTTCATTCTAGCACCCGCTATCTTTGAAAACCCATGCAGTTCCTGTTCCCTGCCTGGGGTGTCGCTGTCTGCTGTGGTGTTTCTAGCACAGGTCTGGTTTGCATATCAGTGCTGATTTACAGACTACACTGTGCTAGAAGCACTACAGCAGACAGCGACACCCCAGGCAGGGAGGAGGAACTGCTTTGGTTTTCAAAGATAGCAGGTGCTAGAATGAACACGATTTGTAATCCTGTTTTTTTTTTAGATTCATAAATGTGTGGGTTAGGGATTGGCTTCTCCACTCATTACTGACTGTATTCTATGCTAGCCTAGGATGTCAATTTAATCAAACAGCGCTAGATGCACATATAAGTCATAACCCACAAATCAGACCTTTGCTTTCATTGTCTAATAATACATTAAACTTATATAGCGCTCTTTCTCCAAAACACTCAAGGCGCTTAACAGATAGAATGAATGTAATACAATAGAGGAACATTGAGTACATAAAAGCTTTTCATAAACGATACTTAAGGGAATTACAGAAATGCTTGACTAAACAGGAAAGTCTTGAGTCTGTTCTTGAAGGAATCTAGAGTGGTCTAAATTGCAGTTGAAGAATAGTGGAACCTGATTCACAGTTCCCATGGTTACAGCACATCTGAAACAATGAGGATCCTGTCTCTGGTGAATCCAGGCATCCACACTGCTTGTAATACATTGGTCAATAGCATATTTTAACAGGATGGATTTAGTAGGAGAAATTGGCTGACAAAATGTAAATAAAGCATTTTTGTTTTGTTTTTCAAACTTTTAAATTATTCTTTAATAGTTTTGTTGGTTTGATAAAGTGAAAGCCAGCTACTATCTGGTTCATGCAGGCACTGGACCATTTGCATTGGCCTTGGATTACCCCTAGGCCAATATCGCCAAGGCAGCCGGTTGATACTGGCCTAGTTACAGGGCATCCTAAAAGCTGGTTTTTCTATCACAATAATTGTAATAGGTAGGCCCTTTTGTGCGAAGCAATGCTATTTACATTGTGCATGCTTAAAGGTGTGCCTGATCGTATTTGTTAAGGTTCAGGTCCCTTTGGATGGGATACTGTCACTAGGTCTACAAGCATTAGGTCGACACCACTAGGTGGACATGCATGAAGGTTGACATAACTGAAGGTGACATGCAGGAAGGTCAACATGGGTTATGTCGACAGGGTCATTAGGTCAGGGCTCGACAAATTTCTTTCAAATCTAGGAGCTAGGATGAAAAATGTAGGAGCCATATTAACTAATAATAGGGACAGTGTTTGGGGCGCGCCTCAGAAGTGTTTTGCCTATGGCCTTAGTAAATGGCTACTGATACTTTACTACACGTTTTAAGCTAAACAACCAAACAGAAAAATGCAAATGATCCTGCTGCAGGTAATAGTACAAATTACTGTCCAGGATGTGGGGTGAATGGTTATTATTTATTAACCAGTAATTAAACAAGACTGGGTACTAGCAAAGAGGTAAGAAGGCCCTGCTAGCTAGCTCGCAATCTATGACATAAGGTGCGTACACACAGGGGCGATTATTGCAAATATCGCTGGAAATGTGGTCGCTGAGCGACCATATTGCCAGTGATTTGAGTGTGCACCGGCAATAAATCGCCGACTGTGCGCTCCTGTTTTTTAGCCCCTGAATGGTCGCTGGTCGGAGAAGCATGCTCCTCCGACCAGCGACTTCCACAGCCTCTTCTCCCGGCACTGTGACATTTTCATCTGCGACCATCTCTGGTCACTGATGAAAATGGGACACTGAGCAATATGATTGCTGAGCAATATATTGCCAGCGATCATATTGCTCCGTGTGTACGCACCTTCAGCCCTGCTGAAGCAAAAACAAGAAACTCAATAGCCACAATAGTACAAAAAAAAATGTGTAACTAAATAGGATTCTTCACTGACTGCACAAAACAAATATAAAAAGCTTAAAATGGCTGAGAAGAAAATAAGCTCAGCTGTCAGCGGCATCACCAGTGCCCTGGCATGTCTTACATACCTGCATGTATGTGTCAGTTCTAGGGGAAAGGGGACTGTCTGTTACTACGAGATATCAGCTACACAGAGCAAACACAATGCACTTTGCCCATAAACTATAATACATGACACTACTTATTTCCGCAGCCACAACAATGCTCACAATGTCTCCCCCAGACTTCCTCCGTCCTGTCTGCAGTCGGGCATGTACTAGCTCAGCCCGCACGGTCACCTGCCTCTGCCCAGCATCAGAGCCGCTGTCCCCGATGACTCCCCATCCGCCCCGGCCTTCTCGCCGGCATGCGTGGTTTCACTGAGGTCTTGCTGCGCTGCACTCCATGGAAACTCTGTTTCCTGCCGCTCAAATTCAGCGAACCGGTGACCGCAGCTTCCTCTAGTGCCCTCTCCAGGGAGCGGTTCCAAGTGGCCAGCCAGACAATGGCTCCGGAGGTAGTGGGTAATCCGTGACCGTTGTGTAGAATACCAGAAAAACTGGGCACCGCTGAGCCCTCGGCCAACACCATGGCCACCATCACACCAACTCCACACTGCGCCTACGCCACAGTTATTTCAAAACTAGCGCCAGATCACGAGTCATTCTGAGCTCGGTCCAACAGCCAATCAGGAGCCGAGCAACCACTGCCACTCCTGATTGGCTCTCGAACTGCAACCTCCAATTGGCTTGCGATGCCGTTTGGAGGTTTGCTATAGCCGTGCCGCGACAGACCTGCTCGCCTCCTATACAGCCAGGGCGAGGGGTTGACGACCGCTCCACAAGCCCACCCGGCCAAGACCAGATTCTGCTTCTTCCCAAAAAACATCTGGTCGCCAGGAAGCAGAATCTAGTTGCTGTGGTTAATTGAGGATAGGTTCATTTGAGGATAGGTTCCCACAAACCACAGGTCATTTGATTTTGCCTTTTTAAAACTAAGGACGTCCTGGTAAAGTTACAGTAGTGGCTTCGAATTGTTTTTATCTGATGCGGTCCTTTTGCATACAATATATTGTATGCAAACCCAGAAAGGGCTGTGGGATCTGATAAATCTATAGTGCAGCCCTTTTGATCTCCAGCTCCAGTCCAATGCCCATGGGACCATGCATCAGAACAGAATCAGAGCCGAAACGCATGCGATTTGACAGATTTCATTAGATTTTTCTCCCATTTCATCAGAATCGGATGAAAAGTGCTCAGATCACTCTACTGTATGGCTAACTTTGGAAGCAGGAATTTATTAGTGAGAAAAAGAAAAAATAACCCAAAACAATTATATAATAATCAGTTAAGCCTTGTTCCATATCGGACATACCTACCCAGGCATATGCTTCCCCTCCAATGGCCACACCTGCACTGACTCACAAGAAAGACCCTAGCCTAATGCTTGGTACACCCAAGGACGACAAGGGTCCGATCCATCAATCTAGAACCAATTCCGACCGATTGGATGTAGATTGTGTGGTGATTGGGCCCTTTTCTGTCCTGGTGTGGACCGATACCGATCCGATGCGCTGTCCGGTCGGTCGTTCTTCAGATCCTACCTGCTGCAGGTAGGATCTGAAGAACGACCATACTCCCGGGTGCGGGTCGCCATCGGATCGGACCTGCTCACGGTGCACATCGTGAGCGGGTCGTGCCCCCCCCCCCCCGCGTCATCGTGAGCGGGTTGGAAGAAACACTGCCAATCCGCGCACGGTCATCCTGGTGTGTACCCCGCATAAGAGATGGAGGACCCAACACAGATGGGTTAAGTATACAGCCGTGGGAAGAAGAGGTCAGGGTAGAGCAGGAGACAGGCTAGAGATGTGGGAACAGAGCAGGTAGATAGACTGTATGAATGACCAGAAGCAAAGGATGTATCGGGTAATGGCATTAGTGGGGGGAGAATATGTGTTTACCTGCTTGGACTACAATGAATTAAGGCAGCGGAAAAGATTATTTTGTTTCCCACATGAACAGGACAGATAAAGAAAAAAGGTTTTGGGGATACGTTTAATTCTTTTAAACATGTATTTAGTCATTTTCAATATTTTGTTACAATGGACAAAGGCATTAGGATGGCCCGCTGATTGTAATTAAGGCCCCCATACACTAGGGCGACTTGTCCTTAGGACAAGTCGCCCCCGACTTCCCCCTGAGCTTCCCCGGCTGCTCCCCGGGGGAGCTTGATTAGATTGGCACTTGATGTGCCATTTTTTACATGTGATAAATCGTCTCGATTTATCACATGTAAAAAACCCGGGGAGCAGGGGGGGGGCTACAGAGGTGGGAGCAGGGGGGCTGGGGACGCTGCGGGGGACGTGTCCCCCGCTGCTGGGGACGCTGCGGGGGACAGCGTCTGTGCTGCGAGGCGGTAGAGGGAGCAGGGGGGGCTGGGGACGCTGCGGGGGACACGTCTGTGTCCCCCGCTGCTGGGGACGCTGCGGGGGACAGCGTCTGTGCGGCGAGGCGGTAGAGGGAGCAGGGGGGGCTGGGGACGCTGTGGGGGACACAGGCGGCATAGAGCCGGGCAGGGGGAGCCGGCCGGGAGCGGTCAGTAATGAATAAAAAAAAAAAGCCCATACAATGAATGGGCAGCCTGTGATTGGCTGCTGAGCGCTCTCTCAGCCAATTGCTGACTGGCTGAGAGAGCGCTCAGCCAATCACAGGCCGCCCATTCATTGTATGGGCTTTTTTTTTTTATTCATTACTGACAGCTCCCGGCTCCCCCTGCCCGGCTCTATGCCGCCTGTGTCCCCCGCAGCCCCCCCAGCCCCCCCTGCTCCCTCCACCGACGCGGCGCCCCACTAGGTCCCAAGTCGGGTGGTCGGACGTGCAGCAGGTCCGACCACCCGACGCAGATCCGATGCGCACAGGACCGCGCATCGGATCTGAGGGGACATCAAAACTAGCCGATTTTGGTCCGATTTCGGCCATATCCGACTGATCTGGCTGAAATCTGACCAAAATCGGCTAGTGTATGGGGGCCTACTGTTGCACGTAAGATAAATCTTAGGTGCAGCCCAGAGCCAGGTGGGGGGATGCAGAGAGGTGGGCGGGGACGCCGCGAGCTAGAAGGGTAAGCAGAGAGCCAGACGAAGTTCTAAAAAAAAAAACACAGTCAGGGTTAGGCACTAGATATGGATGGTTAGGGGGAGAAGGTAACCCAGTCCTGTCGGGATTTTCATTATTGGGATGTTGTCAGTCATCTGGCTCGTGACATCCCAACTACTGGTCATGTGAGCATATTCCATGTTTATGTCTGTCAGGTTAGTGCACCCAACTTTTAATGCTTTTGCGTCTCTTCAATAAAAGTGGCATCTTCTTGAGAAAACATCTTAAAAAAAAAAAAACAATGCTCCTCACCTCTATGAAGAGGAATGAAAGTTTTATGCATCCCGGCGACCAATAGATACCGCAATTGAAGTGTTACTTCATTCAGCCGCTAGCGCTGACATTACTGTTACAATCTATACTTCCCTACTTTGCTGCCCCCTCTTCCGCTGTAGGCAGACAGAGGGTATCTTCTCCTATGGTCACACTCCAACGTTAATATTTGCGGAGGACCCATTCAGCAGCACTGCTCCATCTAATCATCCATGTTTACGGGATCCCCCACCAAGAACTATCTGTGGCATTCAGCCTTCTACAACTGGGACTACTACGGCCACCTGGTAAAACCATTTATGCTGCCTGATTATTGGAGACGTCTGTTCCAGTTATAAGAAGCGCATCCTTGATATAGGGGGATACGGTCATTAGGTCTACAAGCATTGGGTCGACATGGATCTAGGCCGACACAAGCATTAGGTCGACATGGGGTTTTTCACTGTTTTATGAGGCGACATGTGCCAACAGGCGGTACTTCATGCCCTACCATCCACTAGGGCGTGGTGGGAGAATAAAAGTGTGCCCGAAGCATTGCGAGCGAAGCGAGGGAATGCGGTGCACTTCAAACTGTGTCCATGTCGACTGTGTTGACAAACCACGTCGACCTAATTTATTTACAGTTTCTTATATAGCGCAGCATATTCCGTTGCGCTTTACAAGGTCATGTCGACCTAGACCCATGTCAACCCAATGCTTGTTGACCTAGTTGTTGTAGACCAAAAGATCCACACCCGATAGAGGAATATAAAAGGGTGTCACAGGAGAATACACACTCTCCTTTTTATATGTTTTTACATATTGCTATATTTTATATCCCAGTCCAGTTAATTGTTTATTAAATATATAATTAAAAAAAAAATTCTTAGAATAACATTTTCAGCCAGCACCTGCCCATTGATCTCGTACAGCTTGAGGACTGACAGTCCTTGAACCAGCTGCAGTTAGCAGCGCACCCAGAACTCTTTTTCCGGGTATAGGCTGATAACTAGTAGTGTGTCCAGGTCTCCTGTGGGGCGACACTCACCGGCAGCCTGTCCAGGGAGCTGTCACTGTAACCCAGGTCCGGGCTGTCACTCCCTGCATCCCGCACCGCCCGGCCTCTCACACTCTGCAAGTAGCGCTCTCTCAGCTGCCTGAAGCCCTTTATAATGGCAGCCTCCAGCCGAGTCCATTCCACCGGGGAGACAGCGCCCGCCTCTGCCATTCTGCGCTCCGCTCTCCAGCGGGCGGCACAGCCCAGCAGCAGCCGCCTGAATGTCTCTGTATCGCGGGTGTAGTGTCACATGTCTCTCCCGCACTGTCCAACAACCACTTCCTGCCGCTGCGCCGAGTTCTCCGAACACTTCCAACATCATCACGGGAGTGTCAGCGCCGGCGGGGACATCCCACGTCAGGGTGCAGACATGTTCCTCATCACGTGATACCTTCTAGTCCTGGTCACATGACCCAGTCTCTTAGCAACCGGGTGCACACAAAAAGCAGCGTGGTCATGCTTATTGGCCTTAGCATTAAACGAGAGATACTGGAGACCAGGCATGTCCAAACTATGGCCCTCCAGCTGTTGTGACACTACACCTCCCAGCATGCCTTAACTTAGTAATTAAGGCTGAAAAAATACAAAACTACAAGTCCCATCATGCCTTGCCAGTTGCCACAGTTCGCTATTAGGAAATGCTATAAGGGTGCTTATACAGTTAAAAATCGTATAGGGGTGCATAAATCACATCGCATCGCATGCGGCTATATGGCATGCGATGCGATACAATGCATTAAGATGCCATACGACTAAAAATCATGGGCGCTGCGCTAGGAAACAAGTACCAAATTCATTAACAGTAGTTGCTGTAACCACCCCCACAGGCAATGAGTTCCAGAATATTACTGCTCTAATGATGAAGAATCCTCTTCTTAATTCATTACGGAATTTCTTTTCCTCAAGCCTCAGTACATGCCCGCGTGTCCTAAGTATAGGCCTGTTACTGAACAAATCATGTCCTATAGTTTTAGCATTCCCTAATAACAACACTGGCAAGGCATGATGGGACTTGTAGTCTCCTAACAGCTGGAGGGCCATAGTTTGGACATGCCTGCTAGACAGATAGATATATGGGACCCATTTACTATGTAATCGCATATGCAATGCGATCTGGGCGGGATTTATCGCCCAGGATCGCATTGCAATATGCAATCCTTTCGGGACTGCACTCTGCTTTGCCTGGTGCAGGAAGGTGCCAAGCGTGCCCGGTCAGCACTGATCCCCCCTGCCAACCCCACCAACAGGGCGGTCAGTAGCCCATAGGCTACAGAGGACTACCGTCCTTAGAATGGCAGTAGCCCAGGGACCCACTGCGATGCTGTCTGATGTTGATACATTGGGCAGCATCGCATCCCCATAGTAACCTATGGGAGATGCGGCCATGAGCGGGGTAGGAGGGATCGGAGATTGCTGCTGCAGTCCCTCCTACATACGTTTGGTGTATACTTAATATTTGCAGCTAACCCCCCAAAACGGGGGAAATAGCCGGAAATGGTAAATGGGTTTCACAAAGGGCCGACTTATTATTGGACTGCACATGCAATGTGATTAGGCAGCATTTACCACCCAGGATCGAATTGCAATATGTGATCCTTTTGGTTGAATGGATCAACCTGCAGACGCAGGGACAGGGGCTCCAAAAGGGGCCCATCCCTGCACTCTGCTTCACCGGGTGCCGGGGGTTTGTGCATGTGCGGTTAGCACTGTCCTAGTGCGGTCTGAAGCCCATAGGCTATATCTGGGTATTTGAACTAGCCCATAGGTAGGGTGACCAACTCATCCCTTTATTCCGGGACACATATTAATTACACAGGTTCTGTGGCTGGCTTTCACCTGGTTTTAAACTGCCACACCTCAAGACTCCATTTCACCTGGTTTTAAACTGCCACACCTCAAGACTCCATTTCACCTGGTTTTAAACTGCCACAGAACCTGTTTAATTAATATGTGCCCCGGATTAAAGGGATGAGTTGGTCACCCTACCCATAGGCTACATGTTTTTTGTATTTGGACTCTACTGCAGCCGAGTATAGTCACAACTTTAATTTACTGAAAATGAATTTATTGGATACTACTTTATTCTTGTATAAAATGGGTACAGTGGGAGACATTCCCTGAGGGAAGTTTTTTTGTGCAGTTTGGATGTCTCCAGATTATACACTATTATCCCTAATGAAGTAGGTATACATGCTGTGAGGAATTTAAGGTGGCCATACACTGCTGCGATGTCTCACAGCAGTGTATGTCCAGCCGATACCCCATGAGCCACCCAGGACATTCCCGGGCGGCAGAGACGCATGCAATCCATCACAATTTGGGATGGAGGTCTGAGGTCCAACGCGCACGGGACTGCGCATAGGACCTGAGGGGACATCAAACTGACCCGATTTGACGGCCCGATTTTTCGGAATCGTCAGAAATTGGCCCAGTGTATGGGGGCCTTGAGTCACCGACAACCCATTATACATTGTTCCTAATGTAGAGTTTGTTTGTAATCTAGTACGGTTAATTTTAACCAAAAATTATTTTTATCTTTGATGGTAAATTATTTTTACAAGTGTCTGAGTGTGCGATGGGGTCATCAGTGGCCCCATCGTTTGCAAACTCACATGTTTATGGCTGAGCAGGAGATCTTTTACTGTAATTAAGAATTAAGGACCTTATTCTAGTTGACACGCATGGCTGCAAATTGGAAGACTGCGAAAATGGGCGTATATAAGGGGAGTTGACAAAAAGTTGTGGGTGGTGGTTTCGCTGTGCGTACAATAGTGGTATAGGGAATGAAAAACCTTTGCAAATCTAAGTGACTCTCAGGTCTCTCCTGGCTGCAACTATTAGCTGACCAACGCTCGCACCAGCACTCAACACGCTCAATTGCTAAAATACATGCACCTGCACACTCTACTCACCACATACAAGTTTATGTCATTAACCAATTAACTAACCATGTACTGAATGCAGGCCCACGGTAAGCACACTTTTTTACCTAACACATTTAGACAATGATGTGAGGCAATTGATGTAACTAAAGTCTAGTGCTGAGTATTTATAAATGGGTTGAGTGCGTGTGTCTGCCTACAGATCAGGGTTAATAATTGCAGTCTGCGTGTGCGCACGTATGCACAGTGAAAGAACCTGCGGTTCATATGAATGTGCCTAGGTAGAGGCAAGTGTGCGGTTGGCTGCAGTACACTCCCCTTTGTGTACCATTGCGAAGTGTCCCGTTCGCATGCAGTGTGGGTGTTGATTCACACGACTGCGTGCGAGCTGTTGCTGCGTATGGATGCGTGCAAACATGCGCACAAACAAAAGAACCAGAATAACCTCCTAAGTTCTTAGTCAGATACATTGATGATTTATTTCTAATTTGGACAGGGGACAAGGTTGAATTTGTTACCTTTGTGGAGGAATATAATTTGCCAGATAGTCCTATTAAGTTTTTTTACTGTAGGTTATTGACTCTAGTTCGGTAAATTTTTGGAAGTCAAGGTTGCTGCAAACAACGGCCTGATTATAACCAATCTCTATCACAAATACACTGATAGAAATACCATACTGGCCGCAGACAGCTTCCATCCCAAGCCCCTAAAATGTTGTCTACATATACAGTAGGGATACAATTTTTCTGGCACATATTTATAGAATTTAAATATAAAATCTTTCTTAATTTATAAAACACACAAACAACAATATCATCAAAATACACCCAATTGTTAAATATTCTCTTTTCTTAGACTCTGTAGGATCTTCTTTGCTTTATCGGTGTTCCAGCCTTGCCCACGTAGAGGCCCTTCGCACACACCAACATACGTCTCCAGGACACGCTCCCCGACCTCCTTAAAGTTCAGTATTGCATCGCCGCATGTCTCAGCATCAGATCCAGTACCTGAGGTCTGCGCTATCTCCGTGCAGTACGTCAGGGCCCAGTAGCACATTTCCCCGCAGTACATCAGAGCCAGGACGTGGATATCACTGAAGATACCTGAACAGGAAGGAACAATGGCGTATGTGAAAATAGCAATAACTTAGGATGCGTTAGTACGGGAGGCAACTGTAGAAGTGACTTGTGTTACCTTTCGCAAGCAAAGTGGCTGTGTTTAGATCCTGAAACGAAACCTCGTCATTAAAGTGTACAGGATTCCGTGTATGAAGCATTTTCAGGAGGTGATAAACGCCATCTTCAAGACACTGGAAGATATGATAAATAGCAGCAAAAAAAAAGCTTTGCAGTTTTATTATTGTGGCTATTGATGAACACCATGGGCGAAATGTAATAGGGTGCGATTTTTAGACGTGCGATTTTTTTTGGGGGGGGGGGGGGGGGGGGAAGAGCCTCACAGTCTCTTTCCGCTATAGCTCACTCGGCTGTCAGTGCGGGTAAGCAGTGAGGGAGACCGGACTGGAAGTATATGTGAGAGCGTGATTACAGTGTAAAAGGGGTGTACAATAAAGTTTTACATTTCATGGTGTCTGTGTCGAGACCCAGCAGGCATATTAATGCCCCACATGCTGGGCCTGGTAGTTCTCCTGTGAAAAGCAATGTGTTTTAATATATTCTT
This sequence comes from Crinia signifera, assembly GCF_055691185.1. Classification (NCBI taxonomy): domain Eukaryota; kingdom Metazoa; phylum Chordata; class Amphibia; order Anura; family Myobatrachidae; genus Crinia; species Crinia signifera. Next base: position 447,119,409 of record NC_139217.1, read on the forward strand.
CACACCCATCAGCCCGGCGCCCACCGCCCCAGGATGCCAGGGACTCCCCCAGGTACCCCATCCAGGGCTGACCAGCCACGGTGCTCATGGGAAGGCCGGGGGACCTTGCGTAAAAAAAAAAAAAAAGTGTCCTCTCGCTGTGGCATGAATGGAGCCTGGTGTTGGTTCCAAAATATGGGGGACCCTTATGTTTTTTTAGCCCCAAACTGTTTTCTTAAATATGGGGGATCCCTACACATTTTTCCCCCATATTTGGGGAACTATGAACAGATCAATAAGTCCGGTGTTGGTTTTGCTTAGACACCGTTTATTTTTTTTAATGTTTTTAAACAAATCCGCACACTACCGTTGCTAAAAAAAAAAAAATCACCAGAAATCGCATGCAAAAAATCACGCTGCATAACATTTCGCCCCATGTATTAATTTGAAAAGTTATGGTGGCTGTTAATCAAATGCTTAGAGAGCGATACATTGGAGCAAGATAAAATTGCAACCAATCAGCTCCTACCTGTCATTTTTCCGAAACAGCCTGTGACATGGCAGTTAGGAGTTGATTGGCTGGTACTTCAAAGCCGATTTATACCTGCTCGTGGCGGGCTGTATTCATCCCCTTCCCCAAAGTTTGGGGTTTGTTTATGCGCATGTGTAAAGCCTGGGCTTTGGAGAGTTTCACAATAGCCGAGTGTTCACTCCCCAGAGTGGGAAAGGGGGTGTTGGCGGGGGGGAACTGAGTCGGAGCAGGGGAACACCAGTAATTTATGGGTGTCCCCATGAAAACGCTCGGTGTTTTCGTGGGAATGCGAGCAGGCCAAATGATATTAGCACCCGCCCCCTTTTTGGCCAAAACAAAAACCCATCAGCAACACTCCCATAATAAACCCATGAGACAGACCATCTATATGCATGTGAATAGCCCCCGCCCAATACACCGTTAATGTACTTCTCCGTCATGCACCTGAAATTGTAACTGTGACACTGTACAGACACAATCTGGCCCAATATATTATTCAGGACACCTACCTGGTGGAAGGTCCTTTGGTCTCTTAGGACCCAGCCCTCCCTGTCTCCCACCGTATGACAGTACATGTACAGAAGCGCCCCTCTCCTCCAGCGCAGACATTCTTGTACATCCACATCTAGAACGATATGCTGAAAAACGAGAGCGATGTTATAAAGTGCTATATCCCTCACCAATGTGATGACAGACAGACACCACCTGATGGCAAAACCATTTAACACGGTCATCTAGCCAACTCTACTTTACATACAGGAACGTATTTATACTGCACACAAATCACATGGAAACAAATAATGGGGCAGATGTATTAAGCCTTAACAAGAGATAAAAGCAACTGTGATAAAGAGAGATAAATGTCCAGCCAATCAGCTCCTTACTGACTTTTTTCAAACACAGCCTGTAACATGGAAGTTAAGGCCCCCATACACTAGCCGATTTTGGTCAGATTTCAGCCAGATCAGTCGGATCTGGCCGAAATCGGACCATTATCGTCTAGTTTTGATGTCCCCTCAGATCCGATGCGCGGTCCCGTGCGCATCGGATCTGCGTCGGGTGGTCGGACCTGCTGCACGTCCGACCACCCGACTTGGCACCTAGTGGGGCGGCGCGGCGGTAGAGGGAGCAGGGGGGGCTGGGGACGCTGCAGGGGACACAGGCGGCATAGAGCCGGGCAGGGGGAGCCGGCGGGAGCTGTCAGTACGGAATAAAAAAAAAAAAAAGCCCATACAATGAATGGGCGGCCTGTGATTGGCTGAGCGCTCTCTCAGCCAGTCAGCAATTGGCTGAGAGAGCGCTCAGCCAATCACAGGCTGCCCATTCATACATAGCAGCAGCGGGGACGGGCAGCGCAGTGGCTGCTATTATATTTTTAAAATACTTGTCAAATGACCGGCCGCTCTCTGATTGGCTGAGAGCTCTCCGGCCAATCAGAGAGCGGCCGGTCATTTGACAAATATTTTAAAAATCTAATAGCCGCCACTACGCTTCCCGTCCCCGCTGCTGCTATGTGTAAGTACACTGCCCGGCCAGGTCAGCAGCGCTCACCGCACCCGCCGCCCGCCCCCACCACCGCTGGCCGCCGCTGCCCGCCCCCACTACTCCTCACCGCCCTGCAGCTCCCCGGGTTTTTTTTTTACATGGGATAAATCGCATGCGATTTATCCCATGTAAAAAATGTCACATCAAGTGCCAAATTGTATGTGAGCCTCCCAGGGAGCTGCCGGGCGGCTCGCAGGTAAATTGGGTCCGACTTGTCCCTAGGACAAGTCGGCCTAATGTATGGGGGCCATAAGGAGGTGATTGGCTGAACGTTTATCTCTCTTTATCACCCTTTCATTTATCTCTTGTTAAGGCTTAATACATCTGCCCCAATGAAACAAGCCACCATGTAGAGTAACACAACTACCTGTTTACAAGAGTTACTTTCTTCAACTAGATTTTCGGGCTCTAGAAGCATCTGAATAAGCTCTCTGACTTTCTGAAGGGAATCGTCACCTGGGAATTCTTCATCCACTAGCTGGTTTTCTTCATAGAACGTAATGTCCAGTATAGCCTGCAGGGGGATGAATGCTGAGAATGTACCAGTGCAAGTTTAACCAATACCACAATAAGTTAGGTCATCATAGGCATAGGGGAAGGTTTAATAATGATGCAGTTGCAATAAAAGTTTAAAGAAAAAAAAAGGATTAAAAACTGAACATTTGTATTTGTTTACCACAATATAACAGCTGCCAAACAGGGGTGTGAGCAGTTGGCCCAATGAGAAGCTGCAATGTCCATTTAATGCAGGCGACCATATTGCCAGTGATGTGAGTGTGCCCCGGCGATAAATTGCCGGGTGCGCGCTCCCGTTTTCAGCCCCGTTCTAATCGCTGATTACCTCTGCGGCTCCCCCGGCAGAGGTTCCTTTTCATCAGCGACGATCTCTGGTCGCTGATGAAAAGGAGAAACTGAGCAATATATGGCTGAGCAATATATCTCCCCCGTGTGTAGGGGGCTTAAGTTTACCCAGGCATATGATTAATTAGGAACATATACAAAAACATATACACAGCTGTATAAGAAACTCTGTAAATGATATTTATTGACAGTCACTACAGCTTTACAAGTTGCATTTTATAAATTGCCTCTGATTAATAGTCAGTTAATAAGATAACTTTTCCTTGGGACTCAGTGCTTAAACTCACCCTATACCTATGATGTTTTGAAGAGGAGGGGACTCTGCATCATTGCAGCTTCTCATTGGTGCTACCGCTAAGCCCACTCCCTCACAGAACATCGGGGGTGAAATGTAATAGGATGAGAGATTCAGAAAGGGAGAGATTTGGTAAGAAATCTCCAATTTTTTTTTTTTTTTTTTAAGTGGCAATCATTTACGCTGCAAAATCAAAAGGTTTTACATTGTAAATAATTGCCTCTTATAAAGAAACTGGCGATTTCTTACCAAATCTCTCCCTTTCTGAATCTCAGATCATATTACATTTCACCCCTGATGGGAGATCCAAAGGGCGTTTAAAAAATTGCATCTTGCAAGGCTGCAGTGATTGGCAACGGTCAATGATATATTGTGTTTTAATATGTCCACAATTAATCAAATGTTGCATTGCTACAAATGGTCCAAAGAGGAACTGTGGAAAAAACAGCTGTAACTTTTCCTAAACTGCTTTGTGCATAATGATTGTTTGCTCTGGGTGACATCTTTCTTGTTGCAAAGTTACCTGTTTACCAGTTTTTATAAATATCACCCCATGTATTCTGAGGAACATTATGGGTAAATTTTCTAAAAATGAAAAGGGGTGATGTAACCCATAGCAACCAGATTCTAACTTCCATTTTCTAGGATGCAATAGAGAAAAGACAGAAAGAATCTGAATGGTTGCTATGGGCAATGTCACATCTTATATTTATATTTATATCAAGGTCGTCTAAGAAAGGAAAGGGAATGTGGGGCAGATTTACTAAGCCTGGTGAAAGCGACCGGTGATAATGCAGCAGCCAAACAGCCTCTTACTGTCATTTTGAAAATCCAGCCTGTGCTGTGGCAGTTGGGGGCTGATTGGCTGGATCATTAGCATTGGCTGGATCATTATCACTTCACTAGGGTTAACACATCTGCCCCTGTATTATTAGAAAATGAAGGTGTATGGTTGTTAGGTTGACACACCTTAGGTCGATATTCATTGGGTCGACCACTAAAGGTGGCTTGTGCGAGGGTGGCTGGCCTGTGTGCGCAGGAGGCCGAGCTGCTGCCTGCTGGGGCTTGTGTTTGGGTGGCCTGGCTGCTGCCTGCTGGGGCTGTGTGCAGGGGAGGTCAGGCTACCGTGAAATAGCCGCAGCGGACCTGCTCTGGGTTGTCCACTGCTCTGCCTGGCTGTTACCACAAGCGCACAAGGCCACGACCAGATTCTGCTTCCTCCCCAAAGTAATGTGGTCGCCAGGAAGCAAAATCTGGTCGCCGTGGCGACCGTGTGCCTGGGATTTGTTGAGCCCTGTTATATACTAACACAGAAAAGGCTATAGTAAAAAGGGTTAATGTGCAATACCGCACCTGGGTATAAAGGCTCAGACAGGAGGAATGATCACAATTCTGCACATCTTTTGAACAAATGTCATTCAAACTGTGTAATGTAGCTGAAGCCTTCAATAAAACTGCATCTAAAACACACAAAAATTAAATAAAGAGAGTTAGATGAGTTTAAAGGAAAAGTTGAATGCACTGTTTCACCGTTAAAAACACACACACACACACACACACACACACACACACACACACACACACACACAATCTAAATATGCAGGCACTCAAACAGCAGCATAACCAGAACTTTTTGGGCCCAATAGCAGCACACTGAAGGGACCGCTGTCTCCATGATTCTTGAGAGACCTCCCTGCAGCAGTTTTTCATTGTATGCTCCATAATAGTGTCCTAGATGATGTTCTTACCATATTAGTTCCCTAGGTAATAATATGCACTATTGTAGTGCCCTAGTTTGTTTTATGAACCATCTTAGTGCCCTAGTTTACATGTTGCCACATTGTTGGGCTACCAATACACTGTCCTAGTTCGCAATATGATATACAGTGTACCCAGATCACACTGTGCCACATTACTGTGCCATTCAGTTCAAATTATGCCACACTACCGTGCTTTCATTTCATATTGTTGCACATTATGGTGGTCTCCAGTTCAAGTTATGCCACATTACAGTAGCTTCTTGCCATTATAACATCCACTACACACTCCGCTCAATGCAAATGTAATGTCACAAAATTCAGGCTGGACAATGGATGAGAACCAATTGCTTAGTAGGCAAATCTGGAAAATTGGTATGCAACTCTATAACCTAGGTCCAGGCCTCCCTAAGCCGCTGGCCCCCATTGCAATGGTGCTCCTTATACCTACTACAGTTACGTCCATCAGCTGCCTCGTGATGCTTATTATCAAAGAAGGCACAGCAGGTCAAAGGAAGACACTCAGGGTCCATACGAAATAAGTATAATAGATATATTGCGATCAAACATTTCAAAATTATTACAGCTATAACACACACACACATATATAGTGTTATTCGACATTGACCCGTGTCGACCTTGACCCATGTTGATCTTGCTGCATGTGGACCTAGTGGTGTCGACCCAATGCTTGTTGACCTAGTTGTTGTAGACCAAACAACCGTATCCCCCAAGTGGGATAAGACTACTCAGAGCTTCTAAAGCTATGTACACACAGGGGCAAATTCAGCACATATTGCCAGTGATTTCATGTGTTGTGGGAGATAACTCCCTGGGAGTGCCATCCCGCTGCCAGTCCTTCATGGCCGCAAGGAGCATGCTCCTCCGATTATGGCTAAAAATTGCTTGTCACCAGCAATATCTAGTCAAAATGAGGTAGAGACAGAATGAGACAGAATGAGACAGAATGAGACAGAATGAGACAGAATGAGACAGAATGAGACAGAATGAGACAGAATGAGACAGAATGAGACAGAATGAGACAGAATGACTTGCAATTTTCAGGCAAAAATCACTTGTCGATGATGAAAACAGTACACTTGCTGAGCGATTTTAAGCCAAAATCGCTCAGCGACCAATTCGCACCGTGTGTACACAGCTTTATTAGTCCAACTCCTCAAACCAACCTTTGGTGACCTTGTTAAATGATGTCCCGACCAAGCTTTCACTGGGACAGTATACCCAAAACAGATGAGACCCTACATGCGAATTCAGGGATGGTTGTGTAAACACCAGAGATAAAAGGTCAAATATTATTTGTGAATATATTCTAAACATTCTATTTTCTTATTTAGTTAACCAAAGTGTCTTCAATACATGGTGACGTCAACATTTTCAAAGAGAGACATGGGAATGTTAGCTGTTGGTCTACTCTATTATTCTGATCAGCCCCATCCCTCACCATTCTTTCCTTTGTGATATTTCAGGATTTACAATGGAAGAACCTGTGGGGGCGGTGGGGGGTGGGTGGGCACATCATGCGACGTCAGCTGCCCGCCCCTAGCAGGAATCGACCCACCTGCGTGTGCAGGGCTACGCCCAGCATTTTCATGGGCACACCGGCAGCGAATGGCTCCGGTAAGTGTGAAACTCGATGAAGCCTTCGCACATGCACAAACCTCGATCATCAGCGATGGGGACGAATTTGGACCGTAACAAATGGGTCTGAATTGGCCCCATAGTTTGTGTAACCATGCTGGCTTACAATGCCTCAAAAGCAAAGGTAGCTCAGCAGATGGAATTCTGAATATAGAAGAAAGAAAAACAGAAAAGTATATGAAGATAGGAGATAGATCTCTACTATACTGTACTGTCCTTCAAACGCTGGCACTTTTGTTGCTTACATCAGTGCCAAATGTTTACATTGCCAGGGGATACGGTCCAATGGTCGTAAACAGTCATTAGGTCGACACCGTTGGGTCGACATACAGGAAGGTCAACAGGAATCTAGGTCGACAAGGGTTTTTTGACCGTTTTTGAGCCATGTGCCAACAGGCGCTATTTCATGACCTACCATCCACTAGGGCGTGGTGGGAGAATAAAATAGTGTGTCTG